>NC_090321.1:35556188-36210553 GCF_040869045.1 Eurosta solidaginis | reverse complement strand
AATTTTTCAATTTTCCGGAATTTTGGGTAGTCGAATTTTGTAATGCAGAAAAGTGAAACGCTCCCCAAATATACATATATATAAACAAAAAATTACTAAGAAATTTACTTATGAAAAAGTATCAAAATGTTTTGCCAAAGCTGCGTTCATTTCATTTCGTTGCAATATACGCAAACATGAACTTGTTTGTTTAACTAATTAAAAATTTCCATTAAAGTTATTAATTAAATAGGTTAATTAGGCTGGACTGGATCACAAAGTCCATTTTTTTTCTGCACCACGCCATTATGAAATTCCTATGTAAAATCACCCCCTGATTCCGAAAATCGAGGTTATTTTTAATTCTATGGAAACGTTTTTGAGATATTTACGAATTACCGTTTAAAAAAAAAAGACGTGTGGCACTCGGGGACTGCCGCGGTAAAGCTATTGCATATTATCAACTTATGCAATTATAATATTTATGCAACATTTTGTTTTCTTTGATATTAATTCAAGTTTTATCTTTGATATTAATTCATGTTAACCTTTTTAAGCGTGGTGACCGATAAGAAAACAAATTTTTTACTTTTATTGAATAAATCAGAATTTAATATTTAACTTTCACTTTAACTTTAACTCTATTTTTCACTATAACTTTAACTTTAACATTCACTTTAACTTTAACTTTATTTTTAACTTTAACTTTAACATTCACTTTAACTTTAACTTTATTTTTAACTTTAACTTTAACTTGAACTTTAACTTTAACTTTAACTTTAACCTTAACTTTAACTTTAACTTTGACTTTAACTTTAACTTTAACCTTAACTTTAATTTTAACTTTAACTTTAACTTTAACTTTGACTTTAACTTTAACTTTCATTTTAACTTTAACTTTAACTTTCGCTTTAACTTTAACATTCACTTTAACTTTAACTTTAACTTTAACTTTAATTTTAACTTTAACTTTAACTTTAACTTTAACTTTTACTTTTACTTTAACTTTAACTTTAACTTCAACTTTAACTTTAACCTTAACTTTAACTTTAACCTTAACTTTAACTTTAACTTTAACTTTAACTTTAATTTTAACTTTAGCTTTAACTTTAACTTTTACTTTAACTTTAACTTTAACTTTAACTTCAACTTTAAATTTAACCTTAACTTTAACTTTAACCTTAACCTTAACTTTAACTTTAACCTTAACTTTAACTTTAACTTTATGATCCGGGGTGGGCGTGAGCTTAGCACCTGCTAACAAGCCAACCTAATATAAACGCACGCAAGTCATTTTCTGTAAAAAATGTTTCATGCACATACAACTTGTATGAGAGCAACTCAAATTGAATTTGCTGCGTGAAAACCTAACTCGATTTCCAATTTTTGTTCTGCGTGACATTTAGATTTGACGTTTGCACACATACTTTACATTGTCGCAACGCATGCTTATTTGGGTTAGGGCAAAAAACGCCGTTTGTTTGCGTGCGCTAAAAAAACGCAGTGCGGTTTTATTAGGTTGGCTTGTAAGCGACCATATATGTATACGATAAGCGATAGCACAATGGCTACTTCGTGAAAATCAACGACAGTTCTTTTAGTTTGATTTCGATGGTCTTATGGTGAGAAAGTGTCGCACGCGCGCTTAAAACAGAGTACCAAAGAGTGCGTGTGACACGTGTTTACTGTTCAAGCATTGAAATCAAACTAAATAAATAATTGAGTTTGCTTTCGTGCTCGCTACGCGTTCGTGTTTACTAACATATTCTCAATTTGGTAACCGTGTAAATGTAGTGGTGCCTATCGCTGTTTATGATAGAGATCCAATTTTATGTATTTGGCCTGTTGCTAACACCGAACCTTTACGAACCTTTTCGAACCTTTTCGAGCCTATTCAGATCTTTTTTGACAAATATCCGTTACGGTTTTTTTTGATTTAGTCGCCAAGCCCGCGATAAAATCTATGCAATAGCTTAAAAAAAAAATTGGGTCCACTTAATCATATATATCTCAAGAACGAATTGAGGTGTTCCAAAACGGTTTGAATCCTTTAAAAGGTAATAAAATTTGCTATAAACTGTGCATACAACACTTTTTACTAGACCCTGCAGATTCAAAGATAACGAACAATCATTACGGATTTTTTCAATTTTTTTTATAAAAATATAAAAAAATTTGTACTTTGCGAGGAAGGATCTAGAAAAATTTTGATTTTTTTTGCAGATTTTTTTTCTCTCTAAGCTCTGTTTTATTACAAAAAAAATAATACGTTTTTTTTTCATATAAATTTGTCTTTTTTATTTAAAAAAATCAAAAACATTGAATGTATAACAAAATATAGTAACTTTCTTGATAAAACATAATATATGTATAATATAACATTAAGTAAAATATGCTTGCATAAGCAAATAAGATAAGTACTTAAGTACACACTTAAAAGTTAAAAGAACAGTTTAATCAAATGATTAAATAAACTTAATAAAATTATGAAATTAAAACCAAACAAATTAAAAAAAGTTTTAATGGCAAAATTTTCACTTAGCTTAGAATGCTTGATAAGGCATTTGTTTTTCAATACAAAGAATCGAAGATATTGTTGTTGTATTAAATACATAGCTTTTTTATTTATTTTTTTTCGGTAAGTATATAAAGAAATTATAAATTTGCTTTGCTACAAAATATAAACTTACATCTATATAAATCGTTTATTTTTGTTACATGCATACAAATATACGAGTATGTGTGTGTATAATAACACTGGATCACAAATTCCAATTTTTTTCTGCAAAAGAGACGCCATTATGAAATTCCTATGTAAAATCACCCCCTGATTCCGAAAATCAAGGTTATTTTTAATTCTATGGTAACATTTTTGAGATATTTACAAATAACGGTTTTTTCAAACAAAAAAAAAACACAAAAAATGGGTCCACTTTATCATAAATATCTCAAGAACGAATTGAGCAATTCCAAAACGGTTTGAAGCTTTTAAAAGGTAATTTCATTCAACAAAATCGATGGACTAAGACAAAAGTTATAAGCATTCAAGTAAATATATCGATTTAATACTTAAGTACCCAACTGGTACATATGTGTTAGTATTCGTGTATCAGTTAGTTAGCAGGTAGATTTTCGAAGGGTTATTAGATACAAAAAACTGTTAGTGTCGTTTTCTCAATCCCAGGTACATTTCAAGCAAGAGCATATTTTTAAGGCAGGTAGTGTTTTCTTTGTAGAACTAGGGAACCTTTTTCTATAGGTAGGCTTGAATTTTTACTTGATCTAAGTATAAGTAATAGTTCATGGCCCTGGTGCTTCATAATATCTGCAAGGCTCGCCGGATACTGTTCAGTTTATAATTACAGTTTATAACCCGTCATTTACTTTAAAATATAATATGAATAAAAGGGCGCAAGAGTTTGAGTGTACAAATGATCCAGATATGTTCTCTTTCTTCTGCGGTCAATTTATCGTTAAAAGGATGCGACGTGTGATTTCAAATCCTTTGAAAGTTACACACTATAAGTATTTTGGAATTGAGCCTAAAAACCATGGACACCGAATACTGTGTGCACCACGTGTCGAGTCGAATTGACTTTTTCGGAAACCGGAACAAAAAGATGCGTTGTAAAAATTAGGAATTTCCTCCCTTTTAATGCATAGCTGACTAATTTCTGAAACTATCTATTTAGCCGACATATGAAATTTATTACTCCAATGAAGTGGAGGGAACCAACTTGCCATTCAACGGAATGCTATTTTGTACTAAAAAGTACTTGGAGTTGGAAAGTCAAGAAAAGTAACCTATGCGAGCGTATCTACAGTTTATTTACCAGAACTAAATTCAACGGACTCTACATTGCCAGAAAATTCAACTTTAGTTCCGGCTCCGGTTTCATTGTCAACAGCAGTATCTGATTACGCGGCATCATGTTGTACTGGATTTCAAACGGAAAACAAAAGAAACTCTTTGTCACAAGCACAACTCAATGATTGGATAGGGGATTTGGAATTGTCAAATGAAAAGGCCGTACTATACGCCTCTCGTATGCAACAGTTTAAATTTGTTAAGGTAACATATTATTGTTCATAGACGGCAATAAATTAAGTTTAAAGGCCGTATTATTGCATATTGGCTACCAAAAGCCATCTATCTCGATCGCGCATGCAGTAAATACGAAGGAAACGTATTAGATAATGCAAAAATTGCTGAAATTAGTCAAATACGAAGAACATGATTGGAAAATATGTGCCGATCTTAAAGTCGTTGGAATGCTATGTGGTCTACAAAGTGGATGCACAAAATACTGTTACTTTCTATGCAAATGGCATAGCCGAGCTCGTCAAGACCACTACATCATAAAGGATTGGCCAGAACGAATCGAGTTTCAAGTTGTGATGGATAACATAAAATACTCCTCACTTATAAAGAAGGAAAAAATAAATCAACCTACGCTCCACGTAAAGATCGGCCTTATCAAAAACTTTGTGAAGGCTTTGGACAAAGAAGGCGAAGCTTTTCATCATTTGAAGACAATCTTTCCAGATATTTCAGAAGCAAAAACAAAGGAAGGGATTTTTTACGAGATGATAGTGAACGACTTAATCAAAAACTTTGAAACCTATCTGCCCGATAAACAAAAATTTTTTATGAAAATTTTTAAATTTACATGAGAATATATAGCCCTAAATTTGAATTCATCGTCCAGTTCCGAACAAACAAGAACGAGAAAAATGTAAACAAAAAATTTCTTCTGAATTGAAAGATAAATCCAGCCTAAAAAAATTATATACTAATGTGTCACTAATGTATTTATCTAATATCCTTTTATATTTTCTTCCAGGAGTAAATATGTCTTTCAAAATTCATTTTTTACACTCCCAATTAAATTTTTTCCCGCAAAATCTTGGCGACGAAAGTGACGAGCATGGCGAAAGGTTTCACCCGCAAATGAAAATGATTGAAAGTCGATATCAAGGATTCTGGGATGTCGCTATGATGGGTGACTTCTGTTGGTTTCTTATAAGAGAAACCAATCCTAATCTAAATAAGCGTCAAAACAAGACACATAACTATTTCAAATATAAAATAATATCATAGAGTTAAGACAGAATCATATGTACATAGGCCATTACTTGTAGGGTACTTAAGTTTTACTATATGGATATATTTATTTGAATGCTTATAACTTTTGTATTAGTTTCGATTTTGTTGAGTGAAAGCTTATTTTTCTTAAATAAAACAGAGCTTAGATAGAGAAAAAAATCTACAAAAAAAATAAAAAATTTTCGAGATCCTTCCTCTCAAAGTACAATTTTTTTTATATTTTTACAAAAAAAAATTTAAAAAATCCGTAATGATTTTTCGTCATCTTTGAATCTGCAGGGCCTAGCAAAAAGTGTTGTATGCACAGTTTATAGCAAATTTTTTATATTACCTTTTAAAGGATTCAAACCGTTTTGGAATTGTTCAATTCTTTCTTGAGATATATATGATTAAGTGGACCCAATTTTTTTTTTAAACAGTTATTCGTAAATATCTCAAAAACGTTACCATAGAATTACATAAAATTAAAGACAAAAACTTTTTTTAAAATAAGCATTTACCATTGGTTAATAAAATTAACGAAAAGGTTAAAAATAAATTTACTGTAAGGAAATATAACACTTTAAACGTTCATTGTAACCTTTAACGATAATTAGGCTTTTTCGTCTACGACAAAAAAATTCCATATTGTACATAATTATATATTTTTAACATTAATACTTTACACCTAAATTATTAAATCTTACTGTTTATATCACAGTCCTAATTGTTCTAATAAAAGCGTGTTACATTGTGATAGCAAGAAAAGGAGGCCCTAAATGTTCTTAGTTATACAATCAAAATTTAACACGCTTTTTATTAGCACACTTAGGACTGTGATATAAATTTTATTTTATTAACCAATAATAAAAGCTTATTTTTAAAAAAAGTTTTTTTTTCTTAAATTTTTTTTCTTTGAAGCGATGTAAACTCAATTTCTATATTCCTATAGATGCCCTCTTAAGCTCATTCAATTTTATGAATATGTTAAAGATGAACAAACGTTTAAATCGGTAGGAAGTTAACGTCCCATTAACACTTAATTCAAGATCTTCATTATGCCAATTCATTTAATTTCGAGCAGTGTTGTGAGTATACAATAGAACTAATTAGCATTTTGAAAACAGATAGAATTATTTAAGTATACCGTTTGTATTTTTCTCTATTTGTTCCTTAAAAATACAGTCATAAAAATTACGTGTCACTATGTTTGTTCCCGATGGACTCCTAAACTACTGAACCGATTTTGAATCTGTTTTGCACCCCGTGTGTAGTTCGATCTAACTTGAAATATAGGATAGGTTATATCTCAGTTTGGCGGCCACCGCCGCTCCGCCTATCACACCGTATACCCTAGGTTCGCACCCCGGGCTAAGCAACCTCAAAATTTTAGAAATAAGGGTTTTCAATTAGAAGACAATTTTTCTAAGCGGGGTCGCCCCTCGGCAGTGTTTGGCAGGCGGTCCGGGTGTATTTCTGCCATGAAAAGCTCTCAGTGAAAACTCATCTGCCTTGCAGAGGGATTAGCCCCGGGCCCGGGGTTTCTGAGGGCCCGCGATTCAGAGGTACTATGACATTTTTTTTAATTCAGGAGAGTCTTTAGTTGTTCCATGTGCAATTTTTAAGCCAAATTTCAAAAGCAACGAAAATCTGCATTTCGTTTTAATATTATAGTGAAGTGTGAAAAATAAAAGTCTATATATATAAAAAAAAAAGGTTAAATGTGTGTTAGTTGGTCGCAGGTGTTTGAAGAGATGCGTCGGTCGATTTTGTTCACAGAAGTTGCGTAAACCTCACGCGGTGGTTACTACATAGGTTTGGTTGCGATCGACGTACAGGGTCTCGAGATATAGGCCGAAACGTAGACCGGAGTACCCCTAGAATGTGTTTATAGAATATGGATAACAAATGAAAGCTTTTGATGAGTGCTTTAGTAGAGGGTAATTTTCGTACCCCTGGGTGACTAGCGTATCGAGATATAGGCCAAAACGTGGGCCAGTGAATGCCTAGACAGTGTTTATACAATATGTATATCAAATGAAAGCTGTTGATGAGTGCTTTAGTACAGAGTAATATATTATCCAGAGACGGACTGGGACTGGGATTAGGACTAGGACTGGGACTGAGACTCGGATTGGGACTGGGACTGTGGCTTGAATAAAATACATACCGCCCTCTGGGAAGGCAATAAGGGATGCAGAAAAATAGAAGAAATTGAGAGAAAAGAAAAGGGAGAAGGAGATTGAGAAAGAGATAGAATGAGACGAAGATGGATATAGATGAAGCGAAAAAGACGGAGGGAGGAGTGAATAAAATGATTAGGAAAAAGTGAAGAGGGGGGGAGGGCAGAACAACGTGTGCCGGGTCTTCTAGTAGTTATATAAAAATAAACAGATACAAGGAAATTTTCTCTAATTGGTTTAATAGAGAAAAAGCTGTTTGTTCAATTTTTATTATACCTGAAATTTTATGAGGTAATTTGCCCAAAAACTTTCTCAACCTAAAATGGGCGGAGTGTGATGCGAGTGAAGCAAGCAGAAGTAAAAACGACGATAATTAAATTTTGTGACTTCTTTATTTGCTTGTTCAAGTACAACTATGATTCTTACAATTTAACATTTCATGACATGATACTGCTAGATTGCTCTCTAACTGTATGAAAATTGTACTCTCTTACTTGAGATGTATGAAAAGGTAAATGTACATAGGTATAGTTAGGATGCAAAAATATGATGTGTACATAGGTATAACCAGTATGCAAAGTATGATGTGTACTTAGGTATAACTAGTATGCAAAAGTATGATTGTGGGTACAATTATTGACCATTAGTATTAAATACATGATTTCGCTTAATGTACCACGCCCAACATACTCCCTCCGTTGAAAGGGCTCCCTTTCAAACGTCTTCGGTTTCCGGTAGTGGGGCTAGTCGATGGATAGCGCGTCGAATTGTACCTTTAGTCGTGCGTACGTCAGCTACCCGCACCTTGCCGTCTTTCCCTGGAATTACGCTGATAACTCGAGCTAATAGCCATTGCTGTGGGGGAAGGTTATCTTCTTGCACGAGCACCAATTGCCCGATCTTTATATTTGGCTCAGCTTTGGTCCATTTCCCTTTTTGTTGTAGTGTATGCAAATAATCACGGGTCCACTGCTTCCAAAATTGATTTTTTATATAAGTAATTCGTTGAAAATATGTTAAGTATGAAATATTTTTATCAACATCGAACTGCATATCAGGCAAGGCCTTCAGTGACGTTCCAATTAGGAAATGAGCAGGCGTAATTGCCTCAGTATCGTTTGGATCATTTGAGACCGGAGTAAGCGGGCGAGAATTCAGCACAGCTTCGATTTCGATGAAGAGTTTGAAGTTCTTCGTACGTAAGATTAGCTTGAACGAAATTCTTAAGCAACAATGTTTTAGCTGACTTCACAGCGGCTTCCCAAAGTCCTCCAAAGTGGGGTGCCCGTGGGGGTATGAATCGAAAGTCAATCCCAATTTCGTTACTGTAGCTGATCACTTCGTTCAACGCCGTGTCATTTAAGTATTTTTCAGTAAACTCCTTAAGTCGCGAGCTAGCGCCAACGAAATTAGTTGCATTGTCACAAACCAAACGTGAAGGGATGCCGCGTCGACCAATGAAGCGCTTAAGACAAAGCAAAAAGGAATTGGTTGACAAATCTGAAACTAATTCGATGTGAACAGCTTTCGATGAAAAACACACAAATATGGCAGCGTAAGTTTTGTAGGGTGGCTTGCCTCGTAAGCGATAAGATGTGAGAAATGGGCCGCAAAAATCCACTCCTGATACAAAAAATGGTCGTTGAGCCTTAACACGATCTGCAGGAAGGTCACCCATTATTTGACCGATAACCTTGGGCTTGTAATGAAAGCAGTGCGTACACTTGCGCACAACCGTGCGAACGATTTCGCGTCCATTCACGATCCAAATTCGTTGACGCAGTAACGAAAGCAATACTTTCGGTCCGGCATGAAGATTGCTACGGTGCAAATATTCAATATAAAGATGAGTAAATCTATGTGATTTGGGTAAAAGTGCGGGATGCTTACAATCATAGGGAACTTCAGCATTTTTCAGTCGTCCGCCGACTCTTAGAATAAATCTGACGTTGCCGTTTGTGCTTATTGGTTGTAGAAACGGTGAAAGACGTTGGAGATCCGATTTGAGAATACCGCCAGATTTAAGGCAATTTATCTCAGTGCTAAAATGAATTCGTTGTATTTCAGATACTATTATCCAAAAGATATAATCCAATTCGGTGGCTGGAATGTGTATCACGGTTTTCGGGTTAATATGACGATTTGGAGGAAATTTGTTGAAGGTGCGAAAGGAAACAATTCTTAAAATTTTGAAGAACGAAGAACTGTTTTCAATTATGTTTTGAATAATGTCCACAGTACTACTACTTGTGTTGCATGTGAATGCGATTTTTCTCCTGCGCTCGAGATCTGTTTGTGTTTCAGTTTGATTTTCGACTGGAGGCCAGTTCTCCGCTTCCTTTTGCAAAAAACTTGGACCTGTAAACCATATAGTACTGGCAAGTTCTGACGCGCTGTGGCCGCGAGAAACAATGTCTGCTGGGTTGTCTTTTGTAGGGACATGTCTCCATTCAACTCCTGCGGTATTGTCTTGTAACTCAGAAATACGATTGGCTACAAAGCAAGTCAAAGTGGAAGAATGCATTTTCAACCACTGTAAAACGATTTTGGAATCTGTCCAAAAATAAATGTTTTTTACGTATTTCAAAACCTTACATTTTATTTTTGTCCATGTCCTACTGAGGAGCGCAGCTGCACATAACTCCAATCGAGGCATCTGCGAACCCATGTATTTGACCACTGTCCTGAAGACACGTGAATACATAGCGCGGAACTCGTATACCATTTATGTAATTTAAATAATTTTTTATTTGCAACCACATTGAGTACAGATCCTGTGTGAGTGGTTCATCCCAATCCATGTGTTGTATCCATAGCTCCTGAAGTAAAATCTTGCAACGAATTGTAATAGGACTTAGCAAAACCAAAACATCGTAAATTTTTGCTACAGTTGACAAGATTGTTCGTTTGGTTGCAATAGAGCATTCATTGGATTCAAAGCTAAAGCAGATTTCGTCCCTCATAGGTTTCCATACCATACCCAACGCTTTGGTAACATTGTCATCACTTACTTTTATCTGAATTTCTTCTGCTGATTTTTTGATTAGTTGTGGGCAATTTGAATTCCATTTCGCAAGCTGTAGACCAGCATGTGCCAGTAAAGTAGTAATTTCGTCTTGTATCTCTAGCAACTCCTTTACACTGTTGGCTCCAGTCAATAGGTCGTCAACGTAAAGATCCTCTCTCAACACTCTTGCTCCGACTGGGTAGCGATTCCCATACATTTCAGCAAGGTGGGCTAAACAGCGTATGGCTAAAAATGGTGCAGATGACATGCCGTAGGTCACTGTGTTTAGTTGAAATAATTGCAAGGGAGCACTTGCAGTTTCTCTCCATAAGATTAGTTGGAAGTTTCGATCGTTTTCTTCAACAAGAAACTGTCGATACATTTTTACTATATCGGCTGTGAGTGCGTACCGATGCAGACGAAATGTTAATAAGGTTAAAATCAGTTCTTGCTGAATGGTTGGTCCAACCATTAAAATTTCATTTAATGCTTTATTCGACGAAGTACGCATTGAAGCGTCGAATACCACCCTTAGCTTTGTTGTGGTACTTTCGGGGCGTAGCACGCAATGGTGAGGTATAACGTAATGTAGACTATCAAGCTGAGTATCTGAAACTGCTGTCATGTGACCTAAAGTTTGATACTCTGCCATGAATTCGCAGTACGACTGATGAAGCCTAGGATTGAGATAGAGGCGGCGCTCAAGTGCAAAAAATCTTTTACGCGCACCGTCAATGGAATTTCCAAGGGCTGCTGGAGATTCCTTAAATGGTAGGCGCACTTGCAATCGGCCGTCGGAGTGTACAAAAATATTAGATTGAAAATGTTCTTCACATGCTTTCTCTTCTTCGGATAGTTGCGGTGGCAGTGAAGTAATCTCTTCTACTTCCCAGAATTTGCGCAGGAATGACTCGACAGATTCCACTTCTCTCACCACATTGCACGTTAATGGCTGAGTTATTGATTGTTCACATTGTCCACCTACAACCCATCCTAGAGAGGTGTTGACTAAAAAAGACAAACCGTTGCCTAGAGTTACCTTTTCTCCGCGCAAAATATCAAAGAAGACCTCACTGCTAATCAGTGCATCGATTTTTTTGAGGTTTGTAAAACAATGGATCAGCAAGATTAATTCCTCCGGGAATAGTCCAATTTTTTGAAAAAATATATTCGCTAGGCTGCATTGACTATATTTTCTTAGTTACCGCAAACTGTGTAGAACGTTCAAAAGTTGAAAAACGAGAGCGAAATGTAGCATATACTGCATGCTTTAACGTTGTTTGAACGTCACCGATTCCGGAGATTTCCTGATTCGATGTTTGTCGCTTCAGCTGCAAGCGTTTAGCGGTTTCTTCAGTAATAAAGTTTACTTCGGAACAAGAATCTAACAGAGCCCGAACGGGTTGGAAAATCCCAAAACTGTCTTTCATTAGAATTATGGCTGTTGGGATAATAGCTCTTTTTTGTGATCGTATCACCATAGCGACTGGTGGATTTGACTCAGAAGACTGCTGAGCAGTGCTAGGCTTTGCATCGGAACTCGGTGAAAATATGTGTAAGTGTGTATGATGCATGCCTTTACAAACTCGACATTTAAATTTGGAAGGGCATTTTGCTACAGAGTGGCCTTTTCGCAAACAATTTATGCAAAGACCTGAACGCTTCACAAATTCAAATCTACTTGACACAGGAAGAGCTAAAAACGAGGTACAATTTCCCAATGTGTGTTCTGCTGTTTGACAATAAGCACATGTTGCATGAGAATTCACAAATGTGTGTGAAGTCTTTTTTGAATGCAACCTTTGTTTCGAGTCACGATTATGCTCGGTAGACTCCGTGGGTTTTGCATGACTCTCTAAAAATTGGCATCTCCTATTTAAAATTTTATAACATGCTTCCCAAGTTGGAAGCGAGTCATAGTCTTGTTTTTCCTCATAGGATGCTTGAGAACCCTTGTCTACTTTTGAAAGAACGATGTGAGTGAGAATAGAACTCAGAATTTCAGTTTCTGAACCCAACGATAATAGTGATGCACGTATAGCTGAAACCTTATCAATCATGAGACGTAACGAGTTAGAATCTGCATTCTGCATGGGTGAAATATTAAACAAAGTTGAAATGTAGTCGCGAAAGATTAAAGTGTTATTATCAAAGCGATCCTTCAAGCGTTTTAGGGCTTTAGTGTAGTTGTCTTCAGTGATTTGAAACTGCTCCACAACTGACAATGCCTGACCTGAGAGGCAACCCAACAAATAATTGAATTTGTCAATTGTTGGAATTGTAGGGTCTTTGTCGACGAGGTTAGAAAACGTAAGCGAAAATCTTTTATACTCGGCATATTTGCCGTCAAATTTAGGCAATTTTTGAGCAGGGAGACGGGTATGATGTAATGTACTGAGTGTAGTCGATGTATTTAAAAAACTTGTTTCTGCTGCACTCGCACGACGAATGCCATTTAGCAATTGCATAATCTTTGCCTTTGCGGTAATATAACTCTCCTCGATATCACTCCTGGCACTGTCTGTTGGACTAAGTTTTTCAATTTGTCCCTGAATATGGCATTGTTGCTTAAAATAGGACTCAAGGATTTGAAGGTGACATTCTAAAATTGTGGGGTCCGTTGTTTCCCCTAACTTGTCTATTTTGGCCTTCATATTGCTAATATTCCGTTTCATAGTGGATCGTTGCTGTTTGAGCGACGATAATTGTTCTTCGTCTTCTCCCGCCATCGTATTACAAGTTAAAGTGGACGCGCAAAGGCTTAATAATTGAATTGACCAGCAAAAACCAACAAGCGCAACTAGAGTATAAGAAACTAACGGCGATTGAGATTCACTGCCAGATTTTTACCTTGTAAGCGACAGAAATGCTAAATAAGGGTACGAAAACACTGAAGCTGCGGTTGACCTTCGATTGACTTTCCACGCTGATGCAGAAAACGTTACCAACGAAGTTTTTGCAAAAAATTATTACGAGAGTATTGTATGTTGGGTGGGTGCTAACAATTGGACTATACCGTCTATTTTACTTTAAGCACAGTAATAAGCAAATAAATAATAATAATATGATTACTAATACATATGTTTGTATATTGGTAATATCTTACAATTTATATGTGCTTAATCTTACGCCCTTTGATTTGCTTAACACCAGACTTGATGAACGGTGTAAATGTTGCTTGTTGTTAGTTGCTCGCCCATGTACATAAGTACGTTTGTTGATTTTACCGCTTCAGTGAAATGTTTGGTCAAATTACAATTTGTTTAAAAATTCGATTTAATGACGTTGATCGTATGTTAAATCACGAAAACTATAAATTTTGACTTTTTTGGACACTTAATAAAAGTCCTGTCACGGTCGCCAATGACGCGAGTGAAGCAAGCAGAAGTAAAAACGACGATAATTAAATTTTGTGACTTCTTTATTTGCTTGTTCAAGTACAACTATGATTCTTACAATTTAACATTTCATGACATGATACTGCTAGATTGCTCTCTAACTGTATCAAAATTGTACTCTCTTACTTGAGATATATGAAAAGGTAAATGTACATAGGTATAGTTAGGATGCAAAAATATGATGTGTACATAGGTATAACCAGTATGCAAAGTATGATGTGTACTTAGGTATAACTAGTATGCAAAAGTATGATTGTGGTTACAATTATTGACCATTAGTATTAAATACATGATTTCGTTTAATGTACCACGCCCAACAGAGTGAATAAAGTAATTAGCATTTACTTCAATTCATTTAACCTTGATTAAAAAGTGTTCTTATCTAGAGGAGAAATCTTTTGTTTGTTTTTTATTCACACAAAATTTTTTTATAAACAGACCAAATTCGCATTGCGCAGCGTTTAGTTAATCCATGTGGGATTTAATTAGGAAACACTAGATATGTATATATGTGGCTGTGATTAAAGTGAGTGAACCCTTCTCAAAGAGTCATAAAATAAAAAAAATATATCACTTATTTTGCGCTTTGTGCCATATTTTTCGTAAATCGAGCGCCTGACGCTTTTTTCACAATAATACTAGTATTTTTCGTTCATTACACTATGCGACAAAATCTAAATTTTTCTGGGTATTGGACCAAACCAACTTTTTGAGGAGATTGAGGCTTAATTATAAAAAGTACTATCACCGTTTTCCTAAGTTAGCCTCCAAAAAATATATATCGGCTTTCGAAGTTCGAAATTCTACATTTCGGAATTTAATTTTTTATTTTTTTGTTAACGCGTTCAGCAAATTAAAAAAGTAATATTGTGGTCGTGGGCCGCTCTTTTCCCTTATGTGAAGGGCTGAATTCTTTTTTTGAGATATTTAGTATAACAGCGACGTATTTAGTATAATATACGACGTGAAAGTCAGAACTTCGAAAATATGAAAAACCTGTTATTTCCGAATTTTCGCTACACATATCAAAAATCTTAATATTGCTGCGAAGGTAGTTAAATGGCCTTTATTTTGATATGCATATCTTTAAACTTCATGAAGAAAAATTTGGCAAAACCCCTGTTTAAGCGAAAAAATTCCTTTTTTTAGATACCAAAAATTTATTTTAACCAACACAATTTCCAGCTGGTAACACTATTGAATATTAAATAAATCATAAACTTGCATTAAATGTGCTATTTTCAAATCAAAGCACTGCGTTTTCATACTTTTGAGCTCTCAACAGTACTTATATCCACTGTGCTCCCCAAATGAATATTCAACACATTTCTCCAGTTGATGTCCTACACTGGATATCGAGTTGAGGTGGAGTTGAAAACAAATCTACAAGATGATACCACCAAAACCAACATTTGTTTATTGTGAGAAATAGAAAAGAAGGAAAGAAACATTTACTGGCATATTGCGATGGTACCATTTCGAAAACCGCCAAGTAATAATCATCAGGAAATTTCGTATTGTTATCAAAGGTTTCACAGAGATTCGAACAGCGAATGACACGGTGAAACTGCAGTTACTTTAACCGCTAGTTCAGTTTCTATTAGAAAAACATAATAATTGAATATTCAATTATTATAAGCCGGTGTCAAGCTCAAGAATTCTTAAATAACAATTATAAATTGAACACACCATTAAACAAACAAACATAAATGAGAAATAAACACCTGGTTGTTAGCATTCATGAAGCGTAGTTAATTAAAAATGAATGATACATATTTGATTTTATTTTCGTTAAAATACTGTAGTTTGGAATCTTACATTTAGAGAACCACAATTCGGGAATTAAATTTTTTTCAACTTAAGTGATATCATTTTTTGCTTTATAAAAAATTCCCTCTTTTGCTGAGTACGCTATGATTTTCGAGGTGAGCTACTGTTTCGAAACAACTTTGAGATTTTAGAAGAATGCCTTGTTATCAACATGAGTTCTAATGGTACTCAACCCTAAACGATTTTTGGGTATATTCGACGCACTTTCGAACAAATGCAAAGAACTGATAGGTTAACTAGAGTTTAACCGTGCAGATCGGCCGTTTAAGCTAAGCTTAAACTTCAGTTAAAGTAGACTAAAAACTGCAGAATAAGTTTAAGCGTAGTTTAACTTCCAAACTGAGTTGAACTTGTACTGAAAAACCCGGCCTCAATCCGGCTCATAAATTTTACGGGTATTTTAAAGATGAACAGATGTTTAAATCGGGAGCAAATTAACGTCCCATTAACACTTAATATAAGATCTTGATTATGTCCCATTTAATTTCGAGCAGTGTTGCGAGAACACGATAGAACTAATTAACATTTTGAAAACAGATATCCGTTTGTATTTTTCTCTATTTGTTCCTTAAAACTACAGTCATTGTACACAAACGCTTACATCTATACTGATATATAAAAATGCTTATATGGGCAATGTTTGTAACGGCTAATCTCAAGAAGTACCAAACCGATTTTTATGGTTTTTTTAAAGAAAGTATTGGCGCAAATAAACACCCTGCGCTTTTTATTTTTTCCATTTTCACAAACTAAAGCCCTTTATTATACTCAGCTGAGCAGAACTCACAGAGTATATTAACTTTGTTCGCATAACCGTAACCCGCAACAGCATAAACTAATCGAGATAATATAAACTTCTATATATCAAAATGATCTGGGTGAAAAAAGAAATTCATTTAGCCCTGTCCGTCCATCCGTCCGTCTGTAAACACAATAATTTGAGTAAATTTTGAGGTATCTTGATGAAATTTAGTACGTAGGTTCCTGGGCTCTCATCTCAGATCGCTATTTAAAATGAACGAAATCGGACTACAACCACGCCCACATTTTCGATATCAAAAATTTCGAAAAACCGAAAAAGTGAGATAATTCATTACCAAAGACGGATAAAGCGATGAAACTTGGTAGGTGCGTTGACCTTATGACGCAAAATTGAAAACTAGAAAAATTTTGGATAATGGGCGTGGCACCGCCCACTTTGAAAAGATTGTAATTTAAAAGTTTTGCAAGCTGTATTTTGGCAGTCGTTGAAGATATCATGATGGAATTTGGTAGGCACGTTACTCCTATTACTATATGTATGCTAAATAAAAATTAGCGAAATCGGATGACGAACACGTCCATATTTGGTACACATAATACATACATGGATAGAAAGCGACCTATGATGTCCGATTTGGCTCATATTTGGAACAAATATTACACACAGTCCGGTAGAAGTGACATCAAAATATTTTGGAGTTGGAGGAGGGACAAGCATACGTGGCGCAGAGTCGAGTAAAGTCTTTGGAAGGATTATGTATTGAGGACTTAGATTGTAACGAATTGTCAGGAAATAGTCCTTGTAATAATGAGTCACTAAATGAACTATATAGAATGAGAAATAATAGGAAATTAAATAAAGACTAAAATTTGAAAACAAAATAATTAAAAACAAGTAAGGAAGGTTAAGTTCGGGTGTAAACGAACATTACATACTCAGTTGAGAGCTATGGTGACAACATAAGGGAAAATAACCATGTAGGAAAATGAACCGAGAATAACCCTGGAATGTGTTTGTATGACATGTGTATCAAATGAAAGGTATTAAAGAGTATTTTATGAGGGAGTGGGTCATAGTTCTATAGGTGGACGCCATTTAGGGATATCGCCATAAAGGTGGATGAGGGTTGACTCTAGAATGTGTTTGTACGACATGGCTATCAAATGAAAGTTTTAATGAGTATTTTAAAAGGGAGTGGGGCTTAGTTCTATAGGTGGACGCCTTTTCGAGATATCGCCATAAAGGTGGAACAGGGGTGACTCTAGAATGTGTTTGTACGATATGGGTATCAAATTAACGATGCTAATGCGTATTTTAAAAGGAGTGATCCTTAGTTCCATAAGTGGGCGCCATTTCGAGATATCGCCATAAAGGTGACCAGGGGTGATCCTAGAATTTGTTTGTATGAAATGAAAGGGGTTAATCAGCATTTTAAAAGGGGGTGGGCCTTAGTTCTATAGGTGGACGCCTTTTCGAAATATCGGCATAAAGGTGGACCAGGGGTGACTCTAGAATTTGTTTGTACGACATGTGTATCAAATGAAAGTGTTAATGAGTATTTTAAAAGGGAGTGGGCCTAAGTTCTATGGGAGGACGCCTTTTCGAGATATCGCCATAAAGGTGGACCAGGGGTGCCTCTAGAATTTGTTTGTACGATATGGGTATCAAACGAAAGGTATTAATGAGTATTTCAAAAGGGCATCGGGATTAGTTCTATAGGTAGACGCCTTTTCGAGATATCGCCATAAAGGTGGACCAGGGGTGACTCTAGAATATGTTTGTACGATATGGGTATCAAATTAAAGGTATTAATGAGGGTTTTAAAAGGGAGTGGTTGTAGTTGTATAGGTGGTCGCCATTTCGAGATATCGGCATAAAGGTGGTCCAGGGGTGACTCTAGAATGCGTTTGTACGATATGGGTATCAAATGAAAGGTGTTAGTGAGTATTTTAAAAGGTCGCGGGGCTTAGTTCTATAGGTGGACGCCTTTTCGAGATATCGGTATGAAGGTGGAGGGGTGACTCTAGAATGCGTTTGCACGATATGGGTATCAAACGAAAGATGTTAATGAGTATTTCAAATGGACGTGGGCCTTAGTTCTATAGGTGGACGCTTTTTCGAGATATCGCCATAAAGGTGGACCAGGGGTGACTCTAGAATGTGTTTGTACGATATGGGTATCAAGTTAACGGTGCTATGCGTATTTTAAAAGGGAGTGATCCTTAGTTCCATAAGTGGGCGCCATTTCGAGATATCGCCATAAAGGTGGACCAGAGGTTATCCTAGAATTTGTTTGTATGAAATGAAAGTGGTTAATCAGCATTTTAAAAGGGGGTGGGCCTTAGTTCTATAGGTGGACGCCTTTTCGAAATATCGGCATAAAGGTGGACCAGGGGTGACTCTAGAATTTGTTTGTACGACATGTGTATCAAATGAAAGTGTTAATGAGTATTTTAAAAGGGAGTGGGCCTAAGTTCTATGGGAGGACGCCTTTTCGAGATATCGCCATAAAGGTGGACCAGGGGTGCCTCCAGAATTTGTTTGTACGATATGGGTATCAAACGAAAGGTATTAATGAGTATTTCAAAAGTGCATGGGGCTTAGTTCTATAGGTGGACGCCTTTTCGAAATATCGTGTTAATGAGTATTTCAAAAGGGCATGGGGCTTAGTTCTATAGGTGGACGCCTTTTCGAGATATCGCCATAAAGGTGGACCAGGGGTGACTCTAGAATGTGTTTGTACGATATGGGTATCAAATTAAAGGTATTAATGAGCGTTTTAAAAGGGAGTGGTTGTAGTTGTATAGGTGGTCGCCATTTCGAGATATCGGCATAAAGGTGGACCAGGGGTGACTCTAGAATGCGTTTGTACGATATGGGTATCAAACGAAAGGTGTTAATGAGTATTTTAAAAGGTCGTGGGGCTTAGTTCTATAGGTGGACGCCTTTTCGAGATATCGGTATAAAGGTGGACCAGGGGTGACTCTAGAATGCGTTTGTACAATATGGGTATCAAACGAAAGGTGTTAATGAGTATTTCAAAAGGACGTGGGCCTTAGTTCTATAGGTGGACGCCTTTGCGAGATATCGCCATAAAGGTGGACCAGGGGTGACTCTAGAATGTGTTTGTACGATATGGGTATCAAATTATAGGTGCTAATGCGTATTTTAAAAGGGAGTGATCCTTAGTTCCATAGGTGGGCGCCTTTTCGAGATATCGCCATAAAGGTGGGCCAGGGGTGTTCCTAGAATTTGTTTGTACGATATGAGTATCAAATGAAAGGGGTTAATCAGCATTTTAAAAGGGGTGGGCTTTAGTTCTATAGGTGGACGCCTTTTCGAAATATCGGCATAAAGGTGGACCACGGGTGCCTCTAGAATTTGTTTGTACGACATGGGTATCAAATGAAAGTGTTAATGAGTATTTTAAAAGGGAGTGGGCCTAAGTTCTATGGGAGGACGCCTTTTCGAGATATCGCCATAAAGGTGGACTAGGGGTGCCTCTAGAATTTGTTTGTACGATATGGGTAACAAACGAAAGGTATTAATGAGTATTTCAAAAGGGCATGGGGCTTAGTTCTTTCCTTTTAGAAATATCGTGTTAATGAGTATTTCAAAAGGGCATGGGGCTTAGTTCTATAGGTGGACGCCTTTTCGAGATATCGCCATAAAGGTGGACCAGGGGTTACTCTAGAATGTGTTTATACGATATGGGTATCAAATTAAAGGTATTAATGAGGGTTTTAAAAGGGAGTGGTTGTCGTTGTATAGGTGGTCGCCATTTAGAGATATCGGCATAAAGGTGGACCAGGGGTGACTCTAGAATGCGTTTTTACAATATGGGTATCAAACGAATGGTGTTAATGAGTATTTTAAAAGGGAGTGGGCCTTAGTTCTATAGTTGGATACCTTTTCGAGATATCGCCATAAAGGCGGACCAGGGGTGACTCTAGACTTTGTTTGTACGAAAAGGGTATCAAATGAATGGTGTTAATGAGCCTTTTTAAAAGGGAGTGGGCCTTAGTTCTATAGGTGGACGCCTTTTCGAGATATCGCCATAAAGGTGGACCAGGGGTGACTCTAGAATGTGTTTGTACGATATGAGTATCAAATTAAAAGTATTAATGAGGCTTTTAAAAGGGAGTGGTGGTAGTTGTATATGTGAAGACGTTTTCCAGATATCGACCAAAATGTGGACCAGGGTGACCCAGAACATCATCTGTCGGATACCGCTAATTTATTTATATATGTAATACCACGAACAGTATTCCTGCCAAGATTTCAAGGGTTTTTTTATTTCAGCCTGCAAAACTTTTTCATTTTCTTCTACTTACGAATATGTGAAAGATGAACAGACGTTCAAGTCCACAATAACGCTTCACATCGAGCAGTATTGCTGCTCAAAACTTAGTGCAAGGCTTCCAACTCTGGCAACTCTGGTTTTGTGGCGGTATGAAATAGAACATATCTATTAGCAATTTTGAAACAGATAAAATTAGTTAAGTGTTCCCTTTCTACTTTGCTGTATTTATTTATTCAAAAAAAACAAACAAAAAAACAAAAAAACAGTCATACCAATCATATCAACCCACGTAGCCCTTCTCAATTCAACTGCGCAAATATATAAACAAACCAACTATAAGGAAATTTTATTTGAAAAAATATAGCAAAATATTTGCCCAAGTTAGTGCGCATTTCATTTCTCTGGAATATGCATAAAAACCTTGAATCTGGTATTTTGATATAGTAGAATTGTATTAATTAGTTTTATAGAGCTCATATAATAGGAAATTTATATGGAAATGGCATTTTAAAAAACTTTACAAAGATGGTGTGTCTTTTATCAATTAGGGGATTGAAATTTTAATTGGGCACTTTCACACAAACATTTCCTGCATCCATATGCAGGCTTGGTCGTTCACTTGCAGATCTTGCCTTCTTTTAATATCGCCCAATCCAATTGGAACGCCTGTGGTACAAGCTTCGAGCGATGCACCTTCTTTTGCTTGCTCACCCGCTTTTTTATTTTTATACTCAGCTGAGCAGAGCTCACAGAGTAGTATATTAATTTTGTTCGCATAATGGTACCCCGTAACGGCATAAACTAATCGAGATAGATATAGACTTCTATACATCAAAATGATCTGGGCGAAAAAAGAAATTCATTTAGCCATGTCCGTCCGTCCGTCTGTCCGTGAACACGATAACTTGAGTAAATTTTTAGGTATCTTAATGAAATTTGGTATGTAAGTTCCTGGGCACTCATCTCAGATCGCTATTTAAAATGAACGAAATCGGACTATAACCACGCCCTAGAGCAATGAAACTTGGTAGGTGCATTTGGCAGCCGTTGAAGATATCAAGATGAAATTTGGCAGGACCGTTACCTCTCTGACTATATGCGTTCTGAATAAAAATTAGCAATAATGGATGACGAACACGCCCACTTAAAAAAAAAATTTTTTTTAAGTCAAATTTTAACAAAAAATTTAATATCTTTACAGTATATGAGTAAATTATGTCAACAATCAACTCCAGTTATGATATGGTGCAACAAAATACAAAACTGAAAGAAAATTTCAAAATGGGCGTGGCTCCCCCCTTTTTCATTTAATTTATCTAGAATACTTTTAATGCCATAATTCGAACAAAAATTAACCAATCCTTTTGAAATTTGGTAAGGGCATAACTTTTATGACACTAGCTGTTTTCTGTGAAAATGGCCGAAATCCGACTATGATCACGCCCCCTTTTTCGATATCGAAAATTTAAAACAATTCTATACCAAATACGAAAAAAGCGATGAAACATGGTGGTTGGATTGGATTTTTTAACGCAAAATATAACTTTAGAAAAAACTTTGTAAAATGGGTGTGACACCTACCATATTAAGTAGAAGAAAATGAAAAAGTTCTGCAGGGCGAAATCAAAAGCCCTTGGAATCATGGTCGGAATACTGTTCGTGGTATTACATATATAAATAATTTAGCCGCACCCGACAGATTATGTTCTGGGTCACCCTGGTCCAAATTTTGGTCAATATCTCCAAAACTACTTCACTTATACAACTAGGGCCACTCCCTTTTAAAACACTCATTAATACCTTTAATTTGATACCCATATCGTACAAACACATTCTAGAGTCACCCCCGGTCCACCTTTATGACGATATCTCGAAAAGGCGTTCACCTACAGAACTAAGGCCCCCTCCCTTTTAAAATAATCTTTAATACCTTTCATTTGATACCCATGTCATACAAACACATTCCAAGGTTACCTAGGTTCATTTTCCTACATGGTGATTTTCCCTTATTTTGTCTCCAAGCTCTCAGCTGAGCTTGTAATGTTCGGTTACAGCCGAACTTAGCCTTCCTTACGTGTTTTTAGTTGAAAAAACTTGTTTCTAAACTTTTTATATTTGGTTATTTTAATTCATGATCGGATAAGTCAGCTCATAACAGTTCGGCGGCAGCATATATTGCGGTGTAATATATTGAGCGGCCACCGTGGTGTGATGGTAGCGTCCTCCGACTACCGTGTGTCCTGGGTTCGTACCCCAGGCAAAGCAGCATCACAATTTTAGAAATAAGGTTTTTCAATTAGAAGAACATTTTTCTAAGCGGGTTCGCCCCTCGGAAGTGTTTGGCAAGCGCTCCGAGTGTGTTTCTGCCATGAAAAGCTCTCAGTGAAAACTCATCTGCCTTGCAGATGCCGTTCGGAGTCGGCATAAAACATGTAGGTCCCGTCCGGCCAATTTGTAGGGAAAAGCAACAGGAGCACGACGGAAATTGGAAGAGAAGCTTGGCCTTAGATCTCTTGGGAGGTTATCGCGCCTTACATTTATTTTTATTTTTAATATATTGAACAATGCAAAGCTGTTTATTATTATTATTGTTTTCGATAAAATATATATACCTTTATGTTTTTCATGCAACAAAAAAAATGTGATCCTTTTTTGAATGAATTTTGGTCCCAAATTAAAACATGCTGTGGCAACCGTGTGTATGTGTATCTATTCTTTTAAACTATACCCAAATAGCAAAAACTCAATAGATTTACTTTTTGCAGCGTTACGAAGTAACCGGGTACTTGCTAGTACATATATATTGTCACGGATATTAGCATCACTAAGCTATACCATCACTAAGGCGATGCTAGGGACATGCTAAGCGATATTTACGTCAATAATCAAATCATGTATACACATATATAAGGCAGCCGAGAGATGTCACACACAGATGCATTTACTTATACGCCTATGTGTGCGCGAGAAACTGTAAACTACAAACATTCACATCAATAATTCAATCATTATGTCCACACATATGTAGGTACACGTAGCTGAAAAGCAAGGCACAACCATATACATCTTATTTGAGATGCTCCTAAATGTAGACAATTATAATTGTGGAAGTGTCGCTCACACATACAAGCATGGGGTATGAGAGAAGCTATAAAATCGTGCAATTTTAGTTATAGCTGAGAGGTTTGAGAGCTCATGGACAATGCTAGTAGATTCTAGAAGATGCGAACGAGGAAACCAGAGAGTATAAAAGGCCACAGATGTAGAGGCGCTGGAATTCAGTTTGATTTGAGTTGTCAAGCAGTTACGACTAAGACGATATCTAGCGAGCAATAGCAGTATTATTTTGAAAGTCATTTTCATTTAAGCTATCAGTTTGGTTATTAAGCTATTCGTTGCACCGTTTGGGTGTTATTGTGAAGTATTTTAATAAATGCCATTTTTCCATTATTCAGTATTGGAGTTATTTATTCAACAGTTTAGCGATACGAACCTAGCAAAAGGGCAAATAAGAGGATTTGCAGCAAATTCGTTACAATTGGTGTCAGAAGAGGAATTGTTGGATAAATTCCGGAGGACAACAAGGACATGGCAAAGTTCAGTGAATTGAAGATCCAGCAACTGAAGAAGGAGTTGAAGTGCCGTGGATTGAATACAAGCGGCGTTAAACTCGAACTTCAGGCACGGCTACGAGAGGCAATTGAAGCAGAAGGAATTAATGTGGACGAGTATGTCTTTTATCCTGATGGGGACGAGACAACAACAAAAATTGAAAGAGGAAAATGAAACATCGCAGACAGTTACGAGCACAGACTTGAACATGATATTGGCTGCAATAGCTGCTCAAACATCGACAGTAACATCAATGTCGTCGCAAATATCATCCCAGCTAGAATCACAGGAGGCTCGCATTTCAGAAATGTCGACACAGATTACATCCAAGATAGAAACTCAGCTGGAATCGCAGGAGAATCGTATAACAGCGAAGATTGAAGCACAAGAGGCAGGTATAACAGAAATGTCATCACAAATATCCACAAATATGTCATCACATCTGGAAGAACAAAAGACATATATGGCAACCCAACTGAAAGAACAAGAGACACGCATAACCGTACAACTAGAAGCACAAGAGGCGCATATATCATCAAAACTCGAAGCGCGCATGGACGAAAAAATAATGCAGTTTGAAGAAAAATTCGAGGCAGAGGTGGATGCGTTGAGAGGTCGTATACAGGAATTGCAACTTAATCGGCCGGCTGCTTCAGCGAGTAATACGAAGGTTCCTTTCCAGGTCTTCAAGCTAGAGTTTGAGAAGACCGCAGCAATGAACAACTGGAATGCGGAAGATAAAGTTGCTGCACTGTTCGTGGCATTGAAGGGGCCAGCTGCCGAAATCTTACAGACGATTCCAGAGTACGAACGGAACAGTTATGAAGCATTGATGGCTGCTGTAGAGAGACGTTATGGAGGCGAGCATAGAAAGCAGATATTCCAAATTGAGTTGCAAAACCGCCACCAAAGAGCGAATGAGAATTTGCAGGAGTTTGCGTCGGATATTGAAAGGCTAGCACATTTAGCGAATGCGGACGCACTCGTGGAATACACTGAAAGGGTAAAAATCCAGAGCTTCATAAATGGCATACGAGATGTGGAAACGAAGCGGGCTACATACGCAAACCCAAAGCCAACATTCGCAGAAACGGTGTCACAAGCTCTGATTCAGGGAACAGCGTCGCTTCTTTGTAAGCCAGTTTTAAGAGCACGCGGTGTGGAAGTAGAAAGGCCAGAGTGGGTAGACGCAATATTGGAGGCGCTGAAAGGATCGCAAAAGCGGAGTGAAAAAGTTATCAAATGCTTCAAATGCGGGAAGTCCGGTCACATTGCACGTCATTGCGATCTTGATCCTAGTAGTTCCAACAATGGGGGTGGCCGTAAACGCAAAGCTGGAGGAGATGAGCAAGAGCGAGTAAGAGGTAGAGATCGAGAGCTAGATCCAGCTATTGAATGCCCTGTGATATCTGTGTAGCAAATTGGTAGAAAATCGAGCAGTCTTACCGTCAGAGGGAATGTGGATGGTAAAGAACGTGTAGTGACTGTAGATACGGGCGCATCTCATTCCTTGATTCGATCTGATTTGATCTACAGGAGAGTAAAGTCATTACCTGGAGCAAGGTTGCGTACGGTCACTGGCGAGTATAACCAAGTCCGGGGAGAAGTGATCTGTGAAGTCTTAATTGGGAAGCTCATGGTTTTACATAAATTCGTTGTGGCGGAGATTGTTGATGAAGTTATATTGGGAGTGGATTTCTTGATTGACCATGACATCAAGATCGATATGCAGAGAAGGGTGATGCGTTATGAGAACCAGGATATACCACTTAACTTCAAGTTGGAGAATGGGTTCAGTAGTAATCGAGTACTGGTGGAGAAGACTCGACAAAAACCACGGAAGTCAAAGGCAAATGTTAATAGGTCGAATGGGCCAAATAAAGCAAAACCAAAAGTACCTGCGAGAGAAACACTGGCATTGACAAAACCTAAAAGACGCAGGAAAACGAAGCAACGAATTTCCGAGAAAGAATGCGAGGGTAGTTTCAAGCCGGAGCGCACTACTCTTATGAAATGTGGGAACGATACCGATTATGCAAAGCAAATCCGTCCAGCGCAAGCTCTACGAAGTGGTTCATTGGCCAAACAACAGAGTGTGAAGGAACGGCCCAGGGTAATGAGTAGTAAGATGAAATACTGGCATGACAAGAACTTTAATTCGGAAAGTTTCTTGGAGGGAGATTTGGTACTGTTAAACAACCCTCGCCGGCGGAAAGGTGTTCCAGCCAAATTTCGGCGCAGTTGGGAAGGCCCGTACAAAGTTGTGAAGAAGATCAGTGATACCATCTACCGCATACAAACCACGGATTAGAAGAGTGGTACATTTGGAGATGCTAGCGGCGTTTAGATCGGGAGATTTGTCTGATCGGGACGATCAGACTTAGGTGGAGGGCAGTGTCACGGATATTAGCATCACTAAGCTATACCATCACTAAGGCGATGCTAAGGCCATGCTAAGCGATATTTACGTCAATAATCAAATCATGTATACACATATATAAGACAGCCGAGAGATGTCACACACAGATGCATTTACTTATACGCCTATGTGTGCGCGAGAGACTGTACCACAAACATTCACATCAATAATTCAATCATTATGTCCACACATATGTAGGTACACGCAGCTGAGAAGCAAGGCACAACCATATGCAGACATTTTATTTGAGATGCTCCTAAATGTAGGCAATTATAATTGTTGAAATGTCGCTCACACATACAAGCATGGGGTATGAGAGAAGCTATAAAATCGTGCAATTCTAGTTATAGCTGAGAAGTTTGAGAGCTCATGGACAATGCTAGTAGATTCTAGAAGATGCGAACGAGGAAACCAGAGAGTATAAAAGGCCGCAGATGTAGAGGCGCTGGAATTCAGTTTGATTTGAGTTGTCAAGCAGTTACGACTAAGACGATATCTAACGAGCAATAGCAGTATTATTTTGAAAGTCTGTTTCATTTAAGCTATCAGTTTGGTTATTAAGCTATTCGTTGCACCGTTTGAGTGTTATTGTGAAGTATTTTAATAAACGCCATTTTTCCATTATTCAATATTGGAGTTATTTATTCAACAGTTTAGCGATACGAACCTAGCAAAAGGGCAAATAAGAGGATTTGCAGCAAATTCGTTACAAAATAAACAAACAATTACTAGGAAATTTACTTATGAAAAAGTATCAAAATGTTTTGTCAAAGCCACGTTCATTTCATTTCGCTGCAATATACGCAAACATGAACTTGTTTGTTTAACTAATTAAAAATTTATTTGCCCTAAAAACCGAATTTAGTAAGAAAGCAATGCAGAATTTTGAAAAGTAGAATTCCGAAAAGTAAGAATTAATAAAAGCAGAATAAGTAAGTAAAGAAGGTTAAGTTCGGGTGTAACCGAACATTACATACTCAGTTGAGAGCTATGGTGACAACATACGGGAAAATAACCATGTAGGAAAATGAACCGAGGGAAACCCTGGAATGTGTTTGTATGACATGTCTATCAAATGAAAGGCACTAAAGAGTATTTTATGAGGGAGTGGGCCATAGTTCTATAGGTGGACGCCATTTATTGATATCACCATAAAGGTGGATCAGGGTTGACTCTAGAATTTGTTTGCACGATATTGGTATCAAATTAAAGGTATTAATGAGGGTTTTAAAAGGGAGTGGTGGTAGTTGTATAGGTGGTCGCCTTTTCAGAGATATCGCCATACAAGTGGACTAGGGTTGACTCTAGAATGTGTTTGTACAATATGGGTATCAAATGAAAGGTGTTTATGAGTATTTTAAAAGGGAGTAATCCTTAGTTCCATAGGTGATCGCCTTTTCGAGATATCGCCATAAAGGTGGACCAGGGATGACTCTAGAATGTGTTTGTACGATACTGGTATCAAATTAAAGGTATTAATGAGAGTTTTAAAAGGGAGCGGTGGTAGTTGTATATGTGAAGGCGTCAATAAACCAATCCAATTACCATTTTCATCCCTTTTTTCGTATTTGGTATAGAATTACCGAATTTTTTTCATTTTTCATAATTTTCGATATCGAAAAAGTGGGCGTGGTCATAGTCGGATTTCGTTCATTTTTTCTACCAAGATAAAGTTAGCTCAGATAAGTACGTGAACTAAGTTCAGTAAAGATATGTCGATTTTTGCTGTAGTTATCGTGTTACCGGCCATGCGGAAGGACAGACGTACGACTGTGTATAAAAACTGGGCGTGGCTTCAACCGATTTCGCCCATTTTCACACAAAACAGTTAACGTCATAAATTCTATGCCCCTACCAAATTTCAAAAGATTGGTAAATTTTTGTTCGACTTATGGCATTAAAAGTATCCTAGACAAATTAAATGAAAAAGGGCGGAGCCACTTGCACCATATCATTACTGGAGTTGAATGTTAACATAATTTACTTATATACTGTAAAGATATTAAAATTTTTGTTAAAATTTTACTTTAAAAAAATTTTTTTAAAAGTGGGCGTGGTCCTTCTCGGATTTTGCTAATTTTTATTAAGCGTACATATAGTAATAGGAGTAACGTTCCTGCCAAATTTCATCATGATAGACTTCCCAATTACAGCTTGCAAAAGTTTTAAATTACCTTTTTTTAAAAGTGGGCGGTGCCACGCCCATTGTCCAAAATTTTACTAATTTTCTATTCAGCGTCATAAGTTCAACATACCTAGCAAGTTTCATGGCTTTATCTGTCTGTGGTAATGAATTATCGCACTTTTTCTGTTTTTCGAAATTTTCGATATCGAAAAAGTAGGCGTGGTTATAGACCGATATCGTTCATTTTAAACAGCGATCTGAGATGAGCGCTCAGGAATGTACATACCAAATTTCATCAAGATACCTCAAAATTTACTCAAGTTATCGTGTCAACGGACGGACGGACATGGGTCAATCAAATTGTTTTTCGATACTGATGATTTTGATATATGGAAGTCTATATCTATCTCGATTCCTTTATACCTGTACAACCAACCGTTATCCAATCAAACTTAATATACTCTGTGAGCTCTGCTAAACTGAGTATAAAAAAGGCAGAATTTTGTTCGAACAGAATTTTTCAATTTTCCGGAATTTTGGGTAGTCGAATTTTGTAATGCAGAAAAGTGAAACGCTCCCCAAATATACATATATATAAACAAAAAATTACTAAGAAATTTACTTATGAAAAAGTATCAAAATGTTTTGCCAAAGCTGCGTTCATTTCATTTCGTTGCAATATATGCAAACATGAACTTGTTTGTTTAACTAATTAAAAATTTCCATTAAAGTTATTAATTAAATAGGTTAATTAGGCTGGACTGGATCACAAAGTCCATTTTTTTTTCTGCACCACGCCATTATGAAATTCCTATGTAAAATCACCCCCTGATTCCGAAAATCGAGGTTATTTTTAATTCTATGGTAACGTTTTTGAGATATTTACGAATTACCGTTTAAAAAAAAAAGACGTGTGGCACTCGGGGACTGCCGCGGTAAAGCTATTGCATATTATCAACTTATGCAATTATAATATTTATGCAACATTTTGTTTTCTTTGATATTAATTCAAGTTTTATCTTTGATATTAATTCATGTTAACCTTTTTAAGCGTGGTGACCGATAAGAAAACAAATTTTTTACTTTTATTGAATAAATGAGAATTTAATATTTAACTTTCACTTTAACTTTAACTCTATTTTTCACTATAACTTTAACTTTAACATTCACTTTAACTTTAACTTTATTTTTAACTTTAACTTTAACATTCACTTTAACTTTAACTTTATTTTTAACTTTAACTTTAACTTGAACTTTAACTTTAACTTTAACCTTAACTTTAACTTTAACTTTGACTTTAACTTTAACTTTAACCTTAAATTTAATTTTAACTTTAACTTTAACTTTAACTTTGACTTTAACTTTAACTTTCATTTTAACTTTAGCTTTAACTTTCGCTTTAACTTTAACATTCACTTTAACTTTAACTTTAACTTTAACTTTAATTTTAACTTTAACTTTAACTTTAACTTTTACTTTAACTTTAACTTTAACTTCAACTTTAACTTTAACCTTAACTTTAACTTTAACCTTAACTTTAACTTTAACTTTAACTTTAACTTTAACTTTAATTTTAACTTTAGCTTTAACTTTAACTTTTACTTTAACTTTAACTTTAACTTCAACTTTAAATTTAACCTTAACTTTAACTTTAACCTTAACCTTAACTTTAACTTTAACCTTAACTTTAACTTTAACTTTATGATCCGGGGTGGGCGTGAGCTTAGCACCTGCTAACAAGCCAACCTAATATAAACGCACGCAAGTCATTTTCTGTAAAAAATGTTTCATGCACATACAACTTGTATGAGAGCAACTCAAATTGAATTTGCTGCGTGAAAACCTAACTCGATTTCCAATTTTTGTTCTGCGTGACATTTAGATTTGACGTTTGCACACATACTTTACATTGTCGCAACGCATGCTTATTTGGGTTAGGGCAAAAAACGCCGTTTGTTTGCGTGCGCTAAAAAAACGCAGTGCGGTTTTATTAGGTTGGCTTGTAAGCGACCATATATATATACGATAAGCGATAGCACAATGGCTACTTCGTGAAAATCAACGACAGCTCTTTTAGTTTGATTTCGATGGTCTTATGGTGAGAAAGTGTCGCACGCGCGCTTAAAACAGAGTACCAAAGAGTGCGTGTGACACGTGTTTACTGTTCAAGCATTGAAATCAAACTAAATAAATAATTGAGTTTGCTTTCGTGCTCGCTACGCGTTCGTGTTTACTAACATATTCTCAATTTGGTAACCGTGTAAATGTAGTGGTGCCTATCGCTGTTTATGATAGAGATCCAATTTTATGTATTTGGCCTGTTGCTAACACCGAACCTTTACGAACCTTTTCGAACCTTTTCGAGCCTATTCAGATCTTTTTTGACAAATATCCGTTACGGTTTTTTTTGATTTAGTCGCCAAGCCCGCGATAAAATCTATGCAATAGCTTAAAAAAAAAATTGGGTCCACTTAATCATATATATCTCAAGAACGAATTGAGGTGTTCCAAAACGGTTTGAATCCTTTAAAAGGTAATAAAATTTGCTATAAACTGTCCATACAACACTTTTTACTAGACCCTGCAGATTCAAAGATAACGAACAATCATTACGGATTTTTTCAATTTTTTTTATAAAAATATAAAAAAATTTGTACTTTGCGAGGAAGGATCTCGAAAAATTTTGATTTTTTTTGCAGATTTTTTTTCTCTCTAAGCTCTGTTTTATTACAAAAAAAATAATACGTTTTTTTTTCATATAAATTTGTCTTTTTTATTTAAAAAAATCAAAAACATTGAATGTATAACAAAATATAGTAACTTTCTTGATAAAACATAATATATGTATAATATAACATTAAGTAAAATATGCTTGCATAAGCAAATAAGATAAGTACTTAAGTACACACTTAAAAGTTAAAAGAACAGTTTAATCAAATGATTAAATAAACTTAATAAAATTATGAAATTAAAACCAAACAAATTAAAAAAAGTTTTAATGGCAAAATTTTCACTTAGCTTAGAATGCTTGATAAGGCATTTGTTTTTCAATACAAAGAATCGAAGATATTGTTGTTGTATTAAATACATAGCTTTTTTATTTATTTTTTTTCGGTAAGTATATAAAGAAATTTTAAATTTGCTTTGCTACAAAATATAAACTTACATCTATATAAATCGTTTATTTTTGTTACATGCATACAAATATACGAGTATGTGTGTGTATAATAACACTGGATCACAAATTCCAATTTTTTTCTGCAAAAGAGACGCCATTATGAAATTCCTATGTAAAATCACCCCCTGATTCCGAAAATCAAGGTTATTTTTAATTCTATGGTAACATTTTTGAGATATTTACAAATAACGGTTTTTTCAAACAAAAAAAAAACACAAAAACTGGTTCCACTTTATCATAAATATCTCAAGAACGAATTGAGCAATTCCAAAACGGTTTGAAGCTTTTAAAAGGTAATTTCATTCAACAAAATCGATGGACTAAGACAAAAATTATAAGCATTCAAGTAAATATATCGATTTAATACTTAAGTACCCAACTGGTACATATGTGTTAGTATTCGTGTATCAGTTAGTTAGCAGGTAGATTTTCGAAGGGTTATTAGATACAAAAAACTGTTAGTGTCGTTTTCTCAATCCCAGGTACATTTCAAGCAAGAGCATATTTTTAAGGCAGGTAGTGTTTTCTTTGTAGAACTAGGGAACCTTTTTCTCTAGGTAGGCTTGAATTTTTACTTGATCTAAGTATAAGTAATAGTTCATGGCCCTGGTGCTTCATAATATCTGCAAGGCTCGCCGGATACTGTTCAGTTTATAATTACAGTTTATAACCCGTCATTTACTTTAAAATATAATATGAATAAAAGGGCGCAAGAGTTTGAGTGTACAAATGATCCAGATATGTTCTCTTTCTTCTGCGGTCAATTTATCGTTAAAAGGATGCGACGTGTGATTTCAAATCCTTTGAAAGTTACACACTATAAGTATTTTGGAATTGAGCCTAAAAACCATGGACACCGAATACTGTGTGCACCACGTGTCGAGTCGAATTGACTTTTTCGGAAACCGGAACAAAAAGATGCGTTGTAAAAATTAGGAATTTCCTCCCTTTTAATGCATAGCTGACTAATTTCTGAAACTATCTATTTAGCCGACATATGAAATTTATTACTCCAATGAAGTGGAGGGAACCAACTTGCCATTCAACGGAATGCTATTTTGTACTAAAAAGTACTTGGAGTTGGAAAGTCAAGAAAAGTAACCTATGCGAGCGTATCTACAGTTTATTTACCAGAACTAAATTCAACGGACTCTACATTGCCAGAAAATTCAACTTTAGTTCCGGCTCCGGTTTCATTGTCAACAGCAGTATCTGATTACGCGGCATCATGTTGTACTGGATTTCAAACGGAAAACAAAAGAAACTCTTTGTCACAAGCACAACTCAATGATTGGATAGGGGATTTGGAATTGTCAAATGAAAAGGCCGTACTATACGCCTCTCGTATGCAACAGTTTAAATTTGTTAAGGTAACATATTATTGTTCATAGACGGCAATAAATTAAGTTTAAAGGCCGTATTATTGCATATTGGCTACCAAAAGCCATCTATCTCGATCGCGCATGCAGTAAATACGAAGGAAACGTATTAGATAATGCAAAAATTGCTGAAATTAGTCAAATACGAAGAACATGATTGGAAAATATGTGCCGATCTTAAAGTCGTTGGAATGCTATGTGGTCTACAAAGTGGATGCACAAAATACTGTTACTTTCTATGCAAATGGCATAGCCGAGCTCGTCAAGACCACTACATCATAAAGGATTGGCCAGAACGAATCGAGTTTCAAGTTGTGATGGATAACATAAAATACTCCTCACTTATAAAGAAGGAAAAAATAAATCAACCTACGTACGCTCCACGTAAAGATCGGCCTTATCAAAAACTTTGTGAAGGCTTTGGACAAAGAAGGCGAAGCTTTTCATCATTTGAAGACAATCTTTCCAGATATTTCAGAAGCAAAAACAAAGGAAGGGATTTTTTACGAGATGATAGTGAACGACTTAATCAAAAACTTTGAAACCTATCTGCCCGATAAACAAAAATTTTTTATGAAAATTTTTAAATTTACATGAGAATATATAGCCCTAAATTTGAATTCATCGTCCAGTTCCGAACAAACAAGAACGAGAAAAATGTAAACAAAAAATTTCTTCTGAATTGAAAGATAAATCCAGCCTAAAAAAATTATATACTAATGTGTCACTAATGTATTTATCTAATATCCTTTTATATTTTCTTCCAGGAGTAAATATGTCTTTCAAAATTCATTTTTTACACTCCCAATTAAATTTTTTCCCGCAAAATCTTGGCGACGAAAGTGACGAGCATGGCGAAAGGTTTCACCCGCAAATGAAAATGATTGAAAGTCGATATCAAGGATTCTGGGATGTCGCTATGATGGGTGACTTCTGTTGGTTTCTTATAAGAGAAACCAATCCTAATCTAAATAAGCGTCAAAACAAGACACATAACTATTTCAAATATAAAATAATATCATAGAGTTAAGACAGAATCATATGTACATAGGCCATTACTTGTAGGGTACTTAAGTTTTACTATATGGATATATTTATTTGAATGCTTATAACTTTTGTATTAGTTTCGATTTTGTTGAGTGAAAGCTTATTTTTCTTAAATAAAACAGAGCTTAGATAGAGAAAAAAATCTACAAAAAAAATAAAAAATTTTCGAGATCCTTCCTCTCAAAGTACAATTTTTTTTATATTTTTACAAAAAAAAATTTTAAAAATCCGTAATGATTTTTCGTCATCTTTGAATCTGCAGGGCCTAGCAAAAAGTGTTGTATGCACAGTTTATAGCAAATTTTTTATATTACCTTTTAAAGGATTCAAACCGTTTTGGAATTGTTCAATTCTTTCTTGAGATATATATGATTAAGTGGACCCAATTTTTTTTTTAAACAGTTATTCGTAAATATCTCAAAAACGTTACCATAGAATTACATAAAATTAAAGACAAAAACTTTTTTTAAAATAAGCATTTACCATTGGTTAATAAAATTAACGAAAAGGTTAAAAATAAATTTACTGTAAGGAAATATAACACTTTAAACGTTCATTGTAACCTTTAACGATAATTAGGCTTTTTCGTCTACGACAAAAAAATTCCATATTGTACATAATTATATATTTTTAACATTAAAACTTTACACCTAAATTATTAAATCTTACTGTTTATATCACAGTCCTAATTGTTCTAATAAAAGCGTGTTACATTGTGATAGCAAGAAAAGGAGGCCCTAAATGTTCTTAGTTATACAATCAAAATTTAACACGCTTTTTATTAGCACACTTAGGACTGTGATATAAATTTTATTTTATTAACCAATAATAAAAGCTTATTTTTAAAAAAAGTTTTTTTTCTTAAATTTTTTTTCTTTGAAGCGATGTAAACTCAATTTCTATATTCCTATAGATGCCCTCTTAAGCTCATTCAATTTTATGAATATGTTAAAGATGAACAAACGTTTAAATCGGTAGGAAGTTAACGTCCCATTAACACTTAATTCAAGATCTTCATTATGCCAATTCATTTAATTTCGAGCAGTGTTGTGAGTATACAATAGAACTAATTAGCATTTTGAAAACAGATAGAATTATTTAAGTATACCGTTTGTATTTTTCTCTATTTGTTCCTTAAAAATACAGTCATAAAAATTACGTGTCACTATGTTTGTTCCCGATGGACTCCTAAACTACTGAACCGATTTTGAATCTGTTTTGCACCCCGTGTTTAGTTCGATCTAACTTGAAATATAGGATAGGTTATATCTCAGTTTGGCGGCCACCGCCGCTCCGCCTATCACACCGTATACCCTAGGTTCGCACCCCGGGCAAAGCAACCTCAAAATTTTAGAAATAAGGGTTTTCAATTAGAAGACAATTTTTCTAAGCGGGGTCGCCCCTCGGCAGTGTTTGGCAGGAAGTCCGGGTGTATTTCTGCCATGAAAAGCTCTCAGTGAAAACTCATCTGCCTTGCAGAGGGATTAGCCCCGGGCCCGGGGTTTCTGAGGGCCCGCGATTCAGAGGTACTATGACATTTTTTTTAATTCAGGAGAGTCTTTAGTTGTTCCATGTGCAATTTTTAAGCCAAATTTCAAAAGCAACGAAAATCTGCATTTCGTTTTAATATTATAGTGAAGTGTGAAAAATAAAAGTCTATATATATAAAAAAAAAAGGTTAAATGTGTGTTAGTTGGTCGCAGGTGTTTGAAGAGATGCGTCGGTCGATTTTGTTCACAGAAGTTGCGTAAACCTCACGCGGTGGTTACTACATAGGTTTGGTTGCGATCGACGTACAGGGTCTCGAGATATAGGCCGAAACGTGGACCGGAGTACCCCTAGAATGTGTTTATAGAATATGGATAACAAATGAAAGCTTTTGATGAGTGCTTTAGTAGAGGGTAATTTTCGTACCCCTGGGTGACTAGCGTATCGAGATATAGGCCAAAACGTGGGCCAGTGAATGCCTAGACAGTGTTTATACAATATGTATATCAAATGAAAGCTGTTGATGAGTGCTTTAGTACAGAGTAATATATTATCCAGAGACGGACTGGGACTGGGATTAGGACTAGGACTGGGACTGAGACTCGGATTGGGACTGGGACTGTGGCTTGAATAAAATACATACCGCCCTCTGGGAAGGCAATAAGGGATGCAGAAAAATAGAAGAAATTGAGAGAAAAGAAAAGGGAGAAGGAGATTGAGAAAGAGATAGAATGAGACGAAGATGGATATAGATGAAGCGAAAAAGACGGAGGGAGGAGTGAATAAAATGATTAGGAAAAAGTGAAGAGGGGGGGAGGGCAGAACAACGTGTGCCGGGTCTTCTAGTAGTTATATAAAAATAAACAGATACAAGGAAATTTTCTCTAATTGGTTTAATAGAGAAAAAGCTGTTTGTTCAATTTTTATTATACCTGAAATTTTATGAGGTAATTTGCCCAAAAACTTTCTCAACCTAAAATGGGCGGAGTGTGATGCGAGTGAAGCAAGCAGAAGTAAAAACGACGATAATTAAATTTTGTGACTTCTTTATTTGCTTGTTCAAGTACAACTATGATTCTTACAATTTAACATTTCATGACATGATACTGCTAGATTGCTCTCTAACTGTATGAAAATTGTACTCTCTTACTTGAGATGTATGAAAAGGTAAATGTACATAGGTATAGTTAGGATGCAAAAATATGATGTGTACATAGGTATAACCAGTATGCAAAGTATGATGTGTACTTAGGTATAACTAGTATGCAAAAGTATGATTGTGGTTACAATTATTGACCATTAGTATTAAATACATGATTTCGCTTAATGTACCACGCCCAACATACTCCCTCCGTTGAAAGGGCTCCCTTTCAAACGTCTTCGGTTTCCGGTAGTGGGGCTAGTCGATGGATAGCGCGTCGAATTGTACCTTTAGTCGTGCGTACGTCAGCTACCCGCACCTTGCCGTCTTTCCCTGGAATTACGCTGATAACTCGAGCTAATAGCCATTGCTGTGGGGGAAGGTTATCTTCTTGCACGAGCACCAATTGCCCGATCTTTATATTTGGCTCAGCTTTGGTCCATTTCCCTTTTTGTTGTAGTGTATGCAAATAATCACGGGTCCACTGCTTCCAAAATTGATTTTTTATATAAGTAATTCGTTGAAAATATGTTAAGTATGAAATATTTTTATCAACATCGAACTGCATATCAGGCAAGGCCTTCAGTGACGTTCCAATTAGGAAATGAGCAGGCGTAATTGCCTCAGTATCGTTTGGATCATTTGAGACCGGAGTAAGCGGGCGAGAATTCAGCACAGCTTCGATTTCGATGAAGAGTTTGAAGTTCTTCGTACGTAAGATTAGCTTGAACGAAATTCTTAAGCAACAATGTTTTAGCTGACTTCACAGCGGCTTCCCAAAGTCCTCCAAAGTGGGGTGCCCGTGGGGGTATGAATCGAAAGTCAATCCCAATTTCGTTACTGTAGCTGATCACTTCGTTGAACGCCGTGTCATTTAAGTATTTTTCAGTAAACTCCTTAAGTCGCGAGCTAGCGCCAACGAAATTAGTTGCATTGTCACAAAACAAACGTGAAGGGATGCCGCGTCGACCAATGAAGCGCTTAAGACAAAGCAAAAAGGAATTGGTTGACAAATCTGAAACTAATTCGATGTGAACAGCTTTCGATGAAAAACACACAAATATGGCAGCGTAAGTTTTGTAGGGTGGCTTGCCTCGTAAGCGATAAGATGTGAGAAATGGGCCGCAAAAATCCACTCCTGATACAAAAAATGGTCGTTGAGCCTTAACACGATCTGCAGGAAGGTCACCCATTATTTGACCGATAACCTTGGGCTTGTAATGAAAGCAGTGCGTACACTTGCGCACAACCGTGCGAACGATTTCGCGTCCATTCACGATCCAAATTCGTTGACGCAGTAACGAAAGCAATACTTTCGGTCCGGCATGAAGATTGCTACGGTGCAAATATTCAATATAAAGATGAGTAAATCTATGTGATTTGGGTAAAAGTGCGGGATGCTTACAATCATAGGGAACTTCAGCATTTTTCAGTCGTCCGCCGACTCTTAGAATAAATCTGACGTTGCCGTTTGTGCTTATTGGTTGTAGAAACGGTGAAAGACGTTGGAGATCCGATTTGAGAATACCGCCAGATTTAAGGCAATTTATCTCAGTGCTAAAATGAATTCGTTGTATTTCAGATACTATTATCCAAAAGATATAATCCAATTCGGTGGCTGGAATGTGTATCACGGTTTTCGGGTTAATATGACGATTTGGAGGAAATTTGTTGAAGGTGCGATATACAAAGGAAACAATTCTTAAAATTTTGAAGAACGAAGAAGTGTTTTCAATTATGTTTTGAATAATGTCCACAGTACTACTACTTGTGTTGCATGTGAATGCGATTTTTCTCCTGCGCTCGAGATCTGTTTGTGTTTCAGTTTGATTTTCGACTGGAGGCCAGTTCTCCGCTTCCTTTTGCAAAAAACTTGGACCTGTAAACCATATAGTACTGGCAAGTTCTGACGCGCTGTGGCCGCGAGAAACAATGTCTGCTGGGTTGTCTTTTGTAGGGACATGTCTCCATTCAACTCCTGCGGTATTGTCTTGTAACTCAGAAATACGATTGGCTACAAAGCAAGTCAAAGTGGAAGAATGCATTTTCAACCACTGTAAAACGATTTTGGAATCTGTCCAAAAATAAATGTTTTTTACGTATTTCAAAACCTTACATTTTATTTTTGTCCATGTCCTACTGAGGAGCGCAGCTGCACATAACTCCAATCGAGGCATCTGCGAACCCATGTATTTGACCACTGTCCTGAAGACACGTGAATACATAGCGCGGAACTCGTATACCATTTATGTAATTTAAATAATTTTTTATTTGCAACCACATTGAGTACAGATCCTGTGTGAGTGGTTCATCCCAATCCATGTGTTGTATCCATAGCTCCTGAAGTAAAATCTTGCAACGAATTGTAATAGGACTTAGCAAAACCAAAACATCGTAAATTTTTGCTACAGTTGACAAGATTGTTCGTTTGGTTGCAATAGAGCATTCATTGGATTCAAAGCTAAAGCAGATTTCGTCCCTCATAGGTTTCCATACCATACCCAACGCTTTGGTAACATTGTCATCACTTACTTTTATCTGAATTTCTTCTGCTGATTTTTCGATTAGTTGTGGGCAATTTGAATTCCATTTCGCAAGCTGTAGACCAGCATGTGCCAGTAAAGTAGTAATTTCGTCTTGTATCTCTAGCAACTCCTTTACACTGTTGGCTCCAGTCAATAGGTCGTCAACGTAAAGATCCTCTCTCAACACTCTTGCTCCGACTGGGTAGCGATTCCCATACATTTCAGCAAGGTGGGCTAAACAGCGTATGGCTAAAAATGGTGCAGATGACATGCCGTAGGTCACTGTGTTTAGTTGAAATAATTGCAAGGGAGCACTTGCAGTTTCTCTCCATAAGATTAGTTGGAAGTTTCGATCGTTTTCTTCAACAAGAAACTGTCGATACATTTTTACTATATCGGCTGTGAGTGCGTACCGATGCAGACGAAATGTTAATAAGGTTAAAATCAGTTCTTGCTGAATGGTTGGTCCAACCATTAAAATTTCATTTAATGCTTTATTCGACGAAGTACGCATTGAAGCGTCGAATACCACCCTTAGCTTTGTTGTGGTACTTTCGGGGCGTAGCACGCAATGGTGAGGTATAACGTAATGTAGACTATCAAGCTGAGTATCTGAAACTGCTGTCATGTGACCTAAAGTTTGATACTCTGCCATGAATTCGCAGTACGACTGATGAAGCCTAGGATTGAGATAGAGGCGGCGCTCAAGTGCAAAAAATCTTTTACGCGCACCGTCAATGGAATTTCCAAGGGCTGCTGGAGATTCCTTAAATGGTAGGCGCACTTGCAATCGGCCGTCGGAGTGTACAAAAATATTAGATTGAAAATGTTCTTCACATGCTTTCTCTTCTTCGGATAGTTGCGGTGGCAGTGAAGTAATCTCTTCTACTTCCCAGAATTTGCGCAGGAATGACTCGACAGATTCCACTTCTCTCACCACATTGCACGTTAATGGCTGAGTTATTGGTTGTTCACATTGTCCACCTACAACCCATCCTAGAGAGGTGTTGACTAAAAAAGACAAACCGTTGCCTAGAGTTACCTTTTCTCCGCGCAAAATATCAAAGAACACCTCACTGCTAATCAGTACATCGATTTTTTTGAGGTTTGTAAAACAATGGATCAGCAAGATTAATTCCTCCGGGAATAGTCCAATTTTTTGAAAAAATATATTCGCTAGGCTGCATTGACGATATTTTCTTAGTTACCGCAAACTGTGTAGAACGTTCAAAAGTTGAAAAACGAGAGCGAAATGTAGCATATACTGCATGCTTTAACGTTGTTTGAACGTCACCGATTCCGGAGATTTCCTGATTCGATGTTTGTCGCTTCAGCTGCAAGCGTTTAGCGGTTTCTTCAGTAATAAAGTTTACTTCGGAACAAGAATCTAACAGAGCCCGAACGGGTTGGAAAATCCCAAAACTGTCTTTCATTAGAATTATGGCTGTTGGGATAATAGCTCTTTTTTGTGATCGTATCACCATAGCGACTGGTGGATTTGACTCAGAAGACTGCTGAGCAGTGCTAGGCTTTGCATCGGAACTCGGTGAAAATATGTGTAAGTGTGTATGATGCATGCCTTTACAAACTCGACATTTAAATTTGGAAGGGCATTTTGCTACAGAGTGGCCTTTTCGCAAACAATTTATGCAAAGACCTGAACGCTTCACAAATTCAAATCTACTTGACACAGGAACAGCTAAAAACGAGGTACAATTTCCCAATGTGTGTTCTGCTGTTTGACAATAAGCACATGTTGCATGAGAATTCACAAATGTGTGTGAAGTCTTTTTTGAATGCAACCTTTGTTTCGAGTCACGATTATGCTCAGTAAACTCCGTGGGTTTTGCATGACTCTCTAAAAATTGGCATCTCCTATTTAAAATTTTATAACATGCTTCCCAAGTTGGACGCGAGTCATAGTCTTGTTTTTCCTCATAGGATGCTTGAGAACCCTTGTCTACTTTTGAAAGAACGATGTGAGTGAGAATAGAACTCAGAATTTCAGTTTCTGAACCCAACGATAATAGTGATGCACGTATAGCTGAAACCTTATCAATCATGAGACGTAACGAGTTAGAATCTGCATTCTGCATGGGTGAAATATTAAACAAAGTTGAAATGTAGTCGCGAAAGATTAAAGTGTTATTATCAAAGCGATCCTTCAAGCGTTTTAGGGCTTTAGTGTAGTTGTCTTCAGTGATTTGAAACTGCTCCACAACTGACAATGCCTGACCTGAGAGGCAACCCAACAAATAATTGAATTTGTCAATTGTTGGAATTGTAGGGTCTTTGTCGACGAGGTTAGAAAACGTAAGCGAAAATCTTTTATACTCGGCATATTTGCCGTCAAATTTAGGCAATTTTTGAGCAGGGAGACGGGTATGATGTAATGTACTGAGTGTAGTCGATGTATTTAAAAAACTTGTTTCTGCTGCACTCGCACGACGAATGCCATTTAGCAATTGCATAATCTTTGCCTTTGCGGTAATATAACTCTCCTCGATATCACTCCTGGCACTGTCTGTTGGACTAAGTTTTTCAATTTGTCCCTGAATATGGCATTGTTGCTTAAAATAGGACTCAAGGATTTGAAGGTGACATTCTAAAATTGTGGGGTCCGTTGTTTCCCCTAACTTGTCTATTTTGGCCTTCATATTGCTAATATTCCGTTTCATAGTGGATCGTTGCTGTTTGAGCGACGATAATTGTTCTTCGTCTTCTCCCGCCATCGTATTACAAGTTAAAGTGGACGCGCAAAGGCTTAATAATTGAATTGACCAGCAAAAACCAACAAGCGCAACTAGAGTATAAGAAACTAACGGCGATTGAGATTCACTGCCAGATTTTTACCTTGTAAGCGACAGAAATGCTAAATAAGGGTACGAAAACACTGAAGCTGCGGTTGACCTTCGATTGACTTTCCACGCTGATGCAGAAAACGTTACCAAACGAAGTTTTTGCAAAAAATTATTACGAGAGTATTGTATGTTGGGTGGGTGCTAACAATTGGACTATACCGTCTATTTTACTTTAAGCACAGTAATAAGCAAATAAATAATAATAATATGATTACTAATACATATGTTTGTATATTGGTAATATCTTACAATTTATATGTGCTTAATCTTACGCCCTTTGATTTGCTTAACACCAGACTTGATGAACGGTGTAAATGTTGCTTGTTGTTAGTTGCTCGCCCATGTACATAAGTACGTTTGTTGATTTTACCGCTTCAGTGAAATGTTTGGTCAAATTACAATTTGTTTAAAAATTCGATTTAATGATGTTGATCGTATGTTAAATCACGAAAACTATAAATTTTGACTTTTTTGGACACTTAATAAAAGTCCTGTCACGGTCGCCAATGACGCGAGTGAAGCAAGCAGAAGTAAAAACGACGATAATTAAATTTTGTGACTTCTTTATTTGCTTGTTCAAGTACAACTATGATTCTTACAATTTAACATTTCATGACATGATACTGCTAGATCGCTCTCTAACTGTATCAAAATTGTACTCTCTTACTTGAGATATATGAAAAGGTAAATGTACATAGGTATAGTTAGGATGCAAAAATATGATGTGTACATAGGTATAACCAGTATGCAAAGTATGATGTGTACTTAGGTATAACTAGTATGCAAAAGTATGATTGTGGTTACAATTATTGACCATTAGTATTAAATACATGATTTCGTTTAATGTACCACGCCCAACAGAGTGAATAAAGTAATTAGCATTTACTTCAATTCATTTAACCTTGATTAAAAAGTGTTCTTATCTAGAGGAGAAATCTTTTGTTTGTTTTTTATTCACACAAAATTTTTTTATAAACAGACCAAATTCGCATTGCGCAGCGTTTAGTTAATCCATGTGGGATTTAATTAGGAAACACTAGATATGTATATATGTGGCTGTGATTAAAGTGAGTGAACCCTTCTCAAAGAGTCATAAAATAAAAAAAATATATCACTTATTTTGCGCTTTGTGCCATATTTTTCGTAAATCGAGCGCCTGACGCTTTTTTCACAATAATACTAGTATTTTTCGTTCATTACACTATGCGACAAAATCTAAATTTTTCTAGGTATTGGACCAAACCAACTTTTTGAGGAGATTGAGGCTTAATTATAAAAAGTACTATCACCGTTTTCCTAAGTTAGCCTCCAAAAAATATATATCGGCTGTCGAAGTTCGAAATTCTACATTTCGGAATTTAATTTTTTTGTTAACGCGTTCAGCAAATTAAAAAAGTAATAATGTGGTCGTGGGCCGCTCTTTTCCCTTATGTGAAGGGCTGAATTCTTTTTTTGAGATATTTAGTATAACAGCTGATATACGACGTGAAAGTCAGAACTTCGAAAATATGAAAAACCTGTTATTTCCGAATTTTCGCTACACATATCAAAAATCTTAATATTGCTGCGAAGGTAGTTAAATGGCCTTTATTTTGATATGCATATCTTTAAACTTCATGAAGAAAAATTTGGCAAAACCCCTGTTTAAGCGAAAAAATTCCTTTTTTTAGATACCAAAAATTTATTTTAACCAACACAATTTCCAGCTGGTAACACTATTGAATATTAAATAAATCATAAACTTGCATTAAATGTGCTATTTTCAAATCAAAGCACTGCGTTTTCATACTTTTGAGCTCTCAACAGTACTTATATCCACTGTGCTCCCCAAATGAATATTCAACACATTTCTCCAGTTGATGTCCTACACTGGATATCGAGTTGAGGTGGAGTTGAAAACAAATCTCCAAGATGATACCACCAAAACCAACATTTGTTTATTGTGAGAAATAGAAAAGAAGGAAAGAAACATTTACTGGCATATTGCGATGGTACCATTTCGAAAACCGCCAAGTAATAATCATCAGGAAATTTCGTATTGTTATCAAAGGTTTCACAGAGATTCGAACAGCGAATGACACGGTGAAACTGCAGTTACTTTAACCGCTAGTTCAGTTTCTATTAGAAAAACATAATAATTGAATATTCAATTATTATAAGCCGGTGTCAAGCTCAAGAATTCTTAAATAACAATTATAAATTGAACACACCATTAAACAAACAAACATAAATGAGAAATAAACACCTGGTTGTTAGCATTCATGAAGCGTAGTTAATTAAAAATGAATGATACATATTTGATTTTATTTTCGTTAAAATACTGTAGTTTGGAATCTTACATTTAGAGAACCACAATTCGGGAATTAAATTTTTTCAACTTAAGTGATATCATTTTTTGCTTTATAAAAAATTCCCTCTTTTGCTGAGTACGCTATGATTTTCGAGGTGAGCTACTGTTTCGAAACAACTTTGAGATTTTAGAAGAATGCTTTGTTATCAACATGAGTTCTAATGGTACTCAACCCTAAACGATTTTTGGGTATATTCGACGCACTTTCGAACAAATGCAAAGAACTGATAGGTTAACTAGAGTTTAACCGTGCAGATCGGCCGTTTAAGCTAAGCTTAAACTTCAGTTAAAGTAGACTAAAAACTGCAGAATAAGTTTAAGCGTAGTTTAACTTCCAAACTGAGTTGAACTTGTACTGAAAAACCCGGCCTTAAGCTCATAAATTTTACGGGTATTTTAAAGATGAACAGATGTTTAAATCGGGAGCAAATTAACGTCCCATTAACACTTAATATAAGATCTTGATTATGTCCCATTTAATTTCGAGCAGTGTTGCGAGAATACGATAGAACTAATTAACATTTTGAAAACAGATATCCGTTTGTATTTTTCTCTATTTGTTCCTTAAAACTACAGTCATTGTACACAAACGCTTACATCTATACTGATATATAAAAATGCTTATATGGGCAATGTTTGTAACGGCTAATCTCAAGAAGTACCAAACCGATTTTTATGGTTTTTTTAAAGAAAGTATTGGCGCAAATAAACACCCTGCGCTTTTTATTTTTTCCATTTTCACAAACTAAAGCCCTTTATTATACTCAGCTGAGCAGAACTCACAGAGTATATTAACTTTGTTCGCATAACCGTAACCCGCAACAGCATAAACTAATCGAGATAATATAAACTTCTATATATCAAAATGATCTGGGTGAAAAAAGAAATTCATTTAGCCCTGTCCGTCCATCTGTCCGTCTGTAAATACAATAATTTGAGTAAATTTTGAGGTATCTTGATGAAATTTAGTACGTAGGTTCCTGGGCTCTCATCTCAGATCGCTATTTAAAATGAACGAAATCGGACTACAACCACGCCCACATTTTCGATATCAAAAATTTCGAAAAACCGAAAAAGTAAGATAATTCATTACCAAAGACGGATAAAGCGATGAAACTTGGTAGGTGCGTTGACCTTATGACGCAAAATTGAAAACTAGAAAAATTTTGGATAATGGGCGTGGCACCGCCCACTTTGAAAAGATGGTAATTTAAACGTTTTGCAAGCTGTATTTTGGCAGTCGTTGAAGATATCATGATGAAATTTGGTAGGCACGTTACTCCTATTACTATATGTATGCTAAATAAAAATTAGCGAAATCGGATGACGAACACGCCCACTTTTAAAAAAAATTTTTATGAGTCAAATTTTAACAAAAAATTTAATATCTTTACAGTATATAAGTAAATTATGTCAACATTCAACTCCCGTAATGATATGATGCAACAAAATACAAAGATGAAAGAAAATTTCAAAATGGGCGTAACTCCGCCCTTTTTCATTTAATTCGTCTAGAATACTTTTAATGCCATAAGTCGAACAAAAATTTGCCAATCCTTGTGAAATTTGGTAGGGACATAGAATCTATGACGATAACTGGTTTCTGTGAAAATGGGCGAAATCGGTTGATGCCACGCCCAGTTTTTATGCACAGTCGACCGTCTGTCCTTCCGCTCGGCCGTTAACTTGCCCAAAAAACGATATATCTTAACTAAACTTAGTTCACGTACTTATCTGAAGTCACTTTATCTTGGTATAAAATATCGCCGAAATCCGACTATGACCACGCCCAATTTTCCGATGTCGAAAATTACGAAAAATGCCATAATTATGTACCAAATATGAAAAAAGAAATGAAACATGGTAATTGGATTAGTTTTTTGACGCAAAATATAACTTTAGAAAAAACTTTGTAAAATGGGTGTGACACCTACCATATTAAGTAGAAGAAAATGAAAAAGTTCTGCACGGCGAACCCAAAAGCCCTTGGAATCTTGGCAGGAATACTGTTCGTCGTATGACATATATAAATAAATTAGCGGTACCTGACAAAAGATGTTCTGGGTCACCCTGGTCCACATTTTGGTCGATATCTCGAAAATGCCTTCACATATACAACTAAGGACTAGTCCCTTTTAAAACCCTCATTAATACTTTTAATTTGATACCCATATCGTACAAACACATTCTAGAGTCACCCCTGATCCACCCTTATTGCGATATCTCGAATCCACCTATAGAACTAAGACCCACTACGTTTTAATAATCATTAACACCTTTCATTTGATACACATTCCAGGGTTATCCTAGGTTCATTTTGCTAAATAGTGATTTTCCCTTATTTTGTCTCCAAAGCTCTCACCTGAGTATGTAATGTTCGGTTACACCCGAACTTAGCTTTCCTTACTTGTTTTTAGGATAAAGTTGATGAAAACCCTCAAATAATGCAAGCTACAGCGGGGCAACAAAACTTTAACTCACAGCCAAAGAGAGTGTGTCATTTCGCTCTTGGCAAATGCACAAGTTTTTTGCTGTGTTATTGTTTTGCGACAACCACTGAAAATCAAAACAGTCAATTCCGTACAAAGCAACACATATGTACTTATGTATGTAGTAAAGATGATTAGAAACACACATTCACCCCTATTACGGTTGTCAATAATGAGAAAATTAGTGTCGACGCTCATGAATTGGTATCGGCGTTGTCAACGTCGATAACTATTGATAGGTGTTGACGCTGTTTTGGTATTGGCTAAAACAATGTTGAAGTTGTGTTGACGTGACGCGACATAAAGTTTGTCGACACAGTTTTTGGTGACGACAAGTGCGGCAATACAGAATTGAACTATTAAAAATTCAAAAAATAAGCTTTTTTATGATTTTTATGCTTCTTGTTTATTAATTTTTTATTCAATTTCAGAAAATTGTCAAAATAACCAACAACAGTCAGTTTAGTAGAATTGTGGTAATGTTCTAGGGTAGCGGTCGACTGCTAAACACTTCAGGAGAAGTACCAAACGACACGTATTGACCTCGATTTTAATAATCCGAAGTCGGAATATAAAAATTTTACTTGCGTTAGGAAATATTTGCAAAAACAGCTGCAAGCTTTCAAGTGGTTCATTAAAAGGTTTTTGTGAAATTTCAAGGATTTTTTATTTCCGCCTTCAGATTATTAATACCGAGGTCAATTCGGGTATTTTGATACTCCTCCCTAATTCGATTAAGTTTTCCATTAGTGCACCACGCTCTGGGAGGTAGGGAGTTGCTAATGGTGTACTAAAGAGAAATCCAATCATCTACAATATACTCACTAAAGTTCGTAAACAAATTCCTTGTGTGTATTTTGCCCGGAATGCTTAATTGTGCACTAATAGATTTCAGCAGTTATTTAGATCACAAATTGTCCACTAAACAAAAAATTAACTCAATACAAATAGTAAATAAACAGCTGTCAAAAATATAGGGATCGTATTTTTATCGATATCACGTAGACATCAATTCATTGCCTTAGTAAATACCAATTATGCATTGACGTGGCATTGATGTTGATACGACGTGATGTCGACGACGATACGAAGTGATGGTTGACGTTGACAACCGTAATAGGGGTGATTATATGCAAATCCAAAATGTGTCAGGCTGTGGGTGTTCCCCGCGTTGGGCTTTGAGCGCACCTTGTCCCGCTCGAGTATGGCAGTATGGCAGCAAAGGGCCCCGACCTCTCGCCCTGAGCTAGCTGGGGGACATTCCACCTTGATTGCGCAAAGGGGCGGATTCACCTTTTATCAGGTGTACGTGACAATTATTATTAATATGGCGCCCAAACGAAAGAATAGAGAGGGGCCGCTATATTTATTATAGCGCCCCAACAAATGAAATTTTTTTTTAAATACCATATACATATGGTGATGAAATAAGATGTAATCGTTAGGATTTTACAGCAGCACCGCTGATTGAAATTGGCGCCCACTAATGAGCAAAATGTGAAGTCGAATATAACATCTAATTCGACATTAATAACCAAATACTCATTTTAAATTACAAATATATTTCAGTCGTTAAAATATACATATACATTGTAGCGTATACAATCATCAAATTAAACGGGTCTGGCCGTATGCGACCAACACCCTGTCTCGGTGACTTATTTATGGTGTTTGATCCGAGAGTTTAATTGCAGCGAGACAGGAGTTGGAAGCAGATGGCAGACCTTAGCAATAGCCCATAGATGGCATAGCCGCATTAGGGTGGCCGGCTAGTTGCATCTTTTTTAAGCTCCAAAAAAATACTTTTTCTAACATTACAATACAATCAATCTTTTTTTTGCTTCAGATAAAAGGACGAAGTCCTTATTAAGTTTTTTTTGTTAATAAGTTGCTCCTTAATTTTGAAAATTATACATTATGACCTCAAGCGGGTAGCTACATAAAGCTTGTGTTGCACATTGTATACAAATTTTAAAACATATCCACATAGTGAATTTTTTTTATGAAATACTGAAGTGCATACACCCTCGTAGGAACGCAAGAGTTTGCTCCAATGACTCCTAGCATAAAAAATTTTTTTTTGATAGGCATGAACGTCATCTGAACCCCCACAAACCTATATATGTGAAATTTGAAATTATTAATACTTTTTGTGAAAACAATTTGAAGTCAAATATTTTGACATAGAATTTAAATTATAGATAATTTTCTTTGAGGAAACATCGAAATTAAATATTTGAAATTGATCTTCGAATACGAGCGAATTTAAACTATAAATTTTGTTTGATATAAACATTTTTTCTTGAAAACAATTTTTGCGATCAGATTTGAAATCGAATTGCCTCCTTTTTTTGCGGAACAAAGTTGAAAATAGACTCTGGGAGAAGAGTAAAACACGAATCGTATGGGTCGCTTCGAACCATGTAAAACCCGATACAAGACTAAACAAATAAATAAACTAAAATCTTCCAATATGGCGAACTCTCATGACACTACCTTTGTAGATCTTTCTGATCGATTCGGAGGCGGTAGCACAGCCGGAGCCGCAGGTGGAGAGAATAGGCAAGCGAATACTGATTACCTTTCAGCGGAGCCAAAGAAGAGCACCGGTACGATTTCGAAAGCGCCGAGAGAGCAATCGCAACCATTAACAGCTCCACCGTCTAATCAGAATTTCCCACCACCTACTGCTACCAATACTGTCGAGCCAAATCGCGCTTCTGTAAGCAACCCTCGTGGGCTTAGGGATGAGTTAGCACCAATTTTAAAAGAATTAATGGTCGAGGTGAAACAAGCGATTCTGACGGAAATTCGTGAGAGTTTACTGGAGTTAACTAGTGCAAATCCAAATACGGGTACCGCGTTAGAGCCGGCAGGGGGTAACGATAGGGCACGTAATAGGAATAATAAGCGACGAAGACATAATTCAAGTAGCCAATCCCGTGATTCCAGGCGATCCATTAATTTGGCTACACACGCTAATACTAATAATCATGACATGGGTGGGAACAACAATCACCACATGGTCAGTGCAGCAGTCTACATGCGCAACAACCCACCACCAGCTCCTCAACCTCGTATAGTCGAAGAAAGGGAATCAGCAGCTACCTCCGCAGGACGTCAAGAAGTGTCAGGAATAAGGGATAGGGAATTGTCCAGGCCAGACATTAAGGTAGAAAAATGGGGACTAGATTTTAAAGGGCACCGCGATGCAATGCCAGTCGAGGACTTTATATTCCGACTAGAATACTTAAAGAATCAATATGGGTGTACATGGAATGAAATAAGACGCGATTTCCATCGCGTGCTGAGCGGCGAAGCACGCGAGTGGTACTGGCTTTATATAAAGTCGCACGGCAGAGTCGATTGGCCAATTTTCAGACCAACTTACAGATTTTGAGATCCTTAGGGAACTGACAGAAAGGAAGCAAAGGCCTACAGAAAGCATCGACGATTACTTCCATGCCGTCGGAGTGTTGCGATCAAGACTTAAGAAACCAATCCCGGAATATGAAATAGTTCGTTTGGTAAAAGGGAATCTGCGAGAATCTCTAGCGAAATTGGTTTACCCTATTTCGGCATACTCATTAGACCAACTACGGATGGAATGTAAGGAAGTCGAACGGTGTTTTCCGCGCCGGGACCGCACGCCGTTGAGTAGTTTTACGCCACACACACAACAGGTAAACGAAATTTATCAATCGGAAGATGATGAGCGTTTTACTCCCGGTGATGAGGGTCAAGTCACCGTGGAGGAAATACGTCATCAGCCTTCAAATAAGCAGGCGGGCGTTCGTAGAAACGTTTCGTGCTGGAATTGTGGCGCTGACGGCCACTTTTTCACCGAATGTATGCCGCTTCAGCGACGCATTTTCTGTTACAAATGTGGCAAACAGGATGTTATTACTCCTAAATGCCCAATGTGTAACCCAGCGGGAAACGCTTTGAGGAACGCGATTGTGACGGGGGAATCGCGCTCCACCCAAACCTCGTCAAAGTAGACACGTCAACAAATACAGAACTGTATATAGAATCAGCAATTATAACTGATATTTGCATTTTTAATAAAAACACTAAAACCGTAAAGCCATCAAATACAGGGAAGGAAATACGATATCCTATGAAGAACGACTTAGGAAGTACCTCGAAACTCGGGAAAGAATTTTTGCAGAAAGCATTGCTATGGGACGTCGGGCAGTTTCGCGTAAAATTCAGAAGGCAAGGGAACGATTTAAAAAGAGGAAGAAACTCCGACAGAAGGTAGTGGCATCTATTAAGAAAATAAGTACCAGAGACCCGCGTGTGTATGCGGATATAGATATAATGGGTATACAAACACGCGGCTTAGTAGATACTGGCGCCTCCGTAAGCAGGCCGTGGCTGTCAGGAGTTTGTAGAAGAATTACGAGTTACTATCGAACGTTATGTGTCTTCTGTCACAACTGCAGGCGGACGCAGACATAATGTCTTAGGCAAAATAACTTTACCGGTAAAGTTCAATACAGTGGAACAAAAAATCACATTTTTTTATGCCCACATCTCGAGCAAAAGATCTACCTCGGGGTGGACTTTTGAAGAGCGTTTCAGTTGGCCCTGAAATCGATCTAACAAAAATATAACAAGATATGGTGTCTGATGAAGACAGGAACGAACGTCGTGTTTTACACAGTTTAACGCCAGAATAAAAAGAGCGTTTAGAAAAGGTAGTCAAGAGTTTCAGAACGTATGAAGATCACGGGTTGGGGCGAACAAGCTTGGAAAAACATACAATAAAGTTAGTCGGCGAAACAGTGCCGATTAAGGAGCGACATTACCCTCTTTCGCCGGCGATGCAAGCCATCGTATACGAAGAGGTCGATAAAATGTTGGAGTTGGGCGTTATAGAGGAGAGTGAGAGCCCCTGGAGTAACCAAACGACAGTGGTGAGGAAACCGGGAAAAAATCGCTTTTGTTTAGATGCTCGCAAACTAAACGCCGTCACCGTAAAAGATGCATACCCTTTACAAAATATAGAGGGTATACTAAGTCGCATTGACGACACACACTTTATAAGTAGCGTTTACCTAAAGTTCGCGTTTTGGCAAATCGAGCTAGACGAAGCTAGTAAACCTTATACCGCGTTTACCGTGCCTGGAGGTCCACTCTACCAATTTGTTACAATGCCATTTGGATTGTGCAATGCGGCCCAAAGACTATGTCGCCTAATGGACCGTGTCATTCCACAAAGACTAAAGTCAAATGGATTTATCTATTTGGATGATTTACTAATCATCGCCCCTGACTTTGACTCACATCTTCGGATTTTGCAAGAAGTCGTCATCTGCTTAAGAGACGCCAACCTTACAATAGGGTTGAAAAAATCGAAATTTTGTTTCAAGGAATTGCCATATTTAGGTTATATAGTAGGGGGCGGGATGTTAAAGACAGATCCTGAGAAGATCAAAGCAATACAGAAAATCCTTGTTCCAAAAACGGTAAAAGAGGTGCGCAGTTTCCTCGGAACTGCAGGATGGTATACGAGATTTATAAAAGATTTCGCCACAATGGCAGCACTTTTGACAGATTCGTTGAAGAAGGGGAAAAGGTTCGAAATATCTGAAGAAGCATTGGAAGCATTCACTAGCTTGAAGAGAGCACTCACGATTTTTCAAAAAGATTTTTCATACAATGCGATGCATCTGATTATGGTCTGGGTGCAGTACTCTACCAAAAAGAAAGTGATGATGCAGAAAAGCCAATCTCCTACTTTTCACAAAAGTTCAACGAATGTCAAAGAAAATATAATAACGGAGAAGGAATGTCTTGCGGCGGTGATGGCTGTCAAGAGATTTCGACCATATATCGATTTATTGCCCTTTACGATAGTGGCTGATCACGCTAGTCTTAAATGGGTTATGTCTTTAAGAGATTTAAACGGGAGACTTGCTAGGTGGTCATTACAACTACAAGCTTTTAATTTCGAAATAGAACACCGTAAAGGTGCAGATAACATAGTGGCCGATACGCTCTCGCGTTGCATAGAAGAGATCATAGAATCTCCAATAGCAAATATGGATACCGTTGAGCTCGAATCGAAGGAATATAAAGAGCTAATCAACACAATTGAGACCAACAAAGAAAGGTTGCCTGATCTAAAAGTAGAGGACGGCATGGTTTTTAAAAAGTTTTTGCCTAAAAATGTAGAATTAGAGGAAAATGAGTGGAAATTGTAGGTCCCTGAAGCCTTGACGTCAACGCTCATCGAAAACGCACATTGTCCAGAGATAGCTGCGCACGGGGGTATGGCGAAAACGCTACATAGACTTAGGAGGTTGTACTATTGGCCTAACATGGTGGTACAGGTTCGCAACTTTGTGCGAGAATGCCAGATCTGTAAGGAAACAAAACCCTGTAATACAATCTTAAAGCCAGGGATTGGAAAAGAGGTGGTAACAGCCCGCCCATTCCAGAAATTATACATTGATTTCTTAGGCAAATATCAGAGATCGAAACGCGGAAACTGTTTTATTTTCATCGTTATAGATCATTTCTCAAAGTTTATTTTTTTGAAGGCAATGCGCGAAGCTACTGCGAGTAATGTGGTTAAGTTCTTAACCGAAGAAATATTTCATAAGTTTGGTGTTCCGGAAATAGTACATTCCGATAACGGCAAACAATTTGTATCCAAACAGTTCTCGGAACTATTAGAAACGTACGGGGTTAGACATCTAAAAACAGCCTTTTATTCACCGCAATCAAATGCCGCCGAGAGGGCAAATCAATCGGTGTTAGCCGCTATCAGATCGTATTTAGAAAACGACCATCGAGATTGGGACTTATACTTAACTGAGATCGAATGCTCTATTCGGAGTACAGTGCATTACGCGACAGGAGTGTCGCCATACTTTGCACTCTTCGGATTTAATATGTTCACGAACGGGGCAGACTATGCATTGGCACGGAAATTGGATAGCATGAGCGATAATGAAGTCTTCTTTCTTGACCATAGCGATAAATTAAGATTAATGCGATAAAAGAGAATTTGCACGAAGCATACGAGGCAAACGCGGTTCGTTACAATAAAAGAATCCGTGAAATACAATTCAAACCCGGTCAAGAGATTTATAAACGTAACTTTGTGCTAAGCGACTTTAAACAGAATGTAAATTCGAAATTTTGTCGCAAGTTCACAAGGTGTCGTATTACAAGGGCATTAGGGAACAACATGTACCTATTAGAGTCATTTGCGGGGAAGAGTTTGGGTGCCTGGCATGCGAAGGACCTTAAACAATAACCGAAACCTAAAGAAATGGGAAGTAAGGGACCTAATGTTAGAGGGCCTAATGCCAAAGAACCTAATATTGAAGAAGTAATGTTAAATAACTTAATACTAATTAACCTAATGCTAGTTATCCCCACTCTAAATAACTAAGTGGTAAATAACTTAAAACTACATAATTTTATACTAAATAACTTAATACTAAGATGCCGCGTCGATGACCTGAAAAAAAGAACAAATTACAATAAACTTCATACAAATATAATTCATTACTTGCGGAATACCACTCCGTCGATGAGGGTCAAGTCGGCGGCGTAGGATGTTTCTAAAATGTGCCCGTTCTGGAGTTCATCTATAAAGAAACCAAAAAGTAAGAGTTCATATATATACATATTACCAAAGAGAGTAAATTAATAAGAGGGAGCATTGTAGAGTCGTTCATTCTCCACAAAGTGGAACGGCTACACCAGGAATACACCATACATTTTGCACCTGTTTCGTTTTCACCATCGGGATTAAAAAAGTCATGAGCCTGAGTATTCCCGCAATTTTAGTGATGTAAATTGCATGGCGCCAGCGCCAATGCGGTGCCAGCTCAATGGTAACTCATTGTCGCAATTACTCCAAGCGAATTTTTGACGCTACTTAGTAGTGAGTGCGTAGTACATTTCACTTGCGCTATTGTGTGAAACGACTTTTGTGTGTCAGGCACGAGTTTGGTGTTATTGGCGCTACTGGCAATGATGACACTGAGCTGATGACGGTAGCGCTGGTAGTTCAGCTTTTGAATCAGAGAAAGAATTGATGACCCGTGTAAATTATTATGGCTTTGGCTATTATTGGCTGTGACTTTGAACTAAATAAATGTTGCGGACATAACAAGCAGAGTCATTTTTGAGTTTTATATTTTAGATTTAATGCACAATTTATATGGGTGTGTTTGAGCAGCCAAATAATAACAGTAGTATTGCTAAAGTGCTGCTTAGTTGATGGAATGTCGCTAATTTCCTAGAGATGATCAATAGATTGGTCAACATTTCGTTCAACGAACGCGGGAAATTGCCACATCTGCTCAAATGTTGCTGAAGAACGTTATCCGCTGTCATAAAAAGTAACACTGCTGCAGCTCGAACACACCCTATATCGAGAAAGTAAGAAATAGACAACTTAGCTTTTTTTTACAAATCGCTTGGCTGAGATTTTCATTTGTTGATTTAACTTAACCTGTTATGCCACTATTTTTTAGCCAGCTTATTTTCAAATAGGTAATTTTTCCAAAGGCAAAATAAATTACAAAGTTAAACAGCCTTATAAAATCAGCTATGTTGAGGCGGACAGCATAGCAAAAAGTATGGTGAATTCCTGGTACAGCCGTCCCACAATTTCCACAAAGCTTTAGTACTCTACAATGTCCCATCTTATATTTATAGAGTCTTTGATATTACAATTTTCGTTACTTCCCGTAACATATGCCCGGCTAAGCTCTCGAGGCAGGAGACGTTGTCCGGGTGTGGGTGTTCTCCGCGTTGGGCTTTGAGCGCACCTTGTCCCGTCCGAGTATGGCAGTATGGCAACAAAGGGCCCCGACCTCTCGCCCTGAGCTAGCTGGGGGACATTCCACCTTGATTGCGCAAAGGGGCGGATTCACCTTTTTAACAGGTGTACGTGACAAATGTGATTTGCTTTAATCACCCTTATTGTCATTGACGTCGTCGTCACTGAACGACGACGACTCACGACGACGTTTTAAATTCGGTATTGCCGTTGTCGTTTTCGATAACTATTGACGACTATCGACACATGTTTGGTATTGGCTAAGCAAATTTGCTATCGTCGTCGCCCTCACACGACGCTATTGTGTCGACGCTGTTTTTACTGACGACAGAAGGAAAATTTGTAAGTAAAACACTTCTTTTTTAATTAACTAAATATACATATATGTAATATGCATTGTTTTTTTAGATATTCAAAATGAAAATAACGACTGCGCAATAATTCGAGGTTCTTGTAGCTGGGCTAGAAAAAATCGAAGTTATTTCTGATTTTTTTTCTATTGAGTCTAAGCTCCTCTTTATTATTTTCGTCACTAGAGCTCATAATAAAACATTTTTGTAAAATCTTGAAAAGAAATATCTAAACAAATCTCAAATCGCGAAGAAAGATACAGAAATAGTAAAAAAAAATCGAACAGCTGATCCAGAATTGACAGAGATGGTAGATTTTCCTATCGTTTTATAGATAAATTGTCGTCGTCGTCTCAACAAGCTTAGCCAATTCCGATTTGGCGTCGAAGTGACGACGACGTCGATACGATGTGACGTCGACTGAAATACGACGACGATGTCGACGACGACAATGACAATAAGGGTGAATATTGTTTTGCTACAAACAAAGCAACACATAATGTATGTAGCTTAAGAAAATAATAAAGGCGCTCTTTCTGTCTCTTCCTCCCTTTACCTTATTTTCAATTCTGATATTTATTAGCGAATTATGATGCTTTTTCGAACAAAGGGGAGAGTTAAAATGAAAGGTTGCGAACACTGAACAACAACCAAAGGGCGATTGGTCTGAAGTCAGAATTTAACTACATTTGAATTATAAGGAAAATTCTCCACTTTTAATTGATAGAAGCAACTTTGTTAGTCTAAAGTTGTAAGACCTACACATAATCTTCGACAATTTACAGCTCCGCGCTTGAACCTACGCCTTTCCCGCTTTATCGATCATGTGCATCTCTCGCCTTTGCAAAATCTCGCCTAGTCTAACAGGGACGTCTACGGAGCAAGCTCCAAGGGATTCGCTCTTTTTAGCTAGTTCATACGCTTTTTCATTCCCATCTATTCCCATATGCTCTGGGACCCAATATAGATGTATGCTTCTCCTTGTCCCGATTCTCTCCAGAGACTGCTTACACTCTAACACGCATTTAGATGCTGTGCTATGTGGTATTATTGCCTTAATTGCTTCTTGACTGTCAATATAAAAGTTACCACGGTTGCAGCTTAAGCTATTCTCTTCCAGGGTTTCTACTGCTTTGGTTACGGCTAATATTTCCGCTTGGAAAACGCTACAGTAACCCGGCAGCCTCTAGGATCTGCTTATTTCTGGATCAGCTCAGTATACCGCAGATCCTACTCCTTCCACTACTTTGGAACCATCTGTGTACACATGTATTGCCTAGTCCGCCATTTGCGCACCCTTGCGCCAACCGTCCACCTCTATTGTGGCCTTAAGATCTCCCTCGAAGCGCAGATATGGAATCATGTAGTCTGTTCGTCTAGTGATTGATGACGCTATACTACTATGGCCATATGGTCGGCGCTCAAGCTGCCCCGAGGCACCGAGCCTGGTTGCAGTTGTTAATGCTATGTTCTTTGCTACCACGTCTACAGGTGGAATGTGCAGAATGGCATACAGTGCAACCGTCGGGGTTGTTTTCAGGGCACCCGTAATGTTAAGCATCGATAGTCTGCATACCCCCTCTAATTTTTTGAGGTATGTTGTTGTTTTTTTTTTTTTTTGTTTAAAACTATAAATCATTCAATTTAAGGCAAACCATGTACTTGGGATTAACTAACTGATTATTTAAAATTTAAACACGCGCTCTACCTTTTTTAAATCTCAAAATTCTTTTACAAGAGCTATTATTAAAGTTTTTTAGTCAAAATTCAACAAGACTATGTCTGTATTAAAGGAAAAATTTCCTTCTATTTTTTGGCCAATTTATATAAAGGTAGTCCTTAAAATTTTTTTATCATCTTTTTATTTTAAATTGTTTAGTACTGCCTACAAAAAGGCAATTGCAACTTTGATTAGTGAAAATTCTTATCTTTATTTATTTGTTCAAAGTAACAAGATTTAAGAGAATTAGTGGAATTTTCGCTGAAAACACTGGCGAAAACAACAGAATTCCAACTCTCATCATAACAAGAGAATTCCACCTCGTTTGTCAGCTACTTAATTTGCACAGCTGAAAATCGTGGTGAAATTCGCATACGTCTAAAAGAATCGTGTTGAAAGTCGCATACGCCTAAAAGTATGCAAGGACGTGCATTGAGTTGGGCCTTCAACGAGGTCGAATTCTACAACGCCTGCAACACTCAGGAGGCCATGAAGGTATGGCCTAATCTTCTAAATAGTTCGCCTTGTGCGTTACGTAGCTCAAATTTTTTGATCAAACATTGCACTGTCACTGAGTTTTAAACTATATTTCAGGTTTCAAGTTAGTTAAAAATCAATTGCAAGATTCCCAATTTAAAACTAGTTTTCTCAATATCTCGATCCATGCGCCATCTATCTTTGATAAAATATTGCATTGTCACCGGGTTCTGACTTACGGCCCAAGTTTCATTCCTCTAGCTCTTCGGGAAGTTACTCGAAGATCAATCGCAAGAATCCCCCCGTTTTTGAAGGATTTGCAGTTATCTTGACCAGCGCGGCACCTAGCGAACTTTGTTTCCCATAAGTTGTATTGTCACCAGGCCTCTAACTAAGTGCCACGTTTCAAGTCTCTAGGTAACCGGGAAGTTAGTTAAAAATTGATCGAAAGATTCCCTAATTAAAATTTGTTTTCTTACTATCTCGATCCGCGTGCTACCTAGCGAATTTTTTTTTGATGAAATGTTACATTGTCACCGGGTTCTGACCCACGGCCCAAGTCTCTAGTTCTCCGGGAAGTTACTTAAAAATCGATCGCAAGATTCCATGTTTTTCAGGGATTTTCGTATATCTCAATTCGTCTGCCACCTGGCAGCATCTTGTTTTCCCCGAATTGTAGTGACATCGACTCGCAAACTAATTGCTAAGTTTCAAGTCTCTGGATCACCGAGAAGTTAGTTAAAAGTCGATAGCAAAATTTCCATTTTAAAATAAATTTTCTGTATATCTCGATTCGTGCGCCACCTATCGGATTTTTTCACTTGCATTGTAATGTCTCCCAGATCTGAACTGTGTCCTAAGTATCAAATGTCTAGCTCAACGGGAAGTTACCAAAAAAGACTTTTCCGTAGGTTAAAAATTCGTATGGAAATGAGGGGAAAAACATGGAGGCGACTTAATATGAAGGTAGACTGAAAGAAATGGTGCTAGCAAAATCAACAAGTCGGTTCTGTTGGTCTTGACTTAACGGAGATTCGGTGAAACTGATCGAATTATAGTTAATTCGACCGAGTTCTTTGTCAAGCGAATAAATTAGTTTAGTCATTTCAACAGAAGAGAAATTGTCGCTCTTAAACTAACAAAATTTTGTGAAATTGACAGATTCCTAATCAATCTAACTGATTTTTCTGTTAACACAACTGATCTTACAGGTCATTTCAACGGCGATCAACTATCAATACATGAGCAAATTTCAATGAGAATTTTACGCTCACTGCGCTCTCTACTTTGTACTTATCACGATGGTGCCACTTGTTAAAAAAAAAAAAACCAAAATAAGAAAACCTCCAAATCGAAAAAACACACAAAATGGAAAAACAACAAAAAACTACTTTTTCAGTTATCAATACAAAACGAAAAAACCTTTTTTTGAATTTACTGTGCAAAAAATTATGAGATACCGGGACACCTATTTATGGGGTACAATTTTGCAACTTCTCGTCCAAGCGAAATTCAAAATTGCGTCCTCTTGTTGCAAAAGTTTTGCTTGAACGAACAGGATTTTTCCAAAGTTAGTAGCATTTTGTTCAAGTTTTTATGAATTTTCACTCACGCGAACGAATCTAATAAGATAATAAAAAAATATCCTTTTTTAATATTGATGTTTCCGACAAAATAAAAGTTTGTGTTGTTTTGGAATCATTTCAACGTAAAGTGTTACGAAAATTAAACTTGCCGAATTACATGTAAAGTTACTCCAGTGGTGAATGACCTTCCTGCGATTTGATTTTTTACTTTTCTATAACTTACAAGTTCTCGTTTTAAAATGTTACGTCAATCATTTATACTTCAAGTTTTGTTCGAAACAATCAAGTGTGGCAACTACACGCGAGAGAAGAAATTGAGAATGGGTTCACACCCCGGGCAAAGCAACATCAAAATTTTAGAAACAAGCTTTTTCAATTAGAAGAAAAATTGTCTAAGCGGGGTCGCCCCTCGGCAGTGTTCGGCAAGCACTCCGAGTGTATTTCTGCCATGAAATGCTCTCAGTGAAAACTCATGTGCCTTGCAGATGCCGTTCGGAGGAGTCGGCATAAAACAAGAAGGTCCCGTCCCGCCAATTTGTAAGAAAAATTAAAAAGGAGCACGACGCAAATTGGAAGAGAAGTTCGGCCTAAAATCTCTTCGGAGGTTATAGCGCCTTACATTTATTTATTTATATGGCAACATAGGTACTTTCATACAAAGCTGTCGCAACATCTTTTTTTGTTCATTTGACTACTAAAACGGGCAATTACGAATCAATGATTTGTGCGCAGTTGATTCAACATCTTGTTGCGATGGATAAAAATTGACAGAAATTTCGGTTGAATTGACCCGTATTTCGGTTGATTTTACCAATATTTTTTCTTTCAGTGTGTGGTCTTGAAATAATGCCTCTAAAAACGACTCTGTTGTATGAAGAAAATTTATAACTTCCTCTATTAATTTGTTTAAATTTTGTTTGCATCCAATTCAATACATTGATATACAGTACACTAGCGATAATATGAACTAATTAAAACCAGACCTGTTTATTTTTGTGAGAATGTTCATATTTATGAAAGGCAACTAAATTTAAAACAAGTAAGGAAGGTTAAGTTCGGGTGTAACCGAACATTACATACTCAGTTGAGAGCTATGGTGACAACATAAGGGAAAATAAACATGTAGGAAAATAAACCGAGAGAAACCCTGGAATGTGTATCAATTGAAAGGCATTAAAGAGTATTTTATGAGGGAGTGGGCCATAGTTCTATAGGTGGACGCCATTTAGGGATATAGCCATAAAGGTGGATCAGGGTTGACTCTAGAATGCGTTTGTACGATATGGGTATCAAAAGAAAGGTGTTAATGAGTATTTTAAAAGGGAGTAATCCTTAGTTCCATAGGTGGACGCCGTTTCGAGATATCGCCATAAAGGTGGGCCAGGGGTGATTCTAGAATTCGTTTGTGCGATAAGGGTATCAAATGAAAGGTGTTAATGAGTATTTTTAAAAGGGAGTGGGCCTTCGTTCTATATATCGTTCGTTCGAGATATCGCCATAAAGGTGGACCAGGGGTGACTTTAGAATATGTTTGTACGATATGGGTATCAAATGAAAAGTGTTAATGAGTATTTTAAAAGGGCGTGGGGCTTAGTTCTATAGGTGGACGCCTTTTCGAGATATCGCCATAAAGGTGGACCAGGGGTGACTTTAGAATGAGTTTGTACGATATGGGTATCAAATTAAAGGTATTAATGAGAGTTTTAAAAGGGAGTGGTGTGAAGGCGTTTTCCAGATATCGACCAAAATGTGGACGAGGGTGACCCAGAACATCATCTGTTGGATACCGATAATTTATTTATATATGTAATACCTGCCAAGATTTTAAGGGTTTTTTATTTCGCCCTGCAGTACTTTTTCATTTTCTTCTACTTAATATGGTAGGTGTCACAACCATTTTATAAAGTTTTTTCTAAAGTTATATTTCGCGTCAATAAAACAATCCAATTACCTTACCATGTCTCATCCCTTTTTTCATATTTGGTATAGAATGATGGCATTTTTTCATTTTTCGTAATTTTCGATATCGAAAAAGTGGGCGTGGTCATTGTCGGATTTCGTTCATTTTTCATACCAAGATAAAGTGAGTTCATGTAAGCACGTGTACTAAGTTCATTAAAGATATGTCGATTTTTGCTCAAGTTATCGTGTTAAAGGCCATGCGGAAGGACAGACAGACGACTGTGTATAAAAACTGGGCGTGGCATCAACCGATTTCGCCCATTTTCACAGAAAACAGTTAACGTCATAAAGTCTATGCCCCTACCAAATTTCAAAAGGATTGGTTAATTTTTGTTCGACTTGTGGCGTTAAAAGTATCCTAGACAAATTAAATGAAAAAGGGCCTAGCCACGCCCATTTTGAAAATTTCTGCTATTTTTGTATTTTGTTGCACCATATCATTACTGGAGTTGAATTTTGACATAATTTACTTATATACTGTAAAGATATTAAATTTTTTGTTAAAATTTTACTTAAAAAAAAATTTTTTTTAAAGTGGGCGTGGTCCATCTCCGATTTTGCTAATTTTTATTAAGCATATATATAGTAATAGGAGTAACGTCTCTGCCAAATTTCATCACGATATCTTCAACAACTGCCAAATTACAGCTTGCAAAAGTTTTAAATTACCTTCTTTTAAAAGTGGGCGGTGCCACGCCCATTGTCCAAAATTTTATTAATTTTCTATTCTGCGTCATAAGTTCAACTCACCAACCAAGTTTCGTCGCTTTAGCTGTCATTTGTAATGAATTATCGCACTTTTTCGGTTTTTCGAAATTTTCGATATCGAAAAAGTGGGCGTGGTTATAGTCCGATATCGTTCATTTTAAATAGCGATCTGAGATGAGTGCTCAAATTTCATCAAGATACCTCAAATTTTACTCAAGTTATCGTGTTAACGGAGGGACGGACGGACGGACGGAAGGACGGACATGGTTCAATCGAATTTTTTTTCGATCCTGATTATTTTAATATATGGAAGTCTATATCTATCTCGATTCCTTTATATATGTACAACCAACCGTTATCCAATAAAACTTAATATACTCTGTGAGCTCTGCTCAACTGAGTATAAATATTCTATTTAGTTAGTTTTACTTCATTTATTTTTTATTTAAAACCGCAAAAGAAACGTTGTTTACTAATTTTTTCACATTACACGAATAAAAAATCAGTTACAGTCAAAAAGTTAGTTATACATAAATTCATATTCTGTTTAATTATTGAAAAAAATTGAGTTCATGAAAGATCAGTAATCCGCTTTTGTTTTTTTCTTTTGTTCAATCATCTTAAAAACTGCCTTTCCCTTAGCTTCTTCAACACATTTAAATCCGACTTCTCAACCATTTCAATTTCAGCCCATTCCAAAGTTGTATTAAACACGTCAATAGATTCCTTTGATGTCATCGTCTTTTCTGGCTCACAGAGCAGTCATCGTTCCATTATTTAACGTTGAAAGCAGTGAATTCAACCTAAAGTGAAATTTAATAAAAATAAAAACAAACTTCTTTGACTAACGGTTCTAAAATACAAACCTCAGGTCTCAAGTGGGCAGAAGATTGGCTGCACCTTCCTCCAAAACCCTTACATTCATAATTAAGTTGCTTCGAAAACACTCACAGGAATGTTATTTTAGGGTCCTCTTGATTTTCTACCATACTGTAAACAGCAACAGAAGCCAAAAGACTTTTCCTATAGTAAAGTTTCGTAACCTTGACTGCATTTTGGTCCTTGATCCATAGGTTGTATAAGAGGGTGACATTTGGTGGCATAACATTGCAAATATGCAGCCGTCTTCACTTTTTAGTTCATCCTCGGGTGGATGCGATGGAGCGTTATCAATGTAAAGGAGAGATTTGGTAATCCCTTTTCCATCAACGGCGGCCACCATGGTGTGATGGTAGCGTGCTCCGCCTACCGCACCGTATGCCCTGGCTTCACACCCCCGGCAAAGCAACATCAAAATTTTAGAAATAAGGTTTTTCAATTAGAAAACATTTTTCTAAGCAGGGTCGCCCCTCGGCAGTGTTTGGCAAGCGCTCCGGGTGTATTTCTGCCATGAAAAGCTCTCAGTGAAAACTCATCTGCCTTCGGAGTCGGCATAAAACATATAGGTCCCGTCCGGGCAATTTGTAGGGAAAATCAAGAGGAGCACGACGCAAATTGGAAGAGAAGCTCGGCCTAAAATCTCTTCGGAGGTTATCGTGCCTTACATTTTTTTTTTATTTTCTTTTCCATCAAAAACTTTTTAACCCAAAAAAATTTTATGAATTTTAAGCTACTGAGATATAAATATGAATGAACGCTGGAACCAATCTTTAAAAATAGCCGCAGTCATCCAAGCGGCTTTATGATGTCGATAATACACTAGACAGTCAACACCTTTAGAACAACAGGGGTTTTAGGACTTACCGACTATAAGAAGCTTCAGTTGATGAGATCCAGATACATTTGGACAGCACAAGAAAGCTACTCTTTGCTTTTCCATCTTTGCACCTGACGTACGATTTTTTTAAATTGACGATTAGCCTTAATTCAGAACTCGATTGAAGAACTGCTGTCTCAGCATTTTTTTCGTAAATGCCCTATTTCTCGTAAAAATGTTTTGAATTTATGCCCACATATAGGAACTTTTTAACGAAAGTCTGGGTAAGACATTCTTCGATCAAAATCTCAAAAAAGGTGAATTTTAAAAGTTTTCTCGGATGTGGCGCATTCGAATCGGAAGTCGAGATAGAGTGATATTCCACTCGAACGTCGATATATTTAGCTACCGCAGTACACTTTGAACATTGAAATAGTTTTCGAGTGTAAAGTCAAGACTCAAAATCTGTACATCTCATAGGCCAAAAAAAATTTCATTTGGTTTGAAGAAAGGTTCTTTTGGCCTGAAAATGCTATGTATATGAAGAAGTTTTGGATGTGTGAGTGCTAAGTTAACAATGGCGCCAAAAGTAATCCTCAAATTCATGCTTTGGAGACACTATATTTCAAGTTTGCTTCTGGGTATTTAGCGCTCTCTCAGGAGTTATTGAATGGTGGGACAAACCTAATCATAACGGTTGCCACTTTGGGCCATATGGACCAAAATGGTCCTTTCCAACCTCGTTTGGTCCTATGGTCTTTTTTGTTTGGCCATTTTTAGCAAGTAGGCACGATTTTTGTACATTTCTTTATTTTTCTCTGGGAGGAAAACAAAGTTTGGGAACGTTCAAAGGAGCATCCTGTTAATTACCATGGATTGAGGCAATACGATGGCCGGCGAAAAAATTAATTAAAAACTAAATGCTATACTTACTAACAGAATTTGTGTTAAAGCTATGCGTGAAAGCATACCAAAGATATTGAGAGTTTGTTTAGAAATACATACATACATATATCGACGTGCCATACGAAAAGTAACACTTTTTAAAACTTTTTGCATAAAACCATTTCGTAAAAAATTTTTAAAGTCTTTAATATCGTGTTATACGTCAATATAGGAATTTATGTTTTGTATGCATATTACTGTTAAAGACAATTTATCTATACCAAAAACAAAGAAAATATAGGGCTTTATCAAATTTGGTCCTTTTTTCTACGAATTTTGAGCCAACATGAAAACATTGATATGCATTGATATTAACCCAGATACGCCCATCAAAAGTACGTATATTTTAAAATGCGCTTCATTTATATTTAGTAAAAACAAGAGTCAAAAGACATTGCTATTATGGAACTATAAAAATGTTATGGAAAAAATGCATTTCATACAGGCCTTCCCATTGGTACTGGGGTATATGTATACACTTATAAGAAGTGTCCTATGGAACGGTACAATAAACACAACACCGAAAACAAGCAATTGGCAAACCATGCTTATTAACACAGATTCTTTATTTTAAAGTTGAATGCAAGCGAAATATAAAATTTTTCAGTTAATAATTGGGGAAAATTCAACTTGCAGTGAAAATGTAACACAATAATTCGACTTTTAAAGAAATTTAACCACAAATGACCCCCAGGGAGTACCCAAAAACATCTCGGAATAACCCCCAAATTACTAAGAGGGAGTCCCCAAAACCATTTCGAAATGCCCCGAAGGAGTCCTCAAAACCATCCAGGACTGACCCCGACGGAGGCTCAAAAATATCACGGAATGACCCCCAAATGACATCGACGGAGTCCCCAAAACCTTCCCCGAATGACCACGATGGAGTGGCCAAAAACATCACGAAACGACCCCCAAATGACCATGGAAGGACCCGATAGAGTCCCTAAAACCATCCCAGAATGACCCCGAGAGAATCCCGAAAACCATGCAGAAATTACCCCAGGGGAGTCCCCAAAACCATCCCGAAATGACCCCGAGGGAGTCCCCAAAAACATCTCGGAACGAACCCCAAATAATCCCGAGGGAGTCCCAGAACCACTCCTAAATGACCCCCGAAAGACCCCTGGGAATATTCCGAGGATGTCCCCGAAATAACCTCCAAAAAACCCCGGGAATACCTCAAAATCATCTCAATATTACTCTAAGAAGCTGCAGTACTACACGCGAACTGTTTACGCATATGGGTATATTTTCAGGGCATATCAAGGGTTTATTTTTTTAATTTTTGAATAACTGATTAAAAATTTAAATTTTATTGTTATTCCATATTTTTATATCCAGCTCTAGTTGTACACAGGGTATTCTAACTTTGATTGGATAAGGGTTGGTTGTACAGGTATAAAGGAATCGAGATAGATATAGACTTCCATATATCAAAATTATCAGTATCAAAAACAAATTTGATTGAGCCATGTCCGTCCGTTCGTCCACACGATAACTTGTGTAAATATTGAGATATCTTCACCAAAAACCTGATTATTTAGTAAATAATACACCTAGAATGTTGAAATTTGACGTGTGGACTGATATTGCCACCCTTGATAAAAATTTGAATAAAATAATTTAAAAAAAATTTTAAGTTAAACGGTTTTATTGAAAACAATACTTACATGAAGTAATAATAATAATAAAAGCTACAAAATAATTAGGTAGGTATTTTTTTTTTAATTATTTTCAAATTTTTAGTGTTTATTTAATTGCCTATTATTTCTCATTCTCATGGAGGGTGGAGCCGTGTGTAGAAGTCCACGAAAGTGGGGAAAGCTTCTGACCGCCATTCACCTGGGAATGGCCAGATCGATTCTTTTGCATGCGGTTCAAGCAGCTCACTACTGCCGGTCGCTTGCGGCCAAGTATCCTCTGGGGAGCCGCTAAACATCCGTTTAGCGGTGAGCTAATGTGAGAAGGCTAGGCCACTGTGACATAATCGGTTTAAGGGCTAGTCGGGGGAGATCTCATCGGCAGCGTCTGTACACTCTAGGTGCGGCTGCAAGCGGGAGTCTGTCTTGGAGCAAGCTGCTCGCTATATAAACGTGCAAGTAATATTTTCACCCCCTCTGAGCGGGTTGTGCGCTGGGCTTGGGACCCGCCACGTAAAACCATACTCCAATGAAATATAACAACAAGCCTCAGATAAATACACTCTCTATTGATGATGACCATGGCAAACGTTTGAAGGACAATGAATTGAGGGCATTCACCTGGAACGTCCGCTGAATGGGTTTGGTGCAGATGCCCGGCTGGTTGGTGTCCTCGTCAAAGCAAAATCTGACATCACCGCCATCCAAGAAATGCGTTGGACGAAGCAAGGAAGAAAGAAGATCAAAAATTGTGACATATATTGGAGTGGCCATGCGAATAAGCGCAGTTTCGGCGTCGGATTCGTGGTGGGAGAGAGACTTTGTCGCCAAGTGCTGGCGTTCACGCCTGTGGACGAGCGTCTCGCCGCTATCCGAATAAAAGCAAATTTTTTTAATATATCATTCATCTGCGCCCATGCGCCGACAGACGAGAAAGACGATGAGATGAAAGACACTTTTTATGAACAATTAGAACGCACATACGAGCGCTGCCCCCGTCATGATATAAAAGTCGTGGTCGGCGACTTTAACGCCAGGGTGGGCAAAGAAGGTGTTTTGGCCCTACAGTCGGAAAGTTCAGCCTACACAATGAAACTTCTCCTAACGAGCTGAGTCTGAATGACTTTGCCGGTGCTCGAAACATGGTCATATCCAGCACGAGGTTCATGCATAAAAATATACATCAAGCTACATGGCTGTCTCCCGATCGAAATACTCGCAATCAGATCGATCACGTTGTAATAGCCTACAGTATTTTAGATGTGCGCACGATCCGAGGACCTAACATCGACTCGGACCATTATCTCGTTGCAGCCAAAATACACACCCGCCTCAACGCGGCTAAAACCAAGGAACAAAAAAACACAAGGAAAGCTAGACGTCGAAAAGCTTCAATCACAACAGACTGCCAATGATTTCGCAACTCGACTCTCACACCTGCTCTCTGAGAGCACAACTCATCCTGAAGGAATACTGGAGCAGTGGGAGCATATCTCCAAAGCACTTCGTACTGCCGCCGAGGAAAAAATTGGTTACCGGCGGCCACAAAAAAACAACTGGTACGATAAAGAATGCCGCGTTGCAACCGAAAGAAAAGAAGCTGCCTACAGGGCTACGTTAAAAGCGAGCGCGACAAGAGGAGTGTGTGAACGCTATCGTGAGTTGAAAAGGGAAGCGAGACGCCTTTTCAGGAAGAAAAAAGCAGAAGCAGAAAGGCGTGAGTGCGAGGAACTTGAGCTGCTAGCCACCAGGAATAACGCCCGAAAATTCTACCAAAAAATAAGGCGACAGACGGAAGGTTTGAAGACCGGGGCAAAATCCTGTAGGAATGAAAACGGCGACCTTGTAACTGATGTCCAGAGAGTGCTTAGATTATGGAGGGAATACTTCTCTGCTCTCCTAAATGGAGGCAGCAATTCACCGCGCAGAGATGAAGAACCCGATCCCGCAATCGATGATGATGGGATATATGTCCCCCGCCCGATTATGACGAAGTTAGAATAGCAATAACCAGATTGAAAAACAACAAGTGGAATCAGCCTTCTTAATATCGCATATAAGGTCCTTTCAAGTGTATTGTGCGAAAGATTGAAGCCCACCGTGAACCGGTTGATTGGACCTTATCAGTGCGGCTTCAGACCTGTTAAATCTACCATCGACCAGATTTTCACAATGCGCCAAATCTTGGAAAAAAACCCGTGAAAAGAAAATCGACACACATCACCTCTTCGTCGACTTTAAAGCCGCCTTCGACAGCACGAAAAGGAGCTGCCTATATGAAGCTATGTCTGAATTCGGTTTCTCCGCAAAACTTATACAGCTGTGCAAAATGACGTTGAGCAACACTACCAGCTCAGTCAGAATTGGGAAGGACCTCTCCGAGCCGTTCGAAACTAAACGAGGTTTCAGACAGGGTGACCCCCTATCGTGCGATTTCTTTAATTTGATGCTGGAGAAAGTTATACTAGCTGCAGAACTTAACCGCACTGGAACAATATTCTATAAAAGCATGCAATTACTGGCATATGCTGATGACATTGATATCATCAGCCTAAACACCCGCGCTGTTAGTTCTGCTTACTCCAAAATGGAAAAAGAAGCGGTAAAAATGGGTTTGATGGTGAATGAGGACAAAACGAAGTACCTGCTGTCATCCAGCAAAGAGTCAGCGCATACGCGCCTTCGCAACCACGCTACTGTTGGCAGCCATAATTTCGAAATAGTAAAAGACTTCGTTTATTTGGGAACCAGCATCAACACTAGCAACAACATCAGCACTGAAATCCAGTGAAGAATCAATCTTGCCAATAAATGCTACTTTGGAATAGGTAGGCAATTGAAAAGTAAAGTCCTCTCTCGGCGAACGAAAATCATACTCTACAAGTCACTTATCGTACCCGTCCTGCTTTATGGGGCAGAAGCATGGGCCATGACAACAGCAGATGAAGTGGCTTTGGTGTTCGAGAGAAAAGTTCTTCGAAAGATTTATGGACCTCTACGCGTTGGCGATGGCGAGTACCGAAGAAGATTTAATGATGAGCTGTACGAGCTATACGCAGATATCAACATAATCCAGCGAATTAAAACGCAGCGGCTGCGCTGGCTAGGCCATGTTATGGGAATGAAAGATGATACTCTGGCCAAGAAAGTGTTTCTATCGGAACCCGCCTATGGAAGCAGAGGTAGAGGGCGGCCCCCACTCCGTTGGAAGGACCAGATGGAAAACGATTTAAACTCCCTTGGTGTGACCAATTGGCGCCGGTTGGCGGAGCGAAGGAGGGACTGGCGCGCCTTGTTGGACGGCCATAATCGTTTAGACGGTTAAGCGCCAATTAAGTAAGTAAGTATTTCTCATTCTATTTAGTTCATTTAGTGACTCATTATTACAAGAACGCTTTCCTGACAATTTGTTACAATCTAAGTCCTCAATACATAATCCTTCCAAAGTTTTTACTCGACTCTGCGCCACGTATACTTGTTATTTAAATTTCAAATACAAAATTCATTCAAAACGGCTGTGCGGCCGGCCGGCCTATCAATCAAGCTAAATAAAACCGTTTAAAAAATTGTTTAAATGGGCGTGGCACCGCCCACTTGTGATAAAATCAATTCTACAAATATTATTAATCATAAATCAGAAATCGTTAAAGGTATCGTAACAAAATTCGGCAGAGAGGTTGCCTTTACTATAAGGAATGGTTTGAAGAAAAATTAACGAAATCGGTTAAGGACCACGCCCACTTTTATATAAAATATTATTAAAAGGGTCGTGGATGAATAAAATAAGCTATATCTTTGCAAAAAAGTGCTTTATATCAATGGTATTTCATTTCCCAAGTGGATTTATAACAATAAATAGGAAAAACTTTAAATTTTGAAAAATGGGCGTCGCACCGCTCCTTTATGACTAATAGCGTTTTCTTTTCTGGCTAAAGTGTTACGCTTTTTGTACGCCGCGCAAAGGTTGTTGTTCTATTCTAAAAAACAGGCAACGCTTTTACGGGGTATTTCGTTCTTTTGTGAAAATTGTTGCCTGCTCGCAACGCAAAAGCGTTACACTTTTACCCTGTATAAAATGGCGGTGTGGCAATGCAACTTTGTGAAACTCTCAATTCGCTCTTAAGTTCCACATATACTCTGTTAATATGAGTGAATATGGTGAGTTGAAATGTTCGTTGTATGCACTATAAATATTGAACATTTTCTGGGGTAGGCGTAACTCTATTAAGGCTATACCATTTACTTAGGCAACAATTTATTTCAGAAAAGAAACCGCTATAAGCAATTTTCTATGTTTCGGGAGCCATAACTCGAAGAAATTTTAGTTCAGAATAGAACCATATGTATATGTATTATTGCGCAGCTTTGTAACGCTATTAAGCACACAATACAAACAACAACCGCATTTCAAGTGTACAGCTGGGCGTGTAATGTTTCACCCGCACTTAGACTTCCTTACTTGTTTAAATAATGAATAATAACTCAGCCCGGTTAACGATAAAATGTTATTCATTATTCAAGAAATACTTGAATAAAAAATAACATGTTATCATCAATCAGAAAATTTAAAATGATGAATAATTTTTTATTTTGTTTTGTTTTATTTCCTCATCGCATATCTTATAAAAGCTTGAACATATTTATTACTCATACTTGTATATATGGTCGGATATAATCTGTTCAAAGGTCTTATTTTACCTGCTAGTACCGCATAAAGTTTTCCTTCAGCAACGGCCGGTGCACCAGCATCTCCCGTACACGTCTCACTTTTCTGTGTCCCATCTATTAAACAAATTGCTGCTAATGGGAAATTTATCCCCTTCGCCGACAAAATAAGCGCATAAAGAGACGCACAATATTTGATTGGGAATACTTCAAACACAGCAGATTGGAGTATAGGCGAAGGTTGCACATTTGTCGAACCCCATCCACTAACTCGCAATTTTACGCCCGGGTTTAATCCAGTAACGCTTAAAAATATTGCATTTATTTTTGAGGACTTGCAGAATGGTGTATTCAATACAATCACAGCTATATCTATTTCCTCTATTTCCACATCACATGGACGAATTATACGATCTGCAATGCGATCTACTCCTTCTTCATTTAAATTGGATTTACCAGCTATAACACGCACATTCCTCTCGACGAAATTGGGAATATCATCAAAGCACCATAAAGATGTGAGTACCCTCCTCATAGAGATTATAGTACCCACGCAACGATAATGCTCTTCATAACGTACTACCACCATATACGGGCTATTCTCTATATCCGAATCAGTGCCACCTATAATGCGATTTTGGGAATTAGCATTAGTCAAAATACAGGTAAGGAAAACGAACAGCAGCGCGATAGAATTGAGTAAATTCATTTTTTAGTATAATATATTCCGTCGATTTTTAAATTTAAAGTGAGGGGAGTTGAATTTTGTGGGTGCTATTTATTCAAAATTTTGTTGTGTAAATAAAAATGAGTTTTGAATTGGAAAAAAAAGACAGCCTATTAAATTTTTGTGATTGTAGCAGCCAGTGTTGCCATTTTGGTGCTTTTGGAGTCAGATCTAGTCCTTTTCTTTGGCGTTTAGCTCCAAAAATTCCGGTTTAGCCCCTAGCTGTTTTTTGGCCCTCTTTAAAACCTTTTGTCCCTTTTTGGCTCCAAATCTATTTCGGCAATACGTATTGTGAAATTTGTAATGTGTTTTATATGTGTCGAAGTTTTATTTTATTTGTTTCGTTATGTAAGATATGGCAACTCGGTACTCAACTGATAACAAAAACTTTAATCGATAAACTGTGTCATGAGGTTGTATATTTGCTTTCCAGGTTGTGCAACAGCATCGTGTCACCTTCTAAGAGTTTCGACCCTTTAACTTCAGATTATAATAAATTTTTGTCTCCCGTACCTTATTTTCATTATACCTTTGAAGAATATATACGAATTAAAAAAGAAGATAAATTTATAGACGAATTCATTGAAAGAGAGATACGTAATATATGTCGCGACTTCATAATTAAATTAATATAGTAATTAAGACAATGCTTAGCAAAAGAGGTTTATTTTCGGTTGAAAACACATTGAGAATTGTAAAACCTCAAAGGTTTTCATATTTCACAAATGAAAAACAAAGTATAGCGCTGATGAAATAACGAGATTACAAATGCAGTGCGCAAGTATCTATCTCCAAAATTGGAAAAATGTCACTTCAACATTAAGAGCCTCATTCTCTGTTACGAATCGAACGTTCGTTTCGCCTCAGAAAAGAATCGCTAGTATATTTGCACTATGATAAACGATGATAACATATAATTTGACATTTGCTTTCCCTTTCCAGTTTGACATAAAGTTAGAAACGTAAAGGCCGAACGAAAATGATCGAGAATACCATTGCTGGACGAAATCGTTTAGAGGCGAATCGTTCGTCTGAGCTATCGTTCGCAATACAGAATCAAGCCCTAAGTTTTTGGTTTGATGTTAAACAGTATAATTCCAAAAGTTTGTCGATTTTGTGCTGCCACTAAGTAATGCTGAAGTTGCAAGAACGATTTCAAACATGGCTTTGATTAAAAGCAAACACAGAAACAAAATGAGTTTAACTATGTTGAATTCGCTTCTGACAATAAGAAGTGGTCTTAAACGGCTGAATAAATGCTGTCATGACTTTGAAATAAACAACGATCTCTTAAAATGAATGAACACAAAAAATATTTATGAGTGTAGCAAAAATAATAATTCATCTTCTGAGGACGAAATTAAGATTTTGAAGTCTAAGGCCCTTCAAATATATCTCGTCCCAACATAAATTTGAATGTCGCACACGTGTATTTTAATGGTGATTCGTACACCCTTAGGACGTTAAAAATTGAAAAAAAATTAAATTCATTTTCATCGGCCAACATTTTGGCAAGTCGTATTTTTGGCCGTCATTGCAGTAGTGTGAAACATACTTCTTACTTTTTAACGATACCTTACCGCAAATGGCAAAACAAAAGTTAAAAAAAAAGTATTTTTGTTGTTAAAAAATATAAAATGAACTATAAAAACAGTATTACTTATGTACCTCTATTGTACCTTGTTGTTTTTTTTTTTTGTGGGTTTACTGTAAATTTTTTATAACTTTGTTTAAGTTTCATTTGAAATAAATTTGAAAACTTACATTGAAAAATATATACTTTTAGCTCTTTTCTTTCAACGGGTTTTGGATTTTCTTGAAGAAACTTAGCTCTTTCTAGCCCTTTTTTTCTAGATTCTAGCCCCAAAGACATTTTTTTCTGGCAACGCTGGTTGCAGCATAAGCGTGACAAGAAAAAATTTTAATTTAGGTACATTCGATTATTGAATACAAAAACAAAAATATTAACACAGCAATATATCGGCACTCTGATGTTTGTGAGGCTGCCCAGCCTGTAGTAGCAATATAGAAGTATGACATATTTGGTAATTGGCGGCCGCCGTGGTGTGACGGTAGGGTGCCCCGTCTATCACACCGAGGGTCCTGGGTTCAACTGCCGGGCAAAGTAAGATCAAAAACTTAAAAAAATGTTTTCCTAAGCGCAGTCATCCCTCGAAAGTGATTCGTCAAACGCTCCGGGTGTATTTCTGTCATGAACAGCTTCTCAGGGAAAATGCATTTGGCTTGCAGATGCCGCTCGGAGTCGGCATAAAACATGTAGGGCCAGTCCCGCCAATTTTGAGGAAAAATTAAAAGGAGCACTACGCAAATTGAAAGAGAAGCTCGGCCTTAAATCTCTTCGGAGCTTATCGCACCTTGCATTTATTTATTTAATTGTTCATTTATATACAATGATGGAAAAAATAATAGGAACAACTTAGTGCGAAATACTAAATAAATTATAATAGGGACAAAACAAGTTAATGATATTTTTGCATTATAAATGGTAAAAAATTCGTTGTTGAAGTTTCTTATAAAACCCTATAAAATTGCACTTTTACGGGGTATGGAGCACTAAAAAAATATTTAAGGGACAATATCGACACTTCACTTTTAGTAATAAAAACGCGTCACGACTTTTGTTTTAATAGTAAATAAGTATAAACTATATTAATTATAATTATTGTATATATGTAATAAGAATGTCGCTTTATTTATTTTTGAAGATTTATTTTGAAGGCGTATATAGTGTGGCAGATAGCTAACAACTAACTTAAAGCGGTACATCACACACCGTTGGACCGCTAACTTCCTAACTTAAAAAATTATATGTTTTGTTGTATTGCAAAGTTAGTCTTGGATATGCAAAGTTAAGGAAACGATAAGTTACTTTAATTGGTACAGGGTACATGTAAGAATCTTTATACAATGCAAGTCATTAGGGTGAGGTAGGTAGTCTTTAAATATATCTTCTTCGCCAACTTTCTGTTGGGGATGCTAAGGGGAGCCATGCAAGGAAGTGCATTGGAGTGAGGGCTAATAAATCATTTGGGTCCTGTGGCATAGGGGAGAGAGGGCGAGAATTAAGCACCGCTTCTATACGAATGAGGAGTGTTGTGAATTCTTCGAACGTAAACGCTCCCAATTAGAGGTTGGTACTGCCAGGGTACATAAACAATTATTTGTTTTAGTGTAGTAGGTCTTATTTCATTCATTGATGCTTATAAAATATTAGACACGAGCCAGCTAAAAAGCAGGCACAGTCAGCACGTAACCAAAACTACTCTTATGTTGATTACGCTAACGCCCATACATATGTACATATGTATGGATGCAACTTTGTAATAACTATGTAATGTAGAAAATAAAAAGATGGTAAAAAAAATTTAAGGACTACCTTTATATAAATGGACCAAAAAATAGAAGGCAATTTTTCCTTCAATACAGACGTAGGTTTGTTGAATTTTGATTAAAAACTTTAATAATAGCTGTAGTAAAAGAATTTTGGGATTTAAAACTATATAGTGGCCCGCCCTGAATAAATACTCGACGGTTATTGCTCTTCAAAAGGTGCAAAGATCTGCACTACTATGCATAAGCGAAGCCATCCGCACAACGCCAACGGAGGCTATGAATGTAATACTGAACCTACTACCCATAGATATAGTAGGCATAAAATATGCAGCATTTGCAGCTATTAGGCTGAGGAAACTGACCACATGGTCTCACTGCAACCATATTGAAATTCTTGACAGATTCTGCATACCAGAATGGACAGATTTCTGCAAACCACGTACCAACTTTAACAAGGGATATGAGGTATTAATCCCTGAGAGGGAACAGTAGGTGAATGACCCTGAATGGCCCACTAACAGCATTCAGATCTATACAGATGGATCTAAACTGGATAACAGGGTGGGAGGGGGTGTCTATTTGGCACAATTGGAGATACAAAGATCGGTTCGCCTTCTGGATCACTGTAGCGTATTTCATGCCGAACATGCAGCCATACAAGGCGCTGTGGACTGCCGTAGGCAGAAGGCAGTCTCTCAGAAGCACATTTATATTTTCTCAGACAGTCAAGCAGCACTGAAAGCCCTGGACTTTGTCACAAGTAATTCTGAAACTGTAGTAGGCTGTCGCAGATCACTTAACGTGATGGCTGAACAATTTACTCTGCATTTGGTATGGGTTCCGGGACATAAGGGCATACCAGGTAATGAGATGGCGGATGAGCTTGCAAGAAAGGGTACCTCCCTTCCACTTTCTCCATCCTGGAAGAAGTTGGGCATGCCGCTCTCCACCTGCAAGCTCAAGATAAAGGAGGATCTACTGATGGATGCGGAAGCCAGGTGGAAGCATCATGACAGATGCCACACGGCAAAACTCACATGTCCGGAATGGAATGAAAAAAAATTGCGAGATATTCTCACCCTCCGTAAGAGGGATCTTTCCTTAGTTGTAGGTCTTCTCATTGGTTATGTTTGTATTGGACCGCATGCGGAAAGGATTGGCGCTCCATTTAATGATTACTGTAGAAGCTGCGGCAACGAAGAGAAGCCTGAAACTGTTGGGCATCTACTCTATGAATATCCAGCGCTCGGTAGAAGAAGGCAACGTTTTATGTGCAAGATGCTTCTCGTAGATCTGACTGATATAGCTGAGGTCAATACACAACGCTTAGTTAGCTTCACAAACTCAACGAAGTGGTTTGATTAGGAGAGTGGGAACAAATCCATGTGGTTACACAATGGGCCTATAAAGGCCTAAGTGTGCCGCTCCGATGTGGATGGCAGCCACTTGAACCTAACCTAACCTAATTTTCAATGTTTCGGGAGCCATAACTCGAAGTAAAAATAACATGTAATGAAATTGTGTACACATATTTTCCTAATAGCAGAAAATATTATTTAAAGACCACGGCAACTTAGATATAAAACAAGTTTAAAAGGGTCGCAGACCAGAACAATAAGCTATAACTTAACAAAGAATAGTTTTGAATCAATGATATTTCACTTATCAAGTTTTACTGTAAGAGGAAATGGGGAGACATTTTTCTTTAAACGAGCGGTGCCACGTGTTATGTAGAAAAGTAATTTATCTGAAATGAAATGTACAATTGAAGCTCACGCTGAATATATAATGTTCGGTTACACCCGAACTTAGACACATTTACTTGTTTTATTTATAATTATTTTACTCAGGGAGCTATAAAACTACCCATGCGATATATATGCTAGTTGAGATACACAAAAGATGAGCTGTATAATGTATTCCTCAAAAAAAATTATACCGACGAAGAATTTTTAATAGCTGAATATCCGAGAAAAGGTCGTTATTTAGTTGAAGTTAAACCGGTTTATTCGTAGCCATTACCTCTTGCCGAATCAAACTGAAAAACTGGTTATACCAAGAATATCGTTCTTATTATAAAAATCCAAAGGGCAACGCTTTACCCGAACCCAACATTTCAGAAGATTCTGATTCTGATGAAAATAAGAACTAGTTCTAGGTTTGCAATAATTGAAATTGAATTGAATGTGCTTATTTTTTTTTTTCATTTACATACATACTTTCGATAAGTCACAGCTGCGGACGTTTTCCCAAGTGGGTTGGTTGGTTGCTGTATTGCCCGACTATGGAGCCGGGCCCAAGTAGCGCTCTAGGCGCCATTTTGATGCATTTTCTTCTGCAACCAATTATATTTTTTGGCTGATGTACCCTGCATATGGTTTTACTCAAACCACCTGCATATGGTTTTACTAAAACAATATACCTAATGATGTCCTTGATGCGGCAGTTTGACACCGCACTTAAGTTCGGCAACACATAATTGCCTGGAGTTCGGGACCGAAAATTCGCGAGGGCTGGGCACTCGGAGAAGAAGTGAGTAGACGTTTCCTCGCCACCGTCCCAAGTATTGTGATACTTCGAATCCCAATCCGCCAAAAGAATTGGCCTAGCAGGTCTCGGCTTGGACCCAACTTTATTTAAAAATCAATCTGCAGTGATTTTTTTACGTGGTTTGAGGTTAAGACCACACCATGACCACTTGGGCCAATTCTTATAGCGTATTTGGATTCAGCGCATCTAAATGTATAGAAAACATGAGTCGCATTACCTGATCCAACTACTTTTAATTTTTTTGTATAGCTGTTTTAACAAAAAATTAGATCAGTTTTTAAAATTTTTGTTGTGCTAGAAAATTAATGTGCTAAATCTCGCAAAATAGAAGGGATGCGAGCAGATCAATTATCTCAGTTGAAAGAGCATAGTGTGAATATAATATATAGATAAATTTCTATATTAGAAACTGATTCGTCTAATTTTGAGGGAGCAATAAACTTTGAAACTCAATTTCCCACATTTTCATTTTGGCACATTCATGCTTCTGGCAAGCGGGCGACGATATATCGACGTGCCATACGAAAAGTAACACTTTTAAAACTTATTGCAAAATGACCGCGGGGGTATCCCCAAAATCACGCCGAAATACCCCAAATGACCCCAAGGGAGTACAGCAAAACATCAACGAACAACCCCAAAGGACCCCGAGGGGTCCCCAAAACCAACCCCGAATGACCCTCAAATGATCCCGAGATAGTGCCCAAAAACATCCTGGAAGGACCGCGGAATGACCCCGAGGGAGCCCTAAACCCATCCAGGAATGAACCCCATATTACCCCGAGGGAGTGCCCAAAACACCCAGGAACGATCCACTAATGGCCGCGGGGTAATCCCCAAAACCACGCCGAAATAACCCCAAGGGAGTACCTAAAACATCCCGAAACGACCCCGAAATGACCCCAAGGGAGTCCCCAAAAACATCCTGGAACGACCCCCAAGAGACCCCGAGGGAGTCTCGGATGGTTTTGGGGACTCCCTCGGAGTCTTTTGGGGGTAGTTCACTCCCTCGTTTACTCGATTGCTCCCAAAGAACCCCGAGGGAGTCCCCAAAACCATCCAAGAACGACCCCCAAAAGACTCTGAAATGACCCCGAGGGAGTCCCAAAACTACTCCGAAATGGCCCCCGAAAGACCACGGCAGGATCCCGAGGGTATCTCGAAATAACCCCCAAAAAAACTCCGGGAATACCTCAAAATCATCTCAATATTACTCTAAGAAGCTTCAGTACTTACGTGAACTGTTTACGCATATGGGTATATTTTCAAGGCATCTCGAGGGTTTATTTTTTAATTTTTTAATCTAATATATAAAATTCTTCTGTCACGGTTTTAGAGGCTTAACTCCTCCGAAAAGGATGAACCGATTCTCATGAAATTTTGTGAGCATATTGGGTAGGTCTGAGAATCGACCAACGTCTACCTTTTTTTTTTTGCTACGTGCCTAGGGTCTTGAGATCAAAACGTGGACCCGGGTACCCCTAGAATGTGTTTATACAATATGGATACCAAATGAAAGCTGTTGATGAGTGCTATAGTACAGGATTATTCTCATACCCCTGGGTGACTAGGGTCTCGAGATATAAGCCAAAACGTGGACTCGGGTAAACCTAGAATGTGTTTATATAATATGGCTATCAAATGCAAGCTGTTGATGAGTGCTATAGTACAGGATAATTTTAATACAACTGGGAGGCTAGGGTCCCGAGATATAGCCCAAAACGTGGACCCAGGTACCCCTAGAATGTGTTTATACAATATGGATATCAAATGAAAGCTGTTGATGAGTGCTATAGTAAAGGATATTTTTCATACAACTGGGAGGCTAGGGTCTCGAGATATAGCCCAAAACGTGGGCCCGGGTACCCCTAGAATGTGTTTATTCAATATGGCTATCAGATGAAAACTGTTGATGAGTGCTATAGTACAGAATAATTTTCATACAACTGGGAGGCTAGGGTCTCGAGATATAGCCCAAAACGTGAACCTGGGTACCCCTAGAATGTGTTTATACAATATGGATATCAAATGAAAGCTGTTGATGAGTGCTATAGTACAGGATAATTTTCATACCCATGGGTGTCTAGGGTCTCGAGATATAGGCCAAACGTGAACCCGGGTACCCCTAGAATGTGTTTATACAATATGGATATCAAATGAAAGCTGTTGATGAGTGCTATAGTACAGGATAATTTTCATACCCCTGTGTGACTAGGGTTTCGAGATGTAGGCCAAAACGTGGACCCGTGTACCCCTAGAATGTGTTTATACAATATGGATGACAAACGAAGGCTGTTGATGAGTGATTTAGCAGAGGATAATTTTCATACCCCTGGGTGACTAGGGTCTGGAGATATAGGCCAAACGTGGGCCCCTGAACGCCTAGACAATGTTTTTACATTGTGGGTATCAAATTGAAGCTGTTGATGTGTGCTTTAGTACAGGGTAGTTTTCATAACTATTGGTGACTAGGGTCAGATATAGGCCAAAACGTGGATCAGGGTAACACTAGGATGTGTTTTTACATTATGGGTATCAAATTGAAGCTTTTGATGTGTGCTATAATACAGAGTAAGTTTTACACCGCTGAGTGACTGGGGTCCCGAGATATATGCCAAAACATGGACCCGGATACCCCTAGAATGTGTGTGTTTTATGTATATCAAATGAAAGCTCTTGCTGAGAGCTCCAAAGTTCATTGTGATATTCGATTTAGTCGCATCAACCTAACAAAACTGATAAATATGCATGCGAAACCGAAATAAAGACAAGCATTAATAATACCCACATACCTATTTACATACGTCCTATTCGATTTGCCTGAAATTTCGTATATAAATTTGCCTATATTAGTATTTACGATGCTGTTTTCGGGAAGTATACCAGAGACGGACTGGGACTGGGATTAGGACTAGGACTGGGACTGAGACTGAGACTCGGAGGGGGACTGGGACTGAGACTTGGAATGGGACTGGAATAAAATACATACCACCCTCTGGGACTGCCAATAAGAGATGAAGACGAAGGAGAAAAACTTGAGAGAAGAGAAAAGAGAGAAGGAGACTGAGAAAGAGATAGAATGAGACGAAGATGGAGGTGAAGCGAAAAAGACGGAGGAAGGAGTGAATAAAAAGGTTAGGAAAAAGTGTAGAGGGGTAGGGCAGAGTTAGACGGAAAAAGCTTATTAAAATGTATGCAGATAGACCAATTTTAGGGCAGAACAACGTATTCCGGGTCTGCTAGTAACTGAATAAGAATTGAAATTTTATTGTTATTCCATATTTTTGAAATAATGAATAATAACTCAACCCGGTTAACGATAAAATGTTATTCATTATTCAAGAAATGCTTGAATAAAAAATAACTTGTTATCATCAATCAGAAAATTTAAAATGATGAATAATTTTTTATTGTTTATTTTGATTTGTTTTATATGAAATAAGGTTAATCCTCCTCATCGCATATCTTATAAAATTTTTAACATCTTTATTACTCATACTTGTATATATAGTCGGATATAATCTGGTTAAAGGTGGTATTCTAGCTGCTAGCACCGCATAAAGTTTTCCTTCAGCAACGGCCGGTGCACCAGCATCTCCCGTACACGTATCACTTTTCTGTGTCCGATCTATTAAACAAATTGCTGTTTTTGGGAAATTTATCCCCTTCGACGCCAAAATAAGCGCATAAAGAGTCGCACAATTGTTGATTGGAAATACTTCAAATTCAGCAGATTGCAGTATAGGCGAAGGTTGCACATTTGTCGAACCCCATCCACTAACTCGCAATTTTACGCCCGGGTTTGATTCAGTAATGCTTAAAAATATTGAATCTATATTTGCGCTTTTGCTGAATGGTGAACCCAATGCAATCACTGCTATATCTATTTCTTCAATTCCCGCATCACATGGACGAATAATAAGCTCCGCTTTGCGAGCTATTCCTTTTTCATTTAAATTGGATTTACCAGCTATAACACGGACATTTGTCTCGACGAAATTGGGAATATCATCAAAGCACCATAAAGAAGTAAGCACCCTCCTCATAGAGATTAAAGTACCCACGCAACGATAATGCTCTTCATAACGTACTACCACCACATACGGGCTATTCTCTATATCCGAATCAGTGCCACCTATAATGCGATTTTGGAAATTCGCATTAGTCAAAATACAGGTAAGGAAGACGTTCACGACCGCGATAGAATTGAGTAAATTCATTTTTTTAAGATTTAAGATATTCCGTCGATTTTTTAATTTAAAGTGAAGGAAGTTTAAATTTGTGGATGCTATTTATATAAAATTCTGTTGTGTTTTGGTTTGGAAAAAAGACAGCCTACTAAATTTTTGTGATAGTAGCAGCATAAGTCGGAAAAGAAAAAATTTTAATTTAGGTACTTTCGATTATTGAATACAAAAACAACAACATTAACACAGCAATATATGGGCACTCTGATGTTTGTGAGTGTGTTCTGCCATGAAAAGCTTATCAGTGAAAATGCATCTGGCTTGCAGATGCCGCTCGGAGCCGTCATAAAACATGTAGGGCCAGTCCAGCAAATATTTAGGAAATATTAAAAGGAGCACTACACAAATTGAAAGAGAAGCCCGGCCTTAAATCTCTTCGGAGCTTATCGCGCCTTGCATTTATCTATTTAATTGTTTATTTATATACAATGATGGAAAAAATAATAGAAACAACTTAGTGCGAAATACTAAATAAATTATAAAAACAGCACTTCTATATATCTCATGGAATGGTGCACTCTATAAAAATAGCATTTTACGGTTGTTCTTTTGCAAAAAAGTGGACCAGTAGATGTTTGGCTTGGAAAATAGGGACAAAACGTGTTTAAACTTCGTAAAAACTTCGTTGTTGAAGACTTTATAAGTCCTATAAAATTGCAATTTTATTTATTTCGAAGATTTATTTGAGAGGCGTATATAGTGGCGGATAGCGGCCACTAACTTAAAGCGATAGTGGCGGATAGCGGCCACTAACTTAAAGCGGTTCATCACACTCCGTTGGGCCGCTTACTTCTTAATATAAAACAAGTAAGGAAGGCTAAGTTCGGCTGTAGCCGAACATTACATACTCAGCTGAGAGCTTTGGAGACAAAATAAAGGAAAATCACCATGTAGGACAATGAACCTAGGGTAACCCTGGAATGTGTTTGTATGACATGTGTATCAAATGAAAGGTGCTAATGAGTATTTTAAAAGGGAGTGGGCCATAGTTCTATAGGTGGACACCATTTCGTGATATCATCATAAAGGTGGACCAGTGGTGACCCAGAATATAATCTTTCGGGTACCGCTAATTTATTTATATATGTAATACCACGAACAGTATTCATGCCAAGATTCCAAGGGCTTTTGATTTCGCCCTGCAGAACTTTTTCACTTTCTTCCGCTTAATATGGTAGTTTCCAAACCCATTTTACCAAAATTAAATCAATCCAATTACCACGTTTCATCCCTTTTGTCATATTTGGTATAGAATTATGGCCTTTTTTCAGTTTTCGTAATTTTCGATATCGAAAAAGTGGGCGTGGTCATAGCCGAATTTCGGCCTTTTTTTATACCAAGATAAAGTGAGTTCAGATAAGTACGTGAACTAAGTTTAGTAAAGATATATTCATTTTTGCTCAAGTTATCGTGTTAACGGCCGAGCGGAAGGACAGACGGGCGACTGTGTATAAAAGCTGGGCGTGGCTTCAACCGATTTCACCCGTTTTCACAGAAAACAGATATCGTCATAGAATCTATGCCCCTACCAAATTTAACAAGGATTGTAAGATCTTTAAATTACCTTCTTTTAAAAGTAGGCGGTGCCACGCCCATTGTTCACAATTTTTCTAATTTTCTATTCTGCGTCGTAAGGTCAACCCTCCTACCAAATTTCATCGCTTTATCCGTCTTTGGTAATGAATTATCGCACTTTTTCGGCTTTTCGAAATTTTCGATATCGAAAAAGTGGGCGTTGTTATAGTCCGATATCGTTCATTTTAAGTAGCGATCTGAGATGAGTGCACATACCAAATTTCATCAAGATACCTCAAAATTTACTCCAGTTATCGTGTTAACGGACGGACGGACATGGCTCAATCAAATTTTTTTTCGATGCTGATGATTTTGATATATGGAAGTCCATATCTATCTCTATTCCGTTATACCTGTACAACCAACCGTTATCCAATCAAAGTTAATATACTCTGTGTGCAAAGCAAGCTGAGTATAAAAGGGATATATTTTGTTGCATTGTCTTGGATATGCAAAGTTAAGGAAACGATTAGTTACTTTAATTGGTACAGGGTACATGTAAGAATCTTTATACAATGCAAATAAATAAACGCCAGTTAGTGAGGTGATGTAGCAAACATATCTCCTTCGAGAACCTTCTGTTGAAGATGTTTTCATTTATATATCTTGTGTAATTCTTTCATCGTGAGCCAGATTGGTGACACAGAACCTTCAACCTTTGCCTTTTTGTAGTTGGAGATAAGTTTTCGGCATTCGGTTCTAGCATGGATGCTAACGGGAGCCCCACAAAGTAGTGCATTGGAGTGAGGGCTAATAAATCACTTATGTCCTGTGGCATAGGGGAGAGAGGGCGAGAATTAAGGACCGCTTCTATTCGAAAGAGGAGTGTTGTGAATCCTTCTGACGTAATTATTCAACAATATTCATCGGTTTTCGTACCCAGCTCCGAAGGCGTCCCATGATAGCTGGAAGCTTCCCAAGGCAATTAGTTCTATGTACGGGAGCGGCTCGGGATTTTTCCCGACCAAGCACTGTCATGTCAGTGTAACCCCATTTAATTTGTTGCGCCCCACAAATTGTCATCCTCCCAGCAGCTCCTTGCAGTGGGACTGCTCCATATTCCCTTGCTCCGGGAAGGTATCGAGCCCAATCCGGGTCCGTCTCCTGACCCCGGTCCTTAGAAATGGTTTTGCAGACGTCCACGTAACTTCTATAAATCTTCTGTGGCTCTTTGCTGTTTACGGCCAAGAGCGTGCCGTAGTATACGCCTTAGTGCCCCCACTACCTTCCAGCAGCCCCGGTGCTCAGCAAGCCACAACAAGTACCCACGCACGTTACTGCAAGAGCTGGAAGGGTCTACTCTTCCTCCAAGTCTTAAAAGGTAGACCGCAAATTATCTGGGTGGTCGGCAGGCATCGGTGCAGTTTAGGAACGCAACATCAAAACCAAGAAGAATTAAACAAGGGGTGCCACATGGTGGTGTCCTATCCCCACTTTTGTTTAACTTCTACATATAAAAGCTATCTTCGCCACCAGAAGGAGATACTATCATTTCCTATGCCGATGACTGCACAATAATGGCCACAGGCCCAAGCCCACAAATCCATGAGCTATACAACAGAATAAACGGCTACCTCCCTAAGCTCTCCAGTTTTTTCGCCTCGCGGAACCTGGCATTATCAGCGACTAAACCATCCGCGACCTTATTGACAACATGGACGTCCCAAATGTCGACCATTTTGAACATCCACGTTGATGGCACTACGTTACCGACTGTCCTACACCCAAAAATCTTGGGCGTGACGTTTGATCAGGATCTACATTTTGGTGAGCACACAGCCACAATTGTACCAAAAATCCAGAGCCCTAATAAAATCCTCAAATCCCTTGCTGGTAGTACTTGGAGAAAAGACAAAGAAAGGCTCATTACCACTAAAAAAGCAATTGCCCAGGCGATTGCATGCTGCGCATCCCCTATACGGTCGCCAGGCCTAAAAATTACCCACTGGAAGAAGCTACAGGCCTGCCAAGATACTGCTCTCAAAACCGCCACGGGCTGTCTTCTTTTATCCCCAGAACAGCATCTACATAATGAGGCGAAAATACTCCCCATCAGGGAGAGAAATGAGATGCTAACTAAACAGTTCCTGTTGAATACTCAGAATCCTGGGCATCCCAACAGACATCTGATTGATGAGCCAACACCGCCTAGGGGTTTAATTATCATATCCGTAAACATTATGAGGAAATACGGCACCTGAGAACACAGCCGTATGAAGCCAAAAAACACAACCAGGCCCGCAGTGAACCCCAAAAACAGGTGTCGGACCTTTGTGCCTGGAATTGCCCTGTGAATCCAGTACTTAAAGAACAATACCCAAAACTTGCAGAGGGAGGACGCACACTTCCCAGGGAAACGCGTGTCACTCTAGCTCAACTTCGATCTGGATAATGTAACAGGTTAAACTCTTACCTATCCAGAATCAACCCCGACATACAAAACATATGTCCTGTTTGTAACGTGTTCCCACATAACACCAAAAATCTCTTCAATTGTATTGTGGAACCAGCGTCCCTAACACCCCTTTCATTATGGTCCACCCCTGTTGAAACAGCAAGTTTCCTTGGACTCCCGTGGTGACAATTTTTGATCGGTCGCACTTATTGGATGGGACGAAGCACTGCTACAACAACAACATAGCTGGAAGCTATCATCCGTTAGAGGGTATTGTTTGACAAGTTGGCCTGCCTAACCTCTTGTCTTTTGTCGCAGGTGATAAAATTTTTCGGCTTGAGTTAATCGGGGATGATAACCATAAACCGCCGTAAACATATCTCTAAATGCTGGCCAGTCCTCATAACTACCGTGGAATATTTCGGTGTCTCGGTTCAGGTTTTTTAGTAGGGTGTTTCAAAAATTGCATGGCGTCGATAATTTGCGACTTTCATAAGTTTCAGATCATTTTTTAAATTTCTGCTCTATCGAAGCTGTAGACACCTTCATGAATGAGGAAAGGAATACGTTTTATAGGTTTTACGTGTTGGGTTTTTACCTTAAGGAGTAAATCTGTTTGGTCACCTATCAGGTGACCATTTAGAATAAAAATCCTTCATTCTCTTATTTTCGAAAATGAAAGTGTGAAGACTTGAGTGGGGTTCACCATCGGGGAGATTTTCATTCAAGATCTGCAAAAGCAAATTTATTGGTGGACGTGTTCATATCCATAGTAGAGCGTGGAAAACTTTTAAAAAGTGCCGTACAAAATCAAATCCACACAATCATATTTTTTTTACCACGAGCAGTAGACCTACATAGGAGGTACACGTAAAACAAAAATAACAACAACAAGGCGATCATGCATGTAAATTAAAATAGTTAATATAGGTTATTGAGTCGTAAAATTTGATTTATTTCAACAATCTTTAGATGGTATTTTAATAGGGTGCACTATTCCAATGAAGATATTGAAGTTCTGCTGATATAATTGATTTAGAATTTGGCAGTAAATTGTCCCTATTCTTTTTTCCATTACTGTAAGTATTTTCACAAATGGGTTGGTATATTAATGTTAGAACGATTATGTGATATGTGTACAATGATTGTATTTTTAAGGAACAAATAGAGAAAAATACAAAAAGTATACTTAATTAGTTCTATCTGTTTTCAAACTGCTAATTAGTTCTATTGTATTCTCACAACACTGCTCGAAATTAAATGTTTTGACATAATCAAGATCTTGTATTAAATGTTAATGGGACGTTAATTTGCTACCGATTTAAACGGTTGTTCATCTTTAATATATTCGTAAAATTTAATGAGTTTATGGCCCGGTTTTTCAGTACAAGTTCATCTCAGTTTGTAAGTTAAACTGCGCTTAAATTTATTCTGCAGTTTTTCTGTATACTTTATCTGAAGTTTAAGCTTTGCTTAAGCGGCCGATCTGGCAGGGTTAAACTCTGCTTAACTTATCACTTATTTGCGTTCGTTCGAAATAGCGTCCAATATACCCAACAATCATTTAAGCTTGAGTACCATTAGAACTCATGTTTATAACTGCCTACTTCTAAAATCTCAAATGTTGTTTCGAAACAGTGGATCAACTCGAGAATCATAGCATACTCACAAGGAAAAGAAGGAATGTTTTATAATGCAAATAAACGAATTTAAAAAAAATTTTAAGTTAAACGGTTTTATTGAAAACAATACTTACATGAAGTAATAATAATACTAAAAGCTAGAAATTAATTAGGTAGGTCCTAAGTGCTAGTCATCACACTCCTTATCAATATAGGGCGTTGATCGGGCAATTAAATAAAAGCGTTGGGCGCGTGAAATTTCTAAAAATATGAGGCGTAGCATAACCTGATTAAGGTTCAGTTGGTCTTATATATTATTATAATTACTTCATGTAAGTATTGTTTTCAATAAAACCGTTTAACTTAAAAAATTTTTTTTAATTATTTTATTTTCAAGTTGTTAGTCTTTATTTAATTGCCTATCATTTCTCATTCTATTTAGTTCATTTAGTGACTCATTATTACAAAGACTCTTTCCTGACAATTTGTTACAGTCTAAGTCCTCAATACATAATCCTTCCAAAGACTTTACTCAACTCTGCGTCACGTATGCTTGTCCCTCCTCCAACTCCAAAATATTTTGTGACATCAAAATATTATGTAATATTTGTTCCAAATATAAGCCAAATCGGACCACAAATACAATTTGTTTGAATATCTCGATCCTTGCGCCACCTAGAGGCGATTTTTTTTCACAGGTCGCTTTCTGTTCTTGTATAGATTGTTGTTGTATGTATTATGTATTGTTACGAATATTAGCAAAACTAAGGAGTGCTGCCAGCTCTAAGCCGATCTAAGCAGTGACGTGAATGCACATCAATAATTCAATCATTATGTATCTACATTAACGAATCAATAATTGCGTCTACACATATGTACACATTCCGACGAGCAACATTTACATACAAGGTAGCGAGAGATGAGATGTCACACACCGATGAATTTACTTATACGCTTATGTGTGTGCGGGAGACTGTAAACTACAAACACATGCATATACCTTATCTGAGTTGTCACAAGAGAGAGCAATAATTTGTGCACGTAGTTGTGGCTGGCGATTTTGTAGCCGAAACAACTAGTAACTTCTGGAAATCGAAGAGCCTAGAAGTATGCAGCGTAAACTATAAAAGCGATGCAGGCGAGTAAGAAGTAATTCAGTTTGATTTGAGTTGTCAAGCAGTTGCGATTAAGACGATATTTAGCGAGCAATAGCAGTACTATTTTGAATAGTAGAGTTTCATTGAGCTATCAGTCAGTGTGGTTATTAAGCAAGCTATTCGTTGCACAGTTTGAGTGTATTGTGAAGTACTTTAATAAAGGCCATTTTGCATTATTACAAATTGGAGTTATTTATTCAACAGTTTAGTGATTCGAACTTAGCAGAGGATTGCAAATAAGAGGATTTGCAAATAAAAATTCGTTACAATTGGTGTCAGAAGAGGAATTGTTGAATAAATTCCAGAGGACAACAACGACATGGCAAAGTTCAGTGAATTGAAGATCCAGCAACTAAAGAAGGAGTTGGAGAGCCGTGGATTGAATACAAGCGGCGTTAAACTTGAACTTCAGGCACGGCTACGAGAGGCAATGGAAGCGGAAGGAATTGATGTGGAAAAGTATGACTTTCATCTTGATGGCGAGGAAGTAACAAAAGTTGAAGAGAAAAACGAAACATCGCAGACAGTTACGAGCACAGACTTGAACATGATTTTGGCTGCAATATCTGCTCAAACATCGACAATGTTATCACAACTAGAATCGCAGGAGACACGCATAACATCCAAGATTGAAGCACAAGAAACGCGTATGTCAGAAATGTCGACACAGATTACATCGAAGATTGAAGCACAAGAAACGCGTATGGCAGAAATGTCGACACAGATTACATCAAAGATGGAGACACAATTGGAAGAACAGAAGACATATTTGGCATCTCAACTGGAAGCGCAAGAGGCACGTATATCTGAAATGTCGGCACAAATTTCGGAACAGGTATCAGCGCAGCTCTTTGTGAAACTGGAAGAGCAGGATGCAAAAATTTTACAACTCGAGGACAAAATTGATGCCGAAATAGAAGCGTTAAAAGGTCGTATGGAGCAGTTACAACTAAACCGCCCAGCTGTTTCAGCGAGTAATCCAAAGGTAAAGACACCATCCTTTGACGGTTCTGTTCCTTTTCAGGTCTTTAAGCTACAGTTTGAGAAGACCGCAGCAGTGAACCAATGGAATGCTGAAGATAAAGTTGCAGCTCTGTTCGTGGCACTGAAAGGGCCTGCCGCGGAAATCTTACAGACCATCCCAGAGTACGAGCGGAACCACTACGAAACATTGATGAGCGCTTTAGAGAGACGTTACGGAAGCGAGCATAGGAAACAGATATTCCAAATTGAGTTGCAAAACCGCTACCAAAAAGCAAATGAAACATTGCAGGAGTTTGCTTCAGATATTGAAAGATTGGCTCATCTTGCAAATGCGGACGCACCCGTGGAATACACTGAAAGGGTAAAAATCCAGAGTTTCATAAATGGCATACGGGACGTGGAAACGAAGCGAGCTACATACGCAAACCCAAAGCTGACATTTTCTGAAACGGTATCACATGCATTGACTCAGGAAACGGCCTCACTATTGAGTAAACCAGCATACAAAGCTCATCGTGTAGAAGTGGAAAGACCAGATTGGGTAGACACTATTTTGGAAGCACTGAAGGGATCACAACAGAAAAATGCCGGAGTTATTAAATGTTTCAAGTGCGGCAACCCAGGTCATATTGCACGACATTGCAGCAGCGGTCCCAATAGCTCCAACAATGTGGGTGGTCGTAAACGCAGAGCAGAAGGTGATGAGCAAATATCCAAGACCACTCAATCGTTAAACTAAATCGAGTCAGCCGCAAGGGGCGACAGCTGGCTCCCGCAATTGAATGCCCCATAATCTCTATCTCGCAGATTGGAAGAAGATCGAGCAACCTTACTGTTGGAGGACATGTGGACGGAAAGGAACGGTTATTGACTGTAGATACGGGTGCATCTCATTCCATCATTCGAGCGGATTTAGTCAACAAAAAGATAAGACCATTGCTTGGAGCAAGATTACGTACAGCCACGGGAGAGGACACCCAGGTAATTGGAGAAGTAGAATGTGAAGTCGCAATTGGGAACGTCATGGTAGTACACAATTTTATAGTGGCAGAAATTGTTGATGAAATCATAATTGGAGTGGACTTCTTAATCGACCAGGGCATCAAGATCGACATGCAAAGCAAGACGATGCGATATAAAAACATGGATGTACCACTTAATTTCGGCTACGAGAGAGGCTACAGCAGTAAACGAGTGCTGGTGGAAGAGAGTCAGCAAATACCACCAAAATCCGAAGCAGTCATCTGGGCAAAGGTTGATGGAGATTGTGGGACAAACAAATTGTGGGTTGTCGAAGCAGCAAACAAATCAGCACTAAACATACTTGTAGGAAAAACCCTGGCTATGACAAAACAAGATGGACGTATTCCGGTAAGAGTACTCAATGAGTTCAAGTCACCACTCAAACTGACTAAAGGAGCTATTTTGGGAAGATGCCAAGAGGCTGAAGTGGTTATTAACTGTGAACAGCTCCAGGAACACGTTTCAGCTAGTAATACTGATCTTTCAAATGACATCACGGCATGGATGCAGGGACTAGAGGAAGCATATCAGAGTAAGGCAAAACAACTGCTCCTAAAATACGCGAACATATTTGACCAGGATGATTCTAAACCAGGCCGCACCAACGTTGTGAAACATCAAATTGACACTGGAGATGCGATACCGATCCGTCAAGCTCCACGTAGTGTTCCACTGGCGAAGCGGGAAGTTGTGAGTCAAATCATTCACGAAATGAACGACAGCGGCGTCATCGAACCATCAGCTAGTCCATGGAGCTCACCGGTAGTACTTGTAAAAAAAAAGGATGGAAAAATGAGGTTTTGCGTGGACTACCGGAAGTTGAATGACGTAACGAAAAAGGATAGCTACCCATTGCCAAGAATTGACGACACTCTGGACTCGCTATCTGATACGAAATGGTTTTCCACGCTGGACTTGAAAAGCGGCTACTGGCAAGTGGAGGTGAAGGAGGAAGATAAAGAGAAAACAGCCTTCAGTGTCGGTGATGGTCTTTGGCAATTTACAGTGATGCCTTTTGGACTTTGTAATGCACCAACTACTTTTGAGAGACTCATGGACCAGGTACTGAAAGGACTACATTGGAAAACATGCTTGGTGTACCTGGACGACATCATCGTATTGGGCAAGAACTTTGATGAACATCTTAAGAACTTGGAGGAAGTTTTCCAGAGAATAGCTGGCGCTGGTCTGAAGTTAAGTCCCAAAAAGTGTGCGCTGTTTAAAAAGGAAGTCAATTATTTGGGTCACAAGGTAACGACAGAGGGCATCTGCACTGCGAACGAAAAAATAGAGGCTGTACAGGATTGGCTAAGACCACAGAATCTACATGAATTGAGAAGTTTTCTTGGGCTGTGCACATATTACCGCCGATTTGTACCAAATTTTTCCAGCGTAGCCCATAGCCTCCATGAGCTTACAAGAAAAAACAAAGCTTTTGAATGGAAGAAGGAGCAAGAAGTGGCTTTCCAAACATTGAAGGAGCGTTTGTGCACTGCCCCAATGTTAGCATATCCGATTCCAGGAGCAACATTTATTCTAGATACAGATGCAAGTGGATATGCTATAGGAGGCGTTTTATCACAACTGGTCGATGGACAGGAGAAGGTAGTTGCATATTACAGCCGTTCGATTGGAAAACCAGAGAGGAACTACTGTGTTACGCGGAGAGAGCTGTTGGCATTGGTAGAGTGCATTAAACATTTTCACAAATACCTCTACGGCCAGCGATTCCATGTCAGGACAGATCACGCAGCATTGAAATGGCTTCTGCAGTTCCGTAATCCGGAAGGACAATTGGCACGGTGGATCGAGCGACTTCAAAGCTATGACTTTTCCATTGAGCATCGAAAAGGTAGTACCCATGGAAATGCCGATGCAATGTCACGAAGGCCATGTAGTTTGGAATGCAAGCACTGTTCAAAGGCCGAGGCTAAAGAAGACATTATAGATGTCCGGCTAATGACTATAACGTGTACGGATGAATGGGACAAGGAACAACTAAGAAAGTGTCAGCTAGAAGATACAGATCTGTCACATGTTATGCAAGGGCTCGAACGAAACGAAAGACCAAGCAGAGAGGATATGTCAGCAGAGAGTCCCATTGCGAAGTCATATTGGGCACAGTGGAACAGTTTGGAATTGATATCCGGTTGCTTGCATCGAGTATGGGAGAGTGAGGATGGTCAGTGCAAGAAGAAACTTATAGTTGTTCCCAGAAAGAGGATTCCTGACGTGCTCAGCGAGTTGCACAATGGTCCAAGTGGAGGCCACATTGGAATCACGAAGACACTCGAGAAAATTAAGCAGAGATTCTATTGGGTTGGTTGCCGTCAGTCGGTCACCGAGTGGATTGCCAATTGCGAGGTATGCAACAGAGCGAAAGGGCCCAAAACCCGAAGTCGTGGCCAGATGAAGCAGTATATTTCAGGTGCACCATTTGAAAGGATCGCCATGGATGTCGCAGGTCCATTTCCTACTAGCAACCGCGGAAACAAATACGTACTGGTGGTTATGGATTATTTCAGTAAATGGCCAGAGGTATACCCAATCCCAAACCAAGAAGCAGAAACAGTAGCAGAAGTGGTTAAAAACGAATGGGTTGCAAGGTATGGTGTACCAATGGAGTTACATTCTGACCAAGGCAGGAATTTTGAATCAGCTGTGTTCCAAGAACTGTGCAAGAAGTTGGGCATTCGAAAAACACGGACAACTGCATTGCATCCTCAGTCCGATGGTATGGTGGAACGTTTCAATAGAACATTGGAGGAGCATTTAAGGAAAGTAGTCGACAAGTACCATAAGGACTGGGATACACACATATCATTATTCTTGATGGCCTACCGATCGGCAGTACATGACACAACGGGCCAAACTCCCGCAAAGGTAATTTTTGGCAATGACCTTCGACTGCCAGCTGATTTGAAGTATGGGATAGATGCCGATGCGGAGAGGAATGTCAAGAAATCCACTGATGTCTTAGAAGAAGAGCTGAGAGAGATACACGATCTGGTAAGGCAACGAGCAAAGATTATGAGTGACAAGATGAAAGCGAGGTACGATAAAGCAATTAATTCGGAAGGGTTTCAGGAAGGAGATTTGGTGCTGCTATACAACCCACAACGAAAAAAAGGTTTGTCCCCGAAATTGCAGTGTAACTGGGAAGGCCCATACAAAGTTGTAAAACGGATCAACGATGTAGTGTACCGCATACAAACCACTACCAAACACATCAATAATTCAATCATTATGTATCTACATAAACGAATCAATAATTGCGTCTACACATATGTACACATTCCGACGAGCAACATTTACATACAAGGCAGCGAGAGATGAGATGTCACACACCGATGAATTTACTTATACGCTTATGTGTGTGCGGGAGACTGTAAACTACAAACACATGCATATACCTTATCTGAGTTGTCACAAGAGAGAGCAATAATTTGTGCACGTAGTTGTGGCTGGCGATTTTGTAGCCGAAACAACTAGTAACTTCTGGAAATCGAAGAGCCTAGAAGTATGCAGCGTAAACTATAAAAGCGATGCAGGCGAGTAAGAAGTAATTCAGTTTGATTTGAGTTGTCAAGCAGTTGCGATTAAGACGATATCTAGCGAGCAATAGCAGTACTATTTTGAATAGTAGAGTTTCATTGAGCTATCAGTCAGTGTGGTTATTAAGCAAGCTATTCGTTGCACAGTTTGAGTGTATTGTGAAGTACTTTAATAAAGGCCATTTTGCATTATTACAAATTGGAGTTATTTATTCAACAGTTTAGTGATTCGAACTTAGCAGAGGATTGCAAATAAGAGGATTTGCAAATAAAAATTCGTTACAGTATGTATTGTAACGAATTTACTGCAATTCCCCTTATTTGCAATCTTATGCTAACGTTCGTATCGCTAAACTGTTGAATAAATAACTCCAATATTGAATAATGGAAAAATGGCCTTTCTTAAAGTACTTCACAATAACACTTATACTTTGCAACTAGCTTGCTTAATAACCAAACTGACTGATAGCTTAAATGAAACTGATCTCTCGCCTCCACTGTTGTCGCCCTTTTATACAGTCCGACCTCCTCGTTGCATATTTCTAGACTTTTCTAATTCCAGAACTTACTAGTTAGTTATAAATTTCTCAGCTACAACTACGAATGTATAATTTTTATAGCTACTCTCATACCCCATGCGCTTGTATGTGTGAGCGACACTTCCACAATCACAATTGCATACCTTTAGGAGCATTTCGAATCAGATATCTGCATGTGATTTTGCGTTGCTTCTCCGCCGCGTGCACGCTTATGTGTAGACATACGCCCCGATTCTAGTGTAGTAACAACATTCTTCACCACGATAACGAAATCATGTGGCCAGTTTTACACCCTTTTGGTATTCTAACCGCGAAAGTAGCCGGATAATTTTTTACCAACAAAAGCAGGTGGTTACATCGAAATAACCACACAACAGCTGTTGTTTAGAAAAAGGCAAAACTGAAAAATAAAGAATTGTAAGCGCAAATAAGTAAAGATAATAGTAACAAGTAAGGAGGGCTAAGTTCTGGTGTAACCGAACAGAACATACTCAGCTGAGAGCTATGGAGACAAAATAAGGGAAAATCACCATGTAGGAAAATGAACCTAGGGTAACCCTGGAATGTGTTTGTATGACATGAGTATCAAATGGAAGGTATTAAATAGTATTTTAAGAGGGAGTGGGCCATAGTTCTATAGGTGGACGCCATTTATGGATATCGCCATAAAGGTGGACCAGGGCTGACTCTAGAATTTGTTTGTACCATATGGGTATTAAATGAAAGGTGGACGCCTTTTCGAGATATCGCCATAAAGGTGGACCAGGGGTGACTTCATAATTTGTTTGTACGATATGGGTATTAAATGACAGGTGTTAAAGAGTATTTTATAAGGGCGTGGGCCTTAGTTCTATGGGTGGACGCCTTTTCGAGATATCGCCATAAAGGTGGACCAGGGGTGACTCTAGAATGTGTTTGTACCATATGGGTATCAAATGAAAGGTGTTAATGTGTATTTTAAAAGGGAGTGGCCCTAAGTTCTATAGGAGGACGCCTTTTCGAGATATCGCCATAAAGGTGGACCAGGGGTGACTCTAGAATTTGTTTGTACGATATGGGTATCAAATTAAAGGTGTTAATGCGTATTTTAAAAGGGAGTGATCCTTAGTTCCATAGGTGGACGCCATTTCGAGATATCGCCATAAAGGTGGACCAGGGGTGATCCTAGAATTTGTTTGTACTATATGAGTATCAAATGAAAGGGGTTAATCAGCATTTTAAAAGGGGTCGGACTTCGTTCTATAGGTGGACGCCTTTTAGAAATATAGGCATAAAGGTGGACCAGGGGTGACTCTAGAATTTGTTTGTACGACATGGGTATCAAATGAAAGTGTTAATGAGTATTTTAAAAGGGAGTGGCCCTAAGTTCTATAGGAGGACGCCTTTTCGAGATATCGCCATAAAGGTGGACCAGGGGTGACTCTAGAATTTGTTTGTACGATATGGGTATCAAACGAAAGGTATTAATGAGTATTTCAAAAGGGCATGGGGCTTAGTTCTATAGATGGACGCCTTTTCGAAATATCCTGTTAATGAGTATTTCAAAAGGGCATGGGGCTTAGTTCTATAGGTGGACGCCTTTTAGAGATATCGCCATAAAGGTGGACCAGGGGTGACTCTAGAATGTGTTTGTACGATATGGGTATCAAATTAAAAGTATTAATGAGGCTTTTAAAAGGGAGTGGTGGTAGTTGTATATGTGAACGCGTTTTCCAGATATCGACCAAAATGTGGACCATGGTGACCCAGAACATCATCTGTTGGATACCGCAAATTTATTTATATATATAATACCACGAACAGTATTCCCGCCAAGATTTCAAGGGTTTTTTATTTCAGCCTGCAAAACTTTTTCATTTTCTTCTACTTACGAATATGTGAAAGAAGAACAGACGTTCAAGTCCACAATATCGCTTCACATCGAGCAGTATTGCTGCTCAAAACTTAGTGCAAGGTTTCCAACTCTGGCAACTCTGGTTTTGTGGCGGTATGAAATAGAACATATCTATTAGCAATTTGGAAACAGATCAAATTAGTTAAGTGTTCCCTTTCTACTTTGCTGTATTTATTTATTCAAAAAAAAAAAACAAAAAACAAAAAAAACAGTCATACCAATCATATCAACCCACGTAGCCTTTCTCAATTCAACTGTGCAAATATATAAACAAAACAACTATAAGGAAATTTTATTTGAAAAAATATAGCAAAATATTTGCCCAAATTAGTGCGCATTTCATTTCTCTGGAATATGCATAAAAACCTTGAATCTGTTATCTTGATATAGTAGAATTGTATTACTTAGGTTTATAGAGCTCATATAATAGGAAATTTATATGGAAATGGCATTTTAAAAACTTTACAAAGATGGTGTGTCTTTTATCAATTAGGGGATTGAAATTTTAATTGGGCACTTTCACACAAACAGTTCCTGCATCTATAAGCAGGCTTGGTCGTTCACTTGCAGATCTTGCCTTCTTTTAATATCGCCCAATCCAATTGGAACGCCTTTATACTCATGAAACGCTTTTTATACTCATCTGAGCAGAGCTCACAGAGTAGTATATTAATTTTGTTCGCATAATGGTACCCCGTAACGGTATAAACTAATCGAGATAGATATAGACTTCTATACATCAAAATCATCTGGGCGAAAAAAGAAATTCATTTAACCATGTCCGTCCGTCCGTCCGTCTGTCCGTGAACACGATAACTTGAGTAAATTTTTAGGTATCTTAATGAAATTTGGTGTGTAAGTTCCTGGGCACTCATCTCAGATCGCTATTTAAAATGAACGAATTCGGACTATAACCACGCCCTAGAGCAACGAAACTTGGTAGGTGCATTTGGCAGCCGTTGAAGATATCATGATGAAATTTGGCAGGAACGTTACCTCTCTGACTATATGTGTTCTGAACAAAAATTAGCAAAATCGGATGACGAACACGCCCACTTAAAAAAAAAATTTTTTTGTCAAATTTTAACAAAAAATTTAATATCTTTACAGTATATGAGTAAATTATGTCAACAATCAACTCCAGTTATGATATGGTGCAACAAAATACAAAACTGAAAGAAAATTTCAAAATGTGCGTGGCTCCGCCCTTTTTCATTTAATTTGTCTAGAATACTTTTAATGCCATAATTCGAACAAAAATTAACCAATCCTTTTGAAATTTGGTAAGGGCATAACTTTTATGACAGTAGCTGTTTTCTGTGAAAATGGCCGAAATCCGAATATGATCACGCCCACTTTTTCGATATCGAAAAATTAAAAAAATGCCACAATTCTATACCAAATACGAAAAGACCGATGAAACATGGTGGTTGGATTGCGTTTTTGACGCAAAATATAACTTTAGAAAAAACTTTGTAAAATGGGTGTAACACCTACCATATTAAGTAGAAGAAAATGAAAAAGTTCTGCAGGGCGAAATCAAAAGCCCTTGGAATCATGGCCGGAATACTGTTCGTGGTATTACATATATAAATAATTTAGCGGCACCCGACAGATGATGTTCTGGGTCACCCTGGTCCACATTTTGGTCGATATCTCCAAAACTACTTCACATATACAACTAGGGTCACTCCCTTTTAAAACACTCATTAATACCTTTAATTTGATACCCATATCGTACAAACACATTCTAGAGTCACGCCTGGTCCACCTTTATTGCGATATCTCGAAAAGGCGTCCACCTATAGAACTAAGGCCCACTCCCTTTTAACATACTCATTAACAATTTTCATTTGATACCCATATCGTACAAACACATTCTACAGTCACCCCTGGTCCACCTTTATGACGATATCTCGAAAAGGCGTTCACCTACAGAACTAAGGCCCCCTCCCTTTTCAAATAATCTTTAATACCTTTCATTTGATACCCATGTCATACAAACACATTCCCGGGTTACCTAGGTTCATTTTCCTACATGGTGATTTTCCCTTATTTTGTATCGAAGCTCTCAGCTGAGCTTGTAATGTTCGGTTACAGCCGAAATCAGCCTTCCTTACGTGTTTTTAGTTGAAAAAACTTGTTTCTAAACTTTTTATATTTGGTTATTTTAATTCATGATCGGATAAGTCAGCTCATAACAGTTCGGCGGCAGCATATATTGCGGTGTAATATATATATATATATATTTATATTTATTTATTTATTACGACTCTTAGAGCCTAGATCAACACCTGAAAGCATTATTGCATTAATTAACAATATTTACCATGTACGAAAATGAACTTAAATTAGTATCTGAATTTGAAACATGAATTTGAATTTGAAACATGTATTTGAATTTGAAACATGTAACACAAATTCATTCGAATCCTAATATTTATTTTATATTCATTGATTTCGCGTGAGCATATAATCTTTTCTTAAATAAGTTATTATCACAATTATTAATATTTGCAGGTAATTCGTTGAAGCATTTTAAAATTTTTTTCAGATTCCGTTTTGTAATTACGTAATTTAAAATCATTTCTCTGCCTCGTATTTCTGTCATGAACCTCGTAGTTAAATTTAATACTTGTTTTTAGACAATCAGGCAAATTGCTAAAATCACATATGTTGTATATAAACTTCATACTGTGGAAAAATATTAGCTGTTTTACGCTCATCCAATTCAAATTTTGTAGCATATCTAATATAAAGCGCATAGCTTTATTCTGCATTTTTTGTAGCTTATCGATTTGCGAATCCTTCAAGATAAAGAAAATAGTAGAACAATATATGAAGTATGGCTCAATTATGGACCTATATACTTTTGCTTTATAATAACTACTGAAGTTTTTACAGGTTCTTTGAATGAAATATATTTTTTTAGCTATTTTACCTGTTATATAATCAACATCGCCATCAAATTTTAGTTTGCAATCTATTTGAATGCCGAGATACTTAATCCTCTGCACTTTTTCAATTTTAGTATTATTTATTTTAATAGTTTTAATAGTTTCGGCGGCCACCGTGGTGTGATGATAGCGTGCTCCGCCTATCACACGGTATGCCCTGGGTTCAACTCCCGGGCAAAGCAACATCAAAATTTTAGAAATAAGGTTTTTCAATTAGAAGAAAATTTTTCTATGCGGGGTCGCCCCTCGGCAGTGTTTGGCAAGCGCTCCGGGTGTATTTCTGCCATGAAAAGCTCTCAGTGAAAACTCATCTGCCTTGCAGATGCCGTTCGGAGTCGGCATAAAACATGTAGGTCCCGTCCGGTCAATTTGTAGGGAAAATCAAGAGGAGCACGACGCAAATTGGAAGAGAAGCTCGGCCATAGATCTCTTCGGAGGTTATCGCGCCTTAAATTTATTTTTATTTTTTTTAGTTTCAAAATGAGCAATATTCTTTCTAGTTATTACCATGTATTTAGTTTTTTCAATATTGATTTTTAGTCTGTTATCACACATCCAAATATAGAGAGCATCTAAATCACTTTGCAGTTTTTCTCTTATTTCATGTTCATTCCTACCATTTATGGAAATTAGTGCATCATCCGCAAATAGTTTTATGGTAATGAATTTCAATATAGACTTAATATCATTAATATAAATGTTAAATAAAATTGGAGCTAGCACAGAGCCTTGGGGTAACCCAATCTTAACGTCAACTTCGTCCGATAATGCTGAACCAATTATTGTTCTTTGCTTACGATTTGTTAAGAAATTAGCAAACCAATCTAATTCAATATCTCTAATACCAATGCTTGACAATTTTTCTAATAATATTTTCTGATCAATAGTTTCAAAGGCTCTTTTGAGATCAATTAAAACTGCAATGATCGACTTTTTATACTCAGTTGAGCAGAGCTCACAGAGTATATTAACTTTGATTGGATAACGGTTGGTTGTACAGGTATAAAGGAATCGAGATATATATAGACTTCCATATATCAAAATCATCAGTATCGAAAAAAAATTCGATTGAGCCATGTCCGTCCGTCCGTCCGTCCGTCTGTCCGTTAACACGATAACTTGAGTAACTTTTGAGATATCTTGATGAAATTTGGTATGTGGATTCCTGGGCACTCATCTCAGATCGCTATTTAAAATGAACGATATCGGACAATAACCACGCCCACTTTTTCGATATCGAAAATTTCGAAAAATCGAAAAAGTGCGATAATTCATTACCAAATACGGATTAAACGATGAAACTTGGTAGGTGAGTTGAACTTATGACGCAGAATAGAAAAATAGTAAAATTTTGGACAATGGGGGTGGCACCGCCCCCTTTTAAAAGAAGGTAATTTAGAAGTTTTACAAGCTGTAATTTGGCAGTCGTTGAAGATATTATGATGAAATTTGGCAGGAACGTTACTCTTATTACTATATGTCTGCTGCATAAAAATTAGCAAAATCGGAGAGCGACCACGCCCACTTTTTAAAAAAAATTTTTTTTAATTCAAATTTTAAAAGAAAAGTTAATATCTTTACAGTATAGATATAAGTAAATTATGTCAACATTCAACTCCAGTAATGATATGGTGCAACAAAATACAAAAATAAAAGAAAATTTCAAAATGGGCGTGGCTCCGCCCTTTTTCATTTAATTTGTCTAGAATACTTTTAATGCCATAAGTCGAACAAAAATTTACCAATCCGTGTGAAATTTGGTAGAGTCTTAGATTCTAGGACGATAACTGTTTTATGTGAAAAAGGGCGAAATCGGTTGAAGCCACGTCCAGTTTTTATATACAGTTGACCGTCTGTCCTTCCGCTCGGCTGTTAACACGATAACTTAAGCAAAAATTGATATATCTTTACTAAACTCAGTTCACGTACTTACCTGAACTCACTTTGTATTGGTGTAAAAAATGGCCCAAATCCGACTATGACCACGCCCACTTTTTCGATATCGAAAATTACGAAAAACGAAAAAATGCCATAATTATATACCAAATACGAAAAAAGGGATGAAACATGGTAATTGTATTGGTCTATGGACGCAAAGTATAACTTTAGAAAAAAACTTGGTAAAATGGGTGTCACACCTACCATATTAAGTAGAAGAAAATGAAAAAGTTTTGCAGGATGAAATCAAAAGCCCTTGGAATCTTGGAAGGAATACTGTTCGTGGTATTACATATATAAATAAATTAGCGGTACCCGACAGATGATGCTCTGGATCACCCTGGTCCACATTTTGGTCGATATCTCCAAAACGCCTTCACATATACAACTAAGGGCCACTCCGTTTTAAAACCCTCATTAATATCTTTAATTTGATACCCATATCGTACAAACACATTCTAGAGTTACCCCTGGTCCACATTTATGGCGATATCTCGAAAAGGCGTCCACATATAGAACTAAGGCCCACTCCCTTTTAAAATACTCATTAACACCTTTCATTGGATACCCATATCGTACAAACAAATTCTAGAGTCACCCCTGGTCCACCTTTATGGCGATATCTCGAAAAGGCGTCCACCTATAGAACTAAGGCCCACGCCCTTTTAAAATACTCATTAACACCTTTCATTTGATACCCATATTGTACAAACGCATTCTAGAGTCACCCCTGGTCCACGTTTATGGCGATATCCCGAAAAGGCGTCCACCCATAGAACTAAGGTCCACTCCCTTTTAAAACACTTACTAACACCTTTCATTTGATACCCATATTGTACAAACGCATTCTAGAGTCACCCCTGGTCCACGTTTATGGCGATATCTTGAAAAGGCATCCACCTATAGAACTAAGGCCCACTCCCTTTTAAAGTACTCATTAATATCTTTCATTTGATACCCATATCGTACAAACAAATTCTAGAGTCACCCCTGGTCCATCTTTATGGCGATATCTCGAAAAGGCGTCCACCTATAGAACTAAGGCCCACGCCCTTTTAAACTACTCATTAACACCTTTCATTTGATACCCATATTGTACAAACGCATTCTAGAGTCACCCCTGGTCCACGTTTATGGCGATATCTCGAAAAGGCATCCACCTATGGAACTAAGGCCCACTCCCTTTTAAAGTACTCATTAATATCTTTCATTTGATACCCATATCGTACAAACAAATTCTAGAGTCACCCCTGGCCCACCTTTATGGCGATATCTCGAAAAGGCATCAACCTATAAAACTAAGGCCCACTCCCTTTTAAAATACTCATTAATACCTTGCATTTGATACCCATATCGTACAAACAAATTCTAGAGTCACCGCTGGTCCACCTTTATGGCGATATCTCGACAAGGCGTCCACCTATAGAACTAAGGCCCACGCCCTTTTAAAATACTCATTAACACCTTTCATTGGATACCCATATTGTACAAACGCATTCTAGAGTCACCTCTGGTCCACGTTTATGGCGATATCCCGAAAAGGTGTCCACCCATAGAACTAAGGCCCACTCCTTTTTAAAATACTCATTAACACCTTTCATGTGATACCCATATCGTACAAGCAAATTCTAGAGTCACCCCTGGTCCACCTTTATGGCGATATCTCGAAAAGGCGTCCACCTATAGAACTAAGGCGTACGCCCTTTTAAAATACTCATTAACACCTTTCATGTGTTACCCATATCGTACAAGCAAATTCTAGAGTCACCCCTGGTCCACGTTTATGGCGATATCTCGAAAAGGCGTCCACATATAGAAGTAAGGCCCACTCCATTTTAATATACTCATTAACACCTTTCATTTGATACCCAGATCGTACAAAAAATTCTAGAGACACCCCTGGCCCACCTTTATGGCGATATCTCGAAAAGGCGTGCACCTATAGAACTAAGGCCCACGCCCTTTTAAAATACTCATTAACACCTTTCATTGGATACCCATATTGTACAAACGCATTCTAGAGTCACCCCTGGTCCACGTTTATGGCGATATCCCGAAAAGGCGTCCACCCATAGAACTAAGACCCACTCCCTTTTAAAACACTTATTAACACCTTTCGTTTGATACCCATATCGAACAAACACATTCTAGAGTCACCCCTGGGCCACGTTTATGGCGATATCTCGAAAAGGCGTCCACATATAAAACTAAGGCCCACACCTTTTTAAAATTCTCATTAACACCTTTCATTTGATACCCATATCGTACAAACAAATTCTACAGTCACCACTGGTCCATCTTTATGGCGACATCTCGAAAAGGCATCCATCTATAGAACTTAGGCCCACGCCCTTTTAAAATACTCATTAATACCTTTCATTTGATACCCATATCGTACAAAATAAATTCTAGAGTCACCCCTGGTCCACCTTTATGGCGATATCTCGAAAAGGTGTCCACCTATAGAACTTGGGCCCACTCCCTTTTAAAATTATCATTAACACATTTCATTTGATACCCATATCGTACAAACAAATTCTAGAGTCAGGCCTGGTCCACCTTTATGTCGATATCCCTAAATGGCGTCCATCTATAGAACTATGGCCCACTTCCTCTTAAAATACTCTTTAATACCTTCCATTTAATACACATGTCATACAAACACATTCCAGGGTTACCCTAGGTTCTTTTTACAACATGGTGATTTTCCTTACTTTGTCTCCACAGCTCTCAACTGAGTATGTAATGTTCGGTTACACCCGAACTTAGCCTTCCTTACATGTTTTTTATGTTTCTGTACTCATCCCATTCTCCGGAAAATTGCGCCAGTTTATACAGTTCAAATTTATACTTATTCATATTGGCTAACTCATTGTCATACCATTTATTCATTAATTTTAATTGAACAACTTTTTTCATAAGTTAGATTTTGCATAACACTCAAAATATTGGTGTTAATGATTGAAACTTTATTATCCAAACTTACTCTGTCAAAATTGCTAAAATCACATATGCGCAATTGATTTGTAAGTGATTCAATATTATAGTACTCCAATGACGTAATTTTTATAGGGCTCCTCATTCTAAATTTAGGGCTTACTTTTATCTTAAATTGTATTTTTTCATGATCGGAAATTTGGTGATCATCTAACTTTTCACACACTATGTCTTTAGTATTCTGGGTTCGCACCCCGGGCAAAGCAACATCAAAATTTTTGAAATAAGGTTTTTCAATTAGAAGAACATTTTTCTAAGCGGCAGTGTTTGGCAAGCGCTCCGAGTGTGTTTCTGCCATGAAAAGCTCTCAGTGAAAACTCATCTGCCTTGCAGATGCCGTTCGGAGTCGGCATAAAACATGCAGGTCCCGTCCGGCCAATTTGTAGGGAAAATCAACAGGAGCACGACGCCAATTGAAAGAGAAGCTCGGCCTTAGCTTTCTTCGGAGGTTATCGCGCCTTACATTTATTTTTATTTTTAATATATTGAACAATGCAAAGCTGTTTATTATTATTATTGTTTTCGATAAAATATATATACCTTTATGTATATTATACCTTTATGTTTTTCATGCAACAAAACAAATTTTATCCTTTTTTGAATGAATTTTGGGCCCAAATGAAAACATGGTGCGGCAACCGTGTGTATGTGTATCTCTTCTTTTAAACTATACCCAAATAGCAAAAACTCAATAGATTTACTTTTTGCGGCGTAACGAAATAAGCCGACATTTGTCGGAACCGGCCAGATCGGACCACTATAGCATATATCCTCCATACAACCGATTTTTCAGAAAAAGAGGATTTTTGTCATATCTTCCTCAATTTAACAGATTGAAGATTCAAACTTCACCATACACTTTCGTATATGGCACATATTGTTGTCTGAAATAATTGATGAGATCGGTCGTATATATAGTATATATCCCCCACAACAGATTGTTCAGATAAGGAACTTTTCGTAATTACTGCCCTATTTTAAGAGCTAGAGGCTTCAAATATCAACGAATGCTTGCGTGTATAGCATATATTGATGTCTGAAAAAATCATTCAGATCGATGCTATACATAGTATATATCTCATACAACCGATTGTTCAGATAAGAAACTTTGCGCAATTTCTGCCCCGTTTTAACAGCTAGAAGCTTCAAATTTCACCAAATGCTTACGTATATAGCATAAATTGTTGTCTGAAAAAATCATAGAGATCGGTGCTATATATATTATATACCCCATATAATCTGTCAATTTTGCCCCTTTTTTACGGCTAGAAGCTTCAAAATTCATCAAAGAGTTACGTTTATGTCATATATTTTTGAAATACGTGATTCGTAGTCATTGGTTTTACATCCAGACCACAAAAAACGTGAAGCTTTGCATCCTCACACAAAGTACCTACCTATTTTTGTACCTTTCGTGTACATGAAATGGTATATTAACTTTGGTCCGATGTTTGTAACGTTGAGAAATATAGAAGATAGACTCACCATTAAGTATACCGAATTGATCAGGGCGACGAACTGAGTTGATATAGCCACGTCCCTCTGTCCGTCCGTCTGTCTGTTTGAACGCAAACTAGTCCCTCAAATTTTGAGATATCTCAATGACATTTGGCACAAACATGTATTTTTGAATTATATTAGACATTTGTCGGATCCAGTAGGATCGGACCACTATAACATATATCTCCCATACAACCGATCGTTCAGATAAGACGATTTTGGTCATTCCTGCCGCAATTTAGAAAGTATAAACGTGAAACTCGGTGATATATATTCTAATATATTATAGAAGATATCCTGAAAAAATCACTTCGAACGGAGCTATATATATAGTATATACCTATCCCATACCACCGATCATTCAGATAGAAAAATTTTTGGCAATTTCTCCCTTAATTTCCAATATAAAAACGTTAAATTTGGTGATATTTATTCTAATATATCATAGAAGATTTCATGAAAAAATCACTTCGAACGGAGCTATATATATAGTATATACCTATCCCATACCACCGATCATTCAGATAGAAAGATTTTTGGCCATTTCTCCCTTAGTTTCCAATATAAAAACGTGAAACTTGGTGATATTTATTCCAATGTATCATAGAAGATTTCCTGTAAAAATCATTTCGATCGGAGCTATATATAATATATATCCTATACAACCGATCGTTCAGATTAGGGGGTTTTTGCCATTTTTTATTTTATGCTTATCTTAAAAATCCTTTAGGCATGTACATCTGTTCACTATATATTTCTTATTTTATGCATCCGATTATTTGAAGATTACGAACGGAATACGATTATTGTTCAGCCCCATTCGTGAAAGGTATGAAGTCTTCGGCACAGCCGAAGACAGTCCCGTCCTTGCTTGTTTTGTTTGGCCTTGTGCTGTTGTTGTTGTTGTTGTTGTAGCGATTAGGTTACTCCCCGAAGGCTTTGGGGAGTGTTATCGATGTGATGGTCCTTTGTCGGATACAGATCCGATACGCTCCGGTAACACAGCACCATTAAAGTGCTGGCCCGACCATCTCGGGAACGATTTATATGGCCACATTGAACCTTCAGGCCATCCCTCCCTCCCCACCCCCAAGTTCCATGAGGAGCTTTGGGTCGCCAGAGCCTCGTCTGTTGGCCTTGTGCTCATGAGGGGGGTCTAGCTGGACGTCCAGCTTATACCAGTCGAAGGTTAGGTGGTTATTTTTCCTTATTACCAATGCGTCTGGGAACGGCAATCGTCCATCGCTCTCAACCTCAAGTGTAAATTTTATAGATTTATTGTACGAATTTAAGGTTGCCAGCATGTCTTCAATGACATCTTTTTTGGCAATAGCAAACAAATCGTCAACGTACTTGGTTAGCAGACGCGGTTTGCGCTTACATTCCTCTTCAAACTTTGATAGTAATTCTTCCATTACTATATTTGCTATTATTGGTTATGTTCGAGGAAAATGTACATTTTTTACATTTCTTGAATATCGCCACAGTCCTCAGATTAACCATTGAGAAGTCTTAAAAGTGTCAACTGCGTAGTATTGGAATTTTGATCAGATTTGTCTAGGAAAGAGAATAATTATATTATATCTACGTTGAGCATTTGTAAAGTTATCGCTTTCGAAACATATTTCTTACCTTACTTCCACAAAAAATATTCTTTGGGTTAAAATGCTTAGTATTCTAAATTAGATACACTGACATTTTAAAAAATCCAATATTTGGATATAATCATTGTACCTAAAATTTCAGACAAACTTTTTCTGATTGAGCTCTTTAGCGCAGACCGGAAACATATATATATAAAAACTTTTGAATGCAGTGACTAATGTTGAATATGAGAGGTGTACAGCAGAAACAACATTAACTTCCAGACACAATGATAGAAAATATAACCGTATCCCAGTTAAAGGCGTGCGCAAGAAGACTCTTTCTACAATATTCTTGGAATTCCTTAAACTCATTCATTTGTTTTGTGATGTGTAAGAAAAATTTAAATATGGACATCCCAAACGAAAAGAAACGCTTTCAAAATTGTTACATAAGATTTCTTTGTACAAGTTTTTTAAGGGACACTTTTTTTGGCATGTCGATATATTGTTTCACAAACTCTCAATACCTATCGGATGCTTTCACTATATAAAATAAATTAGTTTCATACTTTGATTTAGTTTTCAATTTAAGAATAGCTTCATCAGTGGCAAACTCCGTCAAATTTCTTTGAGGTACATGTGCATATGCATCAAGTTCTTTTAAGCTCATGAAGGTCCAAAAATCTGTTACGAAAAGTGTTTATTTATCGAGGTATCTAGCAACCAAAACAAGATTTTCTTATTGGCCACTTGTTTCATCAACAATTAAAAAAAAATGGTTTGCTTCAAGATCCAACACTTTTTTAAACTATCTGCTAGGTGAATTGTCATTGTTCGGCTACGTTTTAACGACAGAAGTTTTTTCGTAAAAAAAACCATTGAGGTAAATTGAAAATTGTATGAGGCTTAATGACTATTTACTTACTTACTTAATTGGCGCTTAACCGTCTAAACGATTATGGCCGTCCAACAAGGCGCGCCAGTCGCTCCTTCGCTCCGCCAACCGGCGCCAATTGGTCACACCAAGGGAGTTTAAATCGGTTTCCACCGGGTCCTTCCAACGGAGTGGGGGCCGCCCTCTACCTCTGCTTCTATAGGCGGGTTCCGATGGAAACACTTTCTTGGCCGGAGCATCATATTTCATTCGCACAACATGGCCTAGCCAGCGCAGCCGCTGCGTTTTAATTCGCTAGACTATGTTGATGTCTGCATATAGCTCGTACAGCTCATCATTAAATCTTCTTCGGTACTCGCCATCGCCAGCGCGTAGAGGTCCATAAATCTTTCGGAGAACTTTTCTCTCGAACACTCCCAAAACCGCTTCATCTGCTGTTGTCATGGTCCATGCTTCTGCCCCATATAGCAGGACGGGAACGATAAGTGCCTTGTAGAGTATGATGTTCGTGCGCCGAGAGGGCTTTACTTTTCTATTGCCTACCTATTCCAAAGTAGCATTTATTGGCAAGATTGATTCTTCGCTGGATTTCAGTGCTGATGTTGTTGCTAGTGTTGATGCTGGTTCCCAAATAAACAAAGTCTTTTACTATTTCGAAATTATGGCTGCCAACAGTAGCGTGGTTGAGTCGGCGCATATGCGCTGACTCTTTGCTCGATGACAGCAGGTACTTCGTTTTGTCCTCATTCACCATCAAACCCATCTTTACCGCTTCTTTTTCCAGCTTGGTGTAACCAGAACTAACAACGCGGGTGTTTAGGCCGATGATATCAATGCCATCAGCATATGCCAGTAAGAGGCTTATCGAAGGTCTGAAAAATTTTGTATGCAGTGTTGAACATTTTTACCTCAGTGAAAAAAACAAAAGTACCATAATCTTGATTACAGCCTAAAAAGGACCAAAATAGAAAAAAATGGACCAGCGGATCAAATGGGGTTGGAAAGGACCATTTTTGGTCCAAATGCCGGAGTGGCAACCGTGGTAGATACCAAAATTGACGCCAAGTATATATTTGTTTTTTTCTTGGTTTCACTTTGTTTATGTTTTCGACATAGAGTCTCACTTTTATTTTTAAGCTTTTTTTAAGCACTACTGTTTTTTGCCATATTTTGTTTCCAGTTTTTATACTCAGTTGAGCAGAGCTCACAGAGTATATTAACTTTGATTGGATAACGGTTGGTTGTACAGGTATAAAGGAATCGAGATAGATATAGACTTCCATATATCAAAATCATCAGTATCGAAAAAAAATTCGATTGAGCCATGTCCGTCCGTCCGTCTGTCCGTTAACACGATAACTTCAGTAAATTTTGAGGTATCTTGATGAAATTTGGTATGTAGGTTCCTGGGCCCTCATCTCAGATCGCTTTTTAAAATGAACGATATCGGACTATAACCACGCCCATTTTTTCGATATCGAAAATTTCGAAAAATCGAAAAAGTGCGATAATTCATTACCAAATACGGATTAAGCGAAAACTTGGTAGGTGAGTTGAACTTATGACGCAGAATAGAAAACTAGTAAAATTTTGGACAATGGGCGTGGCACCGCCCACTTTTAAAAGAAGGTAATTTAGAAGTTTTGCAAGCTGAAATTTGGCAGTCGTTGAAGATATCATGATGAAATTTGGCAGGAACATTACTCGTATTACTATATGTCTGGTTAATAAAAATTAGCAAAATCGGAGAACAACCACGCCCACTTTTAAAAAAAAATTTTTTTAAATTCAAATTTTAAAAGAAAAGTTAATATCTTTACAGTATATAAGTAAATTATGTCAACTTTCAACTCCAGTAATGATATGTTGCAACAAAATACAAAAATAAAAGAAATTTTCAAAACGGGCGTGGCTCCGCCCTTTTTCATTTAATTTGTCTAGGATACTTTTAATGCCATAAGTCGAACAAAAATTTACCAATCCTTGTGAAATTTGGTAGAGGCTTAGATTCTAGGACGATAACTGTTTTCTGTGAAAAAGGGCGAAATCGGTTGAAGCCACGCCCAGTTTTTGTACACAGTCGACCGTCTGTCCTTCCGCTCGGCCGCTAACAGGATAACTTGAGCAAAAATCGATATATTTTTACTAAACTCAGTTCACGTACTTATCTTAACTCACTTTGTATTTGTGTAAAAAATGGCCGAAATCCGACTAACGCCCACTTTTTCGATATCGAGAATTACGAAAAATGAAAAAAATGCCATAATTATATACAAAATACGAAAAAAGGGATGAAACATGGTAATTGTATTGGTCTATTGACGCAAAATATAACTTTAGAAAAAAACTCGGTAAAATGGGTGTGACATCTACCATATTAAGTAGAAGAAAATGAAAAAGTTTTGCAGGGCGAAATCAAAAGCCCTTGGAATCTAGGAAGGAATACTGTTCGTGGTATTACATATATAAATAAATTAGCGGTACCCGACAGATGATGTTCTGGATCACCCTGGTCCACATTTTGGTCGATATCGCGAAAACGCCTTCACATATACAACTAAGGGCCACTCCCTTTTAAAACCCTCATTAATACCTTTAATTTGATACCCATATCGTACAAACACATTCTAGAGTCACCCCTGGCCCACCTTTATGGCGATATATCGAAAAGGCAACCACCTATAGAACTAAGGCCCACTCCCTTTTAAAATACTCATTAACACCTTTCATTTGATACCCATATCGTACTCAAAAATTCTAGTCATCCCTGGTCCACCTTTATGGCGATATCTCGAAAAGGCGTCCACCCATAGAACTAAGGCCCACTCCGTTTTAAAATACTCATCAACACCTTTCGTTTGATACCCATATTGTACAAACGCATTCTAGAGTCACCCCTGGTCCACGTTTATGGCGATATCTCGAAAAGGCGTCCACTTATAGATTTAAGGTCCAATCCCTTTTAAAATACTTATAACACCTTTCGTTTGATACCTATATTGTTCAAAAGTATTCTAGAGTCACCCCTGGTCCACCTTTATGGCAATATTTCGAAAAGGTGTTCACCTATAGAAGGCCCACTCCCTTTTAAAAAACTTATTAACACCTTTCATTTGATACCCACATCGTACAAACAGATTCTAGAGTCAGCCCTGGTTCACCTTTATGGCGATATCTCGAAAAGGCGTCCACATATAGGACTAAGGCCCACTCCTTCTTAAAATACTCATTAACACCTTTCATTTGATACCCATATCGTACAAAAAAATGTTAGAGTCATCCCTGGTCCACCTTTATGGCGATATCTCGAAAAAGCGTCCACCCATAAAACTAAGGCCCACTCCGTTTTAAAATACTCATCAACACCTTTCGTTTGATACCCATATTGTACAAACGCATTCTAGAGTCACCACTGGTCCACGTTTATGGCGATATCTCGAAAAGGCGTCCACTTATAGATTTAAGGCCCAATCCCTTTTAAAATACTTATAACACCTTTCGTATGATACCTATATTGTTCAAAAGCATTCTAGAGTCACCCCTGGTCCACCTTTATGGCGATATCTCGAAAAGGCGTCCACATATAGAACTAAGGCCCACGTCCTCTTAAAATACTCATTAACACCTTTCATTTGATACTCATATCGTACAAACAAATTCTAGATTCACTCCTGGTCCATCTTTATGGCGATATCTCGAAAAGGCGTCCATCTATAGAACTATGGCCCACTCCTTCTTAAAATACTCATTAACACCTTTCATTTGATACCCATATCGTACAAAAAAAATCTAGAGTCACCCCTGGCCCACCTTTATGGCGATATCTCGAAAAGGCATCCACCTATAGAACTAAGGCCCACTCCCTTTTAAAATACTCATCAACACCTTTCATTTGATACTCATATCGTACAAACAAATTCTAGATTCACTCCTGGTCCATCTTTATGGCGATATCTCGAAAAGGCGTCCATCTATAGAACTTAGGCCCACGCCCTTTTAAAATACTCATTAATACCTTTCATTTGATACCCATATAGTACAAACAAATTCTAGAGTCACCCCTGGTCCACCTTTATGGCGATATCTCGAAAAGGCGTCCACATATAGAACTAAGGCCCACGCCCTCTTAAAATACTCATTAACACCTTTCATTTGATACTCATATCGTACAAACAAATTCTAGAGTCAGGCCTGGTCCACCTTTATGGCGATATCCCTAGGTGGCGTCCATCTATAGAACTATGGCCCACTTCCTCTTAAAATACTCTTTAATACCTTCCATTTGATACACATGTCATACAAACACATTCCAGGGTTACCCTAGGTTCTTTTTACAACATGGTGATTTTTCCTTACTTTGTCTCCACAGCTCTCAACTGAGTATGTAATGTTCGGTTACACCCGAACTTAGCCTTCCTTCCTTGTTTTATACTCAGTTGAGCAGAGCTCACAGAGTATATTAACTTTGATTGCATAACGGTTGGTTGTACAGGTATATAGGAATCGAGATAGATATAGACTTCCATATATCAAAATCATCAATATCGAAAAAAAATTCGATTGAGCCATGTCCGTCCTTCCGTCCGTTAACACGATAACTTGAGTAAATTTTGAGGTATCTTGATGAAATTTGGTATGTAGGTTCCTGAGCACGCTATTTAAAATGAACAATATCGGACTATAACCACGCCCACTTTTTCGATATCGAAAATTTCGAAAAACCGAAAAAGTTCGATAAGTCATTACAAAAGACCGATACAGCGACGAAACTTGGTAGATGAGTTGAACTTATGACGCAGAATAGAAAATTACTAAAATTTTGGACAATGGGCGTGGCACCGCCCACTTTTAAAACAAGGTAATTTAAAACTTTTGCAAGCTGTAATTTGGTAGTCGTTGAAGATATCATTATGAAATTTGGCAGGAACGTTACTCCTATTACTATATGTACGCTTAATAAAAATTAGCAAAATCGGAGAAGGACCACGCCCACTTTTAAAAAAAAATTTTTTTTAAGTAAAATTTTAACAAAAAATTTAATATCTTTACAGTATATAAGTAAATTATGTCAACATTCAACTCCAGTAATGATATGGTGCAACAAAATACAAAAATAAAAGAAAATTTCAAAATGGGCGTGGCTCCGCCCTTTTTCATTTAATTTGTCTAGGATACTTTTAACGCCATAAGTCGAACAAAAATGAACCAATCCTTTTGAAATTTGGTAGGGGCATATATTTTATGACGTTAACTGTTTTCTTTGAAAATGGGCGAAATCGGTTGATGCCACGCCCAGTTTTTATACACAGTCGTCCGTCTGTCCTCCCGCATGGCCGTTAACCCGATAACTTGAGCAAAAATCGACATATCTTTAATGAACTTAGTTCACGTGCTTACTTGAACTCACTTTATCTTGGTATGAAAAATGAACGAAATCCGACTATGACCACGCCCACTTTTTCGATATCGAAAATTACGAAAAATGAAAAAATGCCATAATTCTATACCAAATACGAAAAAAGGGATGAAACATGGTAAGGTAATTGGATTGTTTTATTGACGCGAAATATAACTTTAGAAAAAACTTAATAAAATGGTTGTGACACCTACCATATTAAGTAGAAGAAAATGAAAAAGTTCATTAACACCTTTCATTTGATACCCATATCGTACAAACACATTCTAGAGTCACCCCTGGTCCACCTTTATGACGATATTTCGAAACCGCGTCCACTTATAGAACTAAGGCCCACTCCCTTTTAAAATACTCATTAACACCTTTCGTTTGATGCCCATATTGTGCAAACAAATTCTAGGGTCACCCCTGGTCCACCTTTATGGCGATATCTCGAAACGGCGTCCACCTATGGAACTAAGGATTACTCCCTTTTAAAATGCTCATTTACACCTTTCTTTTGATACCCATATTGTACAAACAAATTCTAGGGTCACCCCTGGTCCACCTTTATGGCGATATCTCGAAACGGCGTCCACCTATGGAACTAAGGATTACTCCCTTTTAAAATGCTCATTTACACCTTTCTTTTGATACCCATATTGTACAAACGCATTCTAGAGTCACCCCTGGTCCACCTTTATGGCGATATCTCGAAAAGGCGACCACCTATACAACAACCACCACTCCCTTTTAAAACCCTCATTAATACCTTTAATTTGATACCCATATCGTACAAACACATTCTAGAGTCACCCCGGTCCACCTTTATGGCGATATTTCGAAACGGCATCCACCTATAGAACTAAGGCCCACTCCCTTTTAAAATACTCATTAACACCATTCGTTTGATGCCCATATTGTACAAACAAATGCTAGGGTCGCCCCTGGTCCACCTTTGTGGCGATATCTCGAAACGGCGTCCACCTTTGGAACTAAGGATTACTCCCTTTTAAAATACTCATTAACACCTTTCATTTGATACCCATATCGTACAAATGCATTATAGTCACCCCTGGTCCACCTTTATGGCGATATCTCGAAAAGGCGACCACCTATACAACAACCAAACTCCCTTTTAAAACCCTCATTAATACCTTTAATTTGATACCCATATCGTACAAACGCATTCTAGAGTCAACCCTGATCCACCTTTATGGCTATATCCCTAAATGGCGTCCACCTATAGAACTATGGCCCACTCCCTCATAAAATACTCTTTAATGCCTTTCAGTTGATACACATGTCATACAAGCACATTCCAGGGTTTCCCTCGGTTCATTTTCCTACATGGTTATTTTCCCTTATGCTGTCACCATACCCCTCAACTGAGTATGTAATGTTCGGTTACACCCGAACTTAACCTTCCTTACTTGTTTTGTTTGGCCTTGTGCTCATGAGCGGGGGTCTAGCTGGACGTCCAGCTTATACCAGTCGAAGGTTAGGTGGGTATTTTTCCTTATTACCAATGCGTCTGGGAACGGCAATCGTCCATCGCTCTCAACCTCAAGTGTAAATTTTATAGATTTATTGTACGGGCGGCCGCCGTGGTGAGATGGTAGCGTGCTCCGCCTATCACACCGTATGCCCTGGGTTCAACTCCCGGGCAAAGCAACATCAAAATTTTAGAAATAAGATTTTTCAATTAGAAGAAAATTTTTCTAAGCGGGGTCGCCCCTCGGCAGTGTCTGGCAAGCGCTCCGATTGTATTTCTGCCATGAAAAGCTCTCAGTGAAAACTCATCTGCCTTGCAGATGCCGTTCGGAGTCGGCATAAAACATGTAGGTCCCGTCCGGCCAATTTGTAGGGAAAAATCAAGAGGAGCACGACGCAAATTGGAAGAGAAGCTCGGCCTTAGATCTCTTCGGAGGTTATCGCGCCTTACATTTATTTATTTTTTTATTGTACGAATTTAAGGTTGCCAGCATGTATTCAATGACATCTTTTTTGGCAATAGCAAACAAATCGTCAACGTACTTGGTTAGCAGACGCGGTTTGTGCTTACATTCCTCTTCAAACTTTGATAGTAATTCTTCCATTACTATATTTGCTATTATTGGTGATGCTGGTGACCCCATAGGCATTCCTGAACGTTGTGCATAAACAACAACAATAAGATGTATTCAGTTTTCGCATCTATGGCCTGGATTCAATAAGTTCGAGGTTTGATGTGTACACTTTTTTCCATATAATTTTAGTTTCGAGGAAAATGTACATTTCTTATATCGGCACGGCCTCAGATTAACCACTGAAAAGTCTTAAAAGTGTCAACTATATAGTATTGGACTTTTGATCAGATTTGTCTAGGAACGAGAATAATTATATTAGATCTACGTTGAGCATTCGTAAAGTTATCGCTTTCGAAACATATTTCTTACCTTACTTCAAAAAAAAATATTCTTTGGGTTAAAATGCTTAGTATTCTAAATTATGTACACTGAAATTTTTAAAAACTCCAATATTTGGATATAATCATTGTACCTAAAATTTCAGACAAACTTTTTCTGATTGAGCACTTTAGCGCAGACCGGAAACATATATGTATATGTAAACTTTTCAATGCAGTGACTAATGCTGAATATGAGAGGTGTACAGCAGAAACAACATTAACTTCCAGACACAAAGATATAAAATATAGCCGTATCGCAGTGTGAGGCGTGTGCAAGAAGACTCTTTCTACAATTTTCTTGGAATTCCTTAAACTCATTCATTTGTTTTGTGATGTGTAAGAAAAATTTAAATATGGACATCCCAAACGAAAAGAAACGCTTTCAAAATTGTTACATAAGATTTCTTTGTAAAATTTTTTTAAGGGTTCACTTTTTTTGGCATGTCGATATATTGTTTCACAAACTCTCAATACCTATCGGATGCTTACACTATATAAAATAAATTAGTTTCATGCTTTGATTTAGTTTTCAATTTTAGAATAACTTCATCAGTGGCAAACTCCTTCAAATTTCTTTGAGGTGCACGTGCATATACATCAAGTTCTTTTAAGCTCAAGAAGGTCCAAAAATCTGTTACGAAAAGTGTTTACTTATCGAAGTATCTAGCAACAAAAACAAGATTTTCTAATTGGCCGCTTGTTTCATCGACAATTAACAAAAATTGGTTTGCTTCAAGATCCAACACTTTTCTAAACTATCTGCTAGGGGAATTGTCATTGTTCTGCTACGTTTTAACGACAGAAGTTTTTTTCGTAAAAAAACCCATTGAGGTAAATTGAAAATTGTATGAGGCTTAATGACTACTTACTTACTTACTTAATTGGCGCTTAACCGTCTAAACGATTATGGCCGTCCAACAAGGCGCGCCAGTCGCTCCTTCGCTCCGCCAACCGGCGCCAATTGGTCACACCAAGGGAGTTTAAATCGGTTTCTACCTGGTCCTTCCAACGGAGTGGGGGCCGCCCTCTACCTCTGCTTCCATAGGCGGGTTCCGATGGAAACACTTTCTTGGCCGGTGCATCATCTTTCATTCGCATAACATGGCCTAGCCAACGCAGCCGCTGCGTTTTAATTCGCTCGACTATATTGATGTCTGCATATAGCTCGTACAGCTCATCATTAAATCTTCTTCGGTACTCGCCATCGCCAGCGCGTAGAGGTCCATAAATCTTTCGAAGAACTTTTCTCTCGAACACTCCCAAAAACGCTTCATCTGCTGTTGTCATGGTCCATGCTTCTGCCCCATATAGCAGGACGGGTACGATAAGTGACTTGTAGAGTATGATTTTCGTTCGCCGAGAGAGGGCTTTACTTTTCAATTGCCTACCTAGTCCAAAGTAGCATTTATTGGCAAGATTGATTCTTCGCTGGATTTCAGCGCTGATGTTGTAGCTAGTGTTGATGCTCGTTCCCAAATAAACGAAGTCTTATGCCAGTAAGAGGCTTATCGAAGGTCTGAAAAATTTTGTGTGCAGTGTTGAACATTTTTACCTCAGTGAAAAAAACAAAAGTACCATAATCTTGATTACAGCCTAAAAAGGACCAAAATAGAAAAAAATGGACCAGCGGATCAAATGGGGTTGGAAAGGACCATTTTTGGTCCAAATGCCGGAGTGGCAACCGTGGTAGATACCAAAATTGACGCCAAGTATATATTTGTTTTTTTCTTGGTTTCACTTTGTTTATGTTTTCGACATAGAGTCTCACTTTTATTTTTAAGTTTTTTTTAAGCACTACTGTTTTTTGCCATATTTTGTTTCCAGGTTTTATACTCAGTTGAGTAGAGCTCACAGAGTATATTAACTTTGATTGGATAACGGTTGGTTGTACAGGTATAAAGGAATCGAGATAGATATAGACTTCCATATATCAAAATCATCAGTATCGAAAAAAAATTCGATTGAGCCATGTCCGTCCGTCCGTCTGTCCGTTAACACGATAACTTGAGTAAATTTTGAGGTATCTTGATGAAATTTGGTATGTAGGTTCCTGGGCACTCATCTCAGATCGCTATTTAAAATGAACGATATCGGACTATAACCACGCCCACTTTTTCGATATCGAAAATTTCGAAAAATCGAAAAAGTGCGATAATTCATTACCAAATACGGATAAAGCGATGAAACTTGGTAGGTGAGTTGAACTTATGACGTAGAATTGAAAACTAGTAAAATTTTGGACAATGGACGTGGCACCGCCCACTTTTAAAAGAAGGTAATTTAGAAGTTTTGCAAGCTGTAATTTGGCAGTCCTTGAAGATATCATGACAAAATTTGGCAGGACCATTTCTCTTATTACTATATGTATGCTTAATAAAAATTAGCAAAATCGCAGAACGACCACGCCCACTTTTTAAAAAAAAGTTTTTTTAAAGTCAAATTTTAAAAGAAAATTTAATATCTTTACAGTATATAAGTAAATTATGTCAACATTCAACTCCAGTAATGATATGGTGCAACAAAATACAAAAATAAAAGAAATTTTCAAAATGGGCTTGGCTCCGCCCTTTTTCATTTAATTTGTCTAGGATAGTTTTAATGCCATAAGTCGAAGAGGTAGAGGCTTCGATTCTAGGACGATAACCGTTTTCTGTGAAAAAGGGCGAAATCTGTTGAAGCCACGCCCAGTTTTTATACACAGTCGACTGTCTGTCCTTCCGCAAAAATCGATATATCTTTACTAAACTCAGTTCACGTACTTATCTGAACTCACTTTAATTGGTGTAAAAAATGGCCGAAATCAGACTATGACCACATTTTTCGATATCGAAAATTACTAAAAATGGAAAAAATGCCATAATAATATACCAGATACGAAAAAAGGGATGAAATATGGTAATTGGATTGGTCTGTTGATGCAAAATATAACTTTAGAAACGCATTCTAGAGTCACCCCTGGTCCACCTTAATGGCGTTATCTCGAAAAGTCGTCCACCTATAGAACTAAGACCCACTCCCTTTTAAAATACTCATTAACACCTTTCGTTTGATACCCATATCGTACAACCAAATTCTAGAGTCGCCCCTTGTCCACCTTTATAGCGATAGCTCGAAAAGGCGTCCACCCATAGAACTAAGGCCCACTACCTTTCAAAATACTCATTAACACCTTTCGTTTGATACCCATATTGTACAAAAGCATTCTAGAGTCAACCCTGGTCCACCTTTATAACGATATTCCGAAAAGGCTTCACCTATAGAACTAAGGCCCACTCCCTTTTAAAATACTCATTAACACTTTTCATTTGATACCCATATCGTACAAACAAATTCTAGAGTCACCCCTGGTCCCCCTTATGGCGATATCTCGAAAAGGCGTCCACCTATAGAACTAAGGCCCACGCCCTTTTAAAATACACATTAACACCTTTCATTTGATACCCATATCGTACAAACAAATTCTAGAGTAACCCCTGGTCCACCTTTATGGCCATATCTCCAAAAGGCGTCTCCCTATAGAACTAAGGCCCACCCCCTTTTAAAATACTCATTAACACCTTTCATTGGATACCCATATCATACAATAATAATATAAGCTTATTTTTAAAAAAGGTTTTTTTTCTTTAATTTAATTTGTTAGTTTTTAGTTCGTTTTATTAACAAGTAATAAAAGCTTGTTCTTAGAAAAGCTTTTTTCTTAAATTTAATTTAAATATAAATTTTTTTAAATTTTTAGTAGGGTAAAATATTGTTTAAATTAGTTATGTAATCTTTACTTAGTTATTTGTAACGTTTCTCATCCTATCCATTCCTTCTAATGCATCAACATTACAAGGCTTCTTCGAAGTCAACTTTGAACAGTCAAGTTCTTCGATTCGAAGACCTGCTAAAGACCTAACTCGGCTTAAAGCCACATAAGCTTGACCAGCAGCAAATAATTTGCAGCCTAGATAAATAACAGCATGATCTACAGTAGTTCCTTGCATTTTGTGCACAGTTGAAGGCCACGACAAGACAATCGGGAGCATTCTTCTTTTAGCTGTGCCGTGATTAAATTTAGAAGGAAATTGAACTGATTTAGGCTGTATTATGTGAACGACATCGTTACCAAAATCTACGCGAACCGATGGTATGTCGTTATGGTATAGTTGAGCACGTCTGTAATATGGTCATATAATTTCAGTGATGTGACCTATTGCTCCATTTACAAGTCCCTTAGCAACGTCAACGTTAGATCTCAACATAACTTTAGCACCAACAAATATTTCTAGTTCTTTTGGAAAACCTCCTGTTTTGTTAATGTCTGAGCGTATTATATTATTAACATCAATCTGATCATTGTTTTTTGTTCCATCAATTAATTGTTCGTGCTAATAATCAGTTATCAGCTGAGTGAAAGAAATTGTGCTTTTGAAACGATACGTTAAGCCAACTTTCAACAACCAATCGATAAAAACGTTGAGTGAATAGAGCGAAACATTTTTATGCTCACTAATTTGTCGTAAAATTGCAACTGTGCGTTCCAAGAAGTTAGCACTAATCAACTTCGCCAGCAGTTGTGCTTTTGGAATGCGCCCCCATGCTTTGTTCAACTCATTCAAATGAATTTGTATATATGTGCATACACATGTTCCCGTGTTCTTGCAACAACAAAACGTTAAATACATACATACATACATATGAATATACAGATTTTCGAGAAAACATATCGCATTTGTTTGCCAAAAGTGGCTTCACTTCGGATACCAGCACCTTCGGTTGTCAGATCTTTCGCGTTCAACGCTAACGCGGTGTCAGGATGAAAAAGGCTCTCAACCAAATTACTGATACGAATCGCTACGTTTAAATTACTCTGACTGAGTATGAGTACACGATTTTTTATATCATGATGCGAATATATTGCGGCATATTCATAATGGAAATAAAGTTAGTTGAAGCATTTTTGACAGAGAGCACATATAAAATTGTGTCAAACAGTGCTAACTAACTTAAAATCATATTTTATTGTGACTTTGCCTATGCTGCGTTCAGTTTACAACTACTTATTGCAGATCTCTGCTCTGTGGGTTAAATCTGTAAAACAAAATCAATTGCGCAGGAAAGTATGCAACATTGAGCGATAACAGCCTAACTTCTACGTACGTTGTATACACAAACAAAGCGAAGTTACCTCGTTCTTGAGCCGCCGTATGTTATTCACCATCCCTCTAAACAAAGAACTTAGGTTTTTATTCCCTTGTGAACACAAATCTTTACCGATAACTCTGTTATCGATTAATTTATCGAATTCTCTCAAAGTAATATTGCATTGTCATCGGAGTTATACATGTGTGCAAAATTTCAGCTCAATCGGACACCGGGAAGTGTATCAAATTTAACTTGCAAGATTTGATTGCAGACAACAGCCAAGTGAAAGTAAATAAAAGCTTATAATAAATGGTTAAGAATGCGTACATCTCTTGAAGAATACTCTATCGTTAAAAATATTGAACATCTCCTTAAAATTCTTAAACAAAAGTTTTGAAGGGGCCCGCGATTTAGAGGTACTATGATATTTTTTATACTCAGTTGAGCAGAGCTCACAGAGTATATTAAGTTTGATTGGATAACGGTTGGTTGTACATATATAAAGGAATCGAGATAGATATAGACTTCCATATATCAAAATAATCAGGATCGAAAAAAAATTTGATTGAGCCATGTCCGTCCGTCCGTCCGTTAACGCGTTAACTTGAGTAAATTTTGAGGTATCTTGATGAAAGTTGGTATGTAGGTTCCTGAGCACTCATCTCAGATCGCTATTTAAAATGAACGATATCGGACTATAACCACGCCCACTTTTTCGATATCGAAAATTTCGAAAAACCGAAAAAGTGCGATAACTCATTACAAAAGACAGATAAAGCGACGAAACTTGGTAGATGGGTTGACGTTATGACGCAGAATAGAAAATTAGTAAGATTTTGGACAATGGGCGTGGCCCCGCCCACTTTTACAAGAAGGTAATTTAAAAGTTTTGCAAGCTGTAATTTGGCAGTCGTTGAAGATATCATGATGAAATTTGGCAGGAACGTTACTACTATTACTCTATATGTGCTAACTAAAAATTAGCAAAATTGGATTAAGAACACGGCCACTTTTTAAAAAAAAATTTTTTTTAATTCAAATTTTAACAAAAAATTTAATATCTTTACTGTATATAAGTAAATTAAGTCAAAATTCAACTCCAGTAATGATATGATGCAACAAAATACAAAAATAAAAGAAAATTTCAAAATGGGCGTGGCTCCGCCCATTTTCATTTAGTTTGTCTAGAATACTTTTATTGCCATAAGTCGAACAAAAATTTACCAATCCTTCTCAAATTTGGTAGGAGCATAGATTCTATGACGGTAACTGTTCTCTGTGAAAATGGGCGAAATCGGTGGAAGCCACGCCCAGTTTTTATACACAGTCCACCGTCTGTCCTTCCGCTCGGCCATTAACACAATAACTTGAGCAAAATCCGATATATCTTTACTAAACTTAGCCCACGTACTTACCTGAGCTCACTTTTTCTTGGTATAAAAAATGGGCGAAATCTGACCATAACCACGCCCACTTTATCGATATCGAAAATTACGAAAAATGAAAAAAATGCCATAATTCTATACCAAATACGACAAAAGGGATGAAACATGGTAACTGGATTGGTTTGTTGACGCAAAATATAACTTTGGAAAAATCTTTGTAAAATGGGTGTGACACCTACCATATTAAGTAGAAGAAAATGAAAAAGTTCTACAAGGCGAAATCAACAGCCCTTGGAATCTTGGCAGGAATACTGTTAGTGGTATTGCATATATAAATAAATTAGCAGTACCCGACAGATGATTTTCTGGATCACCTGGTCCACATTTTGGTGGATATCACGAGAACGCCTTCACATATACATCTAAGGGCCACTCGCTTTTAAAACCCTCATTAATACCTTTAATTTGATATCCATATCGTACAAAAACTTACCAGAGTCACCCCTGTCCCACCCTAATGGCGATTCTCGAAAAGGCGTCCACCTATAGAACTAATGCCCCCTCTCTCTTAAAATGCTAGTAACACCTTTCGTTTGATACCCATATCGTACAAACATTCTAGAGTAACCCCTGGCCCACCCTAATGGCGATATCTCGAAAAGGCGTCCACCTATAGACCTAGTGTCCACTCCCTCTTAAAATGCTCAGTAACAGCTTTCGTTTGATACCCATATCGTACAAACATTCTAGAGTCACACCTGGCCCACCCTAATGGCGATATTTCGAAAAGGCGTCCACCTATAGAACTAAGGATTACTCCCTTTTAAAATACTCATTACCACCTTTCATTTGATACCCATATCGTACAAACACATGCTAGAGTCACCCTGGCCCACCCTAATGGCGATATCTCGAAAAGGCGTCCACCTATAGACCTAATGTCCACTCCCTCTTAAAATGCTCAGTAACACCTTTCGTTTGATACCCATATCGTACAAACATTCTAGAGTCACCCCTGGCCCACCCTAATGGCAATATCTCGAAAAGGCGTCCACCTATGGACCTAATGCCCACTCCCTCTTAAAATGCTCAGTAACAGCTTTCGTTTGATACCCATATCGTACAAACATTCTAGAGTCACACCTGGCCCACCCTAATGGCGATATTTCGAAAAGGCGTCCACCTATAGAACTAAGGATTACTCCCTTTTAAAATACTCATTACCACCTTTCATTTGATACCCATATCGTACAAACACATTCTAGAGTCACCCTGGCCCACCCTAATGGCGATATCTCGAAAAGGCGTCCACCTATAGACCTAATGTCCACTCCCTCTTAAAATGCTCAGTAACACCTTTCGTTTGATACCCATATCGTACAAACATTCTAGAGTCACCCCTGGCCCACCCTAATGGCGATATCTCGAAAAGGCGTCCACCTATAGACCTAATGCCCACTCCCTCTTAAAATGCTCAGTAACACCTTTCGTTTGATACCCATATCGTACAAACATTCTAGAGTCACCCCTGTCCCACCCTAATGGCGATATCTCGAAAAGGCGTCCACCTATAGACCTAATGCCCACTCCCTCTTAAAATGCTCAGTAACACCTTTCGTTTGATACCCATATCGTACAAACATTCTAGAGTCACACCTGGCCCACCCTAATGGCGATATCTCGAAAAGGCGTCCACCTATAGAACTAAGGATTACTCCCTTTTAAAATACTCATTACCACCTTTCATTTGATACCCATATCGTACAAACACATTCTAGAGTCACCCTGGCCCACCCTAATGGCGATATCTCGAAAAGGCGTCCACCTATAGACCTAATGCCCACTCCCTCTTAAAATGCTCAGTAACACCTTTCGTTTGATACCCATACCGTACAAACATTCTAGAGTCACCCTTGGTCCAGCTTTATGGCGACATCTCGAAAAGGCGTCCACCTATAGAACTAAGGATTACTCCCTTTTAAAATACTCATTACCACCTTTCATTTGATACCCATATCGTACAAACACATTCTAGAGTCACCCCTGGCCCACCCTAATGGCGATATCTCGAAAAGGCGTCCACCTATAGACCTAATGCCCACTCCCTCTTAAAATGCTCAGTAACACCTTTCGTTTGATACCCATATCGTACAAACATTCTAGAGTCACCCCTGGCCCACCCTAATGGCGATATCTCGAAAGGGCGTCCACCTATAGACCTAATGCCCACTCCCTCTTAAAATGCTCAGTAACACCTTTCGTTTGATGCACATATCGTACAAACACATTCTAGAGTCACCCCTGGCCCACCCTAATGACGATATCTCGAAAAGGCGTCCACCTATAGACCTCATGCCCACTCCCTCTTAAAATGCTCAGTAACACCTTTCGTTTGATACCCATACCGTACAAACATTCTAGAGTCACCCCTGGCCCACCCTAATGGCGATATCTCGAAAAGGCGTCCACCTATAGACCTAATGCCCACTCCCTCTTAAAATGCTCAGTAACACCTTTCATTTGATTCCCATATCGTACAAACACATTCTAGAGACACCCCTGGTCCACCTTTATGGCGATATCTCGAAACGGCGTCCACCTATGGAACTAAGGATCACTCCTTTTCAAAATACTCATTAACAGCTTTCATTTGATACCCATATCGTACAAACACATTATAGAATCACCCCTGGTCCACCTTAATGGGGACATCTCGAAAAGGCGTCCACCGATAGACCTAAGGCCCACTCCCTCTTAAAATGCTCAGTAACACCTTTCATTTGATACCCATATCGTACAAACAAATTCTAGAGTCAGCCCTGGTCTACCTTTATGGCGATATCCCTAAATGGCGTTCATCCATAGAACTATGGCCTATTCTCTCTTAAAATACTCTTTAATACCTTTCATTTGATACACATGTTATACAACCACATTCCAGGGTTACCCCAGATTGATTTTCCTTATTTTGTCTCCATAGCTCTCAACTGAGTATGTTATGTTCGGTTACACCCGAACTTAGCCTTCCTTACTTGTTTATACTCAGTTGAGCAGAGCTCACAGAGTATATTAAGTTTGATTGGATAACGGTTGGTTGTACATATATAAAGGAATCGAGATAGATATAGACTTCCATATATCAAAATAATCAGGATCCAAAAAAAATTTGATTGAGCCATGTCCGTCCGTCCGTCCGTCCGTCCGTTAACACGATAACTTGAGTAAATTTTGAGGTATCTTGATGAAATTTGGTATGTAGGTTCCTGAGCACTCATCTCAGATCGCTATTTAAAATGAACGATATCGGACTATAACCACGCCCACTTTTTCGATATCGAAAATTTCGAAAAACCGAAAAAATGCGATAATTCATTGCCAAAGGCGGTTAAAGCGATGAAACTTGGTAGATGGGTTGACGTTATAACGCAGAATAGAAAATTAGTAAGATTTTGGACAATGGGCGTGGCACCGCCCACTTTTACAAGAAGGTAATTTAAAAGTTTTGCAAGCTGTAATTTGGCAGTCGTTGAAGATATCATGATGAAATTTGGCAGGAACGTTACTACTATTACTATATATGTGCTAAATAAAAATTAGCAAAATTGGATGAAGAACACGCTCACTTTTTAAAAAAAAATTTTTTTTAATTCAAATTTTAACAAAAAATTTAATATCTTTACTGTATATAAGTAAATTACGTCAAAATTCAACTCCAGTAATGATATGATGCAACAAAATACAAAAATAAAAGAAAATTTCAAAATGGGCGTGGCTCCGCCCATTTTCATTTAGTGTGTCTAGAATACTTTTAATGCCATAAGTCGAACAAAAATTTACCAATCCTTTTGAAATTTGGTAGGAGCATAGATTCTATGACGTTAACTGTTCTCTGTGAAAATGGGCGAAATCGGTGGAAGCCACGCCCAGTTTTTATACACAGTCCACCGTCTGTCCTTCCGCTCGGCCGTTAACACAATAACTTGAGCAAAAACCGATATATCTATACTAAACTTAGCCCACGTACTTATCTGAACTCACTTTATCTTGGTATAAAAAATGGCCGAAATCCGACCATAACCACGCCCACTTTATCGATATCGAAAATTACGAAAAATTAAAAAAATGCCATAATTCTATACCAAATACGAAAAAAGGGATGAAACATGGTAACTGGATTAGTTTAATGACGCAAAATATAACTTTGGAAAAAACTTTGTAAAATGGGTGTGACACCTACCATATTAAGTAGAAGAAAGTGAAAAAGTTCTACAAGGCGAAATCAACAGCCCTTGGAATCTTGGCAGGAATACTGTTAGTGTTATTGAATATAAAAATAAATTAGCAGTACCCGACAGATGATTTTCTGGATCACCTGATCCACATTTGGTCGATATCGCGAGAACGCCTTCACATATACATATAAGGGCCACTCGCTTTTATTTATTTATTTATTTATTTATTAAATGAACAATAGCAATAAAATTACTATTCTACATACAAAAAGGAGCGCTAGCTGCCAGGGCTTTCGGCTCGCTCTCTAATAAAATATGGTTTAATAAGCTAGATTTAAATTAAAAGAGATCTTATAGCTTTAAATAATATTGCAGCATATATTAATAATTGATATTAATAATGAGAATAATTTAATTGTGTGAAAAAAGGAAGTAAGATAGTTAGACAGGTCAATACCAACTAAACCCTTCAGGGGTACCCACTCATTCCCACATAGAAGGAATGGAGATGGGGGAAATTCCCCGGAAGAGATTATTTGGCATTGGGGTGATAGCGTAATTCTAAACTTATAATTAATTTAAATAGTTTTCCTTATGTCAGCTCTGATCAAAAACTCTGCAATTTTTTCGATGTTGTCCTTGCAGACAGATTTTAGCAACTCTGACGGGTTTCCGCTGTTAAATAACGATTCTCTAGTTTCTTTGAAGTATTCGCAGTTGTCTAGAAGATGTTTCGTTGTTAGAGGTGCTGTTTTACAGTATGGGCAGGGCATTGGCCTCCCTCCGTTAAGTAGGTGAGAATGTGTGGCAGTTGTATGTCCTATGCGGAGGCGAACAAAGGCAGTTATGTCGCCTGTACGACAATTTGATGGGTAAATGGCCCTAGTGGCTGTGGGATTGATTTCGGCGTATTGGTGTTGAAAAGTGCTCCAGTCAGTGATTCTTTGGGAATTGTGATACTTATTTATAAGGTTCAAAATATCCTTTCTTATCATGTAATCAAAACCCAAGAGAGGTTGTTTGTGGGCGTCTTTAGCTTTTTGATCAGCCAGTTCATTTCCCTTAATGCCTGCGTGGCCCGGGACCCACATTATTTTTAGTTGTGCGTCGTTGCCGATAAGCAAATTGCGTATATCCGATATTAGGGCAGATTGGTTTGTAGTGTTCATAACGCTGGATATTGTGGACATGCTATCTGAGCAGATAATTGTTTTTTCTTTGGCTACGAGAGCTGATTTTAAAGCATTGTGGATGGCTGCCGCTTCAGCTGTAAAAACTGAGCAATAGGTTGGAAGTATTCCAGCCGAGATCGTGCTCCCGTCCGCGTGAGTAACGGCAAATGTGGTGTGCTCGGAGGATTTGGAGCCGTCGGTGTAAATGAATTTCCAGTCTTTTCGGAATGGGGCAGTGTACTCTATAAACAGGCGCTGGTATTCAGTGGAGCTTGTGCTCATTTTGGGAAATTTGTTTAACCATAACAAGAATGAAGAGTGCTTCAAATGCCAAGGGGGCGCTTTGCTAACAGGTTGAATTTGTGGCAAGGTTGTTATTCCTAATTCTCTGGCGTACTCTGTGCACCTAAATATAGCCGTTTTACGCTTTGGTGTCTTCTTAGCGGATGCCGTTATGACTGTAGCTTGATGTAGAAGACTATTTTTGCATGAAAATAACTTAGGTATCAGCCGCATTGTCGCGTATTTTACTCTTTCATTAATGCTTGGAAGGCCAGCTTCTGCTAGGATACAACGGATAGGTGATGTTGGAAAAGCCCGAATGCTCCTACGAACGGCCGCGTGGTATGTGGGGCACAGCATTTTGAGGTTAGTTTGTGAACAATTTCCGTATACTGGCAATCCATAATCGATTTTAGAAAGGATCAAAGCTCGCGTGATATTGATAAGAATTTCCGTGTGAATTAGACACCGTTTAGAAGATAAATACTTAACTATATTTAACCTGGCAGCTAAGCTTTTTTTTAAATATACACAATGTTCCTTAAATGTGAAGTTCTTGTCAAAGATTATACCTAGGAATCTTATGCTAGACTCATTTGTAATGTTGATATTATTATAAACTAGGTTTAGGCTATTACATTTGTGTTTTCTGCAAATGTGGAAGGTTCTGCACTTGTTAAGTGATAAGTTTGCTCCTGCACAGTGCGACCAGCTCGCAATATCTGACAAGATTGCATTAAAAATATTTTGTGCAGAATTTAAATTATTCAGCTTGGAAAAGACCAAAACGTCATCGGCGTACATGATATGCGAGACAGACTGATGTGCTGAAATAATTTGGCTTATTTCATCGAAGGCAATAGTGAATAAAGTAACTGATAAGGGGGACTCTTGGGGTATTCCGTTATACAGATCGTGCGCGTTTGAATAGGAATTGTTTACTTTTGTTTTGAATTTTCGATTCGATAAAAATGATTTTACAAAGTTGTAAAGCTTCGTACCGAAGTTCCATTTGCTCAATTGACGTAACACGACATGCACTCCGATGCGATCAAAAGCCTTTTCGAAATCAAGGCTTAATCCTGATAGATGATTACGGTTTGATAAGGCAGCTGCACAATAGTCTTCAAAGTATAATAGGGCATCGGTGGTACCTTGCCCTTCTTTGAAAGCAACTTGATGTGGACTTACGAGGCTGTTATTCGTTATATACCACATAATACGTTTCGATACTATTTTTTCTAATAATTTGCTCATGCAGCTTATTAGAGATATTGGTCGAAAGTCCAAAACTTCCGTGGAAGGGTTACTTGATTTTGGAATCGGGACTATTAAGGCTGTCTTCCAGGCTTGTGGGAAAACTCCAGTCGTTAATATATTATTATAAAGCTTTACTATCCTGTGTTTAAGCACAGATGGTAGATTTCTTAACATTTCATAAGAAATTCTATCCAGACCTGGAGATTTCCCTTTCAGTTTGGAAATTGTTACTTCGAATTCTAGAAGAGATACGTCAGACTCAATGATTGCTGTAGGAGCGTTAGGCTTATCGCATACGTTCCCTAGGGTCTCGTATTTCTTATTGACGAATATATCGTTAAAATTTGAGTCAAGTGAGTAGTCGGACCAGGTGAATGCAAAGTGCTCAGCCATTAGCGCAGAGTCGTAAATTGGACCGTTTTGGCTACTGATAAAATTGATAGGGGTGTGGGAAGAAGTTCCTGTGAGCATTTTTATGTCCGACCAGATTTTCTTAGTACTTGAATTAGGTGTTATCGCTGAAGTTAACTTTTCGAAACTATCCCGTTTCGCTTCTTTCGATTTCTTGCGAAAAGCTGCGTTTGATTGTTTGTATAATATGAGGTTTTCTACTGATCTCGTTCTTTTATACGTTTTCCAGTTTTGCTGTTTTGTGTTCCTTAAATTTTCTAACTCCTGAGACCAGTAGGGCACCACTTTTTTACGCGGGCCAAATGTGGCTTGCGGTATGGAGAGATGGGCCGCGGAACGTATGATTTTAGCAATGTTTGCAGCCTCTTCGTTAACGTTACTTGACGCTGGTATATTAGCTACGGAAGTGGTTATGAGATCCGTGAACTTGGGCCAGTCCGCTTTGTGAGTTAAAAACTTATGCTTTGGGAAGACTTTGGCTGAACAGGGAGTGGTTAATTCCGCAACGATTGGGAAGTGATCGCTGCCACACAAGTTGTCGAGCATTCGACAGGTAAGCTTTGGGGCAATAGTTGCCGAACAAATAGATAAGTCTACATGCGTAAAGGTTTTATGCGTAGAAAAATGTGTGGGTGACTTGTCATTTAAAACTATTAAGTTTTCTGAAGTTATGAGATTCTCTAAGATAGCACCTCTAGAACTGGTAAGTGCTGAGCCCCAGAGTGGAGACCACGAGTTAAAGTCCCCCCCTATAAGAATGGGAGTGGATACTGAATTTAAAATATGTTTTAACTCTGCTAATGTAAAGTTTTGATAAGGCGGGATATATATGCAAATAATTGTTATATTAAAGCCAACGCATACTTCCACTGCTAAAACAGAGATAGTTGAGTGGATCGACACAACTTTGTGTGGAATTCCCTTTTTGATTAAAGCAGCTATGCCCTGTTTGTTAGAGGTATTTTGGGTCAAGTTAGAAAAATAAGCCGTGTATTTCTGCGGCACGGCTGCGTCTTTATTCGCGGCAATGTGTGTTTCTTGCAAGGTAATAAAACTTGGTGTTTGGTCTTTAATGAGAATTTCTAATTCGGTGTAATTATTGTAGAGCCCGTTAAGGTTCCACTGTAAAACTTTAAACATTTTAAAAGTTAAGAGAAAAAAGTATGACAAGTGAGGAGAGTTAAAACTCTTCATCAGAGACTGTCATGCAGTTTTCTTGTGAATTATCTGTAGTGAGAGGTACTGCAGTATCATTTGCTGCAGTAAGAGATGTGCTGTTAATTAATGTTGTTGGTTGGGTTAGTAGTGAGATGTTGGGTTGGTATTCGTAGGAAGAGGGAATGGGGATAGATTGAGATTGGAGGTCGCTGATGAGTTGATAGGGAGAGTTCGCTAATGCAGCGTTGGTATTAATGTTTTTGAGAATGTGATTCAAAGAAGAATCGAAAGAAGAGAGGGCATTATATTGCTCTTTGGAGATGCTAAGGGATTCGCTGTTTGTGGTATTGTTGGGTGTGTGATTTGAATTGTGATGTATATGCGGGGAATTGCTTTGGCTTTATTTGAACTTGAGGTTTGGTTAGAATTTGTATTTTTAGTATTCTTATTTGAAGATGTTGCTGTACTTTTTGTATTTTGATCGTTGTTGCTAGCTTTCTTGTTTGTATCATTTTCTTTTACTACTTGTGAGAAGGAGATGTTAGGAAGGGAAGGTGCTTGAGCTTTATGAATGTTAATTGCATCGCGCATAGTGCACTTGTTCTCTATTTTGATTTTGAGAATTGCTTTTGTTTGGAGGTAACGTGGGCATGTGTTTGAAGATGACGGATGGTCGCCAGCACAATTAGCACAAAGAACTCGAGAGCAGTCATCTTTTCCGTGAGGGGGGAAGTTACAAGTAACACAAGCAGGCTTGTTGTTGCATCGTTTTATTGTGTGCTCTAAAAGTTGGCATGACTTGCACCTCATGGGGTTCGGGAAATGTGGTCTTACGTGGGCAGTGCGCCAAGAAACATTCACTTTTTCAGGCAGACTATAAAGGTCGAAAGTTAGGAGCACAACACCTGTAGGTACTTGGACATTGTTTACTAATTTCCTGAATTTATAAATAGCAACAACTCCTTGGTCTTTCATGTTTTCGATGATTTCCGTGTCAGGAACGTCATTGAGGCACGGTGCGAAAATAGTTCCCTTAGTGAAGTTGAGATTATCTTGGAAATTGACTTTCACTTCACATATTCCACTTAGTTTTTTAGTAGATATGAATCTTTGTGCGATTTCAGGCGTTTTCACTAATAGTGGCAGATTACCGTCACGTAGTTCGGAAATTGAGATAACTTCTTTGCTTATACCTTCTATGGCTTTGTGCACGGGAAAGCATGAGTATTTCGAAAGAGGTTTTGATGGATCGGATGCTGCAATGGTGATGTATTTTGGGTTTTCTTGTTTTTTTTGGGGGAGGCTAGGATAGGTTATAGGTGTATATGTCGGTTTTTTCCTTTTGGGTTTGGGACTATCGGCAAGCAAGGCGTACCGATTGTCCCCCAATTTTGGTGGCCCGGGGGCCATTATATCACTATATTTACCACCAATATATTACACAAAACAACGAAAGTGAGATCAAAAGAATATAAATCACACGAGTTTTTCTACGTTGGCGGGAAAGTGAAAAAAAAAAACTTCAGTAAAAGAAGAGAGAGAAAAGCACAGTCAAAGCAAAAACATCCGCTCACGATGAGTATCAGTCGGTGACTGCCACTCGCTTTTAAAACCCTTATTAATACCTTTAATTTGATATCCATATCGTACAAACACATTCTAGAGTCAACCCTGGCCCACCCTAATGGCGATATCTCGAAAAGGCGTGCACCTATAGACCTAATGCCCACTCCCTCTTAAAATGCTCAGTAACACCTTTCGTTTGATACCCATATCGTAAAAACATTCTAGAGTCACCCCTGGCCCACCCTAATGGCGATATCTCGAAAAGGCGTCCACCTATAGACCTAGTGCCCACTCCCTCTTAAAATGCTCAGTAACACCTTTCGTTTGATACCCATATCGTACAAACATTCTAGAATCACCCTTGGTCCACCTTTATGGCGATATCTCGAAAAGGCGTCCACCTATAGAACTAAGGATTGCTCCCTTTTAAAATACTCATTACCACCTTTCATTTGATACCCATATCGTACAAACACATTCTAGAGTCACCCTGGCCACCCTAATGGCGATATCTCGAAAAGGCGTCCACCTATAGACCTTATGCCCACTCCCTCTTAAAATGCTCAGTAACAGCTTTCGTTTGATACCCATATCGTACAAACATTCTAGAGTCACCCCTGGCCCACCCTAATGGCGATATCTCGAAAAGGCGTCCACCTATAGACCTAATGCCCACTCCCTCTTAAAATGCTCAGTAACACCTTTCGTTTGATACCCATATCGTAAAAATATTCTAGAGTCACCCTTGGTCAACCTTTATGGCGATATCTCGAAAAGGCGTCCACCTATAGAACTGAGGATTACTCCCTTTTAAAATACTCATTACCACCTTTCATTTGATACCCCTATCGTACAAACACATTCTAGAGTCACCCTGGCCACCCTAATGGCGATATCTCGAAAAGGAGCCCACCTATAGACCTAATGCCCACTTTCTCTTAAAATGCTCAGTAACACCTTTCGTTTGATACCCATATCGTACAAACATTCTAGAGTCACCCCTGGCCCACCCTAATGGCGATATCTCGAAAAGGCGTCCACCTATAGACCTAGTGCCCACTCCCTCTTAAAATGTTCAGTAACACCTTTCGTTTGATACCCATATCGTACAAACATTCTAGAATCACCCTTGGTCCACCTTTATGGCGATATCTCGAAAAGGCGTCCACCTATAGAACTAAGGATTGCTCCCTTTTAAAATACTCATTACCACCTTTCAGTTGATACCCATATCGTACAAACACATTCCAGAGTCACCCCTGGCCCAGCCTAATGGCGATATCTCGAAAAGGCGTCCACCTATGGACCTAATGCCCACTCCCTCTTAAAATGCTCAGTAGCACCTTTCGTTTGATACCCATATCGTAAAAACATTCTAGAGTCACCCCTGGCCCACCCTAATGGCGACATTTCGAAAAGGCGTCCACCTATAGACCTAATGCCCACTCCCTCTTAAAACGCTCAGTAACACCTTTCGTTTGATACCCATATCGTACAAACACATTCTAGAGTCACCCCTGGCCCACCCTAATGGCGATATCTCGAAAAGGCGTCCACCTATAGACCTAATGCCCACTCCCTCTTAAAATGCTCAGTAACACCTTTCGTTTGATACCCATATCGTAAAAACATTCTAGAGTCACCCCTGGCCCACCCTAATGGCGATATCTCGAAAAGGCGTCCACCTATAGACCTAATGTCCACTCCCTCTTAAAATGCTCAGTAACACCTTTCGTTTGATACCCATATCGTACAAACATTCTAGAATCACCCTTGGTCCACCTTTATGGCGATATCTCGAAAAGGCGTCCACCTATAGAACTAAGGATTGCTCCCTTTTAAAATACTCATTACCACCTTTCAGTTGATACCCATATCGTACAAACACATTCTAGATTCACCCCTGGCCCACCCTAATGGCGACATTTCGAAAAGGCGTCCACCTATAGACCTAATGCCCACTCCCTCTTAAAACGCTCAGTAACACCTTTCGTTTGATACCCATATCGTACAAACACATTCTAGAGTCACCCCTGGCCCACCCTAATGGCGATATCTCGAAAAGGCGTCCACCTATAGACCTAATGCCCACTCCCTCTTAAAATGCTCAGTAACACCTTTCGTTTGATACCCATATCGTAAAAACATTCTAGAGTCACCCCTGGCCCACCCTAATGGCGATATCTCGAAAAGGCGTCCACCTATAGACCTAATGTCCACTCCCTCTTAAAATGCTCAGTAACACCTTTCCTTTGATACCCATATCGTACAAACATTCTAGAGTCACCCCTGGCCCACCCTAATGGCGATATCTCGAAAAGGCGTCCACCTATAGACCTTATGCCCACTCCCTATTAAAATGCTCAGTAACACCTTTCGTTTGATACCCATATCGTACAAACATTCTAGAGTCACCCCTGGCCCACCCTAATGGCGATATCTCGAAAAGGCGTCCACCTATAGACCTAGTGCCCACTCCCTCTTAAAATGCTCAGTAACACCTTTCGTTTGATACCCATATCGTACAAACATTCTAGAGTCACCCCTGGCCCACCCTAATGGCGATATCTCGAAAAGGCGTCCACCTATAGACCTAGTGCCCACTCCCTCTTAAAATGTTCAGTAACACCTTTCGTTTGATACCCATATCGTACAAACATTCTAGAGTCACCCTTGGTCCACCTTTATGGCGATATCTCGAAAAGGCGTCCACCTATAGAACTGAGGATTACTCCCTTTTAAAATACTCATTACCACCTTTCATTTGATACCCATATCGTACAAACACATTCTAGAGTCACCCTGGCCCACCCTAATGGCGATATCTCGAAAAGGCGCCCACCTATAGACCTAATGCCCACTTTCTCTTAAAATGCTCAGTAACACCTTTCGTTTGATACCCATATCGTACAAACATTCTAGAGTCACCCCTGGCCCACCCTAATGGCGATATCTCGAAAAGGCGTCCACCTATAGACCTAGTGCCCACTCCCTCTTAAAATGCTCAGTAACACCTTTCGTTTGATACCCATATCGTACAAACATTCTAGAGTCACCCTTGGTCCACCTTTATGGCGATATCTCGAAAAGGCGTCCACCTATAGAACTAAGGATTGCTCCCTTTTAAAATACTCATTACCACCTTTCATTTGATACCCATATCGTACAAACACATTCCAGAGTCACCCCTGGCCTACCCTAATGGCGATATCTCGAAAAGGCGTCCATCTATGGACCTAATGCCCACTCCCTCTTAAAATGCTCAGTAACACCTTTCATTTGATTCCCATATCGTACAACTAGAGACACCCCTGGTCCACCTTTATGGCGATATCTCGAAACGGCGTCCACCTAGGGAACTAAGGATCACTCCTTTTCAAAATACTCATTAACAGCTTTCATTTGATACCCATATCGTACAAACATATTCTAGAGTCACCCCTGGTCCACCTTTATGGGGATTTCTCAAAAAGGCGTTCACCTATAGAACTAAAGCCCATTCCCTTTTAAAATACTCATTATCACCTTTCATTTGATACCCATATCGTACAAACACATTCTAGAGTCAGCCCTGGTCCACCTTTATGGCGATATCCCTAAATGGCGTCCATCCATAGAACTATGGCCTACTCTCTCTTAAAATACTCTTTAATACCTTCCATTTGATACACATGTCATACAACCACATTCCAGGGTTACCCTAGGTTCATTTTCCTACATGGTGATTTTCCTTATTTTGTCTCCATAGCTCTCAACTGAGTATGTAATGTTCGGTTACACCCGAACTTAGCCTTCCTTACTTGTTTTAATTAAGGAGAGTCTTTAGTTGTGTAGAGGGTAATTTTCATACCCCTGGGTGACTAGGGTCTCAAGATATAGGCCAAAAAGTGGGCCAGTGAATGCATAGAGAGTGTTTATAAAATATGGATATCAAATGAAAGCAGTTGATGAGTGCTTTAGTACAGAGTAATTTATTATCCAGAGACGGACTGGGACAGGGATTAGGACTGGGACTGAGACTCGGAGTGGGACTGGGACTAGAATAAAATACATACCACCCTCTGGGTGGGATGCAGAAGAATGAGAAGAAATTGAGAGAAGAGAAAAGAGAGAAGGAGACTGAGAAAGAGATTGAGATGAAGATGGAGATAGATGAAGCGAAAAGGACGGAGGGAGGAGTGAATAAAAGGATTAGGAAAAAGTGAAGAGGGGGGAGGGCAGAGTCAGACGGAAAAAGCTTATTAAAATGTATGCAGATAGGCCAAATTTAGGGCAGGACAACGTCTGCCGGGTCTTCTAGTAGTATATGTAAAACAAAGTCGCTTTTTCTGTCCCATGTCCCTTTGAATGCTTAAACCTTTAAAACTACGCAACGGAGTTTTTTTTTAATAGATAGAGTAATTGAAGAGGATTGTTTATATGTATAATAACATCCATTAAATAGTGGAGAAATACTGTTATTTTTGAAGTTTCCAATGTGATGTATATATATAAAAGAAAGTCGTGTTAGTTACACTATTTATAACTCAAGAACGGAAGAACAGATTTGGCTGAAAATTTGTGGAGGGGTAGCTTAGAACCAGGAGACGACATAGGATACTATTTATCCCGTTCTGCCTAGGGTCTTGAGATCGAAACGTGGACCTGGGTAATCCTGGGATGTGTTTGTACAATGTGGGTATCAAATGGAATCTGTTTATGAGTACTTTGATACGGGGTATTTTTCGTACCCCTCGATGACTAGGGTCTAGGGATATAGGCGAAGACATGAACCCGGGTACCCCTAGAAATTGTTTATAGAATATTTGTAACAAATGAAAGCTGTTGGTGAGTGCTTTAGTACAGGGTATTTGTCATACCTATTGGTGACTAGGGTCTCGAGATATAGGCCAATATGTGGACCAGGGCAACACCAGGATGTGTTTTTATATTATGTGTATCAAATTGAAGCTTTTGATGTGTGCTTTAGTAAAGTTATTTTTATACCGCTGGGTGACTAGGGTCTCGAGATATTGGCTAAAACGTGCACCCGGATACCCCTAGAATGTGTGTGTAATATGGATATCAAATGAAAGCTGTTGCCGAGAGCTTTAAAGTAATTTTCATTGTGATATTCGATTTAGTCGCATCAACCTGGCAAAACATAAATATGCATGCGTAGCCGAAATAAAGACATGAATTAATAATACCCACATACCTACATATATACTACGTCCTATTCGATTTGCCTGGAATTTGGTATATAAATTTGCCTATATTAGTATTTAGGATCCTTTTTTCCGGGAAGTAGGCCAGAGACGGACTGGGACTGGGATTAGGACTAGTGCTGAGACTCGAAGTAGGACTGGGACTCGGTATGGGATTTGAACAAAATACATACCACCCTCTGGGAATGACAATAAGGGATGCAGAAGAACGACAAGAACTTGGGAGAAGAGAAAAGAGGGAAGGAGACTGAGAAAGAGATAGAGTGAGACGAAGGTAGAGATAGATGAAGCAAATTTAGGTCAGAACAACGTCTGACGGGTCTGCTAGTTTGGAATAACAATAAAATTTTAATTTTTATTCAGTTATTCAAAAATAAAAAAATAAACCCTCGTGATGCCCTGAACACATACCAGTTCGCGTGTAGTTCTGAAGCTTCTTAGAGCAATATTGAGATGATTTTGAGGAGTATTCACGGCGTTTTTGGGGTAATTTCTGGGACACCGTGAGGATCCTCGCGGGGTGTTTTGGTGTACATTTTTGAGTAATTACGGCGACTTCTTCTGGGTCCTCCCGGGGTTTTTGGGGGTAATTTCGGGGTTCGCTCGGGATCCTCCTGGGGCTTTTTGGAGTCATTTTGGATTGGTTTTCGCGAATCCCTCGGGGTCCTGCCGTGGTCTTTTGGAGGTTATTTCGGGGACTTTTAGGGGCCATTTCGGCATGATTTTGGGAACTCCATCGCGGTCTTTTTTGGGGGGGGCCTTCTCGGGGCCCTTTGGGGATCATTTCGGGATGGTTTTGGGGACTCCCTCAGGGTAATTTGGGGGTCATTACGGGATGGCTTTGGGGACACCCTCGAGGTCATTCCGGGATGATTTTGGGACTTCCTCGGGGTCATTTGGTGGTTTTTGGGAGTCGCTCTGGGTCATACCTGGATGGTTTGGGGACTCCTTCGGGCTCCTCCCGGGGTTATTTCGGAGTCGTTCCGGAATGTTTTTGTGGACTTGTAGGATGGGATGTGGTTTATTGGTGAGTGCCAGTTAATCGGCACTGCTATTGTATTTAATCGATGCCAACATTCAGCATCAAGAAAATGAATTGCGTTTATTTCAAAGATTTTCGGTCTATTTATACAAAAATATTACAAACAAATTCTTATGTATAATTTATTTACTATGTTACATATTTACTTCTGATTCTAAGCCTAACAAAAGAATGCAGCCAAACGTACTCTGGCACATTCACATACACATGCATATAGTTGCAAAGCGTGAGAACTTGCTGGTGCATATGAATACGCAGACTCAGCATAATTTTAGTTGGTTGCGTTTTGTTTACGCTATCAGTGAGCAACTTAAAAGCCACGCGTGCTAAGTGTTTTGTAAGTATACATGTATGTATGAATGTGTTTATTTTGGCTACACTACAGACTCCCTCGGAGTCATTTCGGGATTGTTTTGGGGACTCCCTGGGGTCATTTGGGGATGGGTTTGGAACTCGCTCGGGGTCTTTTGGCAGTCATTCCGGAATGGTTTTGGGGACTACCTCTTGGTCCTCCTGGGGTTATTTTGGGGTCCTGCCGGAACGGTTTTGGGGACTCCCTCTGGGTCATTTCGGGATGGCTTTGGGGACTCCCTCGAGGTAACTTGGGGGTCATTCCGGGAATATTTTTGGGAACTCCCTTGGGGTCGTTTCGGGATTGTTTTGGGGACTCCCTCGGGTTTATTTGTCGGTTATTTCGGGGTGGTTTTGGGGGATCCCTCGGGTCATTCCTGGATGATTTTGGGGACACCCTCGGGGTCATTTGTAGGTCATCTCGGGATGGTTTGTGGGACGCCCTCGATGTCTTAGGGTGTCATTCCGGAATGGTTTTGGGAACTCCCTCGGGGTTCCCCCAGGGTCATTCCTGGATGGTTTTGGGACTCCCTCGGGGTCCTCCCGGGGTAATTTGGGGGTCATTGCGAGATGTTTTGGGGGGGGGCTCTGTCGAGGTTATACGGGGTTCATATGTTTTCTGCAATTACGCTCATTAAGATGTGAGTATTGTAACGATCTTCATAGCACTACTTCTCCTCCCCACAAGAAAGGCTTCTACTGAAATTGGACGTATACCGTTGAGAACCACGCCCACTTTTTATAGCTCAGATATCGGACGATGGCTAGAAAAGGTGAACAAGTTTGCTTTTAACTTGATTAGCCTTAATTCAGAACTCGTTTGAAGAACGTCCTGTCTCAGCATTCTTTTGGTAAACGCCTTTTTTCTCGTAAAAATGTTTTGAATTGATGCCCCCATATAGGAAGTATTTAATGAAAGTCTGGGTAAGACATTCTTCGATCAAAATCTGAAAAAGGGTGTATTCTAAAAGTTTTCTGGGATGTGGAGCATTTGAATCGGCAGCCGAGATAGAGTGATATTGAAGAAAGGTTCTTTTGGCCTGAAAATGATATGTATATGAAGAAGTTTTAGATGTATGAGTGCTAAGTTAACAATGTCGCCAAAGGTAATCCGCAAATTTATGCTTTGGAGACACCATATTCAAAGCTTGCTTCTTGGTATTAAGCGTTCTCTCAGGAGTTATGGAATGGTTGGACAAACCTATTCATAACGGTTGCCACTTTGGTCCATTTGGACCAAAAATAACCCTTTCCAAATTACTGTTAAAGACAATTTTTCTATGCCAAAAACAAACTTGGTCCTTTTTTCGATGAATTTTGAACCAAAATGAAAACATTGTATGGCAGTCGTGATCAGTGTTGCCAGGAAAAAAATTTCTTTGGGGCTAGAATCTAGAAAAAAGGGCTAGAAAAAGCTAAATTTCTTCAAGGAAATACAAAACGCGTTGCAAAAAGAGCTAAAATTATATGTATATATTTCAATGTAAGTTTTCAAATTTATTTCAAATCAAACTTAAACAAAGTTATAAAAAATGTACAGTAAACTCACAAAAAAAAAAAAAACAACGTACAATAGAGGTACATAAATAATACTGTTTTTATAGTTCCTTTTATATTTTTAACAACAAGAAACGTTTTGTTTTTTAACTTTTGTTTTGCCATTTGACGGTAAGGTATCGTGCGATATTTAAGTTTATGTTGGGACGAGATATATATGAAGGGCCTTAGACATCAAAATTTATGATTTGGTCCTCAGAAGATGAATTATTATTATTGCTACATTCATAAATATTTTTTGTGTTCATTAATTTTAAGATATCGTTGTTTATTTCAAAGTCATGACAGCATTTATTCAGCCATTTAAGACCACTTCGTATTGTCAGAAGCGAATTCAACATAACTAAATTCATTTTGTTTCTGTGATTGATTTTAATTAAGCTCATGTTTGATAACGTTCTTTCAACTTCGCGTTACTTATTCGCATTACTTATTGGCAGCAGAAGAAATGTAAGCACAAAATCGGCAAGCTCTTGGAAAGGGTTTTCATTTAACGCATTCTTAAACTCTTTAACTTCAAACCAAAAACTTAAAGTTGAAGTCACATTTTTCCACTTTTGGAATTTTTGCATTTCTAACCTAGTTATTTCATCAGTGCTATACTTGTTTTTTTTATTTGTGAAATATGAAAACAATTGAGGTTTCACAATTCTCAATGTATTTTCAAGCGAAAAGAAATCTATTTTGCGAAGCGTTTCTACATTTTTCGGCAAGAGTTGCCTTAATTGCTCTACTAATTTAATTATGAAGTCGCGAAATATACATATTACCTATCTTTCTTTCCATAAATTCGTCTATACATTTATCTTCTTTTTTAATTCGTATATATTCTTTAAAGGTATAATGCAAATAAGGTACGGGAGACAAAAATGTATTATAATCTGAAGTTAAAAGGTCGAAGGTGACTCTATCCTGTTGCACAAGCTGGAAAGCAAATATACAACCTCATGACACAGTTTATCGTTTCAAGTTTTTTTATCAGTTGAGTACCGAGTTGCAACATCATCCAAAACGAAAGAAATAAAATAAAAAGGACGTGTGGCACTCGGGGACTGCCGCGGTAAAGCTATTGCATATTATCAACTTATGCAATTATAATATTTATGCAACATTTTGGGTTCTTTGATATTAATTCAAGTTTTGTCTTTGATATTAATTCAAGTTAACCTTTTTAAGCGTGGTGACCGATAAGAAAACAAATTTTTTACTTTTATTGAAAAAATGAGAAGTTAATATTTAACTTTCACTTTAACTTTAACTTTATTTTTAACTTTAACTTTCACTTTAACTTTAACATTCACTTTAACTTTAAGTTTAACTTTCACTTTAACTTTATATTTAACTTTAACTTTAACTTTAACATTCACTTTAACTTTAACTTTAACTTCAACTTTAACTTTAACTTTCGCTTTAACTTTAACATTCACTTTAGCTTTAACTTTAACTTCAACTTTAACTTTAGCTTTAATCTTAACTTTAACTTTAACTTTGACTTTAACTTTAACCTTAACCTTAACTTTAACTTTAACTTTATCTTTAACTTTAACTTCCACTTTAACTTTAACTTTATTTTTAACTTTAACTTTAACTTTCGCTTTAACATTCACTTTAACTTTAAGTTTATTTTTAACTTTAACTTTCACTTTCACTTTAACTTTCACTTTAACTTTATATTTAACTTTAACTTTAACTTTAACTTTAACTTTAACTTCAACTTTAACTTTAACTTTCGCTTTAACTTTAACATTCACTTTAGCTTTAACTTTAACTTCAACTTTAACTTTAGCTTTAATCTTAACTTTAACTTTAACTTTGACTTTAACTTTAACTTTAACTTTAACATTCACTTTAACTTTAAGTTTAACTTTCACTTTAACTTTATATTTAACTTTAACTTTAACTTCAACTTTAACATTCACTTTAACTTTAACTTTAACTTCAACTTTAACTTTAACTTTCGCTTTAACTTTAACATTCACTTTAGCTTTAACTTTAACTTCAACTTTAACTTTAGCTTTAATCTTAACTTTAACTTTAACTTTGACTTTAACTTTAACTTTAACTTTAACCTTAACTTTAACCTTAACTTTAACTTTGACTTTAACTTTACCTTTAACCTCCCTCACTAGGGTAGGCACCTTGTCGTTGGTGTGAGGGCTTAGCCGAACTCCATAGCGCCCGACTATGAGGCGGAGCTGTTTAGGACTGACATCTACGCCGTTTCGCCTCATAGGAGGGCGGCGGGATGTCGGTGACCAAGAACTGCCAACCCCCTAATCCAGGGTGTTATGCGGACCGTGCCTATTGGACGATTTGCAGCCAGGGGATAAATTCGGCTGTATTCGAACGGAGCCTTCCCGATACCGGGCCATCTCGGGAAGTATTTATGGCCTTACCGCAGTAAGGGGCGCTGCTGTGGCGGACGGTTCTTTCCCCGTATATAATACTGGACCGCTGAGCCCGCCTTGTCGGGCAGGTGGTCGTACGACCAAGATGAACAACTCATTACCTGAATGTAATAAGGAGGATGTAAAGAGGACTGAGTCGCAATCCAAGGACGACAAATACGAATTAAGCGATGCGTCGGACTCGGGGAGCGAGAGTAGTGCTGATTCAATGAACTCCGTGTTGGAGAAGCACACAAATGAAAACGGAGTAGAAGAGTGGAGAAGGGTACGGAGCAGAGGAAGTAAAAGAGCTCTCTCGCAGTACCGTGCAGCACTAAGAATTGTACAACGCTTGGGAGCAGTGGTCGACCCAACAGAAGTGGAGATCGAGCGCTTGGAATGGGCCCATGAAGCGGTAGAAGTAGGTCGAAGGCAGTTCAAAAGGTTTGCTGCGAGAAACCCTCGGTTCTGCAACCGGTACGAGGAGGAAGAAGCGTCGAATGGCAGAATGAAGAGGCAACGTTCGGCAGAAGGCGACAAGCCTGCTTTCAAGAGGCAGAAAGGACCCAGTCCTAGAGCCGCGAGGCAGGGCAGTCGCATAGACAAGACAAGTAGGCCCAAAGCTGTAAGACAGATGGGTTCCAATAGCGAGGTAGCAACTACCTCGAAAGCTGCCAGTCAGAGGGAAGTTCCAACTACGGAAGTAGGAGATAAGCCAAAGGGAGATAACGCTAAGACTCCGGCTTTCTCGGAGGCGCTAAAGGGAGTTAACGCGAAGACTCCGGTGTTCTCGGAGGTTCCAAAGGGAGATAACACTAAGACTCCTGCTTTTCCCGAGAAGATGAGTGATGTGGCAAAGCAGTCACTGACTGTGGCGCTGGTTGATCGTAGCAGTCCGTTCGGACAAATGACTACTGAAAGGTGGAGATCTGTGGAAAGGGAGCTTATTAGCTTAATGCTTAAGATGATGCGGGAACAACCAAGTAAGCCCCTTCCAACCTTTGATTCGGGGGGATGGTATAATGGTGTGAAGATGATAGCGTGCGACAACATCGCGAGCTTGCGGTGGCTGGAGGAAGTCGTTCCAAACCTCCAAAGGCAAGGCACGAACGCGCGGTTTGAGGTGGTGGATAAAGCGCAAATCCCCACGGTACCAAAAGTTAAGGTATGGATACCATGCGTGATGAAGTCGGAGGATACACTGCGACTTCTGCAGAATCAGAATCCGAACATACCGACACAGGATTGGAAGGTACTTACTGTATCTCGGCCTACCGAGGATGGTCAGTTCTACATCTTCCAAATAAACAAGCAGGCGGAGGATATTTTGTACACGCAGCTTGGCAAAATGTCCTTTGGCACTGGCAAAATTTACATGCGACTCAGGAAAAGAAGTCCCGAGGATAAAAATCCTAACACGCTGGAAGTGGGCGAAGTCGAAAAGGACCTCAGAAGCCTAAGGGAAAAAAGACAGGTGGAGGTCCCCGACGTCACCACGAACGTGCTAGAAGAGGACTAACCGCTAAATGGTGCTGTGACTCGCACAGAGGAACACACGGCACAACATTCACGAGGGGATGAAGGGTGCCTCGAATACTCTAAACCAAAAGGGCAAGAGGAGGACGACGACGTCAAGACGAAGGTGCTGGAGGGGGACAAACAGCCCAATGGTGCTGAGAGTCCTACAGATAAACCTCCAACACAGTAAAGTGGCGTCGAGCCAACTCCTCCTAACCCTTGAGGAGGGTTCGTTTGACGTGGCGCTGATCCAGGAGCCGTGGCTCTCATCGGGAGGAAAGGTTTCTGGACTTAGCGCGCGCGGGTTTGGCGTTTACTACGCACAAACGGAAGGACGGGTGCGAGCTGTAGTAATGGTAAGGAAACAGCTGCATTCATATATGCTGCCTAATTACACCACCGAGGATCTCGTAGCGGTGGCCGTTGAGCAAAAGAATAAGCAGGCATTTATCCTGGCGTCCTGCTACATGGCCCATGCTGCGGAGGTTCCACCGATGGAGTGCAAAAGGCTAGTACAGGAGGAAGGGCGCAAAGGGCGGTTGGTCATAGGCGCAGATGCAAATGCGCACCACAATGCGTGGGGAGGAGCAGATACGAACGAGAGAGGCGAATCTCTATTTTGTTACATCCTGCAAACCAATTTGCAGATAGCCAACAGGGGAAATGTTCCTACATACATTGGTCCAACATCCAGCAATGTTCTGGATATTACATTGAGCTCCGAGCGTGATATATCAAGGTATGATTGGATGGTTCTCGATAGACCATCCTTCTCCGACCATGCGTATATAAGCTTCAGCATCCCACTAAAGAGGGTAGAGAAGGGAGGAACCTTTAGAAACCCTAGGGCAACGAATTGGACTAAATTCCAGAAACATGTAGAAACGAAACTGGGACAACCCAAAGAGGTTGCTAATATAGAGGAACTGGAGGAGTCGAATGAGTTCCTAACAAGGACGCTTATGACTGCGTATAACAAAGCTTGCCCTCTAAGAAGATTCAGAGGAAAAGCAAAGCCGCCATGGTGGAGCAATGAGCTGAGTCTTCTAAGAAGACTGGTAAAAGAAATGTTTAAACTCGCAAAGACCGCGGAAAGCGAAGCGTGTCGGGACGAGTACAGGGATCTACTGAGGATCTACAAGCGTGAAATTACCAGGGCGAAGAGAAACTCATGGAAAAGTTTCTGTACGGACATAGAATGCTCCAGTGAAACAGCACGGTTGAAAAAAGTCCTAGCAAAGGGAAACATAGTCCAGGGACTAATAAAGAAAGAGAACGGGGAATGGTCACGTGATAGTGAGGAATCCCTTGAGGTGCTTCTCGATACACATTTCCCATCGGGAGACGGTTATCACCTCTGCTGTGGACACTGGTCATCAACCAACTGCTCAGGCAATTCGATGAGGGACCCGTAAAACTTACGGCTTACGCAGATGACGTTGCAATTGTCATAAGTGGAAAATGCCTTCCAACGATTAGTTCTTTGATGGATCGGGCGCTTCGGGATATTCATACCTGGGCATGTAATGTCGGGCTGAAAGTCAATGCGGAGAAGACGGATATGGTCTTGTTTACAAAGAGGTACAGGGTCCCAAATTGGACCAGGCCTAAGTTAGGAGCGGTGACCTTACAGGAGAAACCTTGCACAAAATATCTAGGAATCATCCTAGACAGTAAGCTGTCATGGAAGCTCAACGTGGAGGAGAGGGTCAAGAAGGCCTCAACGGCACTCTATGCATGTAAAAGAATGCTGGGGTGTACGTGGGGCCTATCGCCCTCTCTTTCTCATTGGGTTTTTACAGCGATTGTAAGCCCTATTCTATACTATGGAGTTCTTGTTTGGTGGAAAGCCACACAAAAAACAACATACCTCAAAAAATTAGAGGGGGTATGCAGACTATCGATGCTTTGCATTACGGGAGCCCTGAAAACAACCCCGACGGCTGCACTGTATGCCATTCTGCACATTCCACCTGTAGACCTGGTAGCAAAGAACAAAGCGTTAACGACCGCAACCAGGCTCGATGCTTCGGGGCAGCTTGAGCGCCGACCATATGGCCATAGTAGTATAGCGTCCTCAGTCACAAGACGAACAGACTACATGATTCCCTACCTGCACTTTGAGGGAGATCTCAAGGCCACAATAGAGGTGGACGGTTGGCGCAAGGGTGCGCAAATGGCGGACGAGGCGATACATGTGTACACCGATGGTTCCAAAATAGTGGAAGGAGTAGGGTCTGCGGTATACTGCGCTGATCCGGAATTAAGCAGATCCTACAGGCTGCCGGATTACTGTAGCGTTTTCCAAGCGGAAATATTAGCCGTAACCAAAGCAGTAGAAACCCTGGAAGAGAATAGCTTAAGCTGCAACTGTGTTAACTTTTATATTGACAGTCAAGCAGCAATTAAGGCAATAATCTCGCATAGCACAGCATCTAAATGCGTGTTAGAGTGTAAGCAGTCTCTGGAGAGAATCGGGACAGGGAGAAGCATACATCTATATTGGGTCCCAGGGCATATGGGAATAGATGGGAATGAAAAAGCGGACGAATTAGCTAAAAAGGGCGCATCCCTTGAAGCTTGCTCCGTAGACGTCCCAATTAGATTGGGCGAGATTAAGCGAAGGTGAGAGGTGCACATGATCCACCAAGCAGAAAAGGCGTGGGTTCAAGCGCGGGGCTGTAAAGTGTCGAAGATTATGTGTAGGTCTTACAACCTTAGACTAACACAGTTGCTTCTATCATTAAAAAGAGAGGACTGTAGACTCATGACGGGTATTCTGACTGGACACTGCCTTCTGGCGTCACATGCCTTTAAATTAGGCTTGGTCAGTGATAGCAGGTGTAGGAAGTGCGGGTTGGAGGAGGAAACGATCGAGCACGTTCTGTGCTCGTGCCCTGCACTTGCCAGGCTAAGACTCCAGCTATTAGGAGTGATACAGCTGTCAGATCTAGAAGCAGCAAGTGGCTTAAGTCCTAGGAAGCTTCTAGTATTTGCCAAGAGGACGGAGTTATTTTATAACATAGGTCCTGGTTTTTGATAGGGTTTTTCAGTTTGGTCGTTAAAACAAACTTCTGGTAACACTACGGACTCAATCAGTCTATGTGAGGTCCTCATGGACCGGCCAGTTCAACCAACCTACCTTACCTTTAACCTTAACCTTAACTTTAACTTTAACTTTAACTTTCGCTTTAACTTTAATATTCACTTTAACTTTAACTTTAACTTTAACTTCAAATTTAACTTTAACTTTAACTTAAACTTTAATTTTAACCTTAACTTTAACTTTCACTTTAACTTTAACTTTATTTTTAACTTTAACTTTCACTTTAACTTTAACTTTAACTTTAACATTAACCTTAACTTTAACTTTAACTTTATTTTTAACTTTAACTTTCGCTTTAACTTTAACATTCACTGTACTGAGTGAATTAAGTACTCAGGGCGAACCAAAACGAGCAATCCAGTGGAAAAATGGGAATGTGTTGCTCTAAGGGCAACACATCCCAAAGTTCCGGTGGAAGGGCGATAGGATGCCGCCCTAAAATACCCCATCAAGCATCCACAGGATCGAGACCAGTAAGATCCTGTTGACCAAAACTGGAAATATGATTATGAACTGATTGCTACGGGCTGGCGATGACGATAGGCTACTACCTTAATAACAAGGGTGACACCTTGCCGAAACGGCTGGTAGATTAATATCGGCATCGTCTCCGTCTCGTTAAAACCTTGGCAGGTCTTCAAGTACGTTCGAAGCACGTCGCCATTAAGTTGGTGGTGCAGGCTCAGTTGAGACGACTCCTGACTAACGCTGTATTCTGGCTCTGAACACAGACTCCCATAAGGACCTGTGTCAACCCACGCGTGGCCTCCCTGCTTCTGCAAAGATAACCACGGGAATTGAAGACGGCGACTGCACATCGTGCGGAGATAGCGGCTTGAAGCGGAGACCCAATAGAACTAATGAGCAACAAAATAAAAACAACAAGGGAAGATAAAAGTAGAGAAAGCGAGAAAGAAAGGGGCGATGAAGCGGTGTTCAAGAAGAGCACTAAAGTGCTGAGATCGCTGGTTTTAACAACCCCCACTAAAGTGACCTTGTCGGTAATGCCCACACAAGGCACCGAATCGGCGTAAAAGACAAAGGCGGCGAAAGCACAGCTGCGCGACAACCCCAGCCAGTCAACACCTGCTACTGCAAGGGAAAAAGCGTCGGTCAGCTCACCCAATGTCGTTGCACAGCGCGCTGTTGAGAAGGAGAAACGTGTGACTCCGCCAAGAGGCTCACTCTCATACACAAGCCTCGAAGGGAGGAGCCAAGACGAACTGCTGGAGTACGCGGTATCAGTGCTGCGCGAGATGCAGGAAACCGCTCTCAAGCAGAAGACCGTGTCCAAGGACATAAAAACCGGTATGGCTCTTCTCGAGGAAGCGTTAAGCTGCATGGGATCGTTAAGGGCCCAAAAGGTAGACGAGAGAAAAGAATCGGACCGAAAAAGCAAGAGGGCACGAACGAGCTCAGATTCCAACTCAGAGGACTTGGAAGCCAAAAAGAAACGAGATGAAAGAACAAATACGCTTTCACAAGGTGAGTCTTGGTCCAATGTAGCGCGCCGGAGGCTGAAACAGCGGGCCCAGCCAGCCAAGCAAGCAACCCCCGTCCAAGCTCCTAAAGCTCAAAAACGGGCGAGAAAGAGGAGACAAGTAGCAACTTTTGTGGTAAAACCTGTGGAAGGCAAAAGCTATGCCCAGATACTAGGGGCCATGCGCGGCCAACTCCGCCCTAATGACACAGGTACGGTGGTACGGTCAGTACGAAAAACCAAATCTGGTAACGTACTGATTGAAACGGCGCGCTGCAGTGACCAGACGGCCTTCAGAGCAGCTATAGGTAGTGCAGTAGGAGAGGTCGGTGAAGCACAACAGCTTTCCAAGCGGATGAAGTTGGAAGTACTTGGCATGGACTGTCTAGCAACTGAAACAGAAATCCAAGACGCAATAAGGAGGGAGGTCGGAAAAGAAGAAATCACTAGACCTCTCCGTGTCTCTGTGTTCGCAGCAAACCAAAGAGAACAGAAAATGGCGGTCGTCGAAGTGGACGAGAATATTGGCAACGCCCTACTCAAAAAAGGTAAAATTCCTATCGGATGGATACAGTGCCGAATCAGACAGCGAGCAGAAGTAAAACGTTGCTTTAGGTGTCTCGGCTACGGATACCGAAAGGCTGAATGCAAGGGTCCAGACAGGAGTAACGCCTGCTGGAAGTGTGGGCAAAGCGGCCACAAAGCTTCGGCCTGTACCGCAGCTCCAAAATGTTACCTGTGTAATACACAGAAGCTCGATCATGTCCCTGGATCTGGAGCATGCAGAATTTTCAGAGCGGCACTCGCTGTTGCAAAGGCCAAAGTCTCAATTCAATAGTGATTAGTTTTATCCAAGGCAACCAAAACCGGAGCAGACTTGCTGATGAGCTACTACAACAGTTGGTCTTAGACCATAAAGCTAACTGCGTTATCATCAGCTAACCCTATAGAGCCCGAAATGATAGGCATATAGACAACACCGGCACCGCCGCAATCTGGATGACAGATGCAAACGCCAATATTGTGAACCGTGTTGCCGGACAAGGCTACGTCCGCCTAACTACGAATAATACCACAATAGTAAGCTGCTACTTGTCCCCGAATGATCCCATTCAAACGTTCAGGGACAAGCTTGAACTTATTGAAGACGACCTGAGGGACTTAACTAGTAACCTGGCTGTGGCGGGAGACTTCAACGCAAGAGCCTTCGAATGGGGAATACCGCAGACTAACATCCGTGGAAGGTTAGTCCTTGAGATGGCAGCCAGGCTCGGTTTGAACGTGCTTAACACTGGTACGACCCCTACATACCGACGGCCAGGCTTTGGATACTCGATCCCCGATGTAGCACTAGTGTCAGAAAGCCTGCTGCTGACCGCTGCTGGATGGAGAGTCATAGATGATCTGACTGGCAGCGATCACAACTACATCGCTTTCCCGATCCCGATCAGAGGCAGATTCCGAACGGGCCACGTAGAACAAAAGCATGGGACGCATCCAAGGTCGACTCTGCCACGTTCTCCGCATCAGTACTGGGGGATGCCCGACGGATAATCAACAACTCCAGTCCGAACGAAGAGACGGTTGAAAAGACAATGAGCTGTCTTCGCCACGCTTGCAACCTCTCTATGCCACGGAGGGGAGTGTGGAGGGGTAAAAAGCAGGTATACTGCCACAGGATGCGAAGGCTAGCAACTCGCGCGCGCGGCAGGCCTGAGGCTCTAGAAAAGTCGGAAGCGTACAAAGGAGCGAAGAAAGCTCTTAGTGCTGCCATTAAGCAAAGCAAGCTTAAGTGCTGGAAAGCGCTTTGCGAGGAAGTGGATCGAGACCCCTGGGGGCAGGGATATAAGATAGCAATGAAGAAGTTCCGTCCGCCAAACCAGCTGATGGACGAGAACCAAATAAGGAACATTGTGGATGGCCTGTTTCCCACCCAACTGCTTAGGGAGGGCGGGTACGTTACCCATGAAGATCGCAACGTGGAACCATTCCAAGAAGAAGAGCTGAAAACTGCCGTGCGAACTATGAAACCTAGGAAAGCATCTGGGCCCGACGGAATACCCGCGGAGGCAATTAGACTAGCTGCAAATAACTGCCCAGAACTTATGTTGCACATGTACAACAAATGTCTCGAAGAAAGAACTTTCCCAACCATATGGAAGACAGCACGACTGGTTCTCATTCCAAAAGGGAAAGGAGATGCCAACTCTCCATCATCCTACCGTCCCCTATGTATGTTGGACACAGCAGGGAAATTGATGGAGGGTCTCCTAAAGCAACGCCTCACCAGAGCGTTACAGGACGCCGGAGGACTATCGCCCAGACAGAATGGTTTCCGTAGGGGGCACTCCACAATCGATGCCATAGCAGAAGTTATAGACGCAGTCAAAAAAGCCGAGACAGCGTGCCACAGAGCAAGACCTATAGTGTTGCTGGTCAGGCTGGACGTCAAAAACGCTTTTAACTCAGCTAGGTGGGAGGACATGCTTGAGGCACTAGAAAGCACTTTCAAAGTACCGCAATATTTGTTAGAAATTTTAAGGGACTACCTAAGAGAGAGGTATCTAATATATGAAAGTACTCACGGTCAAAAAAAGGTAAAAATAACAGGTGGAGCAGCCCAGGGTTCGGTACTAGGTCCCGATCTCTGGAATATAACTTACGACAGTCTCCTTCGATTAGACATGCCAGAAAGCACCTTCCTCGTTGCCTTTGCAGACGACGTAGCAGCTGTGATAACAGCACCAAGCTGCGAGCTGGCACAGCTAAAATTAAACCAGGTCATGCGTAATGTAAATAGGTGGATGGCTGAGCACGGTCTCCAGTTAGCAACAGCCAAAACGGAGATCGTCATCCTCACAAAGAGACGTATTCCCACTACCAGGAACATGATGATTGGGGACCAGCCAATAGAAACACTCGCTTCAACGAAATATCTGGGAGTGAGGTTAGACAGCAAACTCAACTTCTCGGATCACATACGAGGGGCCTGCGAAAGAGCTGCGCGCATAATAGCGCAGTTGAGTAGATTAATGGCAAACACAGGTGGCCCAAAGCTATTCACAAGGAAGTTGCTTGCATCAGCCTCGGATTCTATACTCTTATATGGTGCAGAAATCTGGGCGAACGCAATGAAATACCGAAAGAACCGAGTCGCCCTCACCTCGGTCCAACGCAGAGGGGCGCTGCGAATGTCTTCGGCTTACCGCACGGTATCAGCTGAAGCTGTCCTGGTCATTGCGGGAACCATACCGATATATCTTCTCGTTGAGGAAAGAAAAACAATATATGACAACGGATCGCAAGCAAGTAGAGCTGCTGTTGCCATGCAGGCGCGAGAAGAATCGATCCGACGTTGGCAAGATCAGTGGAGCAAGAGCATCGTAGGAAAGTGGACTAGGTAACTAATCCCTGAACTGAATCCATGGTTGAAGCGACCGCACGGAGAGGTAGACTTTTACTTGACCCAGTTTCTAACGCCACACCTTCTTCGAATGCAGGCACTTCTCCCATCAGCGAAGGAGGGTAGAAGAGGTATTTGGCGACCTATCCCCGGGCAGTGTCATTAATAACATGACCTGTCGAAGAGACAGATGGGATACGGTCAGCACATATGTGAGGCATATACTTACCAGTAAACGAGAAGACGGATGCCTAGCCCATTAGCGTGAGAGTAGCCATAGAGCTCACGTAGCGCGCACCCGTACCCCAAGTAATGCTAAAGGCGGTCCCAGGTACGGGGATTTGCGCGGGCCGTGGGAGGTTAGGTTTTAGTGGGTAGGCCTTCATGGAAGAAGGGAGTCCTACACACGGAGAGTCTCGCAGTGAGGCTTAAATATCCCGGTCAGTGCATAAAGCATTTCCTCCTTCCACGAAAAAAACAAAAAAAAAAACAACATTCACTTTAACTTTAACTTTATGATCCGGGGTGGGCGTGAGCTTAGCACCTGCTAACAAGCCAACTTAATATAAACACACGCAAGTCATTTTCTGTCAAAAATGTCTCATGCACATACAACTTGTATGAGAGCAACTCGAATTGAATTTTCTGCGTGAAAACCTAACTCGATTTCCAATTTTTGTTCTACGTGACATCTAGATTTGACGTTTGCCCAAATGCTTTATATTGCCGCAAAGCATGCTTATTTGGGTTAGGGCAAAAAACGACGGTTGTTTGCGTGCGCTAAAAAAAACGCAGTGCGGTTTTATTAGGTTGGCTTGTAAGCGACTATATATGTATACGATAAGCGATAGCACCATGGCTACTTCGTGAAAATCAACGACAGCTCTTTTAGTTTGATTTCGATGGTCGTACGGTTAGGAAGTGTCGCACGCGCGCTTAAAACAGAGTCCCAAGGAGTGCGTGTGACACATGTTCACCGTTCAAGCATTGAAATCAAACTAAATAAATAATTGATTTTGCTTTCGTGCTCGCTACGCGTTCGTGTTTACTAACACATTCTCAATTTGGTAACCTGCTCACCGCTGATTATGATAGAGATCCAATATTATGTATTTGGCCTGTTGCTAACACCGAACCTTTACGAACCTTTTCGAATCTTTTCGAGCCTTTTCGGATCTTTTTTGACAAATATCCGTTACGGTTTTTTTTATTTAGTCGCCAAGCCCGCGATAAAATCTATGCAATAGCTTAAAACCTCGACACACATAAAACACATTACATATTTTGAACAATTGTGGTGTGTCGCGAACTCGGCAATGGAGTGGAGGCACCAAAATTGCGTTTGGGTTAAATTTAAATGAAAAGAAAAAGAAAGGCGAGAGATATTTCTCGTTATAATAATTTCTTTATTATAGTGAAACATAAATTCGAACACTAATTTACCTTTTATAATAATATGTGGCGGGGCTCCTCGGACGGTGGTAGCTGTGGTTCGCTCAACGATCGTTGGAAAAGTAGACGGTTGCCTTGTCGAGGACAACCGTTGAACCGTGGAAAAAGTCTCCGGTTTTAAGTTAAAGTGGTCTTACGATTATATTATAGGCTAAGCGGTGCGCGCCGGATGGCGCGACGGCATCCTCCTTGCCTTCGCCGTTACCTATAGCTAGGACGAGATAAAGGAATGGTAAAGTAAAAGAACACGCATCATATATTTCTTGCCAGTTACTACAGAAATCCATTTGATGTGTGAAAAAGAAAGATGTTATTCACATGTATAAAGCTTAAAACTACGTAACGTAAAGACGTGTTAGATTGGGTGGGTCCCCGAGAGCACCCATCCAAAGATAGTGCTTTGGGCTAGGAGCGAGCCAAACGACGGCGGTAACGTGCCCGGTGTAATTATTTCAGCGTAAACGTCGCCGCCCAGAACGAGGCGGATTGGCGTTGACGCGTAAAATTGTGGATCCGCCAGCCGAAAGTGTTCGTAAGGAGCTGCGTCGCTGGGGTCGACGCTATAAGTTGGGATGACGCGCCTAAACTCATGGAAGCAGACTGCGTGAGTCGTCACCGTCTTGCTCTGACCATATTTGCATCTAAATCTAATAAAACAGCCGGTTTCGCCGGCGGCGTTGGTTGTCGGCAGTGCTAACTCTCGCGCCAGCCTGCGGTGGATCGTTGTGCGGGGGGAACATGCATCAATGAGTGCACGGATTAGATGTAAACGCCCCCCGGCTTCCACCTTCATGACCGCAGTCCGCGCCAGAGTAGCCATTGGGCGAAGGGTTGGGCCGGCTGTAGTACGGGCCGGAATGACTCCGTTCCGGAAGGAACTGCTGTGAGGTAGCTGGCGCGGCCGAGTGGCCAGTCTACCGTCTCGGTTTTCTTCGTAGAGGTTTCGCACAGCGCGTAGCTGGCGCGGCCGAGGGGCCAGTCTACGCTCGCGCTTCTCTTGGTTTATTCGTGGGCGTCGTTTCGTAGGTGGGCGGAAAGGCCGTGATTCCGCTCCACTCTTTTCTCGTCGCTCGTGGGCTGGTATGGGTCGGAACGGCCGTGGGTCCGATCCCCTACTGTCTGGTTGGGCTATATGGGTGCCCGCTTCACTCCCGGATGGTAAAAGTTGATCGTCGGTAAAGGCCGACTCGGACGCATGGAGAGACAGCGCCTCATCCGTCGTCCCGTCGTCCACCTCTTGCATAGTGGGCATCCGCTCATACTCTTCTTCCTCTTCTTCCATGACCAGCTGGTTCCAGCTCTTCGGCGGCTCTGGCTGGGACGACAAGTCCTCCATCGATAGGTGCAGCGTGGTATGATGGTTGCTACCACATCTTCGGCACCTGCCCTGACTCGTGCAGTCTCGGGCACGATGTACCATTGAAAGGCAATTTTGGCAGTACTTGGCCTTTATAATTTGGCGCAGTCGTTGCAGCGGGTACTTCGCGCGGTATATCGCGCATGACCTGATGGGATGTTTCGCGTCGCATAAATGGCACGGCTTTGGGTAACGAGCGGCCTGGCGCTCGGTCCTCTTTCGTAGCGAAGCGTAACGAAACATTCTATTTAGAGAAGATGGAATAAAAATAAAGGGAACTTGTTGATTTATTATGACTATGTTACGCGTTCGGCGGCGAGTAAGCCCCAATTCTATTATCGGCGCTTTTGAAATTTCGCGCGTGAGTCGGGTGAAAACCTGTCTAGATGCCTACGAGAATACATTCATCTCGCGTACGTTTTGTGCGTGGCCTCTTTCCCCGCACGTTATGTGCCTGGGTCTTTAGTACCTTATTCTGTTTATTTTTGCATCATCCGGTAGCGCTTCAGCTGACTAGCGTACTAGTGCTTGGCGATGGCTGACAATATTTCTCACTTAGTTAAATTTTCCGGATCCTCCAATGGTCCTGCTTTAAAATAAAAGAGATCGGAGTGCGCATTCCATCTTATGCCCAATGCCTTCACTGTGCTGGTGTCTTCGAACGCCAGAAAGTCTTCGCTTAGTCGATCAGTTTTCGGGATGTCTTTTAGAACTGCCTCCGAGTTTGATGTCCATTTCCGAAGTGGAAAACCAGCTGACTGTAGTACCTGTCGTATTTCATCCCTTGCCTTAATGGTCAATGCAATGGTGTGTCCTCCTGCTAATACGTCGTCTACAAACATGCATTCTCGCAGGATGCTCGATGCTGTTGGATGGGAATTTTCAACATCGTCAGCTAGCTGTAGAAGCGTTCTGATGGCCAGGTATGGAGCGCAGTTAACTCCGAACGTTACAGTCTTTAACTCGTAGAGGCCGATTGGTTCACTAATGTCTTTTTGGAAAACAATCCTCTGAAATTTGGTATGGTTGGCATCCATCCAAATTTGCCCATACATTTTTTCTATATCGCTATTGAAGACATATCGATAGTCTCCAACGTAGAATATGAATTGGGAGATCTGCTTGTAGTATTGGACCAGGTAGGAGAATGTCGTTTAGACTGGTGCCATTAGCCGTCGGGCTTGAGGCATTGAAAACGACTCGGACTTTCGTCGTTATACTTTCTGCTTTGACAACGGCGTGGTGTGGCATAAAGTAATTATTTGTTTCATCTGCCGCGACGACATTGCTGATTTTTTTCATATGTACAAGAGTCTCGTATTCTGAGAGTACCCTAATATATTCTTTCCCTAAGTCTGGATTTTTTATTAACCGGGACTCGTTTCGATAATATTGTGAGAATGCGCGCTTAAGGGATCCTCCTAAACTCAACTCTTCTGAGTAGCCTTGCTTGAATGGGAGGGATACTATGCACCTCCCATCTTCGTTTCTTCTTGTTGTTTCTTTTTACAGCTGTTCGCAATATGCGTCATCTGCATTATTGCTTTTGCCTTTTGGCAAATTTTCTAACTCCCAGAATGCTTTTAGTTGGTTGTCCAGCGCGACTTCGTTGTAAAACGACACTATGTTCTTTGTTGGATTCGGTGCTTCAATACGACCGGTTAGTATCCAACCGAACACTGTGTCTTGGGCCAGAAGTGTATTTAGTACATTCTTTTTTAGACCGCTTAGTATAATTTGGGGATATATGTCTCCACCAAGTATGAGGTCTACATCTTCATTGACGTAGAACCTCTTGTCTGCCAAAACTAAGTCTGGGAATGCCTGCATAGTCATTGTTTCGATATGGCAGGATGGCAGATTCCCAGTTAGTTTGGCTAAAATTAGAACAGGAGTAGTCAAGCTAAAGCATGGGTCCACTGGTGAACGTAGCTCGATGGTGGATGTCTCTTTAACTTGACCAGATACTGCGTTGGTGATGCCTGAAACTTGGGCATGCATTTTCCTTGCCGGCAAATTGATTCTGCGTTTTAGTCTTTCTGTCATGAAAGAGCATTCAGACCCTGAATCAATTAGTGCCCGCGCGGAGAAGTCGGTACCATTATGATGAATGTGTACGCGAGCAGTTCCTAATAGCACGCCTGTGCTGGAATTAGCATGACAGGATTTTACATTCTGGTTCGCAGAAGAATTTGGGTGCCCCGATTCCTGTCTTCTTTGTGCTTGTGCTGAAGTTGACGGGATATTATCCGCGTCTTTAAAAGGATTGCGCCTCGTAGTTTGCTGAACTGTATCCGCATGCAGGAGCGTGTGGTGACGAGAGTGGCATTTAGCACAGTTGTACGAACTGGTGCACCTCGTCACTGTGTGTCCTGGGGATAAGCAGTTCAGGCATCCCCCCGTGGACTTGATGAAGTTGATTCTCTCCACTGGGGTCAGATCACAGAATCAGGGGCAATTCCGTAACCTGTGTTCAGCTTTGCACATTTTACAAAAAACCCTAGATGTTGATTTTGAAGTAGGTTTTGATACCTTCGTTTGGAAGACACCAAGTCTTTTTATGGGGGTTTCGCTTGGATGCCGAGTATTTGATGGCTTTTGTCCCTTTTGGGCGTTAGTGCTAGTGAAGCTAGACACTTGTAATTGCGTGTTGACTAATATACGCTTGTTTTCATATCTTTCGCAGAGGTTTTTCCAGGCCATATCGAACCCATCATTTGTTAGAGGGCATTTTTTTACAATATCTTTGGCTTCGCCCTGTGTCTTGTTGTTCAGATGGAATAGTTTTCCACCCCCTGTAGGTCGGAATTATTTATGTATATGGCCGTAAACAGGTCACGGAAGGTTGGCCATGATAAATAATCACCTTTGAAAATCTCTGTGTCGCAAGGAGGGAGGCGGATCTTATGCCCGCGCGGTGCGGCTGGGGGTGCTTGCTCAGAGATAGCACTATTTTCTACTTTTTTAAATTTCTCTGCCTCAGCAGATACTGTGGATAAGCATCGCATATATATTGCGTAGGTAGACATATGTTTTTTCCGGATGGCCAACACATCATTTGCGTCGACATCGTCTGATCCCATCAGTGAGTCAAACACAGACTTAACCTGCTTCCATAAGGAGCGCAACTCTTCTTGCTGTATCGCAAGAGTGTGCTTATTATGATTTTCCTCTGTAATAAAGCTGTACTGTTTCTGAAACTCTGTGATTACCTCAGCTGATCGGACATAATTTTCCATTTTCTCAACAAATTATTCCTACCCCACTAAAAACCAAACTAATCCTTTGAACAAAAATGGAGACAATGTTTTAAAAGATCGCTTTTATTTATTTAGGTAGGTCAGACTTGGCCGATTCGTCTGGTTTTCCCACGGAAAGAGTAAAACACACCAGTGTGGCTTACTCGCCACCCGCACGTAAATTTATATTGTATGTATGTATTGGTGTGTGTGTTAATTTATTTGTAAGGGGTTGTGGCTCAGATAAGGAGCAAAGTGCAGAGTGCGCGATATAATAAACCGTCTCGGACTAGTGAAAATTACCAGTGCCAAAATTTGTGAACTAAATTATTGTGTTCGTGAGTGGATATACGTGCAGAGTCCGTGTAGTTGCTTTTAAGAAAATATTTGGTGCTTTTAAAAAGTGGGGTTATGGTACCCTTGTGAATCAAATTGCCGTGGTCGTGGGATACTCCGGATCGACAAACGCGGTAGGGGGAAAGCAACTGCACAAAACAAAAATTTAGGCACTATATCGCACAGACTGGTCACTGACAATTTTCACTTTTCACTGTTTAGAGTTTCGGAGCACTCGCGGCACTGTTTTAAATTTAAATTAACCTCAAAAATGACCAAACAACCAAAAAAAAAGTGGCAAGAAATATATAACTTACGTGGCTGCTGCGTGAAGGAGTGTTTGTTGTATATGCGGATGATGCAAGTTACCATCATCAAAGAAGATTTTTGAATAACTTGTTGAATAGTGTGCATATCACCACGAAACTGCAACAATACCACCGAGAGTGTAAGACCACGAAGATATATATACTAAATGCTGGCATCACCAAGATATTTGTATGAGAAGTGTTGAGTGTATGTCGACGTTGAAAGTGTCACCAAGATGTGTATCAAAGCGTATCACCAAAAACGTACCCCAAAGGGCCGGATTTGTCGCGGTTTTGTGTATCACCAGAAAAATTTTTGTTAAAATTTTGCGCAATGTGGACTTTTATATGTATATAGGTGTTGAGTGTATCACCGTGTTAAATTTAGTGGATGTGGACTGTATCAGTGTATTGGCGTTGGTTCCTTTTTCGGTGAGAAGAACCATGAACAATTGTGGTGTGTCGCAAACTCGGCAACGGAGTGGAGGCACCACAATTGCGTTTGGGTTAAATTTAAATGAAAAGAAAAAGAAAGGCGAGAGATATTTCTCGTTATAATAATTTCTTTATTATAGTGAAAGTTAAATTCGAACACTAATTTACCTTTTATAATAATATGTGGCGGGGCTCCTCGGACGGTGGTAGCTGTGGTTCGCTCAACGATCGCTGGAAAAGTAGACGGTTGCCTTGTCGAGGACAACCGTTGAACCGTGGAAAAAGTCTCCGGTTTTAAGGGGAAGCTTCCCCACACAGTTGTACGGGCATGTATGTATATGTGTACGGACAACATAACCCTACCTATGTACACATATTCATGCATGTGGGCGAACTAGTGGTCGATAAAGCGGTGCAATTAGGGTGGCGCGAGTTTATATGAATTTAGGCTTCGGGCCTAAACATATTTCACAAAACGTATTGCCGAAATAGATTTGGAGCCAAAAAGGGGCAAAAATTTTAAAAAGGGCCAAAAAAAGAGCTAGGAGCTAAACCGGAATTTTTGGAGCTAAACGCAAAAAAAAGGGCTAGATCTCTCTCCAAAAGCACCAAAATGGCAACACTGGTCGTGATATGCATTGCTATTAACCCAGACATGCCCATCAAAAGTGCGTAACTATTTTAAAAGTGCTTTGCATTTATACTTAGTAAAAACAAGAGTCAAAAGACATTGCTATTATGGAGTAATGTATAAAAATGTTTTGGGAAAAATGCATTTCATACAGGCCTTCACAGTGGTATTGTGGTATATGTATACACTTATAAGAAGTGTCCTATGGAACGGTACAATAAAAACAACACCGAAAACAAGCAATTGGCAAACAATGCTTATTAACACAGATTCTCTATTTTAAAGTTGAATACAAGCGAAATATAATATGTTTCAGTTAACAATTGGGAAAAATTCAACTTGCAGTGAAAATGTAAGACAATAATTCGACTTTTAGAAGAAATTAACCCCCAAATGACCCCGAGGGAGTACCCAAAACATCACGGAATGACCTCCAAATGATCATGAGGGAGTCGCCAAAACCATTACGATATAACCACCAAATGACCCCGAGGGAGACCCCAAAACCATTCGGAATTGCCCTCAAATGACCCCGAGGTAGTGCCCAAAAACATCCCCGAATTAGCCCTAAATGACCCCGGAGGGTCCCGAGGTAGACGCCAAAGCCATCCCGGAAAGACCCCCAAATGTCCCGACGGAGTGCCCAAAAACAACTCGCAACGGCCCTCAAATGACCCCGAGGGAGTCCCTAAAACCATCTCGGAAAGAACGCGAGGGAATCCCCAAAACCATGCTGAAATAACCCCAAGGGAGTACCCAAAAGCATCCTGGAACGACCCTCAAATGAACGCGAAGGGAGTAACCAAAACCATCCAGGAATATCCCATGACCCCAAAGGAGTCCCCAAAACCATGCCGAAATTACCCCCGAAGGACTCCCCAAAAACATCACGGAACGACTCCTAAACGACCCGCAGGAGTCCCCAAAACCATCCCCGAATAACCCTCAAATGATCACGAGGGATTGTCCGGAAATATACCAGAACGACCGCGGGAGGACCCCGAGGGATTTCCTCAAGCCATCCGGGAATGACCCACATATGACCACGAAGGAGTGCCCAAAAACATCCCTGAACAACCCCCAAATGACCCCAAGGGAGTCCCCAAAACCATCCGAGAATGTCCCCCTGATGACCCCAAGGGATTCCCCAAAACCGTGCAGAAATGAGGGAGTCCCCAAAAACATGCCTGAACGACCTCCAAAAGACCCGGGAGCACCCCGAGGGGACCCCCAAAACCATCCCCGAATGACTCCCAAATGATCCCGAGGGAGTCCCCAAAACATCACGGAATGCCCTAAGAGACCCCGGAGGGCCCCGAGAGAGTCCCCAAAACCATCCCGAAATGCTACGGAGGGAGTCCCAGAACCACTCCGAAATGACCCCCGAAAGAACATGGGACGATCCCGAGGGTGTCCCCGAAATAACCCCAAAAAATTCCGGGAATACTTCAAAATGAGCTCAATATTACTCTAAGAAGCTGCAGTACTACACGCGAACTGTTTGCGCATATGGTTATATTTTCAGGGCAACCAGAGACTTTTTTTTTTAAATTTTTTAATAACTGAATAAAAATAGAAATTTTATTGTTATTCCATATATTTAAATAATAACTCAACCCGGTTAACGATAAAATGTTATTCATTATTCAAGAAATGCTTGAATAAAAAATAACTTGTTATCATTAATCAGAAAATTTAAAATGAATAATTTTTTATTTTTTATTTTGATTTGTTTTACTTCAAATAAGGTTAATCCTCTGCATCGCATGTGCTATAAAAGCTTTAACATCATTATTACATATATTTGTAAATATAGTCGGATCTAATCTGGTTAAAGGTGGTATTCTACCTGCTAGCACCGCATACAGTTTTCCTTCAGCAACAGCCGGTGCACCAGCATCTCCCGTACACGTATCACTTTTCTGTGTCCGATCTATTAAACAAATTGCTGTTTTTGGGAAACTTATCCTCATCACCGCAAAAAAATCTGCATAAAGAGTCGCACATTGGTTGATTGGGAATACTTCAAGTTCAGCAGATTGGAGTCTAGCCGAAGGTTGCACAATGTCTGCATTTGTCGCACCCCATCCACTAATTCGCAATTTTACGCCCGTGCTTAATTCTGTTTCGCATAGAGATATTAAATCTATTTTTGAGCTCGCGCTGAATGGTGGACTGAATGCAATCACAGCTATATCTATATCTTCCATTTCCGCATCACATGGACGAATTATACGCAACGCATAGCGAATTGTTGGTTCTTCATTTAAATCGGATTTACCAGCTGTAACACAGACATTCGTCTCGACGAAATTGGGAATATCATCAAAGCACCATAAAGATGTAAGCACCCTCCTCATAGAGATTAAAGTACCCACGCAACGATAATGCTCATGATAACGTACTACCACCACATACGGGCTATTCTCTATATCCGAATCAGTGCCACCTATAATGCGATTTTGCGAAAACGCATTAGTCAAAATACAGGTAAGGAAGACGAACAGGATCGCGATAGAATTGAGTAAATTCATTTTTTTAAGATTTAAGATATTCCGTCGATTTTTAAACTTAAACTGAAAAGAGTTGAATTTTGAGGGTGCTATTTATACAAAATTTTGTTGTGTAAATAAAAACGAGTTATCAATTGGAAAAAAAGACAGCGTACTAAATTTTGTGTGTAGCAGCATAAGTGTGGCAAGAAAAAATTTTAATTTAAGTATATTGTATTATTGAATACAAAAACAAAAATCTTAACACAGCAATATATCGGCACTTTGATGTTTGTGAGTGTGCCCAGCCTGCAGTAGCGATATAGAAGTATGACATATGTGGTAATTGGCGGCCGCTGTGGTGTGGTAGTAGGGTGCTCCGTCTATCACGCCGAGGGTCCTGGGTTCAACTCCCGGGCAAAGTAACATCAAAAATTTATAAAAACAGTTTCTCTTCGGAACTTATCGCGCCCTGCATTTATTTATTTAATTGTTTATTTATATACAATGATGGAAAAAATAATAGGAACACCTTAGTGCGAAATACTAAATAAGTTATATTAGCAGCACTTCAATATCTCGCTTGGAATAGTGCAGCCTATAAATAGCATTTTAAGGTTATTTTTTTGCGAAAAAGTGAACCAGTAGAAGTTTGGCTTGGAAAAGACGGACAAAACGTGTTTATTGATATTTTTGCGTTATAAATGGTAAAAACTTCGTTGTTAAAGCTTCTTATAAAGTCCTATAAAATTGCACTTGAAAATATTTAAGGGAAAATATGGACACTTCACTTTTAGAAATAAAAACGTGCTACAACTCTTGTTTTAACTGTAAATAAGTATAAACTTTATTAATTATAATTATTGTAGATATATAAAAAGAATGGAATATGTATATAGTGTGACGGATTGCGAACAACTAACTTAAAGTCCATCACACTCCGTTTGGCCGCTTACTTCCTACCTTAAACAAGTAAGGAAGGCTAACTTCGGGTGTAACCGAACATTGCATACTCAGCTGACAGCTTTGGAGACAAAATGAGGAAAAACCACCATGTAGGAAAATGAACCTAGGGTAACCCTGGAATGTGTTTGGATGACATGGGTATCAAATGGAAGTTATTAAAGAGTATTTTAAAAGGGAGTGCGTCTTAGTTCTATAGGTGGACGCCTTTTCGAGATATCACCATAAAGGTGGAGCAGGGGTGACTCTAGTATGTGTTTGTACGATATGAGAATCAAATAAAAGGTGTTAATGAGTATTTTAAAAGAGAGTGGGCCTTAGTTCTGTAGGTGGACGCCTTTTCGAGATATCGCCATAAAAGTTGACCAGCGGTGACTCTAGAATGTGTTTGTACGATATGGGCATCAAATGAAAGGTGCTAGTGAGTATTTTAAAAGGGAGTGGGCTTTAGTTCTATAGATGTACGCCTTTTCGAGATATCGCCATAAAGGTGGACCAGGGGTGACTCTAGAATGTGTTTGTACAATATGGGTATCAAATGAAAGGTATTAATGAGGGTTTTAAAAGGGAATGGCCCTTAGTTGTATATGTGCAGGCGTTTTTGAGATATCGAATAAAATGTGGACCAGGGTGACCAAGAACATCATCTGTCGGGTACCGCTAATTTATTTATATATGTAATACCACGAACATTATTCCTGTCATGATTCCAAGGGCTTTTGATTTCGCCTTGCAGAACTTTTTTATTTTCTTCTACTTAATATGGTAGGTGTCACACCCATTTTACAAAGTTTTTTTCTAAAGTTATATTTTGCCTTAAAAAAACCAATGCAGTCACCATGCTTCATCCCGTTTTTCGTATTTGGTATAGAATTATGGTATTTTTTCATTTTTCGAAATTTTCGATATCGAAAAAGTGGGCGTGGTCATAGTCGGATTTCGGCCATTTTTCACACCAATATAAAGTGAGTTCAGATAAGTACGTGAGATGAGTTTAGTAAAGATATATCGATTTTTGCTCAAGTTATCGTGTTAGCGGCCGAGCGGAAGGAAAGACGGTAGACTGTGTATAAAAAATGGGCGTGGCTGCAACCGATTTCGCCCATTTTCACAGAAAGCAGTTATCGTCGTAGAAGTTATTCCCTTACCAAATATCACAAGAATTAAAGTAAGTGTCCCTAATTTTGTGGTACTAAGGATTTTTCTGACTTTCTCTTGCGTTAAAACAAATGAAGGAAAACTAAACAAGTAAATTTTTCCCATTTAGCTGATCAATTAGAATAAGTTTCCACCTATTTTCAAACAAAACTAACAAATATTTTAATTTATATAAATCAAAGTGTGTGAGTACCTCAAATGTACCTAATTTCGTGGCAAAAAATGAACTTTTGTATTTTTTTCTATAAAATTAAGTTATTAACCCAATAATCAGCGAATAGAGATCGAATTAAGTTTGAGGCAGTTTTCTTAAATTTATTTTAAAAAGTTACGCGCATAAATAACTCCACTCCAAAAATGCGTGATTTCCTGCTAAAATGTAAATGCGCAGTATACCACAAAATTTGGTGTACGTAAATTCGTGGTATTGCTTTAAGCGGTAATTTGAGGTTTATATTCAAATTTTTTTCTATTCATTTTTTTAAATTAAATTAAAAATTATTGAATAAACAAAAGTTCTATAATGCCATTATTTCGTTAAAATGTTGTGCTTCGCTGAGCTTTTGTCTGTTTGTATGATTTAATAATCGGGGATTGCCCGTATTGCTTTTTTTTTTAAATGTATGAAAACATTTATTTGAAGCAATTTTTTAATTTTATAATTTATTTAATAATTTGGGAAAAATTTAAACAACGTGACATCAGGACGGACAAGGCGACAGCTGTTTCGATTATACCTTGTAAATCTCTTCAAAGCCTCTTCTCCCGGGAGTGGGAGTCGAACCCGCACTCCTACGATAGTTGAGATGGTTATAAACGCATTCAGCTACGTCATGCCTTAGTTGTTGTAAAGTTTTTCCCAATTACCTTCTTTTTGCATATTTTAATCTTTTACACATTGCATACTTCGTATGCAATTATGTGTTAAAGCTATGCTTGGTACGGCAGTTTTCAAAGAAACTTTTATTCTTTTTATTTTGGTTATTTCAGTGGTTTGCTTCTTTTGAATCTGCTCACCATTTTCAGAGTATATTTGCTGAGGACTAAAGAGGGTATTCAGCCGATTATTCAACAATATTCATCGGTTTTCGTACCGAGCTACGATGGCGTCCCATGATAGGTGGCAGCTATCATCCGTTAGAGAGTATTGTATTGCCTAGCGTCTTGTCTTTTGTCGCAGGTGATAAGGTTTTTCGGCTTGAGTTAATCGGGGCTGATAACTATAGACCGCCGTAAACATATCTCTAAATGCAGGCCAGTCTTCATAACTACCGTGGAATATTTCGGTCTCTGTTGGGGTGATTTAGTAGGGGGTCTCAATAATTGCATGGCGTCGATAATTTGCGACATGCAACTTTCATATTTTGAGAGCATTTCTGTAGACACCGTGTGGAATGGGGAAAGGGATACGTTTTATAGGATCTACTATATCCGTTTGTAGATACGGGTGCATCTCATTCCATCATTCGAGCAGATTTAGTCAACAAGAAGATAAGACCATTGCTTGGAGCAAGATTACGTACAGCCACGGGAGAGGACACCCAGGTAATTGGAGAAGTAGCATGTGAAGTAGCAATTGGGAACGTCACGGTACTACACAATTTTATAGTGGCAGAGATTGTTGATGAAATCATAATTGGAGTGGACTTCTTAATCGACCAAGGCATCAAGATCGATATGCAAAGCAAGACGATGCGATATAAGAACATGGATGTGCCACTTAATTTCGGCTACGAGAGAGGCTATAGCAGTAAACGTGTGCTGGTGGAATAGAGTCAGCAAATACCACCAAAATCCGAAGCAGTCATATGGGCAAAGGTTGATGGAGATTGTGGGACAAACAAATTGTGTGTTGTCGAAGCAGCAAACAAATCAGCACTGAAGATACTTGTAAGAAAAACCATGGCTATGACAAAACAAGATGGACGTATTCTGGTAAGAGTACTCAATGAGTTCAAGTCACCATTCAATTTGACCAAAGGAGCTATTTTGGGAAGATGCCAAGAGGCCGAAGTAGTTATTAACTGTGAACAGCTCCAGGGACACGTTTCATCTAGTAATACTGATATCTCAAATGATATCACGGCATGGACGCAGGGTCTAGAGGAAGCCTATCAGAGTAAGGCAAAACAACTGCTCCTATAGTACGCGAACATATTTGACCAGGATGGTTCCAAACCAGGCCGCACCAACGTTGTGAAACATCAAATTGACACTGGAAATGCGAGGCCGATCCGTCAAGCTCCACGTAGTGTTCCACTGGCGAAGCGGGAAGTTGTGAGTCAAGTCGTACAAGAAATGAGCGACAGCGGCGTCATCGAACCATCAGCTAGTCCATGGAGCTCACCGTTAGTACTTGTAAAGAAGAAGGATGGAAAAATGAGGTTTTGCGTGGACTACCGGAAGTTAAATGACGTAACGAAAAAGGATAGCCAAGAATTGACGACACTCTGGACTATCTGGTACGAAATGGTTTTCCACGCTGGACTTGAAAAGCGGCTAGTGGCAAGTGGAGGTGAAGGAGGAGATAAAGAGAAAACAGCCTTCAGTGTCGGTGATGGTCTTTGGCAATTTACAGTGATGCCTTTTGGACTCTGTAATGCACCAGCTACTTTTGAGAGACTCATGGACCAGATACTGAAAGGACTATATTGGAAAACATGCCTGGTGTATCTGGACGACATCATCGTATTGGGCAAAAACTTTGATGAACATCTTAAGAACTTGGAGGAAGTGTTTGTGTTTGTGCGTTGCTTCTCCCTGCGTGTACTTACATATGTGTAGACATAATTATTGATTCGTTTATGTAGATACATAATGATTGATTTATGGATGTGCATACAAGGCGCTGCTTAGCATGGGCTTAGAGATGGCAGTACTCTTTAGTGTTGCTAATATTCGTAACAATATCTATGTACATCCGTATACATATGTATGTTCATTCCACTCAAAGCAAGTTTACGCGTTCAATTCACAACGAACATACACACGAACTTTATTTTCAAACATGTGACTGTTGTGTCACATTTCTTAAAATTTCACTCCCATTAATTTTTCATAACGCGACTAGGTTGGGTTAGGTTGAACTGACCGGTCCATGAGGACCTCACATAGATTGAACGAATCCGTAGTGTTACAAGAACTTTGTTTTAACGACCAAACGAAAACCCCCATCAAAAACATGGACCTATTTAATAAAATAACTCCGCCCTCTTGGCAAATTCTAGAAGATTTCTAGGAATTAAGACACTTGCTGCTTCTAGATCTGACAGCTGAATCACTCCTAATAGTTGGAGTCTTAAACTGGCAAGCGCAGGGTACGAACACAAAACGTGCTCTATCGTTTCCTCCTTTCCAATCCGCACTTCCTACATCTGCTATCACTGACCAAGCGTAATTTAAGGGCATGTGACGCCAGTCCTCTCTTTTTAATGATAGAAGCAACTTTGTCTAAGGTTCTAAGACCTACACATAATCTTCGACAATTTACAGCCCCGCGCTTGGGCCCACGCCTTTCCCGCTCGGTCGATCATGTGCATCTCTCGCCTTCTATTAATCTCATTCAATTTAATTGGAACGTCTAAGGAGCAAGCTTCAAGGGATGCGCCCTTTTTAGCTAGTTCATCTGATTTTTCATTCCCAAATATAGATGTATGCTTCTCCCTGTCCCGATTCTTTCCGGAGACTGCTTATACGCTAACATACTTTTAGATGATGTGCTATGCGAGATTATTGATGCTTGGCTGTCAATATAAAAGTTAACACGGATGCAGTTTAAGCTATTTTTTTCCAGTGTTTCTACCGCTTTGGTTACGGCTAATATTTCCGCTTGAAAAACGCTACAGTAATGTAGCAGCTTGCGGGATCTGTTTATTTCCGGATCAGCACAGTATACGGCAGATCCTATTCCACTACTTTGGAACCATCTTTGTACACATGTATCGCCTCGTCCGCCATTTGAGCACCTTTGCGCCAACCATCCACCTCTATTATGGCCTTAAGATTGTCGTCGAAACGCAGATAGGGAATCAGGTAGTCTGCTCCTCCTGTAATTGATGACGCTATACTACTATGGCCGCATAGTCGGCGCTCAAGCTGCCCCTAGGCACTGATCCTGGTTGCATTATTTGCGAACGCGTTCGTTGCTTATATATCGTGCATGTCTTGCAGTTGAATATGCATTTTTTTATTTTCCGCTTGAGTCTGTAGATGTAGTATTCCTTCTGTATCATGCAGATCATTAGTTGTTTTTCGCCATGGAACACAACTTTATGGAGCTAATCTAAAATCAGGAGCAGAACTTCCAGTTGTCTGGGATAATAATTGTACAGCGTTCTTTATAGCTCATATCAGCATTAAATAAACGACCGTCAATAAGGAGGATACCATCATCTAGTACGGAATTTAGGGTTAGCAGGGAGCTTTTCTTGCTGATAAGGTTTGATTCTTCTGAGTGATTTCTGCCGGGAAATGATGGTGTTGCATTTACATTATGAGTTTAATTGTAGCGTCGTACTTGTGAGTGAGAGCTATCGAATTGAGAATCGGGTGGGTTTGAGTGTAACGGATGAAACGACCTTAATGTATTTTTCTACGGAGGAGATGGATTGGAGTATTTTGACCAGAATATGTTCGGCTTAGAGAGCTATTGGAGTCCATTTCACCATAACGAGCAGTCAACTAATCTTTTTGTTTGCATCCTCCAGTTCCTAAATCGGCGGGGTTGTCATCGCTGGTACGTGGCGCCAAATTGTGTTGCTGACGTTCTGCAAAATTTGGGTAATCTGTATGCCACATAAGTTTTCCATGTATGTCGGGTTTTTCTAGCCAGGTCAACTTAATGGAGGAATCTGACCAGAGTGTCAGTTTGGGTGGTGGCAACTTCAATTGAAATTGAGTTTGAGTTATTTTTTTCGACAATAACACGGTTCCGCAGAGTTCTAGTCGTGGCAAGTTAACTGTTCGCAGGGGTGTGACTTTGGTTTTTGCCATAAAGAGGTGGGTTGTGGCAGAGTTCTCATCGTGCTGCACTCTTATATAAACACATCACCAAATGCATGGAAACAGAGAAACCGTAGATTTGAATGCTTTTATTAGGGGAAAATTGCACCCATCGAGGGATATTTACACCGTTAATAGCTGGGAAACTTGTGCGGAAGGTGTTCCCATTGTAAAAGGATTCCGTCGGTTCCTTCTTACCAGAGCTGTTGAAGAAAGATTTTGGCTAAGATCATTATTGCTGATAGCCATTCTACCGGGTCAAAAAGTTTCGCCACGGCTGAGAGTATTTGCCATTTTGTATTTGACTTAAAGTCGGGAATTTGGTTGCATGAGTACGAAGACGAGTCAGTTAATGCGTTCCATCGTATTCCTAGCGTTTTAGTAGTGTCGAGGAATTTGAAATTCTTTCGATTCCAGTTTTTTGTTTGATTTGCTTAGAGGAAAGCCTCCTAGTTTTAGAGCTTCGATAGTTTGGGTCATAGAATCGAGAGATGACTGTATATCGTGCCCGCCAGAGAGGATATCATCTACATAAGTTTCTCGTAGTATGATGTTAGTGGCGAGTGTTTTTTTTTTCCTTGGTAGGCCTGAGCGAGTTGGTGCGGTGTGCGGATTGTGCCGTGTGGAGCGTATTTAGCACCGAAAGTCACGGCTTTTTATTTGAAATCTTCTATCGGATTTTGAGGGCCTTTCCTAATGAGAGTTGGAAGTCTTGATATTCTTCCTTGACTGCGATTTTGCGATATATTTTTTCGAAGTCGCCATCGAAAATGAACTTGTAGAGACGCCAGTTGAGAATTATAGACGTCAAGTCGTTTTGGAGAATCGGCCTGTATATAATGGTGGTGGTGCTTAAGAAGAGGGCCTCACAACATTGGTTCTCGATCTGGATCGGGTTTATTCCTATTCCCCCAAGCGTTTGAGTAGGCTGCTAAGATCCAGTAATGTTGCCTCACTGACTTAAATATTGAAGGCCGATACTAGTTCCAGGACTGATCCGCTGGGTAACTATCCGAATCTGAGCGATAAGTGTTTCTTGGTGGTTACACCGCGATAACCATGTCGCTTTTTGAAGGGTTGAGCTGACTCTGGAGACTTTGTTAGTTGGGAGAAAATGAGTGAGTTGATGGTGTTAAATAGCATTGGTATAAATCCTTTTGCTTAAATCATAGGAGCAAAGTGTGACCTCGCAAGTTGTTGGATTGGGGGACGCCAAACACGTTTTTGAGAGCCTTGGTCAATGAGCGCACGAATTTTATAATATTGCCTCGCGTAATGTATAGGGACTACTGCCGTGGGGAATAGCGTTGTTTCACAGCTGCCAAGAAATGTGCTGACACTGTTTGGGGAGTGGGATCCTGAGGTTTCTGCGTCGCTGTTTGATTCGCTGCTTGCCTTGACGTAGATGGTTGTTCTCCACCTCTATGATGCCGAGTTGAGGTTTGGGCCCGGATTGTCTGGGGTTCAAAGGCCGTCGCAGACAGTACGTTTGATTTGGGCTGAAAATGTAAGAGGGAGTGATGTCTTCTTTGGCAATAAACGCATCAAAACTTGCGAGGACGCTGGAGATGGGGGTACGAAAAACTATTTTTTTATATATTTCTTTTTATTTTACGCAAAATTTCATTGCGTGACTCGAGTTACACAGCTTACAAGAGACTTGATAGGGTTGTGCACGGAAGTTGTTTGCTTCGTTTCTGTTTAAAAATTTAGAGTTTTGACTAGAACTTAGAGGTTGTTCCCATAGAGAGCGAGTTTCAGTGGGCGAGCATGTATACACAAGGATGGGGTCCCAATTAGAGGTTGGTGCTGCCAGGGTACATAAACAATTATTTGTTTTAGTGTAGTAGGTCTTAAAATTCATTCCGTCATGCTTATAAATAATTGACACGAGCCAGCTAAAAAGCAGGCACAGTCAACCCCTAAGCAAATCTTATCTTATGTTGAGTACGCTAACGCCCATACATCTTGTAACGAATTTACTTGCAAATCCTCTTATTTGCTCTTTGCTAAGTTCGTATCACTAAATTGTTGAATAAATAACTCCAATAATGAATAATGTAAAAATGGCCTTTATTAAAGTACTTCACAATAACGCTTATACTTTGCAACTAGCTGGCTTAATAACCAAACTGATAGCTTAAATGAACTGACTTTCAAAATAATACTGCTATGGCTCGCTAGATAGCGTCTTAATCGAAACTGCTTGATAGCTCAAATCAAACTGAGTTCCAGCGCCTCTACATTTGCTGCCTTTTATACTTTCTGATTTCAACGTTCGCATCTTCTAGGCGCTTCCATTTCCAGAATTTACTAGTTGTTGCCATGAGCTCTCAAACTTCTCAGCTGTAACTACAATTCCACGATTTTGTAGCTTCTCTCATTGCATACTTTCAGGAGTATCTCAGATATATGCATGTGTTTGTGCATTGATTCTCCGCTGCTCGTATACGTACATGGTACATATGTGTAGACGCAATTATTGTTTCGTTTATGTAGATACGTAAAGCCGGAGTCATTGGTGCCGTATGTCGTATCGCTGTATCCGTATCCCTAACGTAATCAGCTGTTTATCGTTACGACGGAAACCAAACCCCAATTGGTTGGCTACGATACGGTTACGACCTTAGCGGCACCAATAATCGATTGCATTGATTCTCATAAGGTTGGTCGAATCAGCTGTTATAAGGTTACCGATACGGTTACCGATAAAGCACCAGTGTCTCCAGCTTAATGATTGATCTATGGATGTGCATGATATCACTGGATATCAGCACCCTTAGTTTTGCTAATATTCGTAATACTGCCCTCCACCTAAGTCTGATCGTCCCGATCAGACAAATCTCTCGATCTAAACGCTGCTAGCATCTCCAAATGAACCATCCTTCTACTTCGTGGTTTCCCAATTGTTTGTATGCGGTAGATGACAACGCCGATCCTCTTCAAAACTCTGTACGGGCCTTTCCAGCTGCACCGATATTTGGATGGACCACCTTTCCGCCGGTGAGGGTTGTATAGCAGTACCAAATCTTCCTCCAAGAAACCTTCCGAATTAAAGTTCCTGTCATACCTGTGTTTCATCTTACTTCTCATTACCCTTGGCCGTTCCCTCCACTCTGTTGCTTGGCCAATGAAGAACTATTTCGCAGAGCTTGATCTTGACGGATTGACTTTGCATCATCAGTATCGTCTTGACGTTTCACAACAGTAGTGCGCGCTGGCTTGAAACCACCCTTGCATTCTTTCTGGAAAATTCTTTCAGTCGTTTGAGTGCGTCCATTAGGGTTTGTCAATGCCAGTGTTTTCTCGCAGGTACCTTTGATTTCGCTTTATTTGGCCCATTCGATCCATCAACCTTTGCTCGATCTACTTTCCTTGACTTTCGTGGTCTCCGTCGAATCTCCTCCACCAGCACTCGCTTACTGCTGAACCCTTTTTCCAAACTGAAGTTAAGTGGCACATCTTGATTCTCATAACACATCACCCTTCTCTGCATATCGATCTTGATGTCATGGTCAACCAAGAAATCCACTCCCAATATAACTTCATCAACAATCTCCGCCACAACGAATTTGTGTAAAACCATGACCTTCCCAATTAAGACTTCACAGATCACTTCTCCCTGAACTTGGTTATACTCGCCAGTGACCGTACGCAACTTTGCTCCAGGTAATGACTTTACTCTCCTGTAGACCAAATCAGATCGAATCAAGGAATGAGATGCGCCCGTATCTACAGTCACTACACGTTCTTTACCATCCACATTCCCTCTGACGGTAAGACTGCTCGATTTTCTACCAATTTGCAACACAGATATCACATGGAATTCAATAGCTGGATCTAGCTCTCGATCTCTACATCTTACTCGCTCTTGCTCATCTCCTCCAGCTCTGCGTTTACAGCCACCCACATTGTTGGAACTATTAGGACCAAGATCGCAATGACGTGCAATGTGACCGGGCTTCTCGCATTTGAAGCATTTGATAACTCTTTCACTCCGCTTTTGCGATCCTTTCAGCGCCTCCAATATTGCGCCAACCCACTCTGGCCTTTCTACTTCCACACGGCGTGCTTTGAAAACTGGCTTACACAGAAGCAATGCTGTTTCTTGAGTCAGTGAATGGGATACCGTTTCTGCGAATGTGGGTTTGCCGCTCGCTTCGTTTCTACGTCCCCGATGCCATTCATAAAACTCTGGATTTTTACCCTCTCGGTATACTCCACGGGTGCGTCCGCATTTGCCAAATGTGCCAACCTTTCAACATCCGAGGCAAACTCCTGCAAAGTTTCATTCGCTCTTTGGTGACGGTTTTGCAACTCAATTTGGAATATCTGTTTTCTATGCTCGCTTCCGTACCTTCGTTCTACAGCAGCCATCAATGCGTCATAACTGTTCCGTTCGTACTCTGGAATAGTCTGTAAGATTTCCGCGGCAGGCCCTTTCAGTGCCACGAACAGAGCTGCAACTTTATCTTCAGCATTCCAGTGGTTTACTGCTGCGGTCTTCTCAAACTGTAGCTTACAGACCTGAAAAGGATGGTGCCTTTACCTTTGGATTACTCGCTGAAACTGTTGGGCGATTTATTTGCAACTCCTGTATACGACCTTTCAAAGCTTCTATCTCGGCATCCATTTTGTCCTCGAGCTGTACAATTTTTGTATTCTGTGCTTCTAACTGCGAAGACATTTGTTCCACCTGCAATGATAAGCGCTCCTCTTGTGCTTCCATCTTGGATGTAATCTGTGTCGACATATCTGAAATACGCGTTTCTTGTCCTTCAATCTTCGATGTTATTTCTGACGACATTTCTGCAATACGTGTCTTCTGTTCTTCCATCTTGGATGCCAGTTGAGATGTTATATCTGTCTTTTGCGATTCCAGTTGAGAAGCCGCTGTCGATGTTTGAGCAGATATTGCAGCCAAAATCATGTTCAAGTCTGTGCTCGTAACTGTCTGCGTAACTTTCTCTTCCATGTTTGTTGTTTCCTCGCCATCAAGATGAAAGTCACACTCTTCCACGTCTATTCCTTCTAATTCCATTGCCTCTCCTAGTCGTGCCTGAAGTTTGAGCTTAATGCCGATTGTATTCAATCCACGGCCCTCCAACTCCTTCTTCAGTTGCTGCATCTTCAATTCACTGAACTTTGCGATGTCCTTGTTGTCCTCTGGAATTTATTCAACAATTCCTCTTCTGACACCAATTGTAACGAACTTACTTGCAAATCCTCTTATTTACCCTTTTGCTAAGTTCGTATCACTAAACTGTTGAATAAATAACTCCAATATTGGATAATGGAAAAATGGCCTTTATTAAAGTACTTCACAATAACACTTATATTTTGCAACTAGCTGGCTTAATAACCAAACTGATAGCTTAAATTATATGACTTTCAAAATAATACTAATATGGCTCGCTAGATAGCGTCTTAATCGAAACTGCTTGATAGCTCAAATCAAACTGAATTCCAGCGCCTCTACATTTGCTGCCTTTTATACTTTCTGATTTCAACGTTCGCATCTTCTAGGCGCTTCCATTTCCAGAATTTACTAGTTGCCATCAGCTCTCAAACTTCTCAGCTGTAACTACAATTCCACGATTTTATAGCTTCTCTCATTGCATACTTTCAGGAGTATCTCAGATATATGCATGTGTTTGTGCATTGATTCTCCGCTGCTCGTATACGTACGTGGTACATATGTGTAGACGCAATTATTGTTTCGTTTATGTAGATACATAATGATTGATCTATGGATGTGCATGATATCACTGTTTAGCATCGGCTTAGAGATAGCAGCACCCCTTAGTTTTGCTAATATTCGTAACAATATGTACATATTACGTACTTGCGAAGGAAATTATACTCACCTGTGAAAATTTCACAAACCTTAATTTGTTAAAAAAACAAAAACAAAAATTATGACCTTAAAAACCCCTGTGAAAAGAGTTGTATAGATAGACGTGTTTATATCCACATTAGAGCATGCAGAATTTTTAAAAAGTGCTGTACAAAATCAAGTCCACACAATCATGTTTTTTTGACCAGGAGCAGTAGACCTATAGGTGGTACACCTAAAACAGAAAAAAAAAATAACAACACCAAGGCGATCATGCATGTAAAGTAAATTATAATAGTAATATAGGTTATTGAGTCATAAAATTTAATTTATTGCAACAATCTTTAAATGCTATTTTTATAGGGTGCACTATTCCAAGGAAGATATTGAAGTGCACTAAATTTTGATGAAAAGTATTTACACAACTTTTTAAAAGCGACATTTCTATAGAAATTTCTTATGTGTTGTGTTATCGAAAGCCCCTGGTATATCAATAAAAGCGCAGAGGGCTATATTTTTAGACTATAGAGCCTTTTCGATCTTTACCGTGAGACTATGAATAGCCGTCTCCGTGGATTGCCCTGATTGGGAGGCAAACTGATTCCTACACAGAGGGAGTTTATTTAGATTTACCTCCCTAGAGTCAATTCTATATTCCAATTACTGCCACATACTATGCGATATTCCGAATTCGTGTAATTCAAAAGGAAGCTAAGCATGCCAAACAAGATCGCGAAAATAATTGCTAAAATTCATAAGTTTCTATACTCAAAAAGCGGTGGAAATAGTCTTAAATGTACTAAAATGAATGAAAATGAATGAGTATTCATTCATTTTAGTACATATAAGACTATTTTCACCGCTTTTTAAGTATAAACTACGCCAAGAGCAATTTTGTGGACGCTATTTATACATAACTGGGTAGTGTGAATGAAAAATAAAGAAAAACAATTCCTTCTAGATTCCAGGATTTTGAACAATAAAAACGAGGGAAAATTTTCAACTCAACCCATTTAAGCCTGAGTAAATTTTTGGTTAGAAGTGCCTAATTAAAATTTCAATACCCTTGATGATGAAAAATATTTACACAGCTTTTTAAAAGCGACATTTCTATTGAAATTTCTCATTATATGAGCTGTATGTGTTATTGATATGTACAGAGCGTGCACTTAATTAGTTTTATTTGCTCCCAAACTGCTAATATGTTCCATACTACTACAAAGCCAGAGTTGGGAGCGGTGCAATAAATTTTGGGTAGGAACACTGCTCGAACTTATGTGGGATGACATAATAAAGATCTTGTTTAAAGTGTTAATGAGACCGTTATGAATTTAAATATTGTTCATCTTACAATAACCTTTCCCTCTAGTTTTAATAATAAGGAATTAAACACAATCAAAATACTTCTTAATTGCAGTTAGAGTTATACACAGTGTTGCTATTTTGGTGCTTTTGGAGCCGGATCTAGCCCAATTTTTTGCGTTTAGCTCAAAAAATTCCAGCTTATCTCCTAGCTCTTTTTTTTGCCCTTTTTAAAATGTTTGCTCCTTTTTGGCTCCAAATCTATTTCGTCAATACGTATTGTGAAATTTGTAATGTGTTTTATGTGTGTCGAAGTTTTATTTTATTTGTTCCGTTATGTTAGATATGGCAACTCGGTACTCAACTTATAACAAAAACTTTAATCGATAAACTGTGTCATGAGATTGCATATTTGCTTTCCTGCTTGTGCAACAGCATAGTGTCACCTTCTAAGAGTTTCGACCCTTTAACTTCAGATTATAAGAAATGTTTGTCTCCCGTACCTTATTTGCATCATACGTTTGAAGAATATATACGAATTAAAAAATAAGATAAATGTGTAGACGAATTTATGGAAAGAAAGATACGTAATATGTATATTTCGCGACTTCATAATTAAATTAATAGAGCAATTAAGGCAACGCTTGCCGCAAAATATAGAAACGCTTCGCAAAATAGATTTCTTTTCGGTTGAAAACACATTGAGAATTGTGAAACCTCAATTTTTTTCATATTTCACAAATGAAAAAAACAAGTATAACACTGACGAAATAACTAGGTTAGAAATGCAAAAATTACAAAAGTGGAAAATGTGACTTCAACTTTAAGTTTTTGGTTTGAAGTTAAAGAGTTTAAGAACGCGTTAAATGAAAACGCTTTCCAAGAGCTTGTCCATTTTGTGCTTACATTTCTTTTGCTGCCAATAAGTAATGCGGAAGTTGAAAGAACGTTATCAAACATGAGTTTAATTAAAAGCAAACACAGAAACAAAATGAATTTAGTTATGCTGAATTCGCTTCTGACAATACGAAGTGGTCTTAAACGGTTGAATAAATGCTGTCATGACTTTGAAATAAACAACGATCTCTTAAAACTAATGAACACAAAAAATATTTATGAATAAAAAAAAAAATAAATGTAAGGCGCGATAACCTCCGAAGAGATCTAAGGCCGAGCTTCTCTTCCAATTTGCGTCGTGCTCCTCTTGATTTTTCCCTACAAATTGGCCGGACGGGACCTACATGTTTTATGCCGACTCCGAGCGGCATCTGCAAGGCAGATGAGTTTTCACTGAGAGCTTTTCATGGCAGAAATACAATCGGAGCGCTTGCCAGACACTGCCGAGGGGCGACCCCGCTTAGAAAAATTTTCTTCTAATTGAAAAATCTTATTTCTAAAATTGTTGATGTTGCTTTGCCCGGGAGTTGAACCCAGGGCATACGGTGTGATAGGCGGAGCACGCTACCATCACACCACGATGGCCGCCAATATTTATGAATGTAGCAATAATAATAATTCATCTTCTGAGGACCAAATCATAAATTGTGAAGTCTAAGGCCCTTCATATATATCTCGTCCCAACATAAACTTAAATATCGCACGATACATTACCGTCAAATGGCAAAACAAAAGTTAAAAAACAAAACATTTCTTATTGTTAAAAAATATAAAATGAACTATAAAAACAGGATTATTTATGTACCTCTATTGTACCTTTTTTTTTGTGAGTTTACTATACCTTTTTTATAACTTTGTTTAAGTTTGATTTGAAATAATTGTGAAAACTTACATTGAAAAATATACATATACTTTTAGCTCTTTTTGCAACTGGTTTTGAATTTTTTTGAAGAAATTTAGCTCTTTCTAGCCCTTTTTTCTAGATTCTAGCCCCAAAGACATTTTTTCCTGGCAACAAGGGTTATACAACACTCGGCCCATTTTAGCTTAAGTTTTCGGGTGAAAGTGTGTGCCAAAATTCTAAACAACACTTCTAAAAATAAAATTTTCTTAGAAATTTCTTCTTATAGTAGCTTTATATTTTACGATATGTACAGAGCGTGCACTTAATTAGTTTTATTTGCTTCAAAACTGCTTATATATCCTATCGTATACTGCTACTAAACCAGAGTTGGGAACAGTACAATACATTTTGTGTAGCAACACTGCTCGAACTTAAGTGGGATGACATAATCAAGATCTTGTTCAAAGTGTTAATGAGACCTTAATTTGTAATGGATTAAAGCATCTTGCCATCTTTTTTAGGTTGGTAAAATTAATGTGTTGTAGACAGCTTTTGCAAATTCCTACAAAACGAGTCTACGTCGCCTCAAATAAAACAACCTTGCTACTTTAAACCTTTTGATGTTTTTTCAAGAGAATGTGGGGTCCCAACCATGATAAAAGTAACTTTTTCACTATAAATCAAACCTTATTACCCTAAGTATATTAGCCTAAATTAGTTATATTTGGGTCGGGGTCTAGACAATTTTTATACGAACAAGTGTATGGTAACTTTGATTGAATAACGGTTGTAGATAATAACATGAAGGAATCGAGAAAGATAAATACTTCCTTATATCAAAATTTTTGAAATGGATTAGTATTCCAATTGGGCTAAATCGAGCGATAACAACGGTTCCTTATTCCATATAAAAAGTTTCCATAAAATTGGAAAACTGACATTGCATTTAAAAATATTGTTTCAAAGTGGTAAAACTTGGCGAGTATATTAACTTTATGACTAAATCGTGAAAATTTAGTAAAAGGTAAAAGGAAGATGTGCGGAGTACCGCAGACATTTAGTTGCGATTTCCTTTTCCCTAGCTTGCGACCACATCGCCTTTTCCTTTTTCAACATTACTTTGTTTTAACGTTTTTTAATTCATCTTGGTCGTACGAACATCTGCCTGACAAGGCGGGCTCAGCGGTCTTATTTTAAAAACGGGGTTAAAAACCGTTCGCCACTACAGCGCTCCTTGCTGTTGTAAACCCGTCATTACAGCTGAAAATACCACCTGGCTGCAAATCATTCAATAGAAACGGTCCACATAACACCTTGGATTATGAGGTTGGCAGTTCTTGGAATAGAATGAGAAATAATAAAATAATTAAAAAAATGTTTAGTTAAACGGTTTTATTGAAAACAATACTTACATGAAGTAATGATAATACTAAAAGCCTGAAAATAATTAGGTAGGTCCTAGGTACTAGTCATCACAGGCCTCATCAATCTAGGGCGTTGATCAGACAATTAAATAAAAGCGATGGACGCGTCAATAGAAGTTATTACTTCAGATTTTATACAGCTTGTGCTGTGATTTGGTACTCAACTTTTCGACTCGTACCTGAAAAAATTGCAAAACGTTTTCATATGGCAACTTTTGCCATTTTTAACACGCTTTTATTAGCTTGGCCTGTATGTAACGGAATCTTTGAGCTTAATTTTCACCGGTTTCTAGAAGTCTGATTAATTTGAAACTTTGCATACGTATCAAGGACCGATGACAATGCATTAATGTGGTGGTGTGGTGACATAGGGTCAACGGCCATAAGGTCAATTGGCCTTATTATCACTTTGAATGGCCATAAGTTTGATTGCAACTTTGCGCCCGTATCAAGGCTCGATGACAATGCATTAATATGATGGTGCGATGACATAAGGTCAACGGCCATAAGGTCAATTGGCCTTATTGCCACTTTGAATGGCCATAAGTTTGAAACTTTGCACACGTATCAACGCTCGATGACACTGCATTTATGTGATTGTGTGGTGACATAAGGTCAATTGGGCTTATTACCACTTTGAATGGCCATAAGTTTGATTGAAACTTTGCAAACGTATCAAGGCTCGATGACAATTCATTAATGTGATGGTGCGTTGACATAAGGTCAATTTGCCTTATTACCACTTTGAATGGCTATAAGTTTGATTGAAACTTTGCACACGTATCAAGGGTCGATGACATAAGGTGACATAAGGTCAACGGCCATAAGGTCAATTGGCGTTATTACCACTTTGAATGGCCGTAAGTTTGATTGAAACTTTGCACACATATCGATGACAATGCATTAATGTGATGGTGTGGTGGCATAAGGTCAACGGTCATAAGGTCAATTGGCCTTATTACCACTTTGAATGGCCATAAGTTTGATTGAAACTTTGCACACGTATCAAGGCTCGATGACAATGCATTAATGTGATGGTCTGGTGACATAAGGTCAACGGCTATAAGGTCAATTGGCTTTATTACCACTTTGAATGGCCATAAGTTTGATTGAAACTTTGCACACGTATCAAGGCTCAATGACAATGCAATAATGTAATGGTGGGGTGACATAAGGTTAACGGACATTAGGTCAATTGAACTTATGACCACCCCAAATGGCCATAGATTTGAAACCTTGCACATAATGCGAAGAACGCATTCCTTTATTAATGATATAAGGGGATGCATGGCACATCTACGAAAGAGCATACTGGAGCCCTGTTTAACACGCTTTTATTAGCTTGGCCTGTATCCATCTATGTATCTATTGCTTTGTTTTCACTATGTCAAAATCACTGACATCAAATACTGACATAACTGTCACCATGGCGATTTGGTGTCAAATGTGTTTTCATTTCATATTAAAAACTGGCATGAAATCGATATAGCAGGGTGTGCCAAAGACTGTCATCAAATTGTGGTGTCAGTCGATTGACATCCAGTTTTCATCACTGACGTCAAACGTTAAGTAAATACTTTTGACAGCGACGGGGTCATTTCGGGACTATTTCGGGATCATTTGGGGTACCTACCGGCATCATTTCTGGTTGGTTTTCGGGTTCCGTCCGGGATCCCATCGGGGTCATTTCGGGACTTTTTCGGGATCATTTGGGGTACCTTCCGGCATAATTTCTAGATGGTTTTGGGTATCCGTCCGGGATCCCGTCGGGGTCATTTTGGGACTTTTTCTCGACTAATACGGGATCATTTGAGGTACCTTCCGGCATCATTTCTAGATGGTTTTGGGTATCCGTCCGGGATCCCGTCGGGGTCATTTCGGGACTTTTTCGCCACTAATACGGGATGATTTGGGGACCCTTTCGGCATAATTTCTGGAGGGTTTTAGGGATCCGTCCATCAGGGTCATTTCGGGACTTTTTCGGGATCATTTGGGGTACCTTCCGGCATCATTTCTAGATGGTTTGGGTATCCGTCCGGGATCCCGTCGGGGTCATTTCGGGACTATTTCTCGACTAATACGGGAACATTTGGGGTACCTTCCGGCATCATTTCTAGATGGTTTTGGGTATCAGTCCGGGATCCCGTCGGGGTCAATTCGGGACTTTTTCGCGACTAATACGGGATCCCACCAGGGTCATTTCGGGACTTTTTCGGGATCATTTGGGGTACCTGCCGGCATCATTTCTGGTTTTGGGTATTCGTCCGGGATCCCGTCGAGGTCATTTCGGGACTTTTTCTCGACTAATACGGGATCATTTGGGGTACCTTCCGGCATCATTTCTAGATGGTTTTGGGTATCCGTCCGGGATCCCGTCGGGGCCATTTCGGTACTTTTTCGTGACTAATACGGGATCATTTGGGGACCCTTTCACATAATTTCTGGAGGGTTTTAGGGATCCGTCCGGGATCCCATCAGGGTGATTTCGGGACTATTAGGGGATCATTTGGGAACCTTTCCGGCATCATGTCTGGATAGTTTTCGGGATCCGTCAGGGATTCCGTCGGGGTCATATCGGGACTTTTTCTAGACTGATTCGGGTTCACTTGGGGACCCTTTCGGCATCATTTCTGGATGGTTTTCGGGATCTGTACGGGATCGTTTGGGGACCCTTCCGCCATCATTTCTGTGTGGTTCTCTGGATAAGTCTAGAATTGTGTAGTTGTCATTTCGGGTTTTTGGGACTATTCCGGGAACTTTTGGAGACCCTTCCGGGGCATTTCTGGATGGTAACCGGGATCCGTCCGCGATATCGTCGGGGTAATTTCGTGGCTTTTTTTGGATAAATTCGGGATCATTTGTTGGATCCTATCAAGTTATCAGCTCATATAGATCTTTTTTTTTACTCAATTAAAAAATTAAAGTGCATTAGACAGAACAAAAATTTTTAAACAGATATCTTGATAAGCAGGCTAACGTGAATAGCCCATATATTTCATTTTCTCCTTGCGGACGGGGCCGCGGCTAAAGGCTAGTATATTTATAAAGAAAAAAAGAACTCACGCGGAAAGAGCAGCGCAAGCTGTTCCACTTGGCAGATACCTCAAATCGCGACATCTTTAAAATATCCGCCACATCCTGCCATTGAGCCTCCCTCAAATTCCGGTCCCTGTATTGAGGCGAAAGAAAATTCAATGTCCCCTCCCTGACCTCTACTTCCTGCAATAGCTTCTGCGTTTGCTCGGCTGTCCATTTTTCAGTCAGTTTTCTCACCCACTTCCTTTTTTCAGTGGTACTACCGACTGGGTGAACGAAAATTGCAGAATTTGAAGCTGACTTATCCATTACGTCCTCCAACTACTCCAACCCCAAACGGCAACCCTACTCAAAAATGTCCCTATTGTAATGCGGAGTGAAATACCTACCTTTCGTTTGATACCCATATCCAAAATGACCCTATTGTAATGCAAAGTGAAATACCTTTCGTTTGATACCCATATCGGCATATCTCATGTTTTTTTTTTTTATTTCGAATAGGTAGCAACCCTAAACGGCAACCCTACTCAACAATGACCCTATTGTAATGTGGAGTGAAATATCTTTCGTTTGATACCAATATCGGCATATCTCATGCAATTGTTTTAAATTTCGAATAGGTGGCAACCCTAAATGGCAACGCTACTCAAAAATGTCCCTATTGTAATGCAAAGTGAAATACCTTTCGTTTGATACCCATATCGGCATATCTCATGTTTTTTTTTTTTATTTCGAATAGGTGGCAACCCTAAACGGCAACGCTACTCAAAAATGTCCCTATTGTAATACGGAGTGAAATACCTTTCGTTTGATACCCATATCGGCATATCTCATGCAATTTTTTTAAATTTCGAATAGGTGGCAACCCTACTCAAAAATGTCCCTATTGTAATGCGGAGTGAAATACCTTTCTTTTGATACCCATATCGGCATATCTCATGCAATTTTTTTTAATTTCGAATAGGTGGCAAACCTAAATGGCAACCCTACTCAAAAACGTCCCTATTGTAATGCGGAGTGAAATACCTTTCATTTGATACCCATATCGGTATATGTCATGCAATTTTTTTTTTAATTTCGAATAGGTGGCAACCTTGTGAGACATTCTGAGTGGCAACACCTAAGTAGAAAGTCTTAGAAGGTGATACATTATCTCTGTGCCAAATTTCAATTAAATCGGTTGAGCCGTTCCCGAGATCGTTCGGCTATACAAACAAACAAGAATTGCTCGTTTAATGAGAGATTTGCCAGCATGTTGGCAAATCTTTTTTGTGTGTCAAACGTTTCCAACAGCGCTGCCAAACTGAAATTTGGTCGTTTTTACTTGGATGCCATTTTGTCTGACAGTGAGCAGTCAAACCTGACTGCAAACGCAACTGACACTATTTGGCAGCCCGTTTTCATTATTTTGGCAACATTTGACGACATATATGCCGTAATGAAAACGAGGCTTATGTATCCATGTATGTATCTATGTATCCAAGTATGTATGTAACGGAATCTGGAGTGGAGCCGAAAGCCCCGGTAATGCAGAGCTCCGAACTCCGTTGCACTTTTTGAACGATTTTAAGATAGGTACTTTTAGCTAGTGCAGGCCACCAGACCAAGGCACCATAAAGAAGAATCGGGCGCACAATGGCTGTGTAAATCCAGTAGGTCACCTTAGGGGAGAATCTCCAGGAGGTGCCAATTGCCCTCTTTCAGGTGAACAGCTCCGCTGCTGCCTTCTTGGATCGCTCCACTATATGGTCACTCCATAATAGCTACCTATCCAGAATGACTCCCAAATACTTGACTTGATCGCTAAACGCTAAGAACGTACCCCCAATTCTTGGCGGTGTAAGATTTGGTACTTTGTACCTCCTCGTGAAGAGGACAAGCTCGGTTTTATCCGGGTTGACTTCCAAACCTGTGGCGGGTTGTACTCCTGGAGCAGCTCCAGGATGTCAGCTGGGTCCGTTGGCGTCACTGGAACCCAGGCTCTAGCCCTTGGTCGTGAGGGGATATCACGCGCCTCCACTACCTTGGGCGCGCGCCCGGATATACCACCCCTATCAGCGTGACGGCGGCCCTATAGAGGTTTACCGACCTGGCGTCGTCACAGGCAATTAGCTAGCATTTCCCTGGAACCACCCTGCATCTGTGTAAGATGGCGGTGGACCAGGGTTGTCTTTCTTAATCTTAACGGCCCCCGTAGCGAGCGCGGCCTCGATCGACTTCCACTGTTGTTTCGGAATCCTGCCATCTTCACTGCTCTCGTCTATAATGCCAATGATCTTCCGAACCTTGGCAATTTCGGCGAAAGACCGCGTCCATCCCCCTGCATCTTGGCCCTTTTCGGTGCCGTGGGGTTGGATTCATCCATGGACCGCTGGCGTTTCGAGGTTTCATCACTCTCGACTAAAACTTTTAAAATTACTTGAACTAAAAAATTAAAAATAAATAATAGTTTAAAAAAACTAAAAAAACCCGCTTTTATAGCTAACCGAACTAAAAAATTGAAAATAATTTTCAATTAAAAAGAGTTTATATAACAGTAGTAGAAGGTCAAACAATCATTTATAGTTAATCACCTGAAAATAAAATTTAAGTTATTAACAGTAAAACGCGTGTGGTGCTTGATATTGAATGATACAATCATTCTATTGGCAACTATCTGAGAGGAAAGATATGAAATGTAGTCAAATGCACCCCACGCTTTTTAATCTGAATTGAATTATTCTGTTAATAACTTAAATTTTATTATAATTTTATTTTGAGGTGATTAACTATAAATGATTGTTTGACCTTCTACTACTGTTATATAAACTCTTTTTAATTGAAAATCATTTTCTATTTTTTAGTTGAGTTAGCTGTAAAAGCGTTTTTTTTTTTAGTTTTTTTTAACTATTTTTATACTCAGTTGAGCAGAGCTCACAGAGTATATTAAGTTTGATTGGATAACGGTTGGTTGTACATATATAAAGGAATCGAGATAGATATAGACTTCCATATATCAAAATAATCAGGATCGAAAAAAATTTGAATTTGAACTTGAGTAAATTTTGAGGTATCTTGATGAAATTTGGTATGTAGGTTCCTGAGCACTCATCTCAGATCGCTATTTAAAATGAACGATATCGGACTATAATAACCACGCCCACTTTTTCCATATCGAAAATTTCGAAAAACCGAAAAAGTGCGATAATTCATTACCAAAGACAGATAAAGCGACGAAACTTGGTAGATGAGTTGAATTTATGACGCAGAATAGAAAATTAGTAAAATTTTGGGCAATGGGCGTGGCACCGCCCACTATTAAAAGAAGGTAATTTAAAACTTTTGCAAGCTGTAATTTGCCAGTCGTTGAAGATATCATGATGAAATTTGGCGCGGACGTTACTCCTATTACTATATGTACGCTTAATAAAAATTAGCAAAATCGGAGAAGGACCACGCCCACTTTTAAAAAAAATTTTTTTTTAAAGTAAAATTTTAACAAAAAATTTAATATATTTACAGTATATAAGTAAATTATGTCAACATTCAACTCCAGTAATGATATGGTGCAACAAAATAAAAAAATAAAATGAAATTTCAAAATGGGCGTGGCTCCGCCCTTTTTCATTTAATTTGTCTAGGATACTTTTAACGCCATAAGTCGAACAAAAATTAACCAATCCTTTTGAAATTTGGTCGGGCCATAGATTTTATGATGCTTACTGTTTTCTGTGAAAACGGGCGAAATCGTTTGATGCCACGCCCAGTTTTTATACACAGTCGTCCGTCTGTCCTTCTGCATGGCCGTTAACACGATAACTTGAGCAAAAATCGACATATCTTTAATGAACTTAGTTCACGTACTTACTTGAACTCACTTTATCTTGGTATGAAAAATGAACGAAATCCGACAATGACCGCGCCCACTTTTTCGATATTGAAAATTACGAAAAATTTAAAAAATGCCATAATTCTATACCAAATACGAAAAAAGGATGAAACATGGTGAGGTAATTGGATTGGTTTATTGACGCGAAATATAACTTTAGAAAAAACTTTATAAAATGGTTGTGACACCTACCATATTAAGTAGAAGAAAATGAAAAAGTTCTGCAGGGCGAAATAAAAAACCCTTAAAATCTTGGCAGGTATTACATAAATAAATAAATTAGCGGTATCCAACAGATGATGTTCTGGGTCACCCTGGTCCACATTTTGGTCGATATCTGGAAAACGCCTTCACATATACAACTACCAACACTCCCTTTTAAACTCCCATTAATACCTTTAATTTGATACCCATATCGTACAAACACATTCTAGAGTCACCCCTGGTCCACCTTTATGGTGATATCTCGAAACGGCGTCCACCTATGGAACTAAGCCCCACGCCCCTTTAAAATATTCATTAACACCTTTCATTTGATACCCATATCGTACAAACATATTCTAAAGTCACCCCTGGTCCACCTTTATGGCGATATCTCGAAAAGGCGAACACCTATAGAACGAAGGCCCACTCCCTTTTAAAAATACTCATTAACACCTTTCATTTGATGCCCATATCGTACAAACAAAGTCTAGAGTCACCCCTGGTCCACCTTTATTCCGATACCTCAAAAAGGCGTCCACCTATGGAACTAAGGCCCCTCCCTTTTAAAATACTCATTAACACCTTTCGTTTGATACCCATATTGCACAAGCGAATTCTAGAGTCGCCCCTGGTCCACCTTTATGGCGATATCTCGAAACGGCGTCCACCTATGGAACTAAGGATTATTCCCTTTTAAAATACCCATTAACACCTTTCTTTTGATACCCATATTGTATAAACAAATCCTAGGGTCACCCCTGCTCCACCTTTATGGCGATATCTCGAAACGGCGTCCACCTATGGAACTTAAAATACTCATTAACACCTTTCTTTTGATATCCATATTGTACAAACAAATTCTAGGGTCACCCTGGTCCACCCTTATGGCGATATCTCGAAAATGCGACCACCTATACAACAACCACCACTCCCTTTTAAAACCCTAATTAATACCTTTAATTTGATACCCATATCATACAAACACATTCCAGAGTTACCCCTGGTCCACCTTTATGGCGATATTTCGAAACGGCGTCCACCTATAGAACTAAGGCCCACTCCCTTTTAAAATACTCATTAACACCTTTCTTTTGATACCCATATTGTACAAACAAATTCTAGGGTCACCCCTGGTCCACCTTTATGGCGATATCTCGAAACGGCGTCCATCTATGGAACTAAGGATTACTCGCTTTTAAAATACTCATTAACACCTTTCATTTGATACCCATATGGTACAAACGAAAAGGCGACCACCTATACAACAACCACCACTCCCTTTTAAAACCCTCATTAATACCTTTAATTTGATACCCATATCGTACAAACACATTCTAGAGTCACCCCTGGTCCACCTTTATGGCGATATTTCGAAACGGCGTCCACCTATAGAACTAAGGCCCACTCCCTTTTAAAATACTCATTAACACCATTCGTTTGATGCACATATTGTACAAACAAATTCCTTGGTCACCCCTGGTCCACCTTTATGGCGATATCTCGAAACGGCGTCCACCTATGGAACTAAGGATTACTCCCTTTTAAAATACTCATTAACACCTTTCATTTGATACCCATATCGTACAAACGCATTCTAGAGTCACCCCTGGTCCACCTTTATGGCGATATTTCGAAACGGCGTCCACCTATTGAACTAAGGCCCACTCCCTTTTAAAATACTCATTAACACCATTCGTTTGATGCCCATATTGTACAAACAAAATCTAGGGTCACCCCTGGTCCACCTTTATGGCGATATCTCGAAACGGCGTCCACCTATGGAACTAAGGATTACTCCCTTTTAAAATACTCATTAACACCTTTCATTTGATACCCATATCGTACAAACGCATTCTAGAGTCAACCCTGATCCACCTTTATGGCTATATCCCTAAATGGCGTCCACCTATAGAACTATGCCCCACTCCCTCATAAAATACTCTTTAATGCCTTTCATTTGATACACATGTCATACAAACACATTCCAGGGTTTCCCTCGGTTCATTTTCCTACATGGTTATTTTCCCTTATGTTGTCACCATAGCTCTCAACTGAGTATGTAATGTTCGGTTACACCCGAACTTAACCTTCCTTACTTGTTTATTTTAGCTTAGTGTTGGCACCAGGGATCACACTATCGATAGTTTCGATAGTCTGGCACAACCGCCTCCATCGATTGCATTGTGGGACTAAGAGAGTTCTTTGTTTTTAATCTGTGTAAAAGAAGATTTTTCCTATTTTTTTATTGTTCCAGTTAATATTTCTGTTTAATAAAAGGAACTCTTGCCACTGACATCACAGATACCACCTTTTTAACTGTTTAGGTCTTTCGCAGCAGATTAAGTTTTTTACCTATATTTGTATATGAATAGCTAAATTCAATAACGGCATTGTCAACAAAGCGACGGATGAAACGGTTGCTGTATAAATTGTACGATCTCATCGGTCTGTCTGGAAATGTTTCCAAATACGCGTGTACGACTGTTAGGATTCGAAAAAAAAACTATTAACTTATTAGCGTCCAAATATAGTCCCCCATCATGCTTTCCGTATACTGGCCTTGGTAGCGTTTCTCAAACTCCATTATATCTTGATGGAATCGCTCCCCGTGCTCTTCTGAATAAGCTCCCATATTATCTTTGAATTTATCCAGATGTGAATGTAACATGTGCATCTTTAGCGACGTTCTACACCCGATGGCGGAAAAATTCGTAATCATGCCAGTTATCAGCTCATCATAATTTTCATCCCTATGATTTCCAAGAAAGCCATGAACTACTGCCTTAAAACTGTTCCACGCTAGTTTGTCCTCATTGCTAAGTAGGTCTGGGAAAATATCGCAGTTCATAATTTTTTTTATTTGAGGACCAACAAAGACTCCAGCTATAATTTTCGCCTCTGACAGCTTTGGAAAAAAGTCTGCAAATATTTGAAAGCTTTAGACTCAATATTAAGAGCCTTCACAAATTGTTTAATAAGGCCCAATTTAATATGCAATGGCGGCATCAATATATTTTTAGGATCGACAATTGATTCATGTTTAATATTGAATCTTCCCACTCCATACTCAGTATGTTCAGGCCAATGTTTTTGGCGATATTGGGCGGCATCATTTCTGGTATACCATAGGCAAAGATAACAGGAGTGTTTGGTATATCCACCTTGCATTCCAGTAAAAAAACAAACCATTTGAAGTCTCCAATAACTTCCCACTTGTATTCCGTATATTTGATTGCAGTTAATAGCATTCTAATACTGTCATAATTTTCTTTAAGATGTATGTAATGTGCCAGTGGAATAGATGGAAATTTGTTCCCATTGTGTAGTAGACTTTTTGTTGAGCTGTCGATAAAGAGGCGCCATTCATTTGTATTACAAGGAATGCCAATTGCTTCAAATAAACCTTTCACGTCATAGCAAAAACAGAGTCCATCTTCCTAGCTGCATCACGCTGGAGCCCGCTTTCAAAAAATCCAAATTTTTTTTGTGATTTCTATAACTACAAACGATGCAATTGATTGTAGTGAAATTCATTTTTTTGTAGTTCTTATAGTTACTCCGAAAATATAATACATTGTGCGGAAACTAAGCAATTTAAGTAAATTTGGTTTTTTTCTTTTTGAAATACGTTTTAAATCGTTTGTAGTTTTTCATACGAAAAAAAATTTTTTTTTTGGTCCACAGGTTTCGGAGATATCGCTAACGCATCTCAAAAAAACCAAGAACGCAGCAATTTGGAAGCACTAAAAGTACTTTTCCTATAACTACAAACGATGAAATTGATTGTAGTGAAATTCATTTTTTTGTAGTTCTTATAGTTACTCCGAAAATATAATACATTGTGCGGAAACCAAGCAATTTAAGCAAATTTGGGTTTTTTCTTTCTGAAATACGTTTTAAATCGTTTGTAGTTTTTCATAGGAAAAAAAATTTTTTTTTTGGTCCATAGGTTTCGGAGATATCGCTAACGCATCTCAAAAAAACCAAGAACGCAGCAATTTGGAAGCACTAAAAGTACTTTTCCTATAACTACAAACGATGAAATTGATTGTAGTGAAATTCATTTTTTTGTAGTTCTTATAGTTACTCCGAAAATATAATACATTGTGCGGAAACCAAGCAATTTAAGTAAATTTGGTTTTTTTCTTTTTGAAATACGTTTTAAATCGTTTGTAGTTTTTCATACGAAAAAAAATTTTTTTTTTGGTCCACAGGTTTCGGAGATATCGCTAACGCATCTCAAAAAAACCAAGAACGCAGCAATTTGGAAGCACTAAAAGTACTTTTCCTATAACTACAAACGATGAAATTGATTGTAGTGAAATTCATTTTTTTGTAGTTCTTATAGTTACTCCGAAAATATAATACAATGTGCGGAAACCAAGCAATCTAAGCAAATTTGGGATTTTTCTTTCTGAAATACGTTTTAAATCGTTTGTAGTTTTTCATAGGAAAAAAAATTTTTTTTTGGTCCACAGGTTTCGGAGATATCGCTAACGCATCTTTGTATTTCAGAAAGAAAAAACCCAAATTTCCTTAAATTGCTTGGTTTCCGCACAATGTATTATATTTTCGGAGTAACTATAAGAACTACAAAAAAATGAATTTCACTACAATCAATTTCATCGTTTGTAGTTATAGGAAAAGTACTTTTAGTGCTTCCAAATTGCTGCGTTCTTGGTTTTTTTGAGATGCGTTAGCGATATCTCCGAAACCTGTGGACCAAAAAAAAAAATTTTTTTCGTATGAAAAACTACAAACGATTTAAAACGTATTTCAAAAACAAAAAAACCAAATTTACTTAAATTGCTTGGTTTCCGCACAATGTATTATATTTTCGGAGTAACTATAAGAACTACAAAAAAATGAATTTCACTACAATCAATTTCATCGTTTGTAGTTATAGGAAAAGTACTTTTAGTGCTTCCAAATTGCTGCGTTCTTGGTTTTTTTGAGATGCGTTAGCGATATCTCCGAAACCTGTGGACCAAAAAAAAAAATTTTTTTCGTATGAAAAACTACAAACGATTTAAAACGTATTTCAAAAACAAAAAAACCAAATTTACTTAAATTGCTTGGTTTCCGCACAATGTATTATATTTTCGGAGTAACTATAAAAACTACAAAAAAATTTATTTCACTACAATCAATTTCATCGTTTGTAGTTATAGGAAAAGTACTTTTAGTGCTTCCAAATTGCTGCGTTCTTGGTTTTTTTGAGATGCGTTAGCGATATCTCCGAAACCTGTGGACCAAAAAAAAATTTTTTTTCGTATGAAAAACTACAAACGATTTAAAACGTATTTCAAAAAGAAAAAAACCAAATTTACTTAAATTGCTCGGTTTCCGCACAATGTATTATATTTTCGGAGTAACTATAAGAACTACAAAAAAATGAATTTCACTACAATCAATTTCATCGTTTGTAGTTATAGGAAAAGTACTTTTAGTGCTTCCAAATTGCTGCGTTCTTGGTTTTTTTGAGATGCGTTAGCGATATCTCCGAAACCTATGTACCATAAAAAAAATTTTTTTTCTTATGAAAAACTACAAACGATTTAAAACGTATTTCAGAAAGAAAAAACCCAAATTTGCTTAAATTGCTTGGTTTCCGCACAATGTATTATATTTTCGGAGTAACTATAAGAACTACAAAAAAATGAATTTCACTACAATCAATTTCATCGTTTGTAGTTATAGGAAAAGTACTTTTAGTGCTTCCAAATTGCTGCGTTCTTGGTTTTTTTGAGATGCGTTAGCGATATCTCCGAAACCTATGGACCAAAAAAAATATTTTTTTCCTATGAAAAACTACAAACGATTTAAAACGTATTTCAGAAAGAAAAAACCCAAATTTGCTTAAATTGCTTGGTTTCCGCACAATGTATTATATTTTCGGAGTAACTATAAGAACTACAAAAAAATGAATTTCACTATAATCAATTTCATCGTTTGTAGTTATAGGAAAAGTACTTTTAGTGCTTCCAAATTGCTGCGTTCTTGGTTTTTTTGAGATGCGTTAGCAATATCTCCGAAACCTGTGGACCAAAAAAAAAAAATTTTTTTTTCCTACGAAAAACTACAAACGATTTAAAACGTATTTCAGAAAGAAAAAACCCAAATTTCCTTAAATTGCTTGGTTTCCGCACAATGTATTATATTTTCGGAGTAACTATAAGAACTACAAAAAAATGAATTTCACTGCAATCAATTTCATCGTTTGTAGTTATAGGAAAAGTACTTTTAGTGCTTCCAAATTTCTGCGTTCTTGGTTTTTTTGAGATGCGTTAGCGATATCTCCGAAACCTGTGGACCAAAAAAAAAATTTTTTTTCGTATGAAAAACCACAAACGATTTAAAACGTATTTCAAAAACAAAAAAACCAAATTTACTTAAATTGCTTGGTTTCCGCACAATGTATTATATTTTCGGAGTAACTATAAGAACTACAAAAAAATGAATTTCACCACAATCAATTTCATCATTCGTAGTTATAGGAAAAGTACTTTTAGTGCTTCCAAATTGCTGCGTTCTTGGTTTTTTTGAGATGCGTTAGCGATATCTCCGAAACCTGTGGACCAAAAAAAAAAATTTTTTTCGTATGAAAAACTACAAACGATTTAAAACGTATTTCAAAAACAAAAAAACCAAATTTACTTAAATTGCTTGGTTTCCGCACAATGTATTATATTTTCGGAGTAACTATAAAAACTACAAAAAAATGAATTTCACTACAATCAATTTCATTGCGGAAACCAAGCAATTTAAGTAAATTTGGTTTTTTTGTTTTTGAAATACGTTTTAAATCGTTTGTAGTTTTTCATACGAAAAAAATTTTTTTTTTTGGTCCACAGGTTTCGGAGATATCGCTAACGCATCTCAAAAAAACCAAGAACGCAGCAATTTGGAAGCACTAAAAGTACTTTTCCTATAACTACAAACGATGAAATTGATTGTAGTGAAATTCATTTTTTTGTAGTTCTTATAGTTACTCCGAAAATATAATACATTGTGCGGAAACCAAGCAATTTAAGTAAATTTGGTTTTTTTGTTTTTGAAATACGTTTTAAATCGTTTGTGGTTTTTCATACGAAAAAAAATTTTTTTTTTGGTCCACAGGTTTCGGAGATATCGCTAACACATCTCAAAAAAACCAAGAACGCAGCAATTTGGAAGCACTAAAAGTACTTTTCCTATAACTACAAACGATGAAATTGATTGCAGTGAAATTCATTTTTTTGTAGTTCTTATAGTTACTCCGAAAATATAATACATTGTGCGGAAACCAAGCAATTTAAGGAAATTTGAGTTTTTTCTTTCTGAAGTACGTTTTAAATCGTTTGTAGTTTTTCGTAGGAAAAAAAATTTTTTTTTTGGTCCACAGGTTTCGGAGATATTGCTAACGCATCTCAAAAAAACCAAGAACGCAGCAATTTGGAAGCACTAAAAGTATTTTTCCTATAAGTACGAACGATGAAATTGATTTTAGTGAAATTCATTTTTTTGTAGTTCTTATAGTTACTCCGAAAATATAATACATTGTGCGCAAACCAAGCAATTTAAGTAAATTTGGTTTTTTTCTTTTTGAAATACGTTTTAAATCGTTTGTAGTTTTTCATACGAAAAAAAAATTTTTTTTTGGTCCACAGGTTTCGGAGATATCGCTAACGCATCTCAAAAAAACCAAGAACGCAGCAATTTGGAAGCACTAAAAGTACTTTTCCTATAAGTACAAACGATGAAATTGATTTTAGTGAAATTCATTTTTTTGTAGTTCTTATAGTTACTCCGAAAATATAATACATTGTGCGAAAACCAAGCAATTTAAGGAAATTTGGGTTTTTTCTTTCTGAAATACGTTTTAAATCGTTTGTAGTTTTTCGTAGGAAAAAAAAATTTTTTTTTGGTCCACAGGTTTCGGAGATATTGCTAACGCATCTCAAAAAAACCAAGAACGCAGCAATTTGGAAGCACTAAAAGTACTTTTCCTATAAGTACAAACGATGAAATTGATTTTAGTGAAATTCATTTTTTTGTAGTTCTTATAGTTACTCCGAAAATATAATACATTGTGCGGAAACCAAGCAATTTAAGTAAATTTGGTTTTTTTGTTTTTGAAATACGTTTTAAATCGTTTGTGGTTTTTCATACGAAAAAAAAAATTTTTTTTTGGTCCACAGGTTTCGGAGATATCGCTAACGCATCTCAAAAAAACCAAGAACGCAGCAATTTGGAAGCACTAAAAGTACTTTTCCTATAACTACAAACGATGAAATTGATTGTAGTGAAATTCATTTTTTTGTAGTTCTTATAGTTACTCCGAAAATATAATACATTGTGCGGAAACCAAGCAATTTAAGCAAATTTGGGTTTTTTCTTTCTGAAATACGTTTTAAATCGTTTGTAGTTTTTCATACGAAAAAAAATTTTTTTTTTGGTCCACAGGTTTCGGAGATATCGCTGACGCATCTCAAAAAAACCAAGAACGCAGCAAATTGGAAGCACTAAGAGTACTTTTCCTATAACTACAAACGATGAAATTGATTGTAGTGAAATTCATTTTTTTGCAGTTCTTATAGTTACTCCGAAAATATAATACATTGTGCGGAAACCAAGCAATTTAAGTAAATTTGGTTTTTTTGTTTTTGAAATACGTTTTAAATCGTTTGTAGTTTTTCGTACGAAAAAAAATTTTTTTTTTGGTCCACAGGTTTCGGAGATATCGCTAACGCATCTCAAAAAAACCAAGAACGCAGCAATTTGGAAGCACTAAAAGTACTTTTCCTATAACTACAAACGATGAAATTGATTGTAGTGAAATTCATTTTTTTGTAGTTCTTATAGTTACTCCGAAAATATAATACATTGTGCGGAAACCAAGCAATTTAAGCAAATTTGGGTTTTTTCTTTCTGAAATACGTTTTAAATCGTTTGTAGTTTTTCATACGAAAAAAAAATTTTTTTTTGGTCCACAGGTTTCGGAGATATCGCTAACGCATCTCAAAAAAACCAAGAACGCAGCAATTTGGAAGCACTAAAAGTACTTTTCCTATAACTACAAACGATGAAATTGATTGTAGTGAAATTCATTTTTTTGTAGTTCTTATAGTTACTCCGAAAATATAATACATTGTGCGGAAACCAAGCAATTTAAGTAAATTTGGTTTTTTTCTTTTTGAAATACGTTTTAAATCGTTTGTAGTTTTTCATACGAAAAAAAATTTTTTTTTGGTCCACAGGTTTCGGAGATATCGCTAACGCATCTCAAAAAAACCAAGAACGCAGCGATTTGGAAGCACTAAAAGTACTTTTCCTATAACTACAAACGATGAAATTGATTGTAGTGAAATTCATTTTTTTGTAGTTCTTATAGTTACTCCGAAAATATAATACATTGTGCGGAAACCAAGCAATTTAAGGAAATTTGGGTTTTTTCTTTCTGAAATACGTTTTAAATCGTTTGTAGTTTTTCATAGGAAAAAAAAATTTTTTTTTTGGTCCACAGGTTTCGGAGATATTGCTAACGCATCTCAAAAAAACCAAGAACGCAGCAATTTGGAAGCACTAAAAGTACTTTTCCTATAACTACAAACGATGAAATTGATTGTAGTGAAATTCATTTTTTTGTAGTTCTTATAGTTACTACGAAAATATAATACATTGCAAAATTGGGAAATTCGAATACACCCGGTTGGGTATGCCAAACAATGATTTTTGCACAGCAAATGGGTTCTTTGAATAATTCTCTCGATTTAAATTACAAGCATAATAAAGTTTTTGAATGTGCAAGTAAATATTGTTGCTTACAATTCATATGTTCAAAAATAAAACAAACTTCATTTCAGCATACCCCTTCTAACAAAAATTATTCTTACGCTCAAGCAAATGTACGTACATACATATGTATGTATGTATGCTCATATGTAAGCTAAGAAATGTATGAACATGGTAATGTATCTGCTATGACGATCGTAGCGTATAAACAAACTTAGATATATATTCAAACACATACATATATTCTTAAACTAAAGATCAACCAACACCCCACTTCACTCCACTTCACACCCACCTCATTGATACCAATATTTCCAAGCATAAGCTAACATATGTATGTTTATACATTCACAAGTTCAAAAAAAAAAACAAACTTCTATTCAACCAACCACTTCCAACAAAAATTATTCTTACGCACAAGCATGTGTACATACATACATATGTATGTATGTTCAAATGTAAATCACAAAATCCTGAGAACTAGCTTCCTCTTTTTCATTCATAATGCTTCTTCTTAAGTTGTCCAAATTGGCGATGCAATTTGGCAATATGGCATTTGATATAATCGTCAAAAGAAAAATTTTTGTGATTTTATAAATACCAACTTCGATGCATATTGAGGGCTTTCATTATAACGCGCATAACTACTTCCATAACTAGGCACTTTTCCTATGAAATAATACCAAACTATTTATATGCCCTAATCGAAGTAATAATATGGTAGTAAAAAATGCAAATAAAGATGCGAGTATATTGCCCAATAAATGCCCAGTAACGTATTAGCAATATAATCTAAAAATTTTCATGCATTGTTCATATACATTTTTGCAAATAATTTTCCAATATGCCGAATTGCCGAGTTGGCAGAGCTTATGGAAATTTTAATTTGCTATTTGAAAAACCTGATTTTATTCTGTCGAAAAATTGTTCGCGCAGTCGAACAACCAAGTTTTCAGCAGCTGTGTTGCAGTTAATACATAAAAGTCGAGTTTTACCCATTTCTGGCCCGAATTCGCACTGTGACGTCATATTGTATATGCTGACTTGTTTATCACATGTCAGTACAAAGTAAGAATTTTACACCATTTTCATAGATAAAAAGTAATAAATGGGAGGGGCGAAATGAATTAAAGTAATTTTGCCAAAAAAATAACATTATGTCGCAAAAGAGCAATAAATTCCTTTATTTTAGTATTAATAATAAATTCCCCTTTTAGCTGTCAGTTGATTAAAGCTGCAAACGGCAACACTTTTAACCACCGACGACACATAATTTGCTCGTGCCTATTGTATTTCGTTGGCTAATTGCTACGAGCATTCATATGTATATATATATATGTCTGTATACGCGGATTTACATAAAGTCTTTGGTCGCTTTAGAACGCAGCAAGCGGCAAGTTTTTTTCTTCTTATCTCAAGACGCTGCCACAGCATCATAGCGACCAAAGTATTTATTTATATCTGCCTTTACTTTGGAGTATTATTGAATATGTATGTATGTACATTTCTAATTTGGTTCATATTTTCATACATATATATCCAATGATACAATACTCAAAAGCTGATCGACAGGCACAGGCTTCTGTGTACATATGCACATACGTATTTAAGGGTGGAATTGATGCTAGTCAAGTGCTCTTTGACTTGGCTTATCAAACTACAAATTATGAAATTAATTATAGTGAAATTAATTTTTTTGTAGTTTTTATAGTTACTCCGAAAATATAATACATTCTGCGGAAACCAAGCAATTTAAGTAAATTTGGTTTTTTTCTTTTTGAAATACGTTTTAAATCGTTTGTAGTTTTTCATACGAAAAAAAAATTTTTTTTTTGGTCAACAGGTTTCGGAGATATCGCTAACGCATCTCAAAAAAACCAAGAACGCAGCAATTTGGAAGCACTAAAAGTACTTTTCCTATAACTACAAACGATGAAATTGATTGTAGTGAAATTCATTTTTTTGTAGTTCTTTTAGTTACTCCGAAAATATAATACATTGTGCGGAAACCAAGCAATTTAAGTAAATTTGGCTTTTTTCTTTTTGAAATACGTTTTAAATCGTTTGTAGTTTTTCATACGAAAAAAATTTTTTTTTTTGGTCTACAAGTTTCGGAGATATCGCTAACGCATCTCAAAAAAAACCAAGAACGCAGCAATTTGGAAGCACTAAAAGTACTTTTCCTATAACTACAAACGATAAAATTGATTGTAGTGAAATTAATTTTTTTGTAGTTTTTATAGTTACTCCGAAAATATAATACATTGTGCGGAAACCAAGCAATTTAAGCAAATTTGGGTTTTTTCTTTCTGAAATACGTTTTAAATCGTTTGTAGTTTTTCATAGGAAAAAAAATTTTTTTTTTGGTCCACAAGTTTCGGAGATATCGCTAACGCATCTCAAAAAAAACCAAGAACGCAGCAATTTGGAAGCACTAAAAGTACTTTTCCTATAACTACAAACGATAAAATTGATTGTAGTGAAATTAATTTTTTTGTAGTTTTTATAGTTACTCCGAAAATATAATACATTGTGCGGAAACCAAGCAATTTAAGCAAATTTGGGTTTTTTCTTTCTGAAATACGTTTTAAATCGTTTATAGTTTTTCATACGATAAAAAAATTTTTTTTTGGTCCACAGGTTTCGGAGATATCGCTAACGCATCTCAAAAAAACCAAGAACGCAGCAATTTGGAAGCACTAAAAGTACTTTTCCTATAACTACAAACGATGAAATTGATTGTAGTGAAATAAATTTTTTTGTAGTTTTTATAGTTACTCCGAAAATATAATACATTGTGCGGAAACCAAGCAATTTAAGTAAATTTGGTTTTTTTGTTTTTGAAATACGTTTTAAATCGTTTGTGGTTTTTCATACGAAAAAAAATTTTTTTTTTGGTCCACAGGTTTCGGAGATATCGCTAACACATCTCAAAAAAACCAAGAACGCAGCAATTTGGAAGCACTAAAAGTACTTTTCCTATAACTACAAACGATGAAATTGATTGCAGTGAAATTCATTTTTTTGTAGTTCTTATAGTTACTCCGAAAATATAATACATTGTGCGGAAACCAAGCAATTTAAGGAAATTTGAGTTTTTTCTTTCTGAAGTACGTTTTAAATCGTTTGTAGTTTTTCGTAGGAAAAAAAATTTTTTTTTTGGTCCACAGGTTTCGGAGATATTGCTAACGCATCTCAAAAAAACCAAGAACGCAGCAATTTGGAAGCACTAAAAGTACTTTTCCTATAAGTACGAACGATGAAATTGATTTTAGTGAAATTCATTTTTTTGTAGTTCTTATAGTTACTCCGAAAATATAATACATTGTGCGCAAACCAAGCAATTTAAGTAAATTTGGTTTTTTTCTTTTTGAAATACGTTTTAAATCGTTTGTAGTTTTTCATACGAAAAAAAAATTTTTTTTTGGTCCACAGGTTTCGGAGATATCGCTAACGCATCTCAAAAAAACCAAGAACGCAGCAATTTGGAAGCACTAAAAGTACTTTTCCTATAAGTACAAACGATGAAATTGATTTTAGTGAAATTCATTTTTTTGTAGTTCTTATAGTTACTCCGAAAATATAATACATTGTGCGAAAACCAAGCAATTTAAGGAAATTTGGGTTTTTTCTTTCTGAAATACGTTTTAAATCGTTTGTAGTTTTTCGTAGGAAAAAAAAATTTTTTTTTGGTCCACAGGTTTCGGAGATATTGCTAACGCATCTCAAAAAAACCAAGAACGCAGCAATTTGGAAGCACTAAAAGTACTTTTCCTATAAGTACAAACGATGAAATTGATTTTAGTGAAATTCATTTTTTTGTAGTTCTTATAGTTACTCCGAAAATATAATACATTGTGCGGAAACCAAGCAATTTAAGTAAATTTGGTTTTTTTGTTTTTGAAATACGTTTTAAATCGTTTGTGGTTTTTCATACGAAAAAAAAAATTTTTTTTTGGTCCACAGGTTTCGGAGATATCGCTAACGCATCTCAAAAAAACCAAGAACGCAGCAATTTGGAAGCACTAAAAGTACTTTTCCTATAACTACAAACGATGAAATTGATTGTAGTGAAATTCATTTTTTTGTAGTTCTTATAGTTACTCCGAAAATATAATACATTGTGCGGAAACCAAGCAATTTAAGCAAATTTGGGTTTTTTCTTTCTGAAATACGTTTTAAATCGTTTGTAGTTTTTCATACGAAAAAAAATTTTTTTTTTGGTCCACAGGTTTCGGAGATATCGCTGACGCATCTCAAAAAAACCAAGAACGCAGCAAATTGGAAGCACTAAGAGTACTTTTCCTATAACTACAAACGGTGAAATTGATTGTAGTGAAATTCATTTTTTTGCAGTTCTTATAGTTACTCCGAAAATATAATACATTGTGCGGAAACCAAGCAATTTAAGTAAATTTGGTTTTTTTGTTTTTGAAATACGTTTTAAATCGTTTGTAGTTTTTCGTACGAAAAAAAATTTTTTTTTTGGTCCACAGGTTTCGGAGATATCGCTAACGCATCTCAAAAAAACCAAGAACGCAGCAATTTGGAAGCACTAAAAGTACTTTTCCTATAACTACAAACGATGAAATTGATTGTAGTGAAATTCATTTTTTTGTAGTTCTTATAGTTACTCCGAAAATATAATACATTGTGCGGAAACCAAGCAATTTAAGCAAATTTGGGTTTTTTCTTTCTGAAATACGTTTTAAATCGTTTGTAGTTTTTCATACGAAAAAAAAATTTTTTTTTGGTCCACAGGTTTCGGAGATATCGCTAACGCATCTCAAAAGAACCAAGAACGCAGCAATTTGGAAGCACTAAAAGTACTTTTCCTATAACTACAAACGATGAAATTGATTGTAGTGAAATTCATTTTTTTGTAGTTCTTATAGTTACTCCGAAAATATAATACATTGTGCGGAAACCAAGCAATTTAAGTAAATTTGCTTTTTTTCTTTTTGAAATACGTTTTAAATCGTTTGTAGTTTTTCATACGAAAAAAAATTTTTTTTTTGGTCCACAGGTTTCGGAGATATCGCTAACGCATCTCAAAAAAACCAAGAACGCAGCAATTTGGAAGCACTAAAAGTACTTTTCCTATAACTACAAACGATAAAATTGATTGTAGTGAAATTCATTTTTTTGTAGTTCTTATAGTTACTCCGAAAATATAATACATTGTGCGGAAACCAAGCAATTTAAGCAAATTTGGGTTTTTTCTTTCTGAAATACGTTTTAAATCGTTTGTAGTTTTTCATAGGAAAAAAAATTTTTTTTTTGGTCCATAGGTTTCGGAGATATCGCTAACGCATCTCAAAAAAACCAAGAACGCAGCAATTTGGAAGCACTAAAAGTACTTTTCCTATAACTACAAACGATGAAATTGATTGTAGTGAAATTCATTTTTTTGTAGTTCTTATAGTTACTCCGAAAATATAATACATTGTGCGGAAACCAAGCAATTTAAGTAAATTTGGTTTTTTTCTTTTTGAAATACGTTTTAAATCGTTTGTAGTTTTTCATACGAAAAAAAATTTTTTTTTTGGTCCACAGGTTTCGGAGATATCGCTAACGCATCTCAAAAAAACCAAGAACGCAGCAATTTGGAAGCACTAAAAGTACTTTTCCTATAACTACAAACGATGAAATTGATTGTAGTGAAATTCATTTTTTTGTAGTTCTTATAGTTACTCCGAAAATATAATACAATGTGCGGAAACCAAGCAATCTAAGCAAATTTGGGATTTTTCTTTCTGAAATACGTTTTAAATCGTTTGTAGTTTTTCATAGGAAAAAAATTTTTTTTTTGGTCCACAGGTTTCGGAGATATCGCTAACGCATCTTTGTATTTCAGAAAGAAAAAACCCAAATTTCCTTAAATTGCTTGGTTTCCGCACAATGTATTATATTTTCGGAGTAACTATAAGAACTACAAAAAAATGAATTTCACTACAATCAATTTCATCGTTTGTAGTTATAGGAAAAGTACTTTTAGTGCTTCCAAATTGCTGCGTTCTTGGTTTTTTTGAGATGCGATAGCGATATCTCCGAAACCTGTGGACCAAAAAAAAAATTTTTTTTCGTATGAAAAACTACAAACGATTTAAAACGTATTTCAAAAACAAAAAAACCAAATTTACTTAAATTGCTTGGTTTCCGCACAATGTATTATATTTTCGGAGTAACTATAAGAACTACAAAAAAATGAATTTCACTACAATCAATTTCATCGTTTGTAGTTATAGGAAAAGTACTTTTAGTGCTTCCAAATTGCTGCGTTCTTGGTTTTTTTGAGATGCGTTAGCGATATCTCCGAAACCTGTGGACCAAAAAAAAAAAAATTTTTTCGTATGAAAAACTACAAACGATTTAAAACGTATTTCAAAAACAAAAAAACCAAATTTACTTAAATTGCTTGGTTTCCGCACAATGTATTATATTTTCGGAGTAACTATAAAAACTACAAAAAAATTTATTTCACTACAATCAATTTCATCGTTTGTAGTTATAGGAAAAGTACTTTTAGTGCTTCCAAATTGCTGCGTTCTTGGTTTTTTTGAGATGCGTTAGCGATATCTCCGAAACCTGTGGACCAAAAAAAAATTTTTTTTCGTATGAAAAACTACAAACGATTTAAAACGTATTTCAAAAAGAAAAAAACCAAATTTACTTAAATTGCTCGGTTTCCGCACAATGTATTATATTTTCGGAGTAACTATAAGAACTACAAAAAAATGAATTTCACTACAATCAATTTCATCGTTTGTAGTTATAGGAAAAGTACTTTTAGTGCTTCCAAATTGCTGCGTTCTTGGTTTTTTTGAGATGCGTTAGCGATATCTCCGAAACCTATGTACCATAAAAAAAATTTTTTTTCTTATGAAAAACTACAAACGATTTAAAACGTATTTCAGAAAGAAAAAACCCAAATTTGCTTAAATTGCTTGGTTTCCGCACAATGTATTATATTTTCGGAGTAACTATAAGAACTACAAAAAAATGAATTTCACTACAATCAATTTCATCGTTTGTAGTTATAGGAAAAGTACTTTTAGTGCTTCCAAATTGCTGCGTTCTTGGTTTTTTTGAGATGCGTTAGCGATATCTCCGAAACCTATGGACCAAAAAAAATATTTTTTTCCTATGAAAAACTACAAACGTATTTCAGAAAGAAAAAACCCAAATTTGCTTAAATTGCTTGGTTTCCGCACAATGTATTATATTTTCGGAGTAACTATAAGAACTACAAAAAAATGAATTTCACTATAATCAATTTCATCGTTTGTAGTTATAGGAAAAGTACTTTTAGTGCTTCCAAATTGCTGCGTTCTTGGTTTTTTTGAGATGCGTTAGCAATATCTCCGAAACCTGTGGACCAAAAAAAAAAATTTTTTTTTCCTACGAAAAACTACAAACGATTTAAAACGTATTTCAGAAAGAAAAAACCCAAATTTCCTTAAATTGCTTGGTTTCCGCACAATGTATTATATTTTCGGAGTAACTATAAGAACTACAAAAAAATGAATTTCACTGCAATCAATTTCATCGTTTGTAGTTATAGGAAAAGTACTTTTAGTGCTTCCAAATTTCTGCGTTCTTGGTTTTTTTGAGATGCGTTAGCGATATCTCCGAAACCTGTGGACCAAAAAAAAAATTTTTTTTCGTATGAAAAACCACAAATGATTTAAAACGTATTTCAAAAACAAAAAAACCAAATTTACTTAAATTGCTTGGTTTCCGCACAATGTATTATATTTTCGGAGTAACTATAAGAACTACAAAAAAATGAATTTCACCACAATCAATTTCATCATTCGTAGTTATAGGAAAAGTACTTTTAGTGCTTCCAAATTGCTGCGTTCTTGGTTTTTTTGAGATGCGTTAGCGATATCTCCGAAACCTGTGGACCAAAAAAAAAAATTTTTTTCGTATGAAAAACTACAAACGATTTAAAACGTATTTCAAAAACAAAAAAACCAAATTTACTTAAATGGCTTGGTTTCCGCACAATGTATTATATTTTCGGAGTAACTATAAAAACTACAAAAAAATGAATTTCACTACAATCAATTTCATTGCGGAAACCAAGCAATTTAAGTAAATTTGGTTTTTTTGTTTTTGAAATACGTTTTAAATTGTTTGTAGTTTTTCATACGAAAAAAATTTTTTTTTTGGTCCACAGGTTTCGGAGATATCGCTAACGCATCTCAAAAAAACCAAGAACGCAGCAATTTGGAAGCACTAAAAGTACTTTTCCTATAACTACAAACGATGAAATTGATTGTAGTGAAATTCATTTTTTTGTAGTTCTTATAGTTACTCCGAAAATATAATACATTGTGCGGAAACCAAGCAATTTAAGTAAATTTGGTTTTTTTGTTTTTGAAATACGTTTTAAATCGTTTGTGGTTTTTCATACGAAAAAAAATTTTTTTTTTGGTCCACAGGTTTCGGAGATATCGCTAACACATCTCAAAAAAACCAAGAACGCAGCAATTTGGAAGCACTAAAAGTACTTTTCCTATAACTACAAACGATGAAATTGATTGTAGTGAAATTCATTTTTTTGTAGTTCTTATAGTTACTCCGAAAATATAATACAATGTGCGGAAACCAAGCAATCTAAGCAAATTTGGGATTTTTCTTTCTGAAATACGTTTTAAATCGTTTGTAGTTTTTCATAGGAAAAAAATTTTTTTTTTGGTCCACAGGTTTCGGAGATATCGCTAACGCATCTTTGTATTTCAGAAAGAAAAAACCCAAATTTCCTTAAATTGCTTGGTTTCCGCACAATGTATTATATTTTCGGAGTAACTATAAGAACTACAAAAAAATGAATTTCACTACAATCAATTTCATCGTTTGTAGTTATAGGAAAAGTACTTTTAGTGCTTCCAAATTGCTGCGTTCTTGGTTTTTTTGAGATGCGATAGCGATATCTCCGAAACCTGTGGACCAAAAAAAAAATTTTTTTTCGTATGAAAAACTACAAACGATTTAAAACGTATTTCAAAAACAAAAAAAACCAAATTTACTTAAATTGCTTGGTTTCCGCACAATGTATTATATTTTCGGAGTAACTATAAGAACTACAAAAAAATGAATTTCACTACAATCAATTTCATCGTTTGTAGTTATAGGAAAAGTACTTTTAGTGCTTCCAAATTGCTGCGTTCTTGGTTTTTTTGAGATGCGTTAGCGATATCTCCGAAACCTGTGGACCAAAAAAAAAAAATTTTTTCGTATGAAAAACTACAAACGATTTAAAACGTATTTCAAAAACAAAAAAACCAAATTTACTTAAATTGCTTGGTTTCCGCACAATGTATTATATTTTCGGAGTAACTATAAAAACTACAAAAAAATTTATTTCACTACAATCAATTTCATCGTTTGTAGTTATAGGAAAAGTACTTTTAGTGCTTCCAAATTGCTGCGTTCTTGGTTTTTTTGAGATGCGTTAGCGATATCTCCGAAACCTGTGGACCAAAAAAAAATTTTTTTTCGTATGAAAAACTACAAACGATTTAAAACGTATTTCAAAAAGAAAAAAACCAAATTTACTTAAATTGCTCGGTTTCCGCACAATGTATTATATTTTCGGAGTAACTATAAGAACTACAAAAAAATGAATTTCACTACAATCAATTTCATCGTTTGTAGTTATAGGAAAAGTACTTTTAGTGCTTCCAAATTGCTGCGTTCTTGGTTTTTTTGAGATGCGTTAGCGATATCTCCGAAACCTATGTACCATAAAAAAAATTTTTTTTCTTATGAAAAACTACAAACGATTTAAAACGTATTTCAGAAAGAAAAAACCCAAATTTGCTTAAATTGCTTGGTTTCCGCACAATGTATTATATTTTCGGAGTAACTATAAGAACTACAAAAAAATGAATTTCACTACAATCAATTTCATCGTTTGTAGTTATAGGAAAAGTACTTTTAGTGCTTCCAAATTGCTGCGTTCTTGGTTTTTTTGAGATGCGTTAGCGATATCTCCGAAACCTATGGACCAAAAAAAATATTTTTTTCCTATGAAAAACTACAAACGATTTAAAACGTATTTCAGAAAGAAAAAACCCAAATTTGCTTAAATTGCTTGGTTTCCGCACAATGTATTATATTTTCGGAGTAACTATAAGAACTACAAAAAAATGAATTTCACTATAATCAATTTCATCGTTTGTAGTTATAGGAAAAGTACTTTTAGTGCTTCCAAATTGCTGCGTTCTTGGTTTTTTTGAGATGCGTTAGCAATATCTCCGAAACCTGTGGACCAAAAAAAAAAATTTTTTTTTCCTACGAAAAACTACAAACGATTTAAAACGTATTTCAGAAAGAAAAAACCCAAATTTCCTTAAATTGCTTGGTTTCCGCACAATGTATTATATTTTCGGAGTAACTATAAGAACTACAAAAAAATGAATTTCACTGCAATCAATTTCATCGTTTGTAGTTATAGGAAAAGTACTTTTAGTGCTTCCAAATTTCTGCGTTCTTGGTTTTTTTGAGATGCGTTAGCGATATCTCCGAAACCTGTGGACCAAAAAAAAAATTTTTTTTCGTATGAAAAACCACAAATGATTTAAAACGTATTTCAAAAACAAAAAAACCAAATTTACTTAAATTGCTTGGTTTCCGCACAATGTATTATATTTTCGGAGTAACTATAAGAACTACAAAAAAATGAATTTCACCACAATCAATTTCATCATTCGTAGTTATAGGAAAAGTACTTTTAGTGCTTCCAAATTGCTGCGTTCTTGGTTTTTTTGAGATGCGTTAGCGATATCTCCGAAACCTGTGGACCAAAAAAAAAAATTGTTTTCGTATGAAAAACTACAAACGATTTAAAACGTATTTCAAAAACAAAAAAACCAAATTTACTTAAATGGCTTGGTTTCCGCACAATGTATTATATTTTCGGAGTAACTATAAAAACTACAAAAAAATGAATTTCACTACAATCAATTTCATTGCGGAAACCAAGCAATTTAAGTAAATTTGGTTTTTTTGTTTTTGAAATACGTTTTAAATCGTTTGTAGTTTTTCATACGAAAAAAATTTTTTTTTTGGTCCACAGGTTTCGGAGATATCGCTAACGCATCTCAAAAAAACCAAGAACGCAGCAATTTGGAAGCACTAAAAGTACTTTTCCTATAACTACAAACGATGAAATTGATTGTAGTGAAATTCATTTTTTTGTAGTTCTTATAGTTACTCCGAAAATATAATACATTGTGCGGAAACCAAGCAATTTAAGTAAATTTGGTTTTTTTGTTTTTGAAATACGTTTTAAATCGTTTGTGGTTTTTCATACGAAAAAAAATTTTTTTTTTGGTCCACAGGTTTCGGAGATATCGCTAACACATCTCAAAAAAACCAAGAACGCAGCAATTTGGAAGCACTAAAAGTACTTTTCCTATAACTACAAACGATGAAATTGATTGCAGTGAAATTCATTTTTTTGTAGTTCTTATAGTTACTCCGAAAATATAATACATTGTGCGGAAACCAAGCAATTTAAGGAAATTTGAGTTTTTTCTTTCTGAAGTACGTTTTAAATCGTTTGTAGTTTTTCGTAGGAAAAAAAATTTTTTTTTTGCTCCACAGGTTTCGGAGATATTGCTAACGCATCTCAAAAAAACCAAGAACGCAGCAATTTGGAAGCACTAAAAGTACTTTTCCTATAAGTACGAACGATGAAATTGATTTTAGTGAAATTCATTTTTGTGTAGTTCTTATAGTTACTCCGAAAATATAATACATTGTGCGCAAACCAAGCAATTTAAGTAAATTTGGTTTTTTTCTTTTTGAAATACGTTTTAAATCGTTTGTAGTTTTTCATACGAAAAAAAAATTTTTTTTTGGTCCACAGGTTTCGGAGATATCGCTAACGCATCTCAAAAAAACCAAGAACGCAGCAATTTGGAAGCACTAAAAGTACTTTTCCTATAAGTACAAACGATGAAATTGATTTTAGTGAAATTCATTTTTTTGTAGTTCTTATAGTTACTCCGAAAATATAATACATTGTGCGAAAACCAAGCAATTTAAGGAAATTTGGGTTTTTTCTTTCTGAAATACGTTTTAAATCGTTTGTAGTTTTTCGTAGGAAAAAAAATTTTTTTTTGGTCCACAGGTTTCGGAGATATTGCTAACGCATCTCAAAAAAACCAAGAACGCAGCAATTTGGAAGCACTAAAAGTACTTTTCCTATAAGTACAAACGATGAAATTGATTTTAGTGAAATTCATTTTTTTGTAGTTCTTATAGTTACTCCGAAAATATAATACATTGTGCGGAAACCAAGCAATTTAAGTAAATTTGGTTTTTTTGTTTTTGAAATACGTTTTAAATCGTTTGTGGTTTTTCATACGAAAAAAAAATTTTTTTTTTGGTCCACAGGTTTCGGAGATATCTCTAACGCATCTCAAAAAAACCAAGAACGCAGCAATTTGGAAGCACTAAAAGTACTTTTCCTATAACTACAAACGATGAAATTGATTGTAGTGAAATTCATTTTTTTGTAGTTCTTATAGTTACTCCGAAAATATAATACATTGTGCGGAAACCAAGCAATTTAAGTAAATTTGGTTTTTTTCTTTTTGAAATACGTTTTAAATCGTTTGTAGTTTTTCATACGAAAAAAAATTTTTTTTTTGGTCCACAGGTTTCGGAGATATCGCTAACGCATCTCAAAAAAACCAAGAACGCAGCAATTTGGAAGCACTAAAAGTACTTTTCCTATAACTACAAACGATGAAATTGATTGTAGTGAAATTCATTTTTTTGTAGTTCTTATAGTTACTCCGAAAATATAATACAATGTGCGGAAACCAAGCAATCTAAGCAAATTTGGGATTTTTCTTTCTGAAATACGTTTTAAATCGTTTGTAGTTTTTCATAGGAAAAAAATTTTTTTTTTGGTCCACAGGTTTCGGAGATATCGCTAACGCATCTTTGTATTTCAGAAAGAAAAAACCCAAATTTCCTTAAATTGCTTGGTTTCCGCACAATGTATTATATTTTCGGAGTAACTATAAGAACTACAAAAAAATGAATTTCACTACAATCAATTTCATCGTTTGTAGTTATAGGAAAAGTACTTTTAGTGCTTCCAAATTGCTGCGTTCTTGGTTTTTTTGAGATGCGATAGCGATATCTCCGAAACCTGTGGACCAAAAAAAAAATTTTTTTTCGTATGAAAAACTACAAACGATTTAAAACGTATTTCAAAAACAAAAAAACCAAATTTACTTAAATTGCTTGGTTTCCGCACAATGTATTATATTTTCGGAGTAACTATAAGAACTACAAAAAAATGAATTTCACTACAATCAATTTCATCGTTTGTAGTTATAGGAAAAGTACTTTTAGTGCTTCCAAATTGCTGCGTTCTTGGTTTTTTTAAGATGCGTTAGCGATATCTCCGAAACCTGTGGACCAAAAAAAAAAAATTTTTTCGTATGAAAAACTACAAACGATTTAAAACGTATTTCAAAAACAAAAAAACCAAATTTACTTAAATTGCTTGGTTTCCGCACAATGTATTATATTTTCGGAGTAACTATAAAAACTACAAAAAAATTTATTTCACTACAATCAATTTCATCGTTTGTAGTTATAGGAAAAGTACTTTTAGTGCTTCCAAATTGCTGCGTTCTTGGTTTTTTTGAGATGCGTTAGCGATATCTCCGAAACCTGTGGACCAAAAAAAAATTTTTTTTCGTATGAAAAACTACAAACGATTTAAAACGTATTTCAAAAAGAAAAAAACCAAATTTACTTAAATTGCTCGGTTTCCGCACAATGTATTATATTTTCGGAGTAACTATAAGAACTACAAAAAAATGAATTTCACTACAATCAATTTCATCGTTTGTAGTTATAGGAAAAGTACTTTTAGTGCTTCCAAATTGCTGCGTTCTTGGTTTTTTTGAGATGCGTTAGCGATATCTCCGAAACCTATGTACCATAAAAAAAATTTTTTTTCTTATGAAAAACTACAAACGATTTAAAACGTATTTCAGAAAGAAAAAACCCAAATTTGCTTAAATTGCTTGGTTTCCGCACAATGTATTATATTTTCGGAGTAACTATAAGAACTACAAAAAAATGAATTTCACTACAATCAATTTCATCGTTTGTAGTTATAGGAAAAGTACTTTTAGTGCTTCCAAATTGCTGCGTTCTTGGTTTTTTTGAGATGCGTTAGCGATATCTCCGAAACCTATGGACCAAAAAAAATATTTTTTTCCTATGAAAAACTACAAACGATTTAAAACGTATTTCAGAAAGAAAAAACACAAATTTGCTTAAATTGCTTGGTTTCCGCACAATGTATTATATTTTCGGAGTAACTATAAGAACTACAAAAAAATGAATTTCACTATAATCAATTTCATCGTTTGTAGTTATAGGAAAAGTACTTTTAGTGCTTCCAAATTGCTGCGTTCTTGGTTTTTTTGAGATGCGTTAGCAATATCTCCGAAACCTGTGGACCAAAAAAAAAAAAATTTTTTTTCCTACGAAAAACTACAAACGATTTAAAACGTATTTCAGAAAGAAAAAACCCAAATTTCCTTAAATTGCTTGGTTTCCGCACAATGTATTATATTTTCGGAGTAACTATAAGAACTACAAAAAAATGAATTTCACTGCAATCAATTTCATCGTTTGTAGTTATAGGAAAAGTACTTTTAGTGCTTCCAAATTTCTGCGTTCTTGGTTTTTTTGAGATGCGTTAGCGATATCTCCGAAACCTGTGGACCAAAAAAAAAATTTTTTTTCGTATGAAAAACCACAAATGATTTAAAACGTATTTCAAAAACAAAAAAACCAAATTTACTTAAATTGCTTGGTTTCCGCACAATGTATTATATTTTCGGAGTAACTATAAGAACTACAAAAAAATGAATTTCACCACAATCAATTTCATCATTCGTAGTTATAGGAAAAGTACTTTTAGTGCTTCCAAATTGCTGCGTTCTTGGTTTTTTTGAGATGCGTTAGCGATATCTCCGAAACCTGTGGACCAAAAAAAAAAATTTTTTTCGTATGAAAAACTACAAACGATTTAAAACGTATTTCAAAAACAAAAAAACCAAATTTACTTAAATGGCTTGGTTTCCGCACAATGTATTATATTTTCGGAGTAACTATAAAAACTACAAAAAAATGAATTTCACTACAATCAATTTCATTGCGGAAACCAAGCAATTTAAGTAAATTTGGTTTTTTTGTTTTTGAAATACGTTTTAAATCGTTTGTAGTTTTTCATACGAAAAAAATTTTTTTTTTGGTCCACAGGTTTCGGAGATATCGCTAACGCATCTCAAAAAAACCAAGAACGCAGCAATTTGGAAGCACTAAAAGTACTTTTCCTATAACTACAAACGATGAAATTGATTGTAGTGAAATTCATTTTTTTGTAGTTCTTATAGTTACTCCGAAAATATAATACATTGTGCGGAAACCAAGCAATTTAAGTAAATTTGGTTTTTTTGTTTTTGAAATACGTTTTAAATCGTTTGTGGTTTTTCATACGAAAAAAAATTTTTTTTTTGGTCCACAGGTTTCGGAGATATCGCTAACACATCTCAAAAAAACCAAGAACGCAGCAATTTGGAAGCACTAAAAGTACTTTTCCTATAACTACAAACGATGAAATTGATTGCAGTGAAATTCATTTTTTTGTAGTTCTTATAGTTACTCCGAAAATATAATACATTGTGCGGAAACCAAGCAATTTAAGGAAATTTGAGTTTTTTCTTTCTGAAGTACGTTTTAAATCGTTTGTAGTTTTTCGTAGGAAAAAAAATTTTTTTTTTGCTCCACAGGTTTCGGAGATATTGCTAACGCATCTCAAAAAAACCAAGAACGCAGCAATTTGGAAGCACTAAAAGTACTTTTCCTATAAGTACGAACGATGAAATTGATTTTAGTGAAATTCATTTTTGTGTAGTTCTTATAGTTACTCCGAAAATATAATACATTGTGCGCAAACCAAGCAATTTAAGTAAATTTGGTTTTTTTCTTTTTGAAATACGTTTTAAATCGTTTGTAGTTTTTCATACGAAAAAAAAATTTTTTTTTGGTCCACAGGTTTCGGAGATATCGCTAACGCATCTCAAAAAAACCAAGAACGCAGCAATTTGGAAGCACTAAAAGTACTTTTCCTATAAGTACAAACGATGAAATTGATTTTAGTGAAATTCATTTTTTTGTAGTTCTTATAGTTACTCCGAAAATATAATACATTGTGCGAAAACCAAGCAATTTAAGGAAATTTGGGTTTTTTCTTTCTGAAATACGTTTTAAATCGTTTGTAGTTTTTCGTAGGAAAAAAAAATTTTTTTTTGGTCCACAGGTTTCGGAGATATTGCTAACGCATCTCAAAAAAACCAAGAACGCAGCAATTTGGAAGCACTAAAAGTACTTTTCCTATAAGTACAAACGATGAAATTGATTTTAGTGAAATTCATTTTTTTGTAGTTCTTATAGTTACTCCGAAAATATAATACATTGTGCGGAAACCAAGCAATTTAAGTAAATTTGGTTTTTTTGTTTTTGAAATACGTTTTAAATCGTTTGTGGTTTTTCATACGAAAAAAAAAATTTTTTTTTGGTCCACAGGTTTCGGAGATATCGCTAACGCATCTCAAAAAAACCAAGAACGCAGCAATTTGGAAGCACTAAAAGTACTTTTCCTATAACTACAAACGATGAAATTGATTGTAGTGAAATTCATTTTTTTGTAGTTCTTATAGTTACTCCGAAAATATAATACATTGTGCGGAAACCAAGCAATTTAAGCAAATTTGGGTTTTTTCTTTCTGAAATACGTTTTAAATCGTTTGTAGTTTTTCATACGAAAAAAAAATTTTTTTTTGGTCCACAGGTTTCGGAGATATCGCTGACGCATCTCAAAAAAACCAAGAACGCAGCAAATTGGAAGCACTAAGAGTACTTTTCCTATAACTACAAACTATGAAATTGATTGTAGTGAAATTCATTTTTTTGCAGTTCTTATAGTTACTCCGAAAATATAATACATTGTGCGGAAACCAAGAAATTTAAGTAAATTTGGTTTTTTTGTTTTTGAAATACGTTTTAAATCGTTTGTAGTTTTTCGTACGAAAAAAAATTTTTTTTTTGGTCCACAGGTTTCGGAGATATCGCTAACGCATCTCAAAAAAACCAAGAACGCAGCAATTTGGAAGCACTAAAAGTACTTTTCCTATAACTACAAACGATGAAATTGATTGTAGTGAAATTCATTTTTTTGTAGTTCTTATAGTTACTCCGAAAATATAATACATTGTGCGGAAACCAAGCAATTTAAGCAAATTTGGGTTTTTTCTTTCTGAAATACGTTTTAAATCGTTTGTAGTTTTTCATACGAAAAAAAAATTTTTTTTTGGTCCACAGGTTTCGGAGATATCGCTAACGCATCTCAAAAAAACCAAGAACGCAGCAATTTGGAAGCACTAAAAGTACTTTTCCTATAACTACAAACGATGAAATTGATTGTAGTGAAATTCATTTTTTTGTAGTTCTTATAGTTACTCCGAAAATATAATACATTGTGCGGAAACCAAGCAATTTAAGTAAATTTGGTTTTTTTCTTTTTGAAATACGTTTTAAATCGTTTGTAGTTTTTCATACGAAAAAAAATTTTTTTTTTGGTCCACAGGTTTCGGAGATATCGCTAACGCATCTCAAAAAAACCAAGAACGCAGCGATTTGGAAGCACTAAAAGTACTTTTCCTATAACTACAAACGATGAAATTGATTGTAGTGAAATTCATTTTTTTGTAGTTCTTATAGTTACTCCGAAAATATAATACATTGTGCGGAAACCAAGCAATTTAAGGAAATTTGGGTTTTTTCTTTCTGAAATACGTTTTAAATCGTTTGTAGTTTTTCATAGGAAAAAAAATTTTTTTTTTGGTCCACAGGTTTCGGAGATATTGCTAACGCATCTCAAAAAAACCAAGAACGCAGCAATTTGGAAGCACTAAAAGTACTTTTCCTATAACTACAAACGATGAAATTGATTGTAGTGAAATTCATTTTTTTGTAGTTCTTATAGTTACTACGAAAATATAATACATTGCAAAATTGGGAAATTCGAATACACCCGGTTGGGTATGCCAAACAATGATTTTTGCACAGCAAATGGGTTCTTTGAATAATTCTCTCGATTTAAATTACAAGCATAATAAAGTTTTTGAATGTGCAAGTAAATATTGTTGCTTACAATTCATATGTTCAAAAATAAAACAAACTTCATTTCAGCATACCCCTTCTAACAAAAATTATTCTTACGCTCAAGCAAATGTACGTACATACATATGTATGTATGTATGCTCATATGTAAGCTAAGAAATGTATGAACATGGTAATGTATCTGCTATGACGATCGTAACGTATAAACAAACTTAGATATATATTCAAACACATACATATATTCTTAAACTAAAGATCAACCAACACCCCACTTCACTCCACTTCACACCCACCTCATTGATACCAATATTTCCAAGCATAAGCTAACATATGTATGTTTATACATTCACAAGTTCAAAAAAAAAAACAAACTTCTATTCAACCAACCACTTCCAACAAAAATTATTCTTACGCACAAGCATGTGTACATACATACATATGTATGTATGTTCAAATGTAAATCACAAAATCCTGAGAACTAGCTTCCTCTTTTTCATTCATAATGCTTCTTCTTAAGTTGTCCAAATTGGCGATGCAATTTGGCAATATGGCATTTGATATAATCGTCAAAAGAAAAATTTTTGTGATTTTATAAATACCAACTTCGATGCATATTGAGGGCTTTCATTATAACGCGCATAACTACTTCCATAACTAGGCACTTTTCCTATGAAATAATATCAAACTATTTATATGCCCTAATCGAAGTAATAATATGGTAGTAAAAAATGCAAATAAAGATGCGAGTATATTGCCCAATAAATGCCCAGTAACGTATTAGCAATATAATCTAAAAATTTTCATGCATTGTGCATATACATTTTTGCAAATAATTTTCCAATATGCCGAATTGCCGAGTTGGCAGAGCTTATGGAAATTTTAATTTGCTATTTGAAAAACCTGATTTTATTCTGTCGAAAAATTGTTCGCGCAGTCGAACAACCAAGTTTTCAGCAGCTGTGTTGCAGTTAATACATAAAAGTCGAGTTTTACCCATTTCTGGCCCGAATTCGCACTGTGACGTCATATTGTATATGCTGACTTGTTTATCACATGTCAGTACAAAGTAAGAATTTTACACCATTTTCATAGATAAAAAGTAATAAATGGGAGGGGCGAAATGAATTAAAGTAATTTTGCCAAAAAAATAACATTATGTCGCAAAAGAGCAATAAATTCCTTTATTTTAGTATTAATAATAAATTCCCCTTTTAGCTGTCAGTTGATTAAAGCTGCAAACGGCAACACTTTTAACCACCGACGACACATAATTTGCTCGTGCCTATTGTATTTCGTTGGCTAATTGCTACGAGCATTCATATGTATATATATATATGTCTGTATACGCGGATTTACATAAAGTCTTTGGTCGCTTTAGAACGCAGCAAGCGGCAAGTTTTTTTCTTCTTATCTCAAGACGCTGCCACAGCATCATAGCGACCAAAGTATTTATTTATATCTGCCTTTACTTTGGAGTATTATTGAATATGTATGTATGTACATTTCTAATTTGGTTCATATTTTCATACATATATATTCAATGATACAATACTCAAAAGCTGATCGACAGGCACAGGCTTCTGTGTACATATGCACATACGTATTTAAGGGTGGAATTGATGCTAGTCAAGTGCTCTTTGACTTGGCTTATCAAACTACAAATTATGAAATTAATTATAGTGAAATTAATTTTTTTGTAGTTTTTATAGTTACTCCGAAAATATAATACATTCTGCGGAAACCAAGCAATTTAAGTAAATTTGGTTTTTTTCTTTTTGAAATACGTTTTAAATCGTTTGTAGTTTTTCATACGAAAAAAAAATTTTTTTTTTGGTCAACAGGTTTCGGAGATATCGCTAACGCATCTCAAAAAAACCAAGAACGCAGCAATTTGGAAGCACTAAAAGTACTTTTCCTATAACTACAAACGATGAAATTGATTGTAGTGAAATTCATTTTTTTGTAGTTCTTTTAGTTACTCCGAAAATATAATACATTGTGCGGAAACCAAGCAATTTAAGTAAATTTGGTTTTTTTCTTTTTGAAATACGTTTTAAATCGTTTGTAGTTTTTCATACGAAAAAAAATTTTTTTTTTGGTCCACAAGTTTCGGAGATATCGCTAACGCATCTCAAAAAAAACCAAGAACGCAGCAATTTGGAAGCACTAAAAGTACTTTTCCTATAACTACAAACGATAAAATTGATTGTAGTGAAATTAATTTTTTTGTAGTTTTTATAGTTACTCCGAAAATATAATACATTGTGCGGAAACCAAGCAATTTAAGCAAATTTGAGTTTTTTCTTTCTGAAATACGTTTTAAATCGTTTGTAGTTTTTCATAGGAAAAAAAATTTTTTTTTTGGTCCACAAGTTTCGGAGATATCGCTAACGCATCTCAAAAAAAACCAAGAACGCAGCAATTTGGAAGCACTAAAAGTACTTTTCCTATAACTACAAACGATAAAATTGATTGTAGTGAAATTAATTTTTTTGTAGTTTTTATAGTTACTCCGAAAATATAATACATTGTGCGGAAACCAAGCAATTTAAGCAAATTTGGGTTTTTTCTTTCTGAAATACGTTTTAAATCGTTTGTAGTTTTTCATACGATAAAAAAATTTTTTTTTGGTCCACAGGTTTCGGAGATATCGCTAACGCATCTCAAAAAAACCAAGAACGCAGCAATTTGGAAGCACTAAAAGTACTTTTCCTATAACTACAAACGATGAAATTGATTGTAGTGAAATAAATTTTTTTGTAGTTTTTATAGTTACTCCGAAAATATAATACATTGTGCGGAAACCAAGCAATTTAAGCAAATTTGGGTTTTTTCTTTCTGAAATACGTTTTAAATCGTTTGTAGTTTTTCATAGGAAAAAAAATTTTTTTTTTGGTCGACAAGTTTCGGAGATATCGCTAACGCATCTCAAAAAAACCAAGAACGCAGCAATTTGGAAGCACTAAAAGTACTTTTCCTATAACTACAAACGATGAAATTGATTGTAGTGAAATTCATTTTTTTGTAGTTCTTATAGTTACTCCGAAAATATAATACATTGTGCGGAAACCAAGCAATTTAAGTAAATTTGGTTTTTTTGTTTTTGAATTACGTTTTAAATCGTTTGTGGTTTTTCATACGAAAAAAAATTTTTTTTTTGGTCCACAGGTTTCGGAGATATCGCTAACACATCTCAAAAAAACCAAGAACGCAGCAATTTGGAAGCACTAAAAGTACTTTTCCTATAACTACAAATGATGAAATTGATTGCAGTGAAATTCATTTTTTTGTAGTTCTTATAGTTACTCCGAAAATATAATACATTGTGGGGAAACCAAGCAATTTAAGGAAATTTGAGTTTTTTCTTTCTGAAGTACGTTTTAAATCGTTTGTAGTTTTTCGTAGGAAAAAAAATTTTTTTTTTGGTCCACAGGTTTCGGAGATATTGCTAACGCATCTCAAAAAAACCAAGAACGCAGCAATTTGGAAGCACTAAAAGTACTTTTCCTATAAGTACGAACGATGAAATTGATTTTAGTGAAATTCATTTTTTTGTAGTTCTTATAGTTACTCCGAAAATATAATACATTGTGCGCAAACCAAGCAATTTAAGTAAATTTGGTTTTTTTCTTTTTGAAATACGTTTTAAATCGTTTGTAGTTTTTCATACGAAAAAAAAATTTTTTTTTGGTCCACAGGTTTCGGAGATATCGCTAACGCATCTCAAAAAAACCAAGAACGCAGCAATTTGGAAGCACTAAAAGTACTTTTCCTATAAGTACAAACGATGAAATTGATTTTAGTGAAATTCATTTTTTTGTAGTTCTTATAGTTACTCCGAAAATATAATACATTGTGCGAAAACCAAGCAATTTAAGGAAATTTGGGTTTTTTCTTTCTGAAATACGTTTTAAATCGTTTGTAGTTTTTCGTAGGAAAAAAAAATTTTTTTTTGGTCCACAGGTTTCGGAGATATTGCTAACGCATCTCAAAAAAACCAAGAACGCAGCAATTTGGAAGCACTAAAAGTACTTTTCCTATAAGTACAAACGATGAAATTGATTTTAGTGAAATTCATTTTTTTGTAGTTCTTATAGTTACTCCGAAAATATAATACATTGTGCGGAAACCAAGCAATTTAAGTAAATTTGGTTTTTTTGTTTTTGAAATACGTTTTAAATCGTTTGTGGTTTTTCATACGAAAAAAAAAATTTTTTTTTGGTCCACAGGTTTCGGAGATATCGCTAACGCATCTCAAAAAAACCAAGAACGCAGCAATTTGGAAGCACTAAAAGTACTTTTCCTATAACTACAAACGATGAAATTGATTGTAGTGAAATTCATTTTTTTGTAGTTCTTATAGTTACTCCGAAAATATAATACATTGTGCGGAAACCAAGCAATTTAAGCAAATTTGGGTTTTTTCTTTCTGAAATACGTTTTAAATCGTTTGTAGTTTTTCATACGAAAAAAAATTTTTTTTTTTGGTCCACAGGTTTCGGATATATCGCTGACGCATCTCAAAAAAACCAAGAACGCAGCAAATTGGAAGCACTAAGAGTACTTTTCCTATAACTACAAACGGTGAAATTGATTGTAGTGAAATTCATTTTTTTGCAGTTCTTATAGTTACTCCGAAAATATAATACATTGTGCGGAAACCAAGCAATTTAAGTAAATTTGGTTTTTTTGTTTTTGAAATACGTTTTAAATCGTTTGTAGTTTTTCGTACGAAAAAAAATTTTTTTTTTGGTCCACAGGTTTCGGAGATATCGCTAACGCATCTCAAAAAAACCAAGAACGCAGCAATTTGGAAGCACTAAAAGTACTTTTCCTATAACTACAAACGATGAAATTGATTGTAGTGAAATTCATTTTTTTGTAGTTCTTATAGTTACTCCGAAAATATAATACATTGTGCGGAAACCAAGCAATTTAAGCAAATTTGGGTTTTTTCTTTCTGAAATACGTTTTAAATCGTTTGTAGTTTTTCATACGAAAAAAAATTTTTTTTTGGTCCACAGGTTTCGGAGATATCGCTAACGCATCTCAAAAAAACCAAGAACGCAGCAATTTGGAAGCACTAAAAGTACTTTTCCTATAACTACAAACGATGAAATTGATTGTAGTGAAATTCATTTTTTTGTAGTTCTTATAGTTACTCCGAAAATATAATACATTGTGCGGAAACCAAGCAATTTAAGTAAATTTGGTTTTTTTCTTTTTGAAATACGTTTTAAATCGTTTGTAGTTTTTCATACGAAAAAAAATTTTTTTTTTGGTCCACAGGTTTCGGAGATATTGCTAACGCATCTCAAAAAAACCAAGAACGCAGCGATTTGGAAGCACTAAAAGTACTTTTCCTATAACTACAAACGATGAAATTGATTGTAGTGAAATTCATTTTTTTGTAGTTCTTATAGTTACTCCGAAAATATAATACATTGTGCGGAAACCAAGCAATTTAAGGAAATTTGGGTTTTTTCTTTCTGAAATACGTTTTAAATCGTTTGTAGTTTTTCATAGGAAAAAAAATTTTTTTTTTGGTCCACAGGTTTCGGAGATATTGCTAACGCATCTCAAAAAAACCAAGAACGCAGCAATTTGGAAGCACTAAAAGTACTTTTCCTATAACTACAAACGATGAAATTGATTGTAGTGAAATTCATTTTTTTGTAGTTCTTATAGTTACTACGAAAATATAATACATTGCAAAATTGGGAAATTCGAATACACCCGGTTGGGTATGCCAAACAATGATTTTTGCACAGCAAATGGGTTCTTTGAATAATTCTCTCGATTTAAATTACAAGCATAATAAAGTTTTTGAATGTGCAAGTAAATATTGTTGCTTACAATTCATATGTTCAAAAATAAAACAAACTTCATTTCAGCATACCCCTTCTAACAAAAATTATTCTTACGCTCAAGCAAATGTACGTACATACATATGTATGTACGTATGCTCATATGTAAGCTAAGAAATGTATGAACATGGTAATGTATCTGCTATGACGATCGTAGCGTATAAACAAACTTAGATATATATTCAAACACATACATATATTCTTAAACTAAAGATCAACCAACACCCCACTTCACTCCACTTCACACCCACCTCATTGATACCAATATTTCCAAGCATAAGCTAACATATGTATGTTTATACATTCACAAGTTCAAAAAAAAAAAAACAAACTTCTATTCAACCAACCACTTCCAACAAAAATTATTCTTACGCACAAGCATGTGTACATACATACATATGTATGTATGTTCAAATGTAAATCACAAAATCCTGAGAACTAGCTTCCTCTTTTTCATTCATAATGCTTCTTCTTAAGTTGTCCAAATTGGCGATGCAATTTGGCAATATGGCATTTGATATAATCGTCAAAAGAAAAATTTTTGTGATTTTATAAATACCAACTTCGATGCATATTGAGGGCTTTCATTATAACGCGCATAACTACTTCCATAACTAGGCACTTTTCCTATGAAATAATACCAAATTATTTATATGCCCTAATCGAAGTAATAATATGGTAGTAAAAAATGCAAATAAAGATGCGAGTATATTGCCCAATAAATGCCCAGTAACGTATTAGCAATATAATCTAAAAATTTTCATGCATTGTTCATATACATTTTTGCAAATAATTTTCCAATATGCCGAATTGCCGAGTTGGCAGAGCTTATGGAAATTTTAATTAGCTATTTGAAAAACCTGATTTTATTCTGTCGAAAAATTGTTCGCGCAGTCGAACAACCAAGTTTTCAGCAGCTGTGTTGCAGTTAATACATAAAAGTCGAGTTTTACCCATTTCTGGCCCGAATTCGCACTGTGACGTCATATTGTATATGCTGACTTGTTTATCACATGTCAGTACAAAGTAAGAATTTTACACCATTTTCATAGATAAAAAGTAATAAATGGGAGGGGCGAAATGAATTAAAGTAATTTTGCCAAAAAAATAACATTATGTCGCAAAAGAGCAATAAATTCCTTTATTTTAGTATTAATAATAAATTCCCCTTTTAGCTGTCAGTTGATTAAAGCTGCAAACGGCAACACTTTTAACCACCGACGACACATAATTTGCTCGTGCCTATTGTATTTCGTTGGCTAATTGCTACGAGCATTCATATGTATATATATATATGTCTGTATACGCGGATTTACATAAAGTCTTTGGTCGCTTTAGAACGCAGCAAGCGGCAAGTTTTTTTCTTCTTATCTCAAGACGCTGCCACAGCATCATAGCGACCAAAGTATTTATTTATATCTGCCTTTACTTTGGAGTATTATTGAATATGTATGTATGTACATTTCTAATTTGGTTCATATTTTCATACATATATATTCAATGATACAATACTCAAAAGCTGATCGACAGGCACAGGCTTCTGTGTACATATGCACATACGTATTTAAGGGTGGAATTGATGCTAGTCAAGTGCTCTTTGACTTGGCTTATCAAACTACAAATTATGAAATTAATTATAGTGAAATTAATTTTTTTGTAGTTTTTATAGTTACTCCGAAAATATAATACATTCTGCGGAAACCAAGCAATTTAAGTAAATTTGGTTTTTTTCTTTTTGAAATACGTTTTAAATCGTTTGTAGTTTTTCATACGAAAAAAAAATTTTTTTTTTGGTCAACAGGTTTCGGAGATATCGCTAACGCATCTCAAAAAAACCAAGAACGCAGCAATTTGGAAGCACTAAAAGTACTTTTCCTATAACTACAAACGATGAAATTGATTGTAGTGAAATTCATTTTTTTGTAGTTCTTTTAGTTACTCCGAAAATATAATACATTGTGCGGAAACCAAGCAATTTAAGTAAATTTGGTTTTTTTCTTTTTGAAATACGTTTTAAATCGTTTGTAGTTTTTCATACGAAAAAAAATTTTTTTTTTGGTCCACAAGTTTCGGTGATATCGCTAACGCATCTCAAAAAAAACCAAGAACGCAGCAATTTGGAAGCACTAAAAGTACTTTTCCTATAACTACAAACGATAAAATTGATTGTAGTGAAATTACTTTTTTTGTAGTTTTTATAGTTACTCCGAAAATATAATACATTGTGCGGAAACCAAGCAATTTAAGCAAATTTGGGTTTTTTCTTTCTGAAATACGTTTTAAATCGTTTGTAGTTTTTCATAGGAAAAAAAATTTTTTTTTTGGTCCACAAGTTTCGGAGATATCGCTAACGCATCTCAAAAAAAACCAAGAACGCAGCAATTTGGAAGCACTAAAAGTACTTTTCCTATAACTACAAACGATAAAATTGATTGTAGTGAAATTAATTTTTTTGTAGTTTTTATAGTTACTCCGAAAATATAATACATTGTGCGGAAACCAAGCAATTTAAGCAAATTTGGGTTTTTTCTTTCTGAAATACGTTTTAAATCGTTTGTAGTTTTTCATACGATAAAAAAATTTTTTTTTGGTCCACAGGTTTCGGAGATATCGCTAACGCATCTCAAAAAAACCAAGAACGCAGCAATTTGGAAGCACTAAAAGTACTTTTCCTATAACTACAAACGATGAAATTGATTGTAGTGAAATAAATTTTTTTGTAGTTTTTATAGTTACTCCGAAAATATAATACATTGTGCGGAAACCAAGCAATTTAAGCAAATTTGGGTTTTTTCTTTCTGAAATACGTTTTAAATCGTTTGTAGTTTTTCATAGGAAAAAAAATTTTTTTTTTGGTCGACAAGTTTCGGAGATATCGCTAACGCATCTCAAAAAAACCAAGAACGCAGCAATTTGGAAGCACTAAAAGTACTTTTCCTATAACTACAAACGATGAAATTGATTGTAGCGAAATTCATTTTTTTGTAGTTCTTATAGTTACTCCGAAAATATAATACATTGTGCGGAAACCAAGCAATTTAAGCAAATTTGGGTTTTTTCTTTCTGAAATACGTTTTAAATCGTTTGTAGTTTTTCATACGAAAAAAAATTTTTTTTTTGGTCCACAGGTTTCGGAGATATCGCTAACGCATCTCAAAAAAACCAAGAACGCAGCAATTTGGAAGCACTAAAAGTACTTTTCCTATAACTACAAACGATGAAATTGATTGTAGTGAAATTAATTTTTTTGTAGTTCTTATAGTTACTCCGAAAATATAATACATTGTGCGGAAACCAAGCAATTTAAGTAAATTTGGTTTTTTTCTTTTTGAAATACGTTTTAAATCGTTTGTAGTTTTTCATACGAAAAAAAAATTTTTTTTTTGGTCCACAGGTTTCGGAGATATCGCTAACGCATCTCAAAAAAACCAAGAACGCAGCAATTTGGAAGCACTAAAAGTACATTCCCTATAACTACAAACGATGAAATTGATTGTAGTGAAATACATTTTTTTGTAGTTCTTATAGTTACTCCGAAAATATAATACATTGTGCGGAAACCAAGCAATTTAAGGAAATTTGGGTTTTTTCTTTCTGAAATACGTTTTAAATCGTTTGTAGTTTTTCATAGGAAAAAAAATTTTTTTTTTGGTCCACAGGTTTCGGAGATATTGCAAACGCATCTCAAAAAAACCAAGAACGCAGCAATTTGGAAGCACTAAAAGTACTTTTCCTATAACTACAAACGATGAAATTGATTGTAGTGAAATTCATTTTTTTGTAGTTCTTATAGTTACTACGAAAATATAATACATTGCAAAATTGGGAAATTCGAATACACCCGGTTGGGTATGCCAAACAATGATTTTTGCACAGCAAATGGGTTCTTTGAATAATTCTCTCGATTTAAATTACAAGCATATTAAAGTTTTTGAATGTGCAAGTAAATATTGTTGCTTACAATTCATATGTTCAAAAATAAAACAAACTTCATTTCAGCATACCCCTTCTAACAAAAATTATTCTTACGCTCAAGCAAATGTACGTACATACATATGTATGTATGTATGCTCATATGTAAGCTAAGAAATGTATGAACATGGTAATGTATCTGCTATGACGATCGTAGCGTATAAACAAACTTAGATATATATTCAAACACATACATATATTCTTAAACTAAAGATCAACCAACACCCCACTTCACTCCACTTCACACCCACCTCATTGATACCAATATTTCCAAGCATAAGCTAACATATGTATGTTTATACATTCACAAGTTCAAAAAAAAAACAAACTTCTATTCAACCAACCACTTCCAACAAAAATTATTCTTACGCACAAGCATGTGTACATACATACATATGTATGTATGTTCAAATGTAAATCACAAAATCCTGAGAACTAGCTTCCTCTTTTTCATTCATAATGCTTCTTCTTAAGTTGTCCAAATTGGCGATGCAATTTGGCAATATGGCATTTGATATAATCGTCAAAAGAAAAATTTTTGTGATTTTATAAATACCAACTTCGATGCATATTGAGGGCTTTCATTATAACGCGCATAACTACTTCCATAACTAGGCACTTTTCCTATGAAATAATACCAAACTATTTATATGCCCTAATCGAAGTAATAATATGGTAGTAAAAAATGCAAATAAAGATGCGAGTATATTGCCCAATAAATGCCCAGTAACGTATTAGCAATATAATCTAAAAATTTTCATGCATTGTTCATATACATTTTTGCAAATAATTTTCCAATATGCCGAATTGCCGAGTTGGCAGAGCTTATGGAAATTTTAATTTGCTATTTGAAAAACCTGATTTTATTCTGTCGAAAAATTGTTCGCGCAGTCGAACAACTAAGTTTTCAGCAGCTGTGTTGCAGTTAATACATAAAAGTCGAGTTTTACCCATTTCTGGCTCGAATTCGCACTGTGACGTCATATTGTATATGCTGACTTGTTTATCACATGTCAGTACAAAGTAAGAATTTTACACCATTTTCATAGATAAAAAGTAATAAATGGGAGGGGCGAAATGAATTAAAGTAATTTTGCCAAGAAAAATAACATTATATCGCAAAAGAGCAATAAATTCCTTTATTTTAGTATTAATAATAAATTCCCCTTTTAGCTGTCAGTTGATTAAAGCTGCAAACGGCAACACTTTTAACCACCGACGACACATAATTTGCTCGTGCCTATTGTATTTCGTTGGCTAATTGCTACAAGCATTCATATGTATATATATATATGTCTGTATACGCGGATTTACATAAAGTCTTTGGTCGCTTTAGAACGCAGCAAGCGGCAAGTTTTTTTCTTCTTATCTCAAGACGCTGCCACAGCATCATAGCGACCAAAGTATTTATTTATATCTGCCTTTACTTTGGAGTATTATTGAATATGTATGTATGTACATTTCTAATTTGGTTCATATTTTCATACATATATATTCAATGATACAATACTCAAAAGCTGATCGACAGGCACAGGCTTCTGTGTACATATGCACATACGTATTTAAGGGTGGAATTGATGCTAGTCAAGTGCTCTTTGACTTGGCTTATCAAACTACAAATTATGAAATTAATTGTAGTGAAATTAATTTTTTTGTAGTTTTTATAGTTACTCCGAAAATATAATACATTCTGCGGAAACCAAGCAATTTAAGTAAATTTGGTTTTTTTCTTTTTGAAATACGTTTTAAATCGTTTGTAGTTTTTCATACGAAAAAAAATTTTTTTTTTGGTCAACAGGTTTCGGAGATATCGCTAACGCATCTCAAAAAAACCAAGAACGCAGCAATTTGGAAGCACTAAAAGTACTTTTCCTATAACTACAAACGATGAAATTGATTGTAGTGAAATTCATTTTTTTGTAGTTCTTTTAGTTACTCCGAAAATATAATACATTGTGCGGAAACCAAGCAATTTAAGTAAATTTGGTTTTTTTCTTTTTGAAATACGTTTTAAATCGTTTGTAGTTTTTCATACGAAAAAAAATTTTTTTTTTGGTCCACAAGTTTCGGGGATATCGCTAACGCATCTCAAAAAAACCAAGAACGCAGCAATTTGGAAGCACTAAAAGTACTTTTCCTATAACTACAAACGATGAAATTGATTGTAGTGAAATTAATTTTTTTGTAGTTTTTATAGTTACTCCGAAAATATAATACATTGTGCGGAAACCAAGCAATTTAAGCAAATTTGGGTTTTTTCTTTCTGAAATACGTTTTAAATCGTTTCTAGTTTTTCATACGATAAAAAAATTTTTTTTTGGTCCACAGGTTTCGGAGATATCGCTAACGCATCTCAAAAAAACCAAGAACGCAGCAATTTGGAAGCACTAAAAGTACTTTTCCTATAACTACAAACGATGAAATTGATTGTAGTGAAATTAATTTTTTTGTAGTTTTTATAGTTACTCCGAAAATATAATACATTGTGCGGAAACCAAGCAATTTAAGCAAATTTGGGTTTTTTTCTTTCTGAAATACGTTTTAAATCGTTTGTAGTTTTTCATAGGAAAAAAAATTTTTTTTTTGGTCGACAAGTTTCGGAGATATCGCTAACGCATCTCAAAAAACCAAGAACGCAGCAATTTGGAAGCACTAAAAGTACTTTTCCTATAACTACAAACGATGAAATTGATTGTAGTGAAATTCATTTTTTTGTAGTTTTTATAGTTACTCCGAAAATATAATACATTGTGCGGAAACCAAGCAATTTAAGTAAATTTGGTTTTTTTTGTTTTTGAAATACGTTTTAAATCGTTTGTAGTTTTTCATACGAAAAAAAATTTTTTTTTGGTCCACAGGTTTCGGAGATATCGCTAACGCATCTCAAAAAAACCAAGAACGCAGCAATTTGGAAGCACTAAAAGTACTTTTGCTATAACTACAAACGATGAAATTGATTGTAGTGAAATTTATTTTTTTGTAGTTTTTATATTTACTCCGAAAATATAATACATTGTGCGGAAACCAAGCAATTTAAGCAAATTTGGGTTTTTTCTTTCTGAAATACGTTTTAAATCGTTTGTAGTTTTTCATAGGAAAAAAAATTTTTTTTTTGGTCCACAGGTTTCGGAGATATCGCTTACGCATCTCAAAAAAACCAAGAACGCAGCAATTTGGAAGCACTAAAAGTACTTTTCCTATAACTACAAACGATGAAATTGATTGTAGTGAAATTCATTTTTTTGTAGTTCTTATAGTTACTCCGAAAATATAATACATTGTGCGGAAACCAAGCAATTTAAGTAAATTTGGTTTTTTTCTTTTTGAAATACGTTTTAAATCGTTTGTAGTTTTTCATACGAAAAAAAAATTTTTTTTGGTCCACAGGTTTCGGAGATATCGCTAACGCATCTCAAAAAAACCAAGAACGCAGCAATTTGGAAGCACTAAAAGTACTTTTCCTATAACTACAAACGATGAAATTGATTGTAGTGAAATTAATTTTTTTGTAGTTTTTATAGTTACTCCGAAAATATAATACATTGTGCGGAAACCAAGCAATTTAAGCAAATTTGGGTTTTTTCTTTCTGAAATACGTTTTAAATCGTTTGTAGTTTTTCATAGGAAAAAAAATTTTTTTTTGGTCCACAAGTTTCGGAGATATGGCTAACGCATCTCAAAAAAACCAAGAACGCAGCAATTTGGAAGCACTAAAAGTACTTTTCCTATAACTACAAACGATGAAATTGATTGTAGTGAAATTAATTTTTTTGTAGTTTTTATAGTTACTCCGAAAATAAAATTAAAGAAAAAAAAACTTTTTTAAAAATAAGCTTTTATCATGTTGGTTAATAAAATTAACTAAAAAGTAAACAATAAATTGACTCTAAAGAAATATAACACTTTATAAGTTCATTGTAAGCTTAAACGATAATTAGACTTTTTCGTCTGCGACAAAAAAATTCTATATTGTACATAATTATATATGTTTAACATTAAAACTTTACACCTAAATTATTAAAGCTTACAGTTTATATCACAGTCCAAATTGTTCTAATAAAAAACGTGTTAAATTTTGATGGTATAATTAAGAACATTTAGGATCTCATTTTCTTGCTATCGCAATGTAACACGCTTTTATTAGAACAATTAGGACTGTGATATAAACTGTAAGCTTTAATAATTTAGGTGTAAAGTTTTAATGTTAAACATATATAATTATGTACAATATAGAATTTTTTTGTCGCAGACGAAAAAGTCTAATTATCGTTTAAGCTTACAATGAACTTATAAAGTGTTATATTTCTTTAGATTCAATTTATTGTTTACTTTTTAGTTAATTTTATTAACCAACATAATAAAAGCTTATTTTTAAAAAAGTTTTTTTTTTCTTTAATTTTATTTTTTACTTTTTAGTTCGTTTTATTAACAAGTAATATAAGCTTCTTCTTAGAAAAGCCTTTTTCTTAAATTTAATTTAAATATGTTTTTTTTTTTTTTAATTTTTAGTAGGGTAAATTATTATGGCTTTGGCCGTGTAAATTATTATGGTGTATTTGTATATTTTAGATTTAATGCACAATTAATACGTTTTCCAAGATTTTCCATTCTTGATTTAACTTAAGCTGTTGTGCCAACATTTTTCAGCCAGCTTTTTTCAAATAGGTAATTTTTCCAAAAGCAAAATAAATTACAGAAAAGATTACAGAGTTAAACAGCCTTAAAAATTCAGCTATGTTGGTTATACACAGAAATACAACAGAGGGTTGTGTCTCCGCTTTTCGAAAGCGTTGAGATTCACCACGCGTGACACGCGTGATTCACCACGTCCAAATAACACAATCCACGGATAGGTACCGGCGGGTTTGTATGGGACTTAGGCTGTTATGCCAAAGTAAATACAAATCTTTACCGATAACTGTGTTATTGATTAATTTATCGAATTCTAACAACGCAATATTGCATTGTCATCGGAGTTATACATGTGTGCAAAATTTCAGCTCAATCGGACACCGGGAAGTGTATCAAATTTAACTTGCAAGATTCCATTACAGACAACAAAAGTGAAAGTAAATAAAAGCTTATAATATAATACATTGTGCGGAAACCAAGCAATTTAAGTAAATTTGGTTTTTTTGTTTTTGAAATACGTTTTAAATCGTTTGTAGTTTTTCATACGAAAAAAAATTTTTTTTTTGGTCCACAAGTTTCGGAGATATCGCTAACGCATCTCAAAAAAAACCAAGAACGCAGCAATTTGGAAGCACTAAAAGTACTTTTCCTATAACTACAAACGATAAAATTGATTGTAGTGAAATTAATTTTTTTGTAGTTTTTATAGTTACTCCGAAAATATAATACATTGTGCGGAAACCAAGCAATTTAAGCAAATTTGGGTTTTTTCTTTCTGAAATACGTTTTAAGTCGTTTCTAGTTTTTCATACGATAAAAAAATTTTTTTTTGGTCCACAGGTTTCGGAGATATCGCTAACGCATCTCAAAAAAACCAAGAACGCAGCAATTTGGAAGCACTAAAAGTACTTTTCCTATAACTACAAACGATGAAATTGATTGTAGTGAAATTAATTTTTTTGTAGTTTTTATAGTTACTCCGAAAATATAATACATTGTGCGGAAACCAAGCAATTTAAGCAAATTTGGGTTTTTTCTTTCTGAAATACGTTTTAAATCGTTTGTAGTTTTTCATAGGAAAAAAAATTTTTTTTTTGGTCGACAAGTTTCGGAGATATCGCTAACGCATCTCAAAAAAACCAAGAACGCAGCAATTTGGAAGCACTAAAAGTACTTTTCCTATAACTACAAACGATGAAATTGATTGTAGTGAAATTCATTTTTTTGTAGTTTTTATAGTTACTCCGAAAATATAATACATTGTGCGGAAACCAAGCAATTTAAGTAAATTTGGTTTTTTTGTTTTTGAAATACGTTTTAAATCGTTTGTAGTTTTTCATACGAAAAAAAATTTTTTTTTGGTCCACAGGTTTCGGAGATATCGCTAACGCATCTCAAAAAAACCAAGAACGCAGCAATTTGGAAGCACTAAAAGTACTTTTGCTATAACTACAAACGATGAAATTGATTGTAGTGAAATTTATTTTTTTGTAGTTTTTATATTTACTCCGAAAAAAATAATACATTGTGCGGAAACCAAGCAATTTAAGCAAATTTGGTTTTTTTCTTTTTGAAATACGTTTTAAATCGTTTGTAGTTTTTCATACGAAAAAAAAATTTTTTTTGGTCCACAGGTTTCGGAGATATCGCTAACGCATCTCAAAAAAACCAAGAACGCAGCAATTTGGAAGCACTAAAAGTACTTTTCCTATAACTACAAACGATGAAATTGATTGTAGTGAAATTCATTTTTTTGTAGTTCTTATAGTTACTCCGAAAATATAATACATTGTGCGGAAACCAAGCAATTTAAGTAAATTTGGTTTTTTTCTTTTTGAAATACGTTTTAAATCGTTTGTAGTTTTTCATACGAAAAAAAAATTTTTTTTGGTCCACAGGTTTCGGAGATATCGCTAACGCATCTCAAAAAAACCAAGAACGCAGCAATTTGGAAGCACTAAAAGTACTTTTCCTATAACTACAAACGATGAAATTGATTGTAGTGAAATTAATTTTTTTGTAGTTCTTATAGTTACTCCGAAAATATAATACATTGTGCGGAAACCAAGCAATTTAAGTAAATTTGGTTTTTTTCTTTTTGAAATACGTTTTAAATCGTTTGTAGTTTTTCATACGAAAAAAAAATTTTTTTTGGTCCACAGGTTTCGGAGATATCGCTAACGCATCTCAAAAAAACCAAGAACGCAGCAATTTGGAAGCACTAAAAGTACTTTTCCTATAACTACAAACGATGAAATTGATTGTAGTGAAATTAATTTTTTTGTAGTTTTTATAGTTACTCCGAAAATATAATACATTGTGCGGAAACCAAGCAATTTAAGCAAATTTGGGTTTTTTCTTTCTGAAATACGTTTTAAATCGTTTGTAGTTTTTCATAGGAAAAAAAATTTTTTTTTGGTCCACAAGTTTCGGAGATATTGCTAACGCATCTCAAAAAAACCAAGAACGCAGCAATTTGGAAGCACTAAAAGTAATTTTCCTATAACTACAAACGATGAAATTGATTGTAGTGAAATTAATTTTTTTGTAGTTTTTATAGTTACTCCGAAAATAAAATTAAAGAAAAAAAAACTTTTTTAAAAATAAGCTTTTATCATGTTGGTTAATAAAATTAACTAAAAAGTAAACAATAAATTGACTCTAAAGAAATATAACACTTTATAAGTTCATTGTAAGCTTAAACGATAATTAGACTTTTTCGTCTGCGACAAAAAAATTCTATATTGTACATAATTATATATGTTTAACATTAAAACTTTACACCTAAATTATTAAAGCTTACAGTTTATATCACAGTCCAAATTGTTCTAATAAAAAACGTGTTAAATTTTGATGGTATAATTAAGAACATTTAGGATCTCATTTTCTTGCTATCGCAATGTAACACGCTTTTATTAGAACAATTAGGACTGTGATATAAACTGTAAGCTTTAATAATTTAGGTGTAAAATTTTAATGTTAAACATATATAATTATGTACAATATAGAATTTTTTTGTCGCAGACGAAAAAGTCTAATTATCGTTTAAGCTTACAATGAACTTATAAAGTGTTATATTTCTTTAGATTCAATTTATTGTTTACTTTTTAGTTAATTTTATTAACCAACATAATAAAAGCTTATTTTTAAAAAATTTTTTTTTTCTTTAATTTTATTTTTTACTTTTTAGTTCGTTTTATTAACAAGTAATATAAGCTTCTTCTTAGAAAAGCCTTTTTCTTAAATTTAATTTAAATATGTTTTTTTTTTTTTAATTTTTAGTAGGGTAAATTATTATGGCTTTGGCCGTGTAAATTATTATGGTGTATTTGTATATTTTAGATTTAATGCACAATTAATACGTTTTCCAAGATTTTCCATTCTTGATTTAACTTAAGCTGTTGTGCCAACATTTTTCAGCCAGCTTTTTTCAAATAGGTAATTTTTCCAAAAGCAAAATAAATTACAGAAAAGATTACAGAGTTAAACAGCCTTAAAAATTCAGCTATGTTGGTTATACACAGAAATACAACAGAGGGTTGTGTCTCCGCTTTTCGAAAGCGTTGAGATTCACCACGCGTGACACGCGTGATTCACCACGTCCAAATAACACAATCCACGGATAGGTACCGGCGGGTTTGTATGGGACTTAGGCTGTTATGCCAAAGTAAATACAAATCTTTACCGATAACTGTGTTATTGATTAATTTATCGAATTCTAACAACGCAATATTGCATTGTCATCGGAGTTATACATGTGTGCAAAATTTCAGCTCAATCGGACACCGGGAAGTGTATCAAATTTAACTTGCAAGATTCCATTACAGACAACAAAAGTGAAAGTAAATAAAAGCTTATAATATAATACATTGTGCGGAAACCAAGCAATTTAAGTAAATTTGGTTTTTTTGTTTTTGAAATACGTTTTAAATCGTTTGTAGTTTTTCATACGAAAAAAAATTTTTTTTTTTGGTCCACAAGTTTCGGAGATATCGCTAACGCATCTCAAAAAAAACCAAGAACGCAGCAATTTGGAAGCACTAAAAGTACTTTTCCTATAACTACAAACGATAAAATTGATTGTAGTGAAATTAATTTTTTTGTAGTTTTTATAGTTACTCCGAAAATATAATACATTGTGCGGAAACCAAGCAATTTAAGCAAATTTGGGTTTTTTCTTTCTGAAATACGTTTTAAATCGTTTCTAGTTTTTCATACGATAAAAAAATTTTTTTTTGGTCCACAGGTTTCGGAGATATCGCTAACGCATCTCAAAAAAACCAAGAACGCAGCAATTTGGAAGCACTAAAAGTACTTTTCCTATAACTACAAACGATGAAATTGATTGTAGTGAAATTAATTTTTTTGTAGTTTTTATAGTTACTCCGAAAATATAATACATTGTGCGGAAACCAAGCAATTTAAGCAAATTTGGGTTTTTTCTTTCTGAAATACGTTTTAAATCGTTTGTAGTTTTTCATAGGAAAAAAAATTTTTTTTTTGGTCGACAAGTTTCGGAGATATCGCTAACGCATCTCAAAAAAACCAAGAACGCAGCAATTTGGAAGCACTAAAAGTACTTTTCCTATAACTACAAACGATGAAATTGATTGTAGTGAAATTCATTTTTTTGTAGTTTTTATAGTTACTCCGAAAATATAATACATTGTGCGGAAACCAAGCAATTTAAGTAAATTTGGTTTTTTTGTTTTTGAAATACGTTTTAAATCGTTTGTAGTTTTTCATACGAAAAAAAATTTTTTTTTGGTCCACAGGTTTCGGAGATATCGCTAACGCATCTCAAAAAAACCAAGAACGCAGCAATTTGGAAGCACTAAAAGTACTTTTGCTATAACTACAAACGATGAAATTGATTGTAGTGAAATTTATTTTTTTGTAGTTTTTATATTTACTCCGAAAAAATAATACATTGTGCGGAAACCAAGCAATTTAAGCAAATTTGGGTTTTTTCTTTCTGAAATACGTTTTAAATCGTTTGTAGTTTTTCATAGGAAAAAAAATTTTTTTTTTGGTCCACAGGTTTCGGAGATATCGCTTACGCATCTCAAAAAAACCAAGAACGCAGCAATTTGGAAGCACTAAAAGTACTTTTCCTATAACTACAAACGATGAAATTGATTATAGTGAAATTCATTTTTTTGTAGTTCTTATAGTTACTCCGAAAATATAATACATTGTGCGGAAACCAAGCAATTTAAGTAAATTTGGTTTTTTTCTTTTTGAAATACGTTTTAAATCGTTTGTAGTTTTTCATACGAAAAAAAAATTTTTTTTGGTCCACAGGTTTCGGAGATATCGCTAACGCATCTCAAAAAAACCAAGAACGCAGCAATTTGGAAGCACTAAAAGTACTTTTCCTATAACTACAAACGATGAAATTGATTGTAGTGAAATTAATTTTTTTGTAGTTTTTATAGTTACTCCGAAAATATAATACATTGTGCGGAAACCAAGCAATTTAAGCAAATTTGGGTTTTTTCTTTCTGAAATACGTTTTAAATCGTTTGTAGTTTTTCATAGGAAAAAAAATTTTTTTTTGGTCCACAAGTTTCGGAGATATTGCTAACGCATCTCAAAAAAACCAAGAACGCAGCAATTTGGAAGCACTAAAAGTAATTTTCCTATAACTACAAACGATGAAATTGATTGTAGTGAAATTAATTTTTTTGTAGTTTTTATAGTTACTCCGAAAATAAAATTAAAGAAAAAAAAACTTTTTTAAAAATAAGCTTTTATCATGTTGGTTAATAAAATTAACTAAAAAGTAAACAATAAATTGACTCTAAAGAAATATAACACTTTATAAGTTCATTGTAAGCTTAAACGATAATTAGACTTTTTCGTCTGCGACAAAAAAATTCTATATTGTACATAATTATATATGTTTAACATTAAAACTTTACACCTAAATTATTAAAGCTTACAGTTTATATCACAGTCCAAATTGTTCTAATAAAAAACGTGTTAAATTTTGATGGTATAATTAAGAACATTTAGGATCTCATTTTCTTGCTATCGCAATGTAACACGCTTTTATTAGAACAATTAGGACTGTGATATAAACTGTAAGCTTTAATAATTTAGGTGTAAAGTTTTAATGTTAAACATATATAATTATGTACAATATAGAATTTTTTTGTCGCAGACGAAAAAGTCTAATTATCGTTTAAGCTTACAATGAACTTATAAAGTGTTATATTTCTTTAGATTCAATTTATTGTTTACTTTTTAGTTAATTTTATTAACCAACATAATAAAAGCTTATTTTTAAAAAAGTTTTTTTTTCTTTAATTTTATTTTTTACTTTTTAGTTCGTTTTATTAACAAGTAATATAAGCTTCTTCTTAGAAAAGCCTTTTTCTTAAATTTAATTTAAATATGTTTTTTTTTTTTTTAATTTTTAGTAGGGTAAATTATTATGGCTTTGGCCGTGTAAATTATTATGGTGTATTTGTATATTTTAGATTTAATGCACAATTAATACGTTTTCCAAGATTTTCCATTCTTGATTTAACTTAAGCTGTTGTGCCAACATTTTTCAGCCAGCTTTTTTCAAATAGGTAATTTTTCCAAAAGCAAAATAAATTACAGAAAAGATTACAGAGTTAAACAGCCTTAAAAATTCAGCTATGTTGGTTATACACAGAAATACAACAGAGGGTTGTGTCTCCGCTTTTCGCAAGCGTTGAGATTCACCACGCGTGACACGCGTGATTCACCACGTCCAAATAACACAATCCACGGATAGGTACCGGCGGGTTTGTATGGGACTTAGGCTGTTATGCCAAAGTAAATACAAATCTTTACCGATAACTGTGTTATCGATTAATTTATCGAATTCTAACAAAGCAATATTGCATTGTCATCGGAGTTATACATGTGTGCAAAATTTCAGCTCAATCGGACACCGGGAAGTGTATCAAATTTAACTTGCAAGATTCCATTACAGACAACAAAAGTGAAAGTAAATAAAAGCTTATAATATAATACATTTTGCGGAAACCAAGCAATTTAAGTAAATTTGGTTTTTTTGTTTTTGAAATACGTTTTAAATCGTTTGTAGTTTTTCATACGAAAAAAAATTTTTTTTTTTGGTCCACAGGTTTCGGAGATATCGCTAACGCATCTCAAAAAAACCAAGAACGCAGCAATTTGGAAGCACTAAAAGTACTTTTCCTATAACTACAAACGATGAAATTGATTGTAGTGGAATTCATTTTTTTGTAGTTCTTATAGTTACTCCGAAAATATAATACATTGTGCGGAAACCAAGCAATTTAAGTAAATTTGGTTTTTTTGTTTTTGAAATACGTTTTAAATCGTTTGTAGTTTTTGGTAGTAGTGAAATTCATTGAATTTGATTTTAGTGAAATTCATTTTTTTATAGTTTTTATATTTACATACGTAGAAGCAACAACAAATGGGAACTACATGATAGAATATCAAAGAACTCTAAAAAAAAAGTAGTATCTAAAAAAGAATTAGTGCAAAAAAAAATAATACATATTTTATTTTATGTAATCAAATAGTTTTGAATATAAAAAACAACATTTCAAAAACACTCGTTTCATTTGAACTCTGACAACAAAAACGACGCACTGAAACTGGAGTGCATCGCAATATACTTAGCCGAACAGCACTAAACTACATACATATGTACATATCGGTAAGATGTGTCGCTTGTTTAAGGATAACACTTTTTGAGTGAAAGTGGTGAATGCTTTGGCGTTTTTTCTTCCAAAATAGATTTTGCGTGTATACATATCTGCCGAAACCGATTGGTTTTGATGGGGGACACAATGTTATTGCGGGCCATACTGGGCCACTACATAGGCATCTATGAACTACATCGTTTGTAGTTACCGAAAATATGTTACTTTTGTGTCCATTGCGACAGTAAAAAAAAATGAATTTCACTACAATCAATTTCATCGTTTGTAGTTATAGGAAAATTACTTTTAGTGCTTCCAAATTGCTGCGTTCTTCGTTTTTTCGAGATGCGTTAGCGATATCTCCGAAACGTGTGGACCAAATAAAATTTTTTTTTTCCTATGAAAAACTACAAACGATTTAAAACGTATTTCAGAAAGAAAAAACCCAAATTTGCTTAAATTGCTTGGTTTCCGCACAATGTATTATATTTTCGGAGTAACTATAAAAACTACAAAAAAATTAATTTCACTACAATCAATTTCATCGTTTGTGGTTATAGGAAAAGTACTTTTAGTGCTTCCAAATTGCTGCGATCTTGGTTTTTTGAGATGCGTTAGCGATATCTCCGAAACTTGTGGACCAAAAAAAAAATTTGTTTTCCTATGAAAAACTACAAACGATTTAAAACGTATTTCAGAAAGAAAAAACCCAAATTTGCTTAAATTGCTTGGTTTCCGCACAATGTATTATATTTTCGGAGTAACTATAAAAACTACAAAAAAATTAATTTCACTACAATCAATTTCATCGTTTGTAGTTATAGGAAAAGTACTTTTAGTGCTTCCAAATTGCTGCGATCTTGGTTTTTTTGAGATGCGTTAGCGATATCTCCGAAACCTGAGGACCAAAAAAAAAATTTTTTTTCGTATGAAAAACTACAAACGATTTAAAACGTATAAGAGAAAGAAAAAACCCAAATTTGCTTAAATTGCTTGGTTTCCGCACAATGTATTATATTTTCGGAGTAACTATAAAAACTACAAAAAAATTAATTTCACTACAATCAATTTCATCGTTTGTAGTTATAGGAAAAGTACTTTTAGTGCTTCCAAATTGCTCGATCTTGGTTTTTTTGAGATGCGTTAGCGATATCTCCGAAACTTGTGGACCAAAAAAAAAATTTTTTTTCCTATGAAAAACTACAAACGATTTAAAACGTATTTCAGAAAGAAAAAACCCAAATTTGCTTAAATTGCTTGGTTTCCGCACAATGTATTATATTTTCGGAGTAACTATAAAAACTACAAAAAAATTAATTTCACTACAATCAATTTCATCGTTTGTAGTTATAGGAAAAGTACTTTTAGTGCTTCCAAATTGCTGCGATCTTGGTTTTTTTGAGATGCGTTAGCGATATCTCCGAAACTTGTGGACCAAAAAAAAAATTTTTTTTCCTATGAAAAACTACAAACGATTTAAAACGTATTTCAGAAAGAAAAAACCCAAATTTGCTTAAATTGCTTGGTTTCCGCACAATGTATTATATTTTCGGAGTAACTATAAAAACTACAAAAAAATTAATTTCACTACAATCAATTTCATCGTTTGTAGTTATAGGAAAAGTACTTTTAGTGCTTCCAAATTGCTGCGATCTTGGTTTTTTTGAGATGCGTTAGCGATATCTCCGAAACTTGTGGACCAAAAAAAAAATTTTTTTTCCTATGAAAAACTACAAACGATTTAAAACGTATAAGAGAAAGAAAAACCCCAAATTTGCTTAAATTGCTTGGTTTCCGCACAATGTATTATATTTTCGGAGTAACTATAAAAACTACAAAAAAATTAATTTCACTACAATCAATTTCATCGTTTGTAGTTATAGGAAAAGTACTTTTAGTGCTTCCAAATTGTTGCGTTCTTGGTTTTTTTGAGATGCGTTAGCGATATCTCCGAAACCTGTGGACCAAAAAAAAATTTTTTTTTCGTATGAAAAACTACAAACGATTTAAAACGTACAAGAGAAAGAAAAAACCCAAATTTGCTTAAATTACTTGGTTTCCGCACAATGTATTATATTTTCGGAGTAACTATAAAAACTAAAAAAAAATAATTTCACTACAATCAATTTCATCGTTTGTAGTTATAGGAAAAGTACTTTTAGTGCTTCCAAATTGCTGCGTTCTTGGTTTTTTTGAGATGCGTTAGCGATATCTCCGAAACCTGTTGACCAAAAAAAAAATTTTTTTTCGTATGAAAAACTACAAACGATTTAAAACGTATTTCAAAAAGAAAAAAACCAAATTTACTTAAATTGCTTGGTTTCCGCAGAATGTATTATATTTTCGGAGTAACTATAAAAACTACAAAAAAATTAATTTCACTATAATTAATTTCATAATTTGTAGTTTGATAAGCCAAGTCAAAGAGCACTTGACTAGCATCAATTCCACCCTTAAATACGTATGTGCATATGTACACAGAAGCCTGTGCCTGTCGATCAGCTTTTGAGTATTGTATCATTGAATATATATGTATGAAAATATGAACCAAATTAGAAATGTACATACATACATATTCAATAATACTCCAAAGTAAAGGCAGATATAAATAAATACTTTGGTCGCTATGATGCTGTGGCAGCGTCTTGAGATAAGAAGAAAAAAACTTGCCGCTTGCTACGTTCTAAAGCGACCAAAGACTTTATGTAAATCCGCGTATACAGACATATATATATATACATATGAATGCTCGTAGCAATAAGCCAACGAAATACAATAGGCACGAGCAAATTATGTGTCGTCGGTGGTTAAAAGTGTTGCCGTTTGCAGCTTTAATCAACTGACAGCTAAAAGGGGAATTTATTATTAATACTAAAATAAAGGAATTTATTGCACTTTTGCGACATAATGTTATTTTTCTTTGCAAAATTACTTTAATTCATTTCGCCCCTCCCATTTATTACTTTTTATCTATGAAAATGGTGTAAAATTCTTACTTTGTACTGACATGCGATAAACAAGTCAGCATATACAATATGACGTCACAGTGCGAATTCGGGCCAGAAATGGGTAAAACTCGACTTTTATGTATTAACTGCAACACAGCTGCTGAAAACTTGGTTGTTCGACTGCGTGAACAATTTTTCGACAGAATAAAATCAGGTTTTTCAAATAGCAAATTAAAATTTCCATAAGCTCTACCAACTCGGCAATTCGGCATATTGGAAAATTATTTGCAAAAATGTATATGAACAATGCATGAAAATTTTTAGATTATATTGCTAATACGTTACTGGGCATTTATTGGGCAATATACTCGCATCTTTATTTGCATTTTTTACTACCATATTATTACTTCGATTAGGGCATATAAATAGTTTGGTATTATTTCATAGGAAAAGTGCCTAGTTATGGAAGTAGTTATGCGCGTTATAATGAAAGCCCTCAATATGCATCGAAGTTGGTATTTATAAAATCACAAAAATTTTTCTTTTGACGATTTTATCAAATGCCATATTGCCAAATTGCATCACCAATTTGGACAACTTAAGAAGAAGCATTATGAATGAAAAAGAGGAAGCTAGTTCTCAGGATTTTGTGATTTACATTTGAACATACATACATATGTATGTATGTACACATGCTTGTGCGTAAGAATAATTTTTGTTGGAAGTGGTTGGTTGAATAGAAGTTTGTTTTTTTTTTGAACTTGTGAATGTACAAACATACATATGTTAGCTTATGCTTGGAAATATTGGTATCAATGAGGTGGGTGTGAAGTGGAGTGAAGTGGGGTGTTGGTTGATCTTTAGTTTAAGAATATATGTATGTGTTTGAATATATATCTAAGTTTGTTTATACGCTACGATCGTCATAGCAGATACATTACCATGTTCATACATTTCTTAGCTTACATATGAGCATACATACATACATATGTATGTACGTACATTTGCTTGAGCGTAAGAATAATTTTTGTTAGAAGGGGTATGCTGAAATGAAGTTTGTTTTATTTTTGAACATATGAATTGTAAGCAACAATATTTACTTGCACATTCAAAAACTTTATTATGCTTGTAATTTAAATCGAGAGAATTATTCAAAGAACCCATTTGCTGTGCAAAAATCATTGTTTGGAATACCCAACCGGGTGTATTCGAATTTCCCAATTTTGCAATGTATTATATTTTCGTAGTAACTATAAGAACTACAAAAAAATGAATTTCACTACAATCAATTTCATCGTTTGTAGTTATAGGAAAAGTACTTTTAGTGCTTCCAAATTGCTGCGTTCTTGGTTTTTTTGAGATGCGTTAGCAATATCTCCGAAACCTGTGGACCAAAAAAAAAATATTTTTTTTACTATGAAAAACTACAAACGATTTAAAACGTATTTCAGAAAGAAAAAACCCAAATTTCCTTAAATTGCTTGGTTTCCGCACAATGTATTATATTTTCGGAGTAACTATAAGAACTAAAAAAAAATGAATTTCACTACAATCAATTTCATCGTTTGTAGTGATAGGAAAAGTACTTTTAGTGCTTCCAAATTGCTGCGTTCTTGGTTTTTTTGAGATGCGTTAGCGATATCTCCGAAACCTGTGGACCAAAAAAAAAATTTTTTTTCGTATGAAAAACTACAAACGATTTAAAACCGTATTTCAAAAACAAAAAAACCAAATTTACTTAAATTGCTTGGTTTCCGCACAATGTATTATATTTTCGGATTAACTATAAGAACTACAAAAAAATGAACTTCACTATAATCAATTTCATCGTTTGTAGTTATAGGAAAAGTACTTTTAGTGCTTCCAAATTGCTGCGTTCTTGGTTTTTTTGAGATGCGTTAGCAATATCTCCGAAACCTGTGGACCAAAAAAAAAATTTTTCTTACGAAGAAAAACTACAAACGATTTAAAACGTATTTCAGAAAGAAAAAACCCAAATTTCCTTAAATTGCTTGGTTTCCGCACAATGTATTATATTTTCGGAGTAACTATAAGAACTACAAAAAAATGAATTTCAATACAATCAATTTCATCGTTTGTAGTTATAGGAAAAGTACTTTTAGTGCTTCCAAATTGCTGCGTTCTTGGTTTTTTTGAGATGCGTTAGCGATATCTCCGAAACCTGTGGACCAAAAAAAAATTTTTTTTCGTATGAAAAACTACAAACGATTTAAAACGTATTTCAAAAACAAAAAAACCAAATTTACTTAAATTGCTTGGTTTCCGCACAATGTATTATATTTTCGGAGTAACTATAAGAACTACAAAAAAATGAATTTCACTACAATCAATTTCATCATTTGTAGTTATAAGAAAAGTACTTTTAGTGCTTCCAAATTGCTGCGTTCTTGGTTTTTTTGAGATGCGTTAGCGATATCTCCGAAACCTGTGGACCAAAAAAAAAATGTTTTTTCGTATGAAAAACTACAAACGATTTAAAACGTATTTCAAAAACAAAAAAACCAAATTTACTTAAATTGCTTGGTTTCCGCACAATGTATTATATTTTCGGAGTAACTATAAAAACTACAAAAAAATGAATTTCACTACAATCAATTTCATCGTTTGTAGTTATAGGAAAAGTACTTTTAGTGCTTCCAAATTGCTGCGTTCTTGGTTTTTTTGAGATGCGTTAGCGATATCCCCGAAACCTGTGGACCAAAAAAAAAAATTTTTTTCGTATGAAAAACTACAAACGATTTAAAACGTATTTCAGAAAGAAAAAACCCAAATTTGCTTAAATTGCTTGGTTTCCGCACAATGTATTATATTTTCGGAGTAACTATAAGAACTACAAAAAAATGAATTTCACTACAATCAATTTCATCGTTTGTAGTTATAGGAAAAGTACTTTTAGTGCTTCCAAATTGCTGCGTTCTTGGTTTTTTTGAGATGCGTTAGCGATATCTCCGAAACCTGTGGACCAAAAAAAAAATTTTTTTTCGTATGAAAAACTACAAACGATTCAAAACGTATTTCAAAAAGAAAAAAAACCAAATTTACTTAAATTGCTTGGTTTCCGCACAATGTATTATATTTTCGGAGTAACTATAAGAACTACAAAAAAATTAATTTCACTACAATCAGTTTCATCGTTTGTAGTTATACGAAAAGTACTTTTAGTGCTTCCAAATTGCTGCGTTCTTGGTTTTTTTGAGATGCGTTAGCGATATCTCCGAAACCTATGGACCAAAAAAAAAATATTTTTTTTCCTATGAAAAACTACAAACGATTTAAAACGTATTTCAGAAAGAAAAAACCCAAATTTGCTTAAATTGCTTGGTTTCCGCACAATGTATTATATTTTCGGAGTAACTATAAGAACTACAAAAAAATGAATTTCACTATAATCAATTTCATCGTTTGTAGTTATAGGAAAAGTACTTTTAGTGCTTTCAAATTGCTGCGTTCTTGGTTTTTTTGAGATGCGTTAGCAATATCTCCGAAACCTGTGGACCAAAAAAAAAATTTTTTTCCTACGAAAAACTACAAACGATTTAAAACGTATTTCAGAAAGAAAAAACCCAAATTTCCTTAAATTGCTTGGTTTCCGCACAATTTTTTATATTTTCGGAGTAACTATAAGAACTACAAAAAAATGAATTTCACTACAATAAATTTCATCGTTTGTAGTTATAGGAAAAGTACTTTTAGTGCTTCCAAATTGCTGCGTTCTTAGTTTTTTTGAGATGCGTTAGCGATATCTCCGAAACCTGTGGACCAAAAAAAAAATTTTTTTTCGTATGAAAAACTACAAACGATTTAAAACGTATTTCAAAAACAAAAAAACCAAATATACTTAAATTGCTTGGTTTCCGCACAATGTATTATATTTTCGGAGTAACTATAAGAACTACAAAAAAATGAATTTCACTACAATCAATTTCATCGTTTGTAGTTATAGGAAAAGTACTTTTAGTGCTTCCAAATTGCTGCGTTCTTGGTTTTTTTGAGATGCGTTAGCGATATCTCCGAAACCTGTGGACAAAAAAAAAAATTTTTTTTCGTATGAAAAACTACAAACGATTTAAAACGTATTTCAAAAACAAAAAAACCAAATTTACTTAAATTGCTTGGTTTCCGCACAATGTATTATATTTTCGGAGTAACTATAAGAACTAAAAAAAAATGAATTTCACTATAATCAATTTCATCGTTTGTAGGTATAGGAAAAGTACTTTTAGTGCTTCCAAATTGCTGCGTTCTTGGTTTTTTTGAGATGCGTTAGCAATATCTCCGAAACCTGTGGAACAAAAAAAAAAAATTTTTTTTCCTATGAAAAACTACAAACGACTTAAAACATATTTCAGAAAGAAAAAACCCAAATTTCCTTAAATTGCTTGGTTTCCGCACAATGTATTATATTTTCGGAGTAACTATAAGAACTACAAAAAAATGAATTTCACTACAATCAATTTCATCGTTTGTAGTTATAGGAAAAGTACTTTTAGTGCTTCCAAATTGCTGCGTTCTTGGTTTTTTTGAGATGCGTTAGCGATATCTCCGAAACCTGTGGACCAAAAAAAAAATTTTTTTCCTACGAAAAACTACAAACGATTTAAAACGTATTTCAGAAAGAAAAAACCCAAATTTCCTTAAATTGCTTGGTTTCCGCACAATGTATTATATTTTCGGAGTAACTATAAGAACTACAAAAAAATGAATTTCACTACAATCAATTTCATCGTTTGTAGTTATAGGAAAAGTACTTTTAGTGCTTCCAAATTGCTGCGTTCTTGGTTTTTTTGAGATGCGTTAGCGATATCTCCGAAACCTGTGGACCAAAAAAAAAATTTTTTTTCGTATGAAAAACTACAAACGATTTAAAACGTATTTCAAAAACAAAAAAACCAAATTTATTTAAATTGCTTGGTTTCCGCACAATGTATTATATTTTCGGAGTAACTATAAGAACTACAAAAAAATGAATTTCACTACAATCAATTTCATCGTTTGTAGTTATAGGAAAAGTACTTTTAGTGCTTCCAAATTGCTGCGTTCTTGGTTTTTTTGAGATGCGTTAGCGATATCTCCGAAACCTGTGGACCAAAAAAAAAATTTTTTTCGTATGAAAAACTACAAACGATTTAAAACGTATTTCAAAAACAAAAAAACCAAATTTACTTAAATTGCTTGGTTTCCGCACAATGTATTATATTTTCGGAGTAACTATAAGAACTACAAAAAAATGAATTTCACTACAATCAATTTCATCGTTTGTAGTTATAGGAAAAGTACTTTTAGTGCTTCCAAATTGCTGCGTTCTTGTTTTTTTTGAGATGCGTTAGCGATATCTCCGAAACCTGTGGACCAAAAAAAAAATTTTTTTTCGTATGAAAAACTACAAACGATTTAAAACGTATTTCAAAAAGAAAAAAACCAAATTTACTTAAATTGCTTGGTTTCCGCAAAATGTATTATATTTTCGGAGTAACTATAAGAACTACAAAAAAATGAATTTCACTACAATCAATTTCATCGTTTGTAGTTATAGGAAAAGTACTTTTAGTGCTTCCAAATTGCTGCGTTCTTGGTTTTTTTGAGATGCGTTAGCGATATCTCCGAAACCTGTGGACCAAAAAAAAAATTTTTTTCGTATGAAAAACTACAAACGATTTAAAACGTATTTCAAAAAGAAAAAAAAAATTTACTTAAATTGCTTGGTTTCCGCACAATGTATTATATTTTCGGAGTAACTATAAGAACTACAAAAAAATGAATTTCACTACAATCAATTTCATCGTTTGTAGTTATAGGAAAAGTACTTTTAGTGCTTCCAAATTGCTGCGTTCTTGGTTTTTTTGAGATGCGTTAGCGATATCTCCGAAACCTGTGGACCAAAAAAAAAAATTTTTTTTCGTATGAAAAACTACAAACGATTTAAAACGTATTTCAAAAAGAAAAAAAAAATTTACTTAAATTGCTTGGTTTCCGCACAATGTATTATATTTTCGGAGTAACTATAAGAACTACAAAAAAATGAATTTCACTACAATCAATTTCATCGTTTGTAGTTATAGGAAAAGTACTTTTAGTGCTTCCAAATTGCTGCGTTCTTGGTTTTTTTGAGATGCGTTAGCGATATCTCCGAAACCTATGGACCAAAAAAAATATTTTTTTTCCTATGAAAAACTACAAACGATTTAAAACGTATTTCAGAAAGAAAAAACCCAAATTTGCTTAAATTGCTTGGTTTCCGCACAATGTATTATATTTTCGGAGTAACTATAAGAACCACAAAAAAATGAATTTCACTATAATCAATTTCATCGTTTGTAGTTGTAGGAAAAGTACTTTTAGTGCTTCCAAATTGCTGCGTTCTTGGTTTTTTTGAGATGCGTTAGCAATATCTCCGAAACCTGTGGACCAAAAAAAAAATTTTTTTTCCTATGAAAAACTACAAACGATTTAAAACGTATATCAGAAAGAAAAAACCCAAATTTCCTTAAATTGCTTGGTTTCGGCACAATGTATTATATTTTCGGAGTAACTATAAGAACTACAAAAAAATGAATTTCACTACAATCAATTTCATCGTTTGTAGTTATAGGAAAAGTACTTTTAGTGCTTCCAAATTGCTGCGTTCTTGGTTTTTTTGAGATGCGTTAGCGATATCTCCGAAACCTATGGACCAAAAAAAATATTTTTTTTCCTATGAAAAACTACAAACGATTTAAAACGTATTTCAGAAAGAAAAAACCCAAATTTGCTTAAATTGCTTGTTTTCCGCACAATGTATTATATTTTCGGAGTAACTATAAGAACTACAAAAAAATGAATTTCACTATAATCAATTTCATCGTTTGTAGTTATAGGAAAAGTACTTTTAGTGCTTCCAAATTGCTGCGTTCTTGGTTTTTTTGAGATGCGTTAGCAATATCTCCGAAACCTGTGGACCAAAAAAAAAAATTTTTTTTTCCTATGAAAAACTACAAACGATTTAAAACGTATTTCAGAAAGAAAAAACCCAAATTTCCTTAAATTGCTTGGTTTCCGCACAATGTATTATATTTTCGGAGTAACTATAAGAACTACAAAAAAATGAATTTCACTACAATCAATTTCATCGTTTGTAGTTATAGGAAAAGTACTTTTAGTGCTTCCAAATTGCTGCGTTCTTGGTTTTTTTGAGATGCGTTAGCAATATCTCCGAAACCTGTGGACCAAAAAAAAAAATTTTTTTTCCTATGAAAAACTACAAACGATTTAAAACGTATTTCAGAAAGAAAAAACCCAAATTTGCTTAAATTGCTTGGTTTCCGCACAATGTATTATATTTTCGGAGTAACTATAAGAACTACAAAAAAATGAATTTCACTATAATCAATTTCATCGTTTGTAGTTATAGGAAAAGTACTTTTAGTGCTTCCAAATTGCTGCGTTCTTGGTTTTTTTGAGATGCGTTAGCAATATCTCCGAAACCTGTGGACCAAAAAAAAAAATTTTTTTTCCTATGAAAAACTACAAACGATTTAAAACGTATTTCAGAAAGAAAAAACCCAAATTTCCTTAAATTGCTTGGTTTCCGCACAATGTATTATATTTTCGGAGTAACTATAAGAACTACAAAAAAATGAATTTCACTACAATCAATTTCATCGTTTGTAGTTATAGGAAAAGTACTTTTAGTGCTTCCAAATTGCTGCGTTCTTGGTTTTTTTGCGATGCGTTAGCGATATCTCCGAAACCTGTGGACCAAAAAAAAAAATTTTTTTCGTATGAAAAACTACAAACGATTTAAAACGTATTTCAAAAACAAAAAAACCAAATTTACTTAAATTGCTTGGTTTCCGCACAATGTATTATATTTTCGGAGTAACTATAAAAACTACAAAAAAATGAATTTCACTACAATCAATTTCATCGTTTTTAGTTATAGGAAAAGTACTTTTAGTGCTTCCAAATTGCTGCGTTCTTGGTTTTTTTGAGATGCGTTAGCGATATCTCCGAAACCTGTGGACCAAAAAAAAATTTTTTTTTCGTATGAAAAACTACAAACGATTTAAAACGTATTTCAAAAAGAAAAAAACCAAATTTACTTAAATTGCTTGGTTTCCGCACAATGTATTATATTTTCGGAGTAACTATAAGAACTACAAAAAAATTAATTTCACTACAATCAATTTCATCGTTTGTAGTTATAGAAAAAGTACTTTTAGTGCTTCCAAATTGCTGCGTTCTTGGTTTTTTTGAGATGCGTTAGCGATATCTCCGAAACCTATGATCAAAAAAAAAAATTTTTTTTCCTATGAAAAACTACAAACGATTTAAAACGTATTTCAGAAGGAAAAAACCCAAATTTGCTTAAATTGCTTGGTTTCCGCACAATGTATTATATTTTCGGAGTAACTATAAGAACTACAAAAAAATGAGTTTCACTACAATCAATTTCATCGTTTGTAGTTATAGGAAAAGTACTTTTAGTGCTTCCAAATTGCTGCGTTCTTGGTTTTTTTGAGATGCGTTAGCGATATCTCCGAAACCTGTGGACCAAAAAAAAATTTTTTTTTCGTATGAAAAACTACAAACGATTTAAAACGTATTTCAAAAAGAAAAAAACCAAATTTACTTAAATTGCTTGGTTTCCGCACAATGTATTATATTTTCGGAGTAACTATAAGAACTACAAAAAAATGAATTTCACTACAATCAATTTCATCGTTTGTAGTTATAGGAAAAGTACTTTTAGTGCTTCCAAATTGCTGCGTTCTTGGTTTTTTTGAGATGCGTTAGCGATATCTCCGAAACCTGTGGACCAAAAAAAAAATTTTTTTTCGTATGAAAAACTACAAACGATTTAAAACGTATTTCAAAAAGAAAAAACCCAAATTTGCTTAAATTGCTTGGTTTCCGCACAATGTATTATATTTTCGGAGTAACTATAAGAACTACAAAAAAATGAATTTCACTACAATCAATTGCATCGTTTGTAGTTATAGAAATCACAAAAAAAATTTGGATTTTTTGAAAGCGGGTTCCAGCGTGATGCAGCTCATCTTCCTTACTGTAGAAACAAGAAAATTCTTCGTGACGCTTTCTTTGCCGAGATATTCGAACATCAGAAGTAAGTAAATTTTGTTATTTAAGCCGCGATGCTAATAACTCTGCTTTGTCTTTTGATAGATTTAAGTCTCTTATTAAGTCATTGAGATCTTCAGAGTTGATGAGATGTGGTATTCCTGGATCAAATTGAGGAACAAATTCGGAATGCACGGATGCAGATGAACTCGGTATTTGAAAGCTGCCTTGAGGGAATATTTGTTTTTCCAACACAGGTGGATCAGGTACAGGATTTTGTTCCGAATGTGGTACTGGAGCGGATGTCGATGGTAGTTCCGGATATATTGTTTTCCTTAAACGTTTCCCTTTCAGTGGTTTCACTACACAAAAATAGCAATCAGAGTCATGATTACTCGGTTCCCTCCAAATCCTCGGCACTGCGAACTTCATGGCTCTTTTCTCACCCTGGTACCAAACTATAATAAAACGTAAAGCATTTCATAACAATTTCAATTATTATGCAATTATATATATGTAGATATACGTATATATATATGAAACAGTTAGTACAATAAAAAAGAGAAAATAAACTTACACTCCAAAATGCTTCTGCAAGAGTTACGTAAAACATGTGGGGCCCATTTTTTGTCCTGGTTTTTAACAGGTAGACCGTAGTAGGCTAGGAAGGTCTAGTAAATCCTTGTGTTTTTAGTTAAATCAAACTTTTTTGTCTTCTTTTAATACATTCGCCACATATATAACAAAACGAATTGGCCGCTCGTTTACAACTTCTCGAAGACATCATTCCTCTGTGATATGCAAAACATAGTGTCGCCCACAACGAGTGACCCAAGAAACTACAGCTTCTTAAAAAAATTTTACTTACAAAAACGCTATCAGGTAGCTGGCATGCTCTATTGCTAGGCCTGCCAATCCGTCAGTAAAAGTTTCGATGAGTTTCTTAATACGTACTTAACGAATTGCCAAATCTACCTAAAATCATGTGTATCTGGGACCTTTTGTCTCCTTTTTATTGTTTCTCAGCCACACTTTTTTGTTTTTTTTTAAGACGAGTATGTTGTGCTTTAAGTAGATTTTTTCTCTATGCATCACCGCATCAGGTAGCTACCCGCCGCCCTCTATCGACCGAAATAGCGAAAAAGGACCTACATTAGCCTGGTGCAAAAATGCAAAATTTTCAAATCGCTATAACTTCTACAAAACCAAATATTTTTGATTCGTAATTGCATTGTTTTTTATAGAATTGAACATAGAATCTGAATATATAGGGCAAAACCCATGTACAAAAAAAAATTTTTTTTGTTGACCTGTGTAATTAAACAACAAGTGGATAATTTATTGAGGTTGGGGCTCGTGTTTCTAGTTAAATATCTTTGCTTTGGAATTGTTTTTATTGACTACATTAAGTATTAAATCGGTCGGTTTTGTTGTTGGTTTAGTTTATAAGTTAGTTGCTTTTTATATTGTAAGGCAGGTAAATCAATTTTTATTAAGATATGGTATTATTAAATATTTTTGTATAATTTTAAGGCGAAAAATTTACAGGTGCATACAGGAAAAGGGATATCGCAACAAAAAAAATTTTATTGTTTTTCAATATGGAATGTTTTAATAGATTCGTATAAAACTAGAATCATACATTACCAAAAGATTCAAGGTTTTCCAAACTTTACCAAAGTTAAGACTAATTCAACATATTTTTTAAATTCATTGAAAAAAAAAAAACTTTTTTTCCGTCCTTTTGAAATTATAGCTTAGGTTGAGGAAGTTATAGCTACCTACTTAGAACACGAAACTTGTTAAATTTTTTGATATTCCAGTGCTGTTGGAGTAACTTCAATTGTTCGGATATAAATCTGGGGCGAAAGGTTTGACTGTATTCTCCTCTTCATTTTACTTAGTAGTATATAGGCGTGTTTGCTTGTCATGGCATTGGTTTGGTTGTCTTATGTCCAGTTTTTCATTACAAGTTCAATTCATTTCGTCAGTTGAACTACGCTTAAACTTATTCTGCAGTTTTCAGTTAACTTTAACTTTAGTTGAAACTAGGCTTAAGAGGTTAAATTCTGGTTAACCTGTTAATCTATCAGCTATTTTCGTTCATTCGAAATGGTGTCGAATATGCCAACAGGTATTTAGGCTTGTGTACCAATAGAGCTTATCAACAGCAGTTATCAACAACTAGAATGCTTCTAATTCTAAAGGGTTGTTTCGAAAAAGTGAATCAACTTGAGAAACATAGCGTTCTCAGCAAAAGGAGAATTTTTTATATAAATCAAAAAATTCTGTTAATCGAATTGAAAAAAATATAATTCTCAACTTGTATTCGAGTGTGGTTCTCTAATTGTAATCAAATGTGAGATTCCAATACTACAATATTTTCACAAAAATTAAATAAAACATGTATAATTTATTTCTTATTTATAACGCTTCATTACTGCTACCAACCAGTTATTTATCTCCCACAATAAAAAGCAGTTGGCTTTGGTGGTACCACCTTGGAGAAAATTTTCTTTAAACTCCACCTCAACTCGATATCCAATGTATGATATCAAATGGAGAAATGAGCTGGATATTTATTTGAGAACTATACATTTCTCTCAAAGGTTGGATAATAATTTGATAACGACGTTGGAGTTCAACTTGAGAACTATCCATTTTACAAAATTTCTCACAGGTTGGATAATATTGAAGAATGATGTTGGAGAACTATCTTATTTACTTACTTAATTGGCGCTTAACCGTTTAAACGGTTATGGCCGTCCAACAAGGCGCGCCATTAGCTCCTTCTCTCTGCCAACCGGCGGCAATTGGTCACACCAAGGGAGTTTAAATCGTTTTCCACTTGGTCCTTCCAACGGAGTGGGGGCCGCCCTCTACCTCTGCTTCCATAGGCGGGTTCCGATAGAAACACTTTCTTGGCCGGAGAGTTATCTTTCATTCGCATAACATGGTCTAGCCAGCGCAGCCGCTGCCTTTTAATTCGCTGGACTATATTGATGTCTGCATATAGCTCGTACAGCTCATCGTTAAATCTTCTTCGGTACTCGCCATCGCCAACGCGTAGAGGTCCATAAATCTAGAAAAGAACTGTCAGGTTAAAGAATAATTAGAGAATGATATTGGATATCAGCTCCAGAATTAGATATATATTTCTCTAGGGGTTCCATGTTTGTTGGGTAAACAAAATCCAACTGTTGCCGTATCTACAAATTATCTATATATTAAAAAACCAATGTTGCTGTACAAAAAGCCTACGCCAAAGGCGGCCTTAAACTGTGACTGAAAAACTACCTTGCGGTTCAACTGGGGTTTCAATTTGACTCGAGTTTAAGTAAACTTAGTTTAGGCTTAGCTTAACCAACTACTGAAAAACCGGGCCTGAATGCTTTATACGCCAAAACACCTGATCGGGTTTTCTTAAAGATGTCATTAATGAACATATGTAAAAATAAAGGGTTTCAAAAGAGAAAATATCCATATTCTTTCTGTTATTGAAACGATTTTTCGTCATCCTTTGTTCCAGATCGAAAGAGGACACTAAAAAAGAAAAAAATCGGTAGGTGGCACGCGGACCGAAATTTTAATTTGAGAATCTTTCAAACCATTTTTAACTAGCTTCCCGGTTACCTAGAGACTTGAAACTTGGCACTTAGCACTTGCGATCGATTTTGGAGTAACTTCCCGATGAGCTAGAGACATGAGACTTGGGCCGTAAGTCAGAACCCGGTGACAATGCAATATTTTATCAAAAAAAATTCGCTAGGTGACGCATGGATTGAGATATTGAGAAAACTAGTTTTAAATTGGAAATCTTGCATATGATTTTTAACTAACTTCCTGGATATCTAGAGACTTGAAACCTGAAACATAGTTTAATACTGAGTGACAGTGCAATGTTTGATCAAAAAATTTGAGCTACGTAAAGCACAAGTCGAACTAGTTAAAAGTTTAGGCCATACCTTCATAGCTAGCCTCCTGGGTGTTGCAGGCGTTATAGAATTCCACCTCGTTGAAGGCCCAACTCAATGCACGTCCTTGCATACTTTTAGGCGTACGCGATTCTTTTAGAATTTCAGACGTATGCAAATTTCACCACGATTTTCAGCCGTGCAAATTAAGAAGCTGACAAACGAGGTGGAATTCTCTTCTTGTGATGCGAGGTGGAATTATTTTGTTTTCGCCAGTGTTGTCAGCGAAATTCCACTAAAGCTGTAGTTACCCACCGACGTGTGCAACGCACGTATACGTATGCCGTACATACAAATATATGAGCGAAATTTATGCCCGTAGTGGCAACGAGAAAAATATTGCCATCGACCTGTTTGAAGCATGCATATGGAATCATCAACTTTTTCCATTTTAATTTCTGATGTTGTAAAAGGCTGGAATTAATATTTATTAAGTACAAATAGATTACATATTTATTATCTGCACATTTGCATAAATATTTCGAATTATTTTTACAATATTTCAAACATTAATTAGGTGTTTTTGCATAAAACTGCAAACGGTCAAAAATTTGCGCAAAAAAGTTTACGAGGCAACTCTGTCTAGTGAGAGAGCAATCAGCTGACACGTTCTTACGGAAAAAATCAAAATTGTTTTGATTTCTACGTTCCGGGCTACGTACGTACGTGCGTTGAAAGTCGGTGAGTTTTCGTTTACATTGCACATTCATAACATAGGTCGTGTCAGCTGACGCGTGCTTTGCACACAGAGTATATTCACTTTGATTGGATAACGGTTGGTTTTACAGGTATAAAGGAATCGAGATAGATATGGACTTCAAAGTAATAAAAAAATTTTAAGGACTACCTTTATATAAATGGACCAAAAAATAGAATGCAATTTTTCCTTTAATACAGACATAGTCTTGTTGAATTTTGACTAAAAAACTTTAACAGTAGCTCTTGTAAAAGAATTTTGGGATTTAAAATTATAAAGGTAGAGCGCGTGTTTACATTTTAAATAGTCAATTAGTTAATCCCAAGTACATGGTTTGCCTTAAATTGAAAGATTGCGCTCCACCCTTATAGTTTTAAATCCCAAAGTTCTTTTTCAAGAGTTATTGTTAAAGTTTTTTAGTCAAAATTCAACAAGACTATGTCTGTATTAAAGGAAAAATTGCCTTCTATTTTTTGGTCCATTTATATAAAGGTAGTCCATTAAATTGTTTTATCATCTTTTTATTTGTTTCTGAGCTCCTTTTTTTGTTTTGGTTTTTATGATGAAATATGATACGACAGTTAACACATTTAATGTACGTAAAATAACCGTAGCTTTAGAAGTGGTGGCGACTATTATCTGTCGTCAAATGAGTTGCCATTAACTAAACACAGGCAATATGACGGCTAAGCTGCCTTATGACTTTGTTGCATGAATTATAATTACATATTTTATGTATATTAGACTATTCTGAAAAAAAGTTTGCCTTAAATGCTTCTATATTTGAAGCGTTGAAGTAATTCAACATCCAATTTTCAAATTTGAGATATCATTATTTTGGTATTGAAAAACTCGATATTACCTCCAATGTATTTTAGAACTCTGAAGTTAACTATCTTCTTGATCTCTAATTTCGTTGAAACTCCTTAAAGTATGATTTTCGTTTCACCAAAACTACTAAATAGCTCAGAAGGACATAGGAAGGTATGATGGAATTTTTCAAGGTTTCCATAGCGAAATTTCCATCTCTCTGACATTGATGCTATTTACCTTGATTCGAAAATTCCACGCCTCATACCCTTCAGTGTTTTTCCAGATATCAGACAAAAGTATGGGAATGGGTGAAATTGTCCAAGTAATATGGCAATGCATATGCCTTTGCTTGCAAGCACTACTTTAAATTTACTTAATAATTTGTTGATGTCATCGCTTTGGCTTTGAGAAGGTCGTTAGCTCTTCAAGCACTGGCCTAAGAGATCTATTGTAATTTTTAACGCAAATGAAAAGGTAGCAGGACGCATCTTCTGACGGCACCTGTGCCTAAAGATCAGAAATGTGTATTTATATTTTTCTTTTATCAGCCAGGCCGCGCATAAGGTCTTGTACAAATGTGGCGACAATACTAAGACGGTCGCTGAATGCTGCAGATATCTCAGTGAGTTGACCTAAACCTTCAGTATCAGCCTCAAATTGGCACCACGACAGAGGTATTGAAGGTAACTGTAGAGCTGGTGAGGTGTACAGGAGGACACCGCTCGTATAAGTAAGTTCTACCTCTCGCGAGATACTTTTTCATATGTACTCACGCCACTAGGATGGGCACATCAAATCTTATGAATACTACCGCAACTGCAGATTCAAAAAGGGCAAAAGAAGTGATACATTTGGGCATATCGCCGGGACTTGACTTTGGTCGTTTGTGGGTTTCAACAAATCGATCATCGCAGGAGTGCGGGTTCACGACCACTCCCAAAATAAAAGGCTATAAAGAGATTTACAGCTGTCGCCTTTTTCATCCAGATATCGCATTAATTAAATTTATTTAATTAGCTGTGTTGTAGTCCGGTATTAGGAGGTTAGTTATTCTCGGTCGACCACCTTTTTGATGATCTTGCGAAAGTATCCCAACTCGATATAAGGGATTTGGTAAATGGTTATGGAAATGGTTAGATCCAGGGTAACTCGTAAATCACATATATATGAGACAGTTTTAGACCATGACCCACCTCCCCCCCAGCGGTTTAGGGGGGGCTTATAATATCCTCGCGGCAGGAGTGCCTGCTGTAAGAAGTGACTACAATACTTAAATAATTCAAGTGGTTGCCAGAACAATTTATAGCTTTTCCAACCCAATTTTCAATCTCACCTACCCGTGGCGAATCTTGTTTCTTTAGCAGCCGATGATCTGTCGACCCCAAGCTTCTCATAGAAGCAGGAGGTGCGAGCGCAATGGCCTAGAAGGTTCAGTATGCTCATATTAAGTCATTCTCAAGATGGTTAGGCTTATACCTTAATTGTGCTTAGTACCAGAACGTACCGGATCTATATCCGGCCAAGGATCATGAACAGCGATAACACTCCCCAAAACCTTCGGGGAGTGTTTTTATCGCTACAACAACAATAACAACAATGGGTTCTCTCTGGCTTGCTCATCCGCAGTATTAGTGGACAATGACGGAAATCAAAAGCAAAATAGAGGAGATGCGGGTCAAAACCTGCGCAGACATCGATGAATCGAAGGGTATTCTTATCGATAGCCGTCGCTGAAGGCAGGGAAATATTAGGCCCCCTGTGTTTAACAGGCTGGATGGAAAAGGACTAAGCATGTTTTGAAGCATTTTATTAGCATTAGCTAACGTGAGCAAGATATAGCAGGAGAGATTTTTTTTGATGCGAGCTAAATCGACAAACGACGTATAGCCAGTTAATGAGTAGTCATTTTCCAACATCAAATCTTCTAGAAAAAGTCACCTCACTACCCTTAGGTGGTTATGTTTAAGACCTTAAGGGCCAGGTTATGTAGGACGTCGTTACACTTAGCCCCGGGCCCGGGGTTTCTGAGGGGGCCCGCGATTTAGAGGTACTATGACATATTTTTTAATTCAGGAGAGTCTTTAGTTGTTCCATGTGCAATTTTTAAGCCGAATTTCAAAACCAACGAAAATCTGCATTTCGTTTTTATATTATAGTGAAGTGTGAAAAATAAAAATCTATATATATAAAAAGAAAGGCTAAAATGTGTGTTAGTTGGTCGCCGGTGTTTGAAGAGATGCGTCGGTCGATTTTGTTCAAACTTTCACACAAGTTGCGTAAACCTCACGCGGTGGTTACTACATTTGGTTGCGATCGACGTACAGGCTCTCGAGATATAGGCCGAAACGTAGACCCAAGTACCCCTAGAATGTGAAGATGGATAACAAATGAAAGCTGTTGATGAGTGCTTTAGTAGAGGGTAATTTTCATACCCCTGGGTGACTAAGGTCTCGAGATATAGGCCAAAACGTGGGCCAGTGAATGCCTAAACAGTGTTTATACAATATGGATATCAAATAAAAGCTGTTGATGAGTGCTTTAGTACAGAGTAATATATTATCCAGAGACGGACTGGGACTGGGATTAGGACTGGGACTGGGACTGAGACTCGGAGTGGGACTGGGACTGGAATAAAATACATACCACCCTCTGAGACAGGCAATAAGGGATGCAGAAGAATGAGGAGAAATTGAGAGAAGAGAAAAGAGAGAAGTAGATTGAGAAAGAGATAGAATGAGACGAAGATGGAGATAGATGAAGCGAAAAAGACGGAGGGAGGAGTGAGTAGAAGGATTAGGAAAAAGTGAAGAGGGGGAGAGCGCAGAGTCAGACGGAAAAAGCTTATTAAAATGTATGCAGATAGGCCAAGGAAATTTTCTTATGAAAAAGTATCAAAATATTTTGTCAAAGCCACGTTCATTTCATTTCTCTGAAATATGCGTAAATATGAACCTGTTTGTTTAACTAATTAAAAATTCCCATTAAATTTATTAATTAAATAGGCCAATTAGGCTACTATAATAGAAAATTTATATGGAAATGTTATTATAAACGCTTACTAATAATTGTACACATATCAATTTGATAACACACTTCAACTGTGCATATATACATATTAGAGCGGGTCAAATTTTTTTCCATCAGCAGTATAGCAAAACGTAATCTACATATGATTCTAAGTAAAATTGTTGAAGACACCATAGCTGTATGCCCGATTTCGAGTCCCCGACTTTTGCAAAATAGATATTTTGCCATATACGAACCGCTTGGAACAGATATGGAAACAGGTGAAGCAAAAATTGCAAATGTAGCTGTTGCAGAAGTATCTGTTACAATGAAATGAGGACATTATACTCAACGATACGATGCTATAAATTTTGCTATGATGTGTGACAGATTCGGTGTTTCAGATAAGTTGCTTCATGTTTAGCAACAGCCCTTTTCGAAGATATAAATTTTCGAGATGTTCGTGGTGAACTTGTCATAATGGATAAATCTAAAGTTGCAAGAGAAAAAATTAAAGCTAGAGATGAAGTGCTTCGTAAACGATACATAGATTCCAACATAACTGCAATTTCCTTCGATGGCAGAAAAAATGATTAATTAACTAGAGAGAAAATTAATGAGAAATTTCATACAAATATGGTAAAAGAACCACATTTAGTTGTTCTAAAAGAGCCTAATGCTGAATTACTTGGATACGTTAATTTGGGTGAAGAAGAAAATGCAAAACACAAATTAAAACAAGTAAGGACGGAACTGTCTTCGGCTGTGCCGAAGACTTCATACCTTTCATGCATGGGGTTGAGGAATAATCTTATCCTTTTTCGTAATCTCCAAATAATCGGATGTATAAGATAAGAAATATATAGTGAACAGATGTACATACCTAAACGATTTTTAAGACAAATATAAAATAAACAAGTAAGGAAGGCTAAGTTCGGGTGTAACCGAACATTACATACTCAGTTGAGAGCTATGGAGACAAAATAAGGGAAAATCACCTCGTAGTAAAATGAACCTAGGGTAACTCTTGAATGTGTTTGTATGACATGTGTATCAAATGGAAGGTATTAAAGAGTATTTTAAGAGGGAGTGGGCCATAGTTCTATAGATGGACGCCATTTAGGGATATCGCCATAACGGTGGACCAGGGCTGACTCTGGAATTTGTTTGTACGATATGGGTATCAAATGAAAGGCGTTAATGAGTATTTTAAAAGGGCGTGGGGCTTAGTTCTATATGTGGACGCCTTTTCGAGATATCGCCATAAAGGTGGACCAGGGGTGACTCTAGAATCTGTTTGTACGTTATGGGTATCAAATGATAGGCGTTAATGAGTATTTTAAAAGGGTGTGGGCCTTAGTTCTATAGGTGGACGCCTTTTCGAGATATCGCCATAAAGGTGGACCAGGGGTGAATCTAGAATTTGTTTGTACGATATGGGTATCAAATGAAAGGTGCTAATGAGTATTTTAAAAGGGCGTGGGCCTTAGTTCTATAGGTGGACGCCTTTTCGAGACATCGCCATAAACGTGGACCAGGGGTGACTCTAGAATGCGTTTGTACAATATGGGTATCAAACGAAAGGTGGTGATGAGTATTTTAAAAGGGAGTGGGCCTTAGTCCTATAGGTGGACGCCTTTTCGAGATATCGCCATAAAGGTGGACCAGGGCTGACTCTAGAATCTGTTTGTACGATGTTGGTATCAAATGAAAGGTGTTAATAACTTTTTTAAAAGGGAGTGGGCCTTCTATAGGTGGACGCCTTTTCGAAATATTGCCATAAAGGTGGACCAGGGGTGACTCTAGAATGCTCTTGAACAATATAGGTATCAAACGAAAGGTGTTATAAGTATTTTAAAAGGGATTGGGCCTTAAATCTATAAGTGGACGCCTTTTCGAGATATCGCCATAAACGTGGACCAGGGGTGACTCTAGAATGCGTTTGTACAATATGGGTATCAAACGAAAGGTGTTGATGAGTATTTTAAAACGGAGTGGGCCTTAGTTCTATGGGTGGACGCCTTTTCGGGATATCGCCATAAAGGTGGACCAGGGATGACTCTAGGCTTTTTTGTACGATATGGGTATCAAATGAAAGGTGTTAATGAGTATTTTAAAAGGGAGCGGGCCTTAAATCTATAAGTGGACGCCTTTTCGAGATATCGTCATAAACGTGGACCAGGGGTGACTCTAGAATGCGTTTGTACAATATGGGTACCAAATGAAAGGTGTTAATGAGTATTTTAAAAGGGACTGGGCCTTAAATCTATAAGTGGACGCCTTTTCGAGATATCGCCATAAAGGTGGACCAGGGCTGACTCTAGAATTTGTTTGTACGATATGGGTATCAAATTAAAGGTATTAATGAGGGTTTTAAAAGGGAGTGGTGGTAGTTGTATATGTGAAGGCGTTTTCGAGATATCGACCAAAATGGGGACCAGGGTGACCCAGAACATCATCTGTCGGGTACCCCTAATTTATTTATATATGTAATACCATGAACAGTTATCCTTCCAAGATTCCAAGGGCTTTTGATTTCGCCCTGCAAAACTTTTTCATTTTCTTCTACTTAATATGGTAGGTGTCACACCCTTTTTACAAAGTTTTTTTCTAAAGTTATATTTTGTGTCAATAGACCAATCCAATTACCATGTTTCATCCCTTTTTTCGTATTTGGTATATTATTATGGCATTTTTAGTAATTTTCGATATCGAAAAAGTGGGCGTGGTCATAGTCGGATTTCGGCCATTTTTACACCAATATAAAGTGAGTTCAGATAAGTACGTGAACTGAGTTTAGTAAAGATATATCGATTTTTGCTCAAGTTATCGTGTTAAAGGCCGAGCGGAAGGGCAGACGGTCGACTGTGTATAAAAACTGGGCGTGGCTTCAACCGATTTCGCCCATTTTCACAGAAAGCAGTTATCGTCCTAGATTCTACCTACTCTACCAAGTTTCACAAGGATTGGTAATGTTTTGTTCGACATATGGCATTAAAAGTATCCTAGACAAATTAAATGAAAAAGGGGAGAGCCACGCCCATTTTGAAATTTTCTTTTATTTTTGCATTTTGTTGCACCATATCATTAATGGAGTTGAATGTTGACACAATTTACTTATATACTGTAAAGATATTAACTTTTCTTTTAAAATTTGACTTTAAAAAAAATTTTTTTTAAAAAGTGAGCTGGTCGATTTTGCTAATTTTTATTAAGCATACATATAGTAATAGCAGCAACGTTCCTGCCAAATTTCATCATGATATCTTCAACGACTGCCAAATTACAGCTTGCAAAACTTTTAAATTACCTTCTTTTATAAGTGGGCGGTGCCACGCCCATTGTCCAAAGTTTTACTAGTTTTCTATTCTGCGTCATAAGTTCAACTCACCTACCAAGTTTCATCGCTTTATCCGTATTTGGTAATGAAATTTTCGATATCGAAAAAGTGGGCGTGGTTATAGTCCGATATCGTTCATTTTAAATAGCGATCTGAGATTAATGCTCAGGAACCTACATACCAAATTTCATCAAGATACCTCAAAATTTACTCAAGTTATCGTGTTAACGGGCGGACGGACGGACGGACGGACATGGCTCAATCGAATTTTTTTCGATACTTATGATTTTGATATATGGAAGTCTATATCTATCTCGATTCCTTTATACCTGTACAACCAACCTTTATTCGATCAAAGTTAATATACTCTGTGAGCTCTGCTCAACTGAGTATAAAAATGGCAAAAAACCCCCTTATCTGAACGATCGGTTGTATGGGATATATATTATATATAGCTCCGATCGAAATGATTTTTACATGAAATCTTCTATGATTTATTAGAATATATATCACCAAGTTTCATGTTTTTATATTGGAAACTAAGGGAGAAATGGCCAAAAATCTTTCTATCTGAACGATCGGTTGTATGGGATGTATACTATATATATCTCCGTTCAAAGTAATTTTTTCAAGATATCTTCTATGATACATTAGAAATATATATCACCGAGTTTCACGTTTATACTTTCTAAATTGCGGCAGGAATGACCAAATTCGTCTCATCTGAACGATCGGTTGTATGGGAGATATATGTTATAGTCGTCCGATCCTACCGGATCCGACAAATATCTAATATAATACAAAAATACATCCTTGTGCCAAATTTGATTGAGATATCTCAAAAATTTGAGGGACTAGTTTGCGTTCAAACTGACAGACATACAGACGGACGGACGGACATGGCTATATCAACTCAGATCGTCGTCCTGATCAATTCGGCATACTTAATGGTGAGTCTGTCTTCTATATTTCTCAACGTTACAAACATAGGACCAAAGTTAATATACCATTTCATGTTCATGAAAGGTATAAAAATTAAATGAAGTCTTCAATAGCAAAGAACTGTCAATAGATCAATTAATTGGCATATGCAGCGTAGGAGAACCAGCTAATACTGGAATAGAAAATGGTGTTATAAGACTTTTTGAAAAACATTTAAATAGACCACTGCACTGGTTTATATGTTTGCTTCATTTCAATGAATTACCAATTGGTCATTTATTCAGAGCATTAGATAAAACAGTCACGAGTGGACCAAGAGCAGCAAGAGGAAAAATATACAAAGATATTCAAGACTCTGAAAAATTTCAGGTATGCATTTGTTAAAATTATTTTATAATATTTTTTCAATCAAATTGAAATAGGAAAATTATACTAATTTTAATTGATCTTAAAAATTTATTTTTCAGGGGTTAAGTGAATTTGAACCAATAGCATTGGAAAATATGTCTTGTCTGATCAGTGATGAACAAGAACGAGAATTGTCTGCAGATGTTAAATATTTATATCAAATGGCCAAAGCAATTTCAAATGGTGCTGTTTCAGTTGATTTAGCTAAAACCAAGTAAGGAAGGTTAAGTTCGGGTGTAACCGAACATTACATACTCAGTTGAGAGCTATGGTGACAACATAAGGGAAAATAACCATGTAGGAAAATGAACCGAGGGAAACCCTGGAATGTGTTTGTATGACATGTGTATCAAATGAAAGGCATTAAAGAGTATTTTATGAGGGAGTGGGCCATAGTTCTATAGGTGGACGCCATTTAGGGATATAGCCATAAAGGTGGATCAGGGTTGACTCTAGAATGCGTTTGTACGATATGGGTATCAAATGAAAGGTATTAATGAGTATTTTAAAAGGGCGTGGACCTAAGTACTATAGATGGACGCCTTTTCGAGATATCGCCGTAAAGATGGACCAGGGGTGACTCTAGAAAGCGTTTGCACAATATGGGCATCAAACGAAAGGAGTTAATGAGTATTTTAAGAGGGAGTAATCCTTAGTTCCATAGGTGGACGACGTTTCGAGATATCGCCATAAAGGTGGACCAGGGGTGACCCTAGAATTTGTTTGCACAATATGGGCATCAAACGAAAGGAGTTAATGAGTATTTTAAGAGGGAGTGGGCCTTTCTGGACCAGGGGTGACTCTAGACTTTGTTTGTACGATATGGGTATCAAATGAAAGGTGTTAATGAGTATTTTTAAAAGGGAGTGGGCCTTCGTTCTATAGGTGTTCGCCTTTTCGAAATATCGCCATAAAGGTGGACCAGGGGTGACTCTAGAATGAGTTTGTACGATATGGGTATCAAATTAAAGGTGTTAATGAGTATTTTAAAAGGGAGTAATCCTTAGTTCCATAGGTGGACGCCGTTTAGAGATATCGCCATAAAGGTGGACCAGGGGTGACCCTAGAATTCGTTTGTGCAATATGGGTATCAAACGAAAGGAGTTAATGAGTATTTTAAGAGGGAGTGGGCCTTTCTGGACCAGGGGTGACTCTAGACTTTGTTTGTACGATATGGGTATCAAATGAAAGGTGTTAATGAGTATTTTTAAAAGGGAGTGGGCCTTCGTTCTATAGGTGTTCGCCTTTTCGAAATATCGCCATAAAGGTGGACCAGGGGTGACTCTAGAATGAGTTTGTACGATATGGGTATCAAATTAAAGGTGTTAATGAGTATTTTAAAAGGGAGTAATCCTTAGTTCCATAGGTGGACGCCGTTTCGAGATATCGCCATAAAGGTGGACCAGGGGTGACCCTAGAATTCGTTTGTGCAATATGGGTATCAAACGAAAGGAGTTAATGAGTATTTTAAGAGGGAGTGGGCCTTTCTGGACCAGGGGTGACTCTAGACTTTGTTTGTACGATATGGGTATCAAATGAAAGGTGTTAATGAGTATTTTTAAAAGGGAGTGGGCCTTCGTTCTATAGGTGTTCGCCTTTTCGAAATATCGCCATAAAGGTGGACCAGGGGTGACTCTAGAATGAGTTTGTACGATATGGGTATCAAATTAAAGGTATTAATGAGAGTTTTAAAAGGTAGTGGTGGTAGTTGTATATGTGAAGGCGTTTTCCAGATATTGATCAAAATGTGGACCAGGGTGACCCAGAACATCATCTTTTGGATACCGCTAATTTATTTATATATGTAATACCTGCCAAGATTTTAAGGGTTTTTTATTTCGCCCTGCAGAACTTTTTCATTTTCTTCTACTTAATATGGTAGGTGTCACAACCATTTTATAAAGTTTTTTCTAAAGTTATATTTCGCGTCAATAAAACAATCCAATTACCTTACCATATTTCATCCCTTTTTTCGTATTTGGTATAGAATTATGGCATTTTTTTCATTTTTCGTAATTTTCGATATGGAAAAAGTGGGCGTGGTCATAGTCGGATTTCGTTCATTTTTCATACCAAGATAAAGTGAGTTCAGATAAGTACGTGAACTGAGTTTAGTAAAGATATATCGATTTTTGCTCAAGTTATCGTGTTAACGGCCATGCGGAAGGACAGACGGACGACTGTGTATAAAAACTGGGCGTGGCATCAACCGATTTCGCCCATTTTCACAGAAAACAGTTAGCGCCATAAAATCTATGCCCCTACTAAATTTCAAAAGGATTGGTTAATTTTTGTTCGACTTATGGCGTTAAAAGCATCCTAGACAAATTAAATGAAAAAGGGCGGAGCCACGCCCATTTTTTAATTTTCTTTTATTTTTGTATTTTGTTGCACCATATCATTACTGAAGTTGAATCTTGACATAATTTACTTATATACTGTAAAGATATTAAATTTTTTGTTAAAATTTTACTTTTAAAAAAATTTTTTTTTAAAAGTGGGCGTGGTCCTTCTCCGATTTTGCTAATTTTTATTAAGCGTACATATAGTAATAAGAGTAACGTTCCTGCCAAATTTCATCATGATATCTTCAACGACTGCCAAATTACAGCTTGCAAAAATTTTAAATTACCTTCTTTTAAAAGTGGGCGGTGCCACGCCCATTGTGCAAAATTTTACTAGTTTCCTATTCTGCGTCATAAGCTCAACTCACCTACCAAGTTTCATCGCTTATGCGTATTTGGTAATGAATTATCGCACTTTTTCAATTTTTCGAAATTTTCGATATCGAAAAAGTGGGCGTGGTTATAGTCCGATATCGTTCATTTTAAATAGCGATCTGAGATGAGTGCTCAGGAACCTACATACCAAATTTCATCAAGATACCTCAAAATTTACTCAAGTTATCGTGTTAACGGACGGACGGACGGACGGACGGACATGGCTCAATCAAATTTTTTTTCGATCCTGATTATTTTGATATATGGAAGTCTATATCTATCTCGATTCCTTTATATATGTACAACCAACCGTTATGCAATCAAACTTAATATACTCTGTGAGCTCTGCTCAACTGAGTATAAAAACCAGGACCAGTTGTACATTCTCGATGGCTAACCAAAGCAAGCAGGGTATTACGTCTATATACAACAACTAATTACACCATCGGAAAATTGGAAAACTCTAGTAGTTTATATTATTAGAAATAATAGAATATTAGATGATCCTAATATTCCAATGCATATACAAGAAACAGAAAGATATGTACAGTTGTTAACATCTGTTTCCAAACGTGTTATAGAAAAAAACGTGAATGTGTTATGGCTGTTACAGCAGAAAGTCGTGAAAAACAACCACGAATGGAGAGCAAAAAAGATTTTAAAAAATAATAACATAACATTACTTTTATTTTGAAAAATACGTTAAAATGGTCAATTCTAATTAAAAAAATAAGTAAAGGTGTCTAAGTTCGGGTGTAACCGAACATTATATACTCAGCGTGAGCTTCAATTGTACATTTCATTTCAGATAAATTACTTTTCTACATAACACGTGGCACCGCCCGTTAAAAAAATTTCTCCCCATTTCCTCTTACAATAAAACTTGATAAGTAAAATATCATTGATTCAAAACGTATTTTTTTCTAAGTTATAGCTTAATATTCTGGTCTACGACCCTTTTAAACTTTTTTTACATCTAAGCTACCGTGGTCTTTAACCGATCCCGTCCATTTTTACTAGAAATATTTTCTGCTATAAAGAAAATTTGTATACCCAGTTTTATTACAATCCGTTAATTTTTCTTCGAGTTATGGCTCCCGAAACATAGAAAATTTCTTAGTCATAAAAGACGCGGTGCCACGCCCATTTTTTTAAATTTGAAGTTTTTCCTATTTACTGTTATAAATCCACTTGGGAAATGAAATACCATTGACATAAAGCTCTTTTTTGCAGAGATATAGCTTATTTTATTTGTCCTCGACCCTTTTAAAAATCATTTATATAAAAGTGGGCATGGTCCTTAACCGATTTCGTTAATTTTTCTTCAAAGCATTCCTTATAGTAAAGGCAACCTCTCTGCCGAATTTTGTTACGATAGGTTTAACGATTTTTGATTTATGATTAATAATATTTGTAAAATTGATTTTATCAGAAGTGGGCGGTGCCACGCCCATTTTAAACAATATTTTCAAATTTTTATCAAGAGTTTCAATATCAGTCAACACGTCAAATTTCAACATTCTAGGTGTATTATTTTCTAAATAATCAGGTTTTTTGTGTTTTCCAAAATGTTATATATATAATAAGTGGGCGTGGTTGTCATCCGATTTCGCTCATTTTCAATACCAAATTTGGTAAGATATCTCAATATTTACTCAAGTTATCGTGTTAACGGACAGACGGACGAACGGACGGACATGGCTCAATCAAATTTTTTTTCGATACTGATGATTTTGATATATGGAAGTCTATATCTATCTCGATTCCATTATAACTGTACAACCAAATCAAAGTTAATATTAGAGTTGTCACGAATATTCGGCAACTATTCGGTATTCGGCCTATTCGGCCACTTTTTTTGCTATTCGGTATTCGGCCGAAGAGTACGTATTATTCGGCCGAATACCGAATACAATCTCATGTAAAAAAGACACTCAAAATTATGTACTTATTTCCAAGTTACAACACTTTAGTATTTAAAATTGATCAGTGGTAAGTTATGTTAGACAAAAATAAGCTTTTCATCATTTTTGGGTAGTAAACGATTATGCTTTTCATCGCAAATGTTACCAGCATCAGAAAATAAGGTCTCGCTATACACGCTACTTCCAGGAGAAGAAAGATACACTTTAGCAAACTTTTAAACTTTGCCACAGCATTCTTCTCCACGTCCTCCTCATCGCTAGCATTTCGCATATTATCTGTAGCGACTTCCTCAAAGCAGTTCCAGAAACTGTCGTGTATTTCAGTAGTCCTATCATCTTCATTCAGGCTTCTTTTCTTACGAATTGGAGAAGAATCTTCATTGGTACTATTTTCAGAGCTTCTAGAAGAATTGTTTGTCTTGCTCTTTCTGCTTGAACCAATCTTAGGAAACACGGTTTGAAGCGAGGATCCAGAAAAGCAGCCACCAGATATTTGTTTTTTTCATCGAAGCTGAGTCGCCTTTCAAACTCGCCTTGCAGTGAAGATCTCATTGTTACTAAATTTGGTACTTTCTCAGCTGTCTCTGCTTTTCCCAGATATTTTAATAAATTTACTGCATGTTGAATCACTTCAGAGATGCAACAGATACCTGAGCTCGTTATTTTTGTAATCTCTTCGAATGGTTTGAGGAGTTTGATACATTGTTCCAACAGTTTCCATTGTCAGATTTATTAAAGTTTCATGATCTGTTATGTACAAGCAAGAAAACAGGTGTCCACTTGTCTTAATCCAGCTAACGCGCCCGATAAGCATGTATTTCGTGCCGAATATTCGGCCGCCGAATATTCGGCGCTTCGGCCGACAGCGTTGCCGAATATTCGGTATTCGGCCAATTCACTATTCGTGGCATCTCTAGTTAATATACGCTGTGTTCAAAGCACGCTGAGTATAAAAAATGCCATAATACCATACAATATATGAAAAAAGGGATAACAGATGGTAATTTGATTGGTTTATTGACGCAAAATATATCTTTAAAAAAACTTTGTAAAATGGGTGTGACGTCTACCATATTAAGTAGAAGAAAATGAAAAAGTTCTGCAGTACGAATTCAAAAGCCTTGAAATCTTGGCAGGAATACTGTTCGTGGTATAACATATATAAATAAATTAGCGGTATCCGATAGATGATGTTCTGGGTCACCCTGGTTCACATTTTGGTCGATATCTCGAAAACGCCGTCACATATACAACTAAGGGCCACTCCCTTTTAAAACCCTTATTAATACCATTAATTTGGTACCCATATCGTACAAACACATTCTAGAGTCACCCTTGGTCCACCTTTATGGCAATATCTCGAAAAGGCGTCCACCTATACAACTATGGCCCACTCCCTTTTAAAACACTCTTTAATACCTTCCATTTGATACCCATGTCATACAAACACATTCCGGGTTACCCTAGGTTCATTTTCCTAAATGGTGATTATCCCTTATTTTGTCTCCAAAGCTCTCCCTGAGTATGTAATGTTCGGTTACACCCGAACTTACCTTCCTTGCTTGTTTGGAGGCTACCTTAGGAAAACGGAGATAGTACTTTTTATACTTAAGCCTCAATCTCCTCAAAAAGTTGGTTTGGTTCAATACCCAGAAAAAAGTTGATTTTGTCGCATAGTGTAATGAACGAAAAATACTAGTATTATTGTGAAACAAGTAAGGAAGGCTAAGTTCGGGTGTAACCGAACATTACATACTCAGTTGAGAGCTGTGGAGACAAAGTAAGGGAAAATCACCATGTTGTAAAAAGAACCTAGGGTAACCCTGGAATGTGTTTGTATGACATGTGTGTCAAATGGAAGGTATTAAAGAGTATTTTAAGAGGAAGTGGGCCATAGTTCTATAGATGGACGCCATTTAGGGATACCGCCATAAAGGTGGACCAGGCCTGACTTTAGAATTTGTTTGTACGATATGGGTATCAAATGAAAGGTGTTAATAAGTGTTTTAAAAGGGAGTGGGCCTTAGTTCTATAGGTGGACGCCTTTTCGGAATATCGTTATAAAAGTGGACTAGGGTTGACTGTAGAATGCGTTTGTACAATATGGGTATCAAACGAAAGGTGTTAATAAGTGTTTTAAAAGGGAGTGGGCCTTAGTTCTATAGGTGGACGCCTTTTCGGAATATCGTTATAAAAGTGGACCAGGGGTGCTCTGGAATGCGTTTGTACAATATGGGTATCAAATGAAAGGTGTTAATAAGTGTTTTAAAAGGGAGTGGGCCTTAGTTCTATAGGTGGACGCCTTTTCGGAATATCGTTATAAAAGTGGACCAGGGGTGACTCTAGAATACGTTTGTACAATATGGGTAGCAAGTGAAATGTGTTAATGAGTATTTTAAAAAGAAGTGGGCCTTAGTTCTATGTGTGGACGCCTTTTCGAGATATCGCCATAAACGTGGACCAGGGGTGAATCTGGAATTTGTTTGTACGATATGGGTATCAAATGAAAGGTGTTAATGAGTATTTTAAAAGGGCGTAGGCCTTAGTTCTATAGGTGGATGCCTTTTCGAGATATCGCCATAAACGTGGACCAGGGGTGACTCTAGAATTTGTTTGTACGATATGGGTATCAAATGAAAGGTGTTAATGAGTATTTTAAAAGGGCGTGGACCTTAGTTCTATAGGTGGACGCCTTTTCGAAATATCGCCATAAAGGTGGGCCAGGGGTGACTCTAGAATTTTTTCGTACGATATGGGTATCAAATGAAAGGTGTTAATGAGTATCTTAAAAGGACGTGGGCCTTAGTTCTATATGTGGACGCCTTTTCGAGATATCGCCATAAACGTGGACCAGGGGTGACTCTAGAATGCGTTTGTACGATATGGGTATCAAATTAAAGGTATTAATGAGGGTTTTAAAAGGGAGTGGCCCTTAGTTGTATATGTGAAGGCGTTTTTGAGATATCTACCAAAATGTGGACCAGTGTGATCCAGAACATCATCTGTCGGGTACCGCTAATTTATTTATATATGTAATACCACGTACAGTATTCCTTCCAAAATTCCAAGGGCTTTTGATTTCGCCCTGCAAAACTTTTTCATTTTATTCTACTTAATATGGTAGGTGTCACACCCATTTTACCAAGTTTTTTCTAAAGTTATATTTTGCGTCAATAGACCAATACAATTACCATGTTTCGTTCCTTTTTTCGTATTTGGTATATAATTATGGCATTTTTTTCATTTTTCGTAATTTTCGATATCGAAAAAGTGGGCGTGGTCATAGTCGGATTTCGGCCATTTTTTACACCAATACAAAGTGAGTTCAGGTAAGTACGTGAACTGAGTTTAGTAAAGATATATCGATTTTTGCCCAAGTTATCGTGTTAAAGGCCGAGCGGAAGGACAGACGGTCGACTGTGTATAAAAACTGGGCGTGGCTTCAACCGATTTCGCCCTTTTTCACAGTTATCGTCCTAGGAGCTAAGCCTCTACCAAATTTCACAATGATTGGTTAATTTTTGTTCGACTTATGGCTTAAAAGCATCCTAGACAAATTAAATGAAAAAGGGCGGAGTCACGCCCATTTTGAAATTTTCTTTTATTTTTGTATTTTGTTGCACCATATCATTACTGGAGTTGAATTTTGGCATAATTTACTTATATGCTGTAAAGATATTAACTTTTCTTTTAAAATTTGAATTTAAAAAATTTTTTTTTTTAAAAGTGGGCGTGGTCGTTCTCCGATTTTGCTAATTTTTATTAAGCAGACATAAAGTAATAAGAGTAACGTTCCTGCCAAACTTCATCATGATATCTTCAACGACTGCCAAATTACAGCTTGCAAAACTTCTAAATTACCTTCATTTAAAAGTGGGCGGTGCCACGCCCATTGTCCAAAATTTTACTAGTTTCCTATTCTGCGGCATAAGCTCAACTCACCTACCAAGTTTCATCGCTTAATGCGTATTTGGTAATGAATTATCGCACTTTTTCAATTTTTCGAAATTTTCGATATCGAAAAAGTGGGCGTAGTTATTGTCCGATATCGTTCATTTTAAATAGCGATCTGAGATGAGTGCCCAGGAACCTACGTACCGAATTTCATCAAGATACCTCAAAATTTACTGAAGTTATCGTGTTAACGGACGGACGGACAGACGGACATGGCTCAATCGAATTTTTTTTTCGATACTGATGATTTTGATATATGGAAGTCTATATCTATCTCGATTCCTTTATACCTGTACAACCAACCGTTATGCAATCAAAGTTAATATACTCTGTGAGCTCTGCTCAACTGAGTATAAAAAGGCGCTCGATTTACGAAAAATATGGCAGAAAGCGCCAAACAAGTGATATCTAGTGTCTCCAAATTAAAACCACCTGTATAAACTAAACGCTGCGTATTGCGAATTTGTTCTGTTTGTAAAAAATTGTTTGTGTGAATAAAAAACAAACAAAAGATATTTCCTCTAGATTTGAAGAATAAGAATACTTTTAATCAAGGTTAAATGAATTGAAGTAAATGCTATTTATTTTATTCAATCTGCCCATTATAGCTTGAGGTAGTTTTTGGGCAAATTACCTCATAAAATTTCAGGTATAATAAAAATTGAACAAACAGCTTTTTCTCTATCAAACTAATTAGGAAAAATGTTCCTTGTATCTGTTTATTTTTATATACCTAACTGTGTAAGCGTTTGTGAACAATGACTGTATTTTTACGGAACAAATAGAAAAAAATACAAACGGTATACGTAATTGATTCTATCTGTTTCAAACTGCTAATTAGTTCTATTGTATTCTCACAAGACTGCTCGAAATTAAATGGATTAACATAATCAAGATCTTGTATTAAATGTTAATGGGACGTTAATTTGTTACCGATTTAAACGTTTGTTCCTCTTTAACATATTCATAAAATTTAATGAGCGTAAGACGGCATCTATAGAAATATAGAAATTGAGTTTACATCGCTACAAAGAAAACAAGCAAAGATGTCTAAGTTCGGGTGTAACTGAACATTATATACTCAGCGTGAGCTTCAATTGTACATTTCATTTCAGATAATTTACTTTTCTACATAAAACTTGGCACCGCCCGTTCAAAAAAAAAATGTCTCCCCATTTCCTCTTATAATAAAACTTGATTGATTCAAAACGTATTTTTTGCTAAGTTATAGCTTATGATTCTAGTCTACGACTCTTTTAAACTTGTTTTATATCTAAGTTGCCGTGGTCTTTAACCGATCCCGTCCATTTTTACTAGAAATATTTTCATCTATAGGGAAAATTTTTTTACCCAACTTTATTACAATCCGTTAATTTTTCTTCGAGTTATGGCTCCCGAAACAAAGAAAATTGCTTAGTCATAAAAGTGGTGGTGCCACGCCCATTTTCTAGAATGTGAAGTTTGTCCTATTTATTGTTATAAATCCACTTTGGAAATGAAATACAATTTATATAAAGCCCTTTTTTGCAAAGGTATAGCTTATTTTATTCGTTCACGACCCTTTTAAAAACCTTTTATATAAAAGTGGGCGTGGTCCTTAACCGATTTCGTTAATTTTTCTTCAAAGCATTCCTTATAGTAAAGGGAACCTCTCTGCCGAATTTTGTTACGATAGGTTTAACGATTTTTGATTTATGATTAATAATATTTGTAAAATTGATTTTATCACAAGTGGGCGGTGCCACGCCCATTTTTAAAAACGTTTTCAAAATTTTATCAAGAGTCTCAATATCAGTCCACACGTCAAATTTCAACATTCTAGGTGTATTATTTACTAAATAATCAGGTTTTTTGTGTTTTCCAAAATGTTATAATATAAAAAGTGGGCGTGGTTATTATCCGATTTCGCTTATTTTCAATACCAATCTATTCTGGGTCCAGATAAGCTCGTGTACCAAGTTTGGTGAAGATATCTCAGTATATACTCAAGTTATCGTGTTAACGGACAGACGGACGGACGGACGGGTGGACATGGCTCAATCAATTTTTTTTTTCCAATACTGATGTTTTTGATATATGGAAGTCTATATCTATCTCGATTCCTTTATACTTGTACAAGCAACCGTTATCCAATCAAAGTTAATATACTCTGTGTGCAAAGCACGCTGAGTATAATAAAAAACAAACTTCTTTGACTAACGGTTCTAAAACACAAACCTCAGGTCTCATGTGTGACAAACGATTGGCAGCACCTTCCTCCAAATCCCTTACATTCATAATTAAGTTGCTTGGAAAACACTCACAGGAATGTCATCTTTAGGATCCTCTTGATTTTCTACCATACTGTAAACAGCAACAGAAGCCAAAAGACTTTTTCTATAGTAAAGTTTCGTAACCCTGACTGCATTTTCATCCATAGGTTGTATAAGAGGGGTGAAATTTGGTGGCATAAACATTGCAAATATGCAGCCGTCTTCACTTTTTAGTTCATCCTCGGGTGCATGCGATTGAGCGTTATCAATGTAAAGGAGAGATTTGGTAATCCCTTTTCCATCAAAAACTTTGTAACCTAAACAAATTTTATGAGTTTTAAGCTACTGAGATAGAAATATGAAGGCTTACCTCAGGTATGAATGAACGTTGGAACCAATATTTAACAAGTAAGGAAGGTTAAGTTCGGGTGTAACCGAACATTACATACTCAGTTGAGAGCCATGGTGAGAACATAAGGGAAAATAACCATGTAGGAAAATGAGCCGAGGGTAATCCTGGAATGTGTTTGTATGACATGTGTATCAAATGAAAGGTATTAAAGAGTATTTTATGAGGAGTGGGCCATAGTTCTATAAGCGGACGCCATTTAGGGATATCGCCATAAAGGTGGATCAGGGTTGACTCTAGAATTTGTTTGTACGATATGGGTATCAAATGAAAGGGGTTAATGGACATTTTAAAAGGGAGTGGGCCTTAGTTCTATAGGTGGACGCCTTTTCGAGATATCACCATAAAGGTGGACCAGGGGTGACTCTAGAATGCTTTTGTACCATATGGTTATCAAACGAAAGGTGTTAATGAGTATTTCAAAGGGCGTGGGGTTTAGTTTTTTAGGTGGACGCCTTTTCGAGATATCGCCATTAAGGTGGACCAGGGGTGACTCTAGAATGTGCTTGTACGATATGGGTATCAAGTTAAAGGTATTAATGAGGGTTTTAAAAGGGAGTGGTGTTCGCCTTTTCGAGATATCGCCATTAAGGTGGACCAGGGGTGACTCTAGAATGCTTTTGTACAATATGGGTATCAAACTAAAGGTGTTAATGAGTATTTTAAAAGGGCGTGGGTCTTAGTTCTATAGGTGGACGCCTTTTCGAGATATCGCCATAAAGGTGGACCAGGGGTGACTCTAGAATGCGTTTGTACAATATGGGTATCAAACGAATGGTGTTAATGAGTATTTTAAAAGGGCGTGCGGCTTAGTTCTATAGGTGGACGCCTTTTAGAAATATCGCCATAAAGGTGTACCAGGGATGACTCTAGAATGCGTTTGTACAATATGGGTATCAAACGAAAGGTATTAGTGAGTGTTTTAAAAGGGAGTGGTGGTAGTTGTATAGGTGGTCGCCTTTTCGAGATATCGGCATAAAGGTGGACCAGGGGTGACTCTGACTTTGTTTGCACGATATGGGTATCAAATGAAAGGTGTTAATGAGTGTTTTAAAAGGAAGTGATCCTTACTTCCATAGGTGGACGCCGTTTCGAGATATCGCCATAAAGGTGGACCAGGGGTGACCCTAGAATTTGTTTGTACGATATGGGTATCAAATGAAAGGGGTTAATGGACATTTTAAAAGGGAGTGGGCCTTAGTTCTATAGGTGGACGCCTTTTAGAGATATCGCCATAAAGGTGTACCAGGGGTGACTCTACACTTTGTTTGTACGATATGGGTATCAAATGAAAGGTGTTAATGAGTCTTTTTCAAAGGGAGTGGGCCTTAGTTCTATAGGTGGTCGACTTTTCGAGATATCGCCATAAAGGTGGACCAGGGGTGACTGACTTTGTTTGCACGATATGGGTATCAAATGAAAGGTGTTAATGGGTCTTTTTCAAAGGGAGTGGGCCTTAGGTCTATAGGTGGTCGACTTTTCGACATATCGCCATAAAGGTGGACCAGGGGTGACTCTAGAATGTGTTTGTACGATATGGGTATCAAATTAAAGGTATTAGTGAGGCTTTTAAAAGGGAGTGGTGGTAGTTGTATATGTGAAGGCGTTTTCCAGATATCGACCAAAATGTGGACCAGGGTGAACCAGAACATTATCTGTTGGATACCGCTAATTTATTTATATATATAATACCACGAACAGTATTCCTGCCAAGATTTCAAGGGTTTTTTATTTCGCCCTGCAGAACTTTTTCATTTCATTCTACTTAATATGGTAGGTGTCACACCCATTTTACAAAGTTTTTCTCTAAAGTTATATTTTGCGTCAATAAACCAATCCAATTACCATGTTTCATCCCTTTTTTCGTATTTGGTATAGAATTATGGCATATTTTTCGTTTTTGGTAATTTTCGATATCGAAAAAGGGGGCGTGGTCATAGTCGGATTTCGTTCATTTTTTATACAAATACAAAGTGAGTTAAGATAAGTACGTGAACTGAGTTTAGTAAAGATATATCGATTTTTGCTCAAGTTATCGTGTTAACGGCCGAGCGGTAGGACAGACGGTCGACTGTGTATAAAAACTGGGCGTGGCTTCAACCGATTTCACCCTTTTTCACAGAAATAAGTTATTGTCCCAGAATCCAAGCCCCTACCAAACTTCACAAGGATTGGTAAATTTTTGTTCGACTTATGGCATTAAAAGTATCCTAGACAAATTAAATGAAAAAGGGCGCAGCCACGCCCATTTTGAAATTTTATTTTATTTTTGCATATTGTTGCACCATATCATTACTGGAGTTGAATGTTGACATAATTTACTTATATACTGTAAAGATATTAAATTTTTTGTTAAAATTTGTCTTAAAAAAAATTTTTTTATAAGCGTGGTCGTTCTCCGATTTTGCTAATTTTTATTAAGCATACATATAGTAATAGGAGTAACGTTCCTGCCAAATTTCATCATAATATCTTCAACTACTGCCAAATTACAGCTTGCAAATATTTTAAATTACCTTCTTTTAAAAGTGGGCGGTGCCACGCCCATTGTCAAAAGTTTTACTAATTTTCTATTCAGGGTCATCATTTCAACTCACCTACCAAGTTTCATCGCTTTATCCGTCTTTGGTAATGAATTATCGGACTTTTTCGGATTTTCGAAATTTTCGATATCGAAAAAGTGGGCGTGGTTATATTCCGATATTGTTCATTTTAAATAGCGATCTGAGATGAGTGCTCAGGAACCTACATACCAAATTTCATCAAGATACCTCAAAATTTACTCAAGTTATCGTGTTAACGGGCAGACGGACGGACGGACGGACATGGCTCAATCAAATTTTTTTTCGATCCTGATGATTTTGATATATGGAAGTCTATATCTATCTCGATTCCTTTATACCTGTACAACCAACCGTTATGCAATCAAACTTAATATACTCTGTGAGCTCTGCTCAACTGAGTATAACAAACTTCTTTGACTAGCGGTTCTAAAACACAAACTTCAGGTCTCATGTGTGACAAAAGTTTGGCTGCACCTTCCTCCAAATCCCTTACATTCATAATTAAGTAGCTTCGAAAACTCTCACAGGAATGTTATCTTTAGCCAAAAGACTTTTTCTATAGTAAAGTTTCGTAACCCTGACTGCATTTTGATCCATAGGTTGTATAAGAAGGGTGAGGTTTGGTGGTATTAACATTGCAAATATGCAGCCGTCTTCACTTTTTAGTTCATCCTAGGGTGGATGCGATGGAGCGTTATCAATGTAAAGGAGAGATTTGGTAATCCATTTTCCATCAAAAACTTTGTAACTTAAACAAAATTTATGAGTTTTAAGCTACTGAGATAGAAATATGAAAGTTTACCTCAGGTATGAATGAACGTTGGAACCAGTATTTAAAAATAGCCGCAGTAATACAAGCGGCTTTAGAATGTCGATAATACACTGGACTGTCAAACCTTTAAAACAACGGCGGTTTTAAGACCTTCCAACTATAAGAAGCTTGAGTTGATGAGATCCTGACGCAGTTGAACAGCACAAGAAAGCTTTTCTTTGCTTTTTTATCTTTGCACCTGGAGCAGTTTTTCTAAATATAACACATACGTCCTTTGTGGAAAAAGATTCCAGTATAAACCGGATTCATCGGCGTTACATAGTTGCTCACAACTTAAGCTCCATCTCTAACGCTTCTTTGAATGGGTCAACTAACTGGGGCTGTGAAAATAGTTTTTCTGCAGAAACTAGGAGCAATCGAACGCCACATCTCTTTTAAAATTCTGAAGCTTCTTCACTGGCATTGAACTCAAGGCAATTTTCCTTAATTTTAAAATGAAGGTCTTTTGCTTTTTCTTTCAACATAAGCCCGCTAACCGGTAGCTTTTTGGCTCTCACTTTGGGTACCCTGAATGACGTAAGGTTTTTCTCTTTCCAGAACCGATAAAAGTATTGTCGACACATTTAGAGATAGCATTTTTATTAATTCCGCATATTGTAGGCTTTGCCACTCCATATTTATGCGCTAAATTAGTAACACTTTGAACCTTACGTAAATATTCCACAATAGTATCTGATTTTTCTCTCAAGGTCAAAAACGTATGCTTTTTTGTGTTCATTTTTTAAACTGATTAATATCAGAATTTTTTGCAAGAAAATGAAGTACCAATGTTCGCATGAAATGACCAACTAAAGACGTTAAAAATTTATACCGACTCCTGAACATAAAAGAACGCAAGCATTTCTCAGCGACGGTTATGTACATTTTAAATTTTAATAAGTAGGAGATTCCCCCATTTATTAGGCTCTTGAAAATCAATAATGTTCATATTTTAGAGTACTCAATGGAAGCGAAAAAGTGTTCATATTTTGGGGTGTTCGTATATTAGGGTGTTAATATTATAGCGAGTGCACTGTATTTGCTTTAGTGTCCTTTCGAGCTATGAACTCTATATGAACAAATACTTAATGACACTAGTAAGCGATCTTCAACATGACATTGTTGGGATAAATCTTGATGCCGTGGTGTGGTGGAAGCGCGCTCCGTCTACCACATCGAAGATCTTGGTTTCAAATCAAGAGAATCAAAATGTTATTGCTCAAAAATTTTACACATTGTTCACCGCTTTGAGTATGACGGTGAGAAAAAATGGTGAAGAACGAGTTAAACGGTGAACTTCACCGTTTTCTTAGTTTCCACATAATTACTTCTACATTGCAAAATTTTTGACAACCGCTTTCGAGGAAACCAAGCCTTTAGGGAAATGGTTTAAAAGCAACAATGTCATGAATTTGAAAATACTTTCGGCTGGTAATACAAATAGGTACTTTAGGGGATACAGAACACAATTCTGGGACATAATCAAGTGAAAACGACTTCACAGCTCGAAATGACATTAAAAGCAAAAATGCTAATTTCCAGGACCAAAATAATGACGTATCAATTAAAAAATCGGATGTCCAATATCAAAGCAAAAATTTCGAAAGATTTAAATAAATTAAAAAACACTCTCAACAAAGCTTCAAATTTAGGGGCGGGCTTCACACCTTTTTTTAATGGGGACCAACCCCGTCTAATATATATCCCACTCAAAACAATTCTGCGCGTACAATTCACAGCGAACATACACACAAACTCACTTGTGTCATACTTTTTAAATTTCACTCTCAACAATTTTTCATAACGGTCATAAAGAAGTATAGCTTCAAAGATGTAATAACTTATTAAAATAGAAAATCCAAAGGAACTGATCACAAGCTACTCAATCAATAACTTACGTACTTAGCCAAAACAGTTCAGAACAAAAATAATAACGCCAAAATAAGAATAAATTCGCGAAAGTAAAAATGTATAGATTATGGATATGTCTGAAAACAAAAACTAATTAATTGGCCATGGTAAAGTTATGACAAAGGCGGTATGCTATGATATCAACAACAAATACATTGATTTCCATAAGGTTGACTCGGTCAGCTGTTTTATACCGATATGGATCGGTCAAGTTTGCCTTACTTATTTCGTTATTTTCTTTTCGTCTATGTTCTATTCATAAACGAGGGAACTTTAAAGCTATGCTTAAAGTTTCATCTCACAACCTAAGGCATTTGCATGCGTCACATCTTAAAAGCGTACAATCAAGTTTTTTTTTTTTAATCGCAATTACATTTTTATACTCATCAGTACAAGGCAACGCGGCCTTCCTGGCTCTATCTTCCACATTGGGCCTCCAGGACAGCTTCTTGTCCCGAAAAATCCCCAAATATTTAACACTGTCAGTAAGTACCAACGGTACCCCTCCAATCGAAGGAGTTCTGAAGTCGGGTATCTTATATCTCCTTGTAAAAAGAACCAATTGTGTTTCTGATTCAGCCCACCTAGCCACAGTATTCAGGTAGCCCTGCAGAACATCGCGCAGGGTGCTCAGAAATTCGCCTCTGACTAGGATAGCGAGGTCATCTGCATAGGCAACCACCCGACAACCATTGGCTTCCAGCTCCACAAGAAGCTCGTTGACTACCACAACCCAGAGCAGAGGAGATAGGACACCCCCCTGTGGCGTGCCCCTGCACACCTTCCTCTTAATTATGGCCCCTCCCCACTCCGCTGCGATAATTCTGCCGCATAGAAGTTTGCTAATAAATTCAACCAGAGCCGCTTCGGCTCCTAGAGCATACTCTTTGTGTTCTAGGGACCCCTCTGTTTGCTTTACAATCGAGCCGTTTCCGTCGATCTACCCTTGCAGTCGCATGCTGTGAAGCCGACAGTAACCCCGAGGTATCTTTTCCCGTAAGTACAGGTCAATCAACCGCTCAAACGACTTAACAAGCAACGACGAGAGACTGATTGGCAAGAAATCCTTAGGTGATACATGAGAGTTCCTGCCGGCCTTCGGAATGAAGATGACCCTAACCGTGTGCCACGAGTTAGGGATATAGTTAAGCCTGAGGCAGTTAGTGTAGATGATGGACAACCAGCGGCAGGAAATCCCTAAATATGTTTGAAGTTGCGCAAGAATGATGCCATCCGGGCCGGGTGACTTATAGGGCTTGAATGAACTTATAGCCCAGGATATTTGACTTTTCCGCATTGGAATAGCAGGCATTTCTGCATGGCCAGCGACCGCCGACCATCAAGCGAAGTTCCCTGAGCAACTGGGACATCGGGAAAATGATTGTCATGTAGAAGTCTTAGGGACTCCTCGCTACTCATCGACCGGTCGTTAGGTCGTTAAGAAAATCAGGCCACCAGAGCGGCTTGCCCTTCCCCCTGTAAGTTTTCAATGAGCAGGACAGTTGAAAGGCGCTATTGCTTGCCGAGGTGAAGTTTTCCACCAGACCGTCTATCTCAGATTCGGACAGGTCCGAACCATCGATAGGCGCCTCAGGCAATAGCCCTCCCAGCTTCCTACAATACAAGTCCCAGTTGGTACTTTTGGGGTTCCTAAAAGATATTTTACCGGGAAGTTCTTCGTTCACCGAGAACTGAATATAACGGTGATCAGAGAAGGAGTGCTCGTTGAGAACCTTCCAGCCAGATATCCGATCTTTCAATTCTCAGCTAACCAGGGTGAGGTCCAGGACCTCCTCCCTTACCGCAGTAATAAAAGTCGGGGCATTCTATTACATATAAAAGTCCCTCATCTACAATAAAAGTAAATAAAGACTCACTTCTGGTGTTCGTATCCGAGCTACCCCATATCCTATGGTGTGCATTAGCATCGGAACCTATGATTACGCCAACGCCTCTCCGCCTTGCTTCAGCGGTGATTTCGCGCAGTATCACAGGTGGTGGTCCCCATGGGGCATGTACGCTGAGACCACCCACATTTCGTTACTGCCTCGCTCGAGGTAGACCGTGGTTACGTCAGCATTGATGAAATTAGAGAGAATAAAAGCTATAAATTCCTTTTTAATAAACACACTGCCTCCCCCAGCACCAAGGTGTTGAATATTCCCGTCCTTATTCCAGAAAATATTCCGCCGTTACTACTCAGCCACGACTCCACAAGTTTGCGGAAGCCGCCTTAGAATGCTGAAGATTTATTTGACGGATTTCCATCAACACCACTCTTCCTCTTCTGCACCCAAACCTTGGCGGATTCGCCCTCCGAGGCTAGGAGATCCTCCTCCCCCCAAACAGACGATTTACACTGATGACGGATCCCGCCATCGATGATTCGCCCTCGGAGGCTAGGAGCTCCTCCTCTGCCCTATCAGCCAGAGGACTAGCACTGATGACAGATCCCGCTATTGACGAGACGTCGATAATGCTTTTGCTGTCCAAATTAGCGGTGTCAGCATCCACAACCATGGGTACTGGCTCCCCTGTGGACGCCTCCATCTCCCGAACAGTCTCTAGGAGAGAGGAACCATCTCCCCTGGAATCGGCGTGGTAGATTGTGAGAACCACACGCTCGAGACCATAGGAGATAACCCCCCCCCCCCTCGTGTCAGAGAGAGGACCGGTGGACTCTGCGTTAAGCAGAATCATCACTTGCCGACGTGGGCCAACAGCCTCCTCTACTCTGAGGACCCTCCACTTATGCGCCGGAAAGTTCGGGTTGCAATAACGCATCAACTCCAGTATTTTCTCTGGCTCAGAGGGCCCGGCAGGCAACCACACTCGAGCCCTCGGTCGAAGGGGAGATCCCTCCGTTCCACGGCCTCGAGTCTGGCTCCCCTCCAGACCTCCCTACCAAAGAAATTATTTTCTTAAAGATACAAGCCGACCGCTCGTCAGCACAAGTAATCAGTCTAAATCCATGATATCACCCCGAGTATTCGAAGCATGGCCGCGGACCTGGGCTCTCCATAACAGCGGTCATACAGGCCGCTGATATGGCTTTGGCGACCCACGGCCACTCCTCTCGGTAGATGGCACCATCCTCCCAACTCCTATCCAGGACCCTGAGGGTGATGGAGCCCGCTCGTTTAGCGATTTCTCTAAACGCAATTGCGTGCCCACCCCCTCGGGCCCTTTTTGTCGTTGAGGCATTCCGCTCATCCGACCTTTGCCGCTTCCTAGCCCCCAGACCCTGCTGCTCACCCGCATCGTTCGACACCGGTGTGTGGTCGTCGCAAGCTACGACGCTCCTGGCCCACTCCAGTGTTCGGGAATGCTTCTCAGAAACCTGAGCTGCATCCCTTACGCCATAGCGCTCCAAGATCTCCTCATCCAGGCACCGATCACCCAGAGCTTTGCTACGCGGCGTCGATCGCCTACCTTTCCTGGCAGGCTTCGACCCCAGGGCTCCCGTTGGGAAAGCTCCTCGCGACAGGGCTTCCTTACTGGTACTGAGCTGGTCCGTCGCATTCGCCGGACCTCTGCCTTTCCCAGTCACAGCCCCATATTGGGTGTCGGTTCCGACAACCCTCCACTACCCGAACTATCCATACCTAAGGGGTTTGAAACCAAACACCCCTGCGCTGAACCGTCTGATCAGCCCTTTTGATCCGTCGGGAGCTTTCCCGGCTGCCAGCGACCTGCTACGGAGCGCTCTCCACACCTGTCCCGTCCCTCGCACCGTGGCGACCTTCGCCGTCACTCCTACCCTCCTTTTTGTTTATGTTCGTATCCATTCTAATCCGATTGTGTAGTCGCCCTTCAACAGTCCAGTGGTTATCTATACTGCGCAGCGAGGCCATGCGAGGGTTGACGCATTACCTTATGGGTAATGCGTTCAGAGCCAGACCGGACGCAAAGCGGGAAAATCTTCAACCGCACTTACACCACCAACTTAACGGCAACGGAGCCGGAACGTACCTTGAGGCCCGCCACAGTTTTAACGGGACGTCAGCAGGTGCAGCATTAGACTACCAGCCGTTTCGATAGGGTTTCACCCCGACCTACTAAGGTGGCAGAATACCGCACCTACCAGCCCAAAGTCATCAATTCCCAAACAAAGTCAAAATCAAAGTCCGTAACAATCCAGGTCGTCACCGTTGTGTATCGATCTTGACCCTTAACAGGGTCCTACCTCCCCTGAGCTCGGCACAATGACTCAGGGGTGCGGGTTTTATCGAGTTGTCCTCTCTAGATCCATCATTATCAGTAGAAGCAGTGGCACCTCGTGCAGGACGTGATAACTAATCACGTGTGACAATTCGTCACTATGGCCGATCAAAGACTGATACCAGTCCCTGATCAAGAGCCTGGAATCTCGTATGATATCCATGCCAAGTATCTTAACCCCCAGAGATATGACGATAACTGTTTCTCAAAAATCATCTCAATATTACTCTAAGAAGTCTTAGTACTATAGACGAACTATTTACGCATATATGAATATTTTCAGGGCATCTCGAGGATTTATTTTTTAATTTTTTAATAGGTGAATAAAAATTGAAATTTTATTGTTATTCCGTATTTTTATACTCAGCTGAGCAGTACTCACAGAGTATATTAATTTTGTTCTCATAACGGTAATCCGTAACGGCATATACTAATCGTGATAGATATAGACTTCTATATATCAAAATGATCTGGGCGAAAAAAGAAATTTATTTAGCCATGTCCGTCCGTCCGTCCGTCCGTAAACACGATAACTTGAGTAAATTTTAAGATATCTTGATGAAATTTGGTATGTATGTTCCTGAGCACTCATCTCACATTGCTATTCAAAATGAACGACATCGGAATATAACCACGCCCACTTTTTCGATATCGAAAATTTCGAAAAACCCAAAAAGTGCGATAATTCATTACCAAAGACGGATAAAGCGATGAAAGTTGGTAGGTTGGTTGATCTTATGATGTAGAATAGAAAATTAGTAAAATTTTGGACGATGGGCGTAGCAACGCCCATTTTTAAAAGAAGGTAATTTGAAAGTTTTGCAAGCCGTAATTTGGCAGTCGTTGAAGAGATCATGATGAAATTTTGCAAAAGCGTTACTCCTATTCCTATATGTGTGCTAAATAAAAATTAGCAAAATCGGATGACGAACACGCCCACTTCAAAAAAAAAAAATTAAGTCAAATTATAACAAAAAATTTAATATCTTTACAGTATATAAGTAAATCATGTCAACATTCGAATCCAGTAATGATATGGTGCAACAAAATACAAAGATAAAAGAAAATTTCAAAATGGGCGTAACTCCGCCCTTTTTCATTTTATTCGTCTAGAATACTTTTAATGCCATAAGTCAAACAAAAATTATCAATCCTTGTGAAATTTGGTAGGGGCATAGACTCTATGACGATAACTGTTTTCTGTGAAAATGGGCGAAATCGGTTGAAGCCACGCCCAGTTTTTATACACAGTCGACCGTCTGTCCTTCCGCTCGGCCCTTAACACGATAACTTGCGCAAAAATCGATATATCTTTACTAAACTCAGTTCACTTACTTATCTGAACCCACTTTATCTTGGTATAAAAAATTACCAAAATCCGACTATGACCACGCCCACTTTTTCGATATCGAATATTACGAAAAATGAAAAAAATGCCATAATTCTATACCAAATATGAAAAAAGGGATGAAATATGTTAAGGTAATTGGATTGGTTTCTTGACGCAAAATATAACTTTAGAAAAAACTTTGTAAAATGGGTGCGACACCTTCCATATTAAGTAGAATAAAATGAAAAAGTTCTGCAGGGCGAAATCAAAAGCCGATTCCAAGGGCTGTCAGGACTACTGTTCGTGATATAGATAAATTACCGGTACCCGACAGCTGATGTTCTGGGTCACCCTGGTCCACATTTTGGTCGATATCTCGAAAATGCCTTCACATATACAACTAAGGGCCACTCCCTTTTAAAACCCTTATTAATACCTTTAATTTGATACTCATATCGTACCAACGCATTCTAGAGTCACCCCTGGTGCACCTTTATGGCGATATCTCGAAAAGGTGTCCACCTATAGAACTAAGGCCCACTCCTTTTTAAATAATCATTGACACCTTTCATTTGATACCCATGTCATACAAACGTATTCCAGGGTTACCCTAGGTTAATTTTCCTACATGGTGATTTTCCCTTATTAACACGCTTTTATTAGCTTGGCCTGTATGTAACGGAATCTTTAAGCTTAATTTTCACCGGTTTCTAGAAGTCTGATTAATTTGAAACTTGGCAAACGTATCAGGGACCGATTATAATGCATTAATGTGGTGGGGTGTTGACTTAAGGTCAACGGCCATAAGGTCAATTGGCCTTATTACTACTTTGAATGGCCATAAGTTTGATTGAAACTTTGCATACGTATCAAGGCTCGATGACAATGCATTAATGTGATGGTGTGGTGGCATAAGGTCAACGGCCATAAGGTCAATTGGCGTTATTTCCACTTTGAATGGCCATAAGTTTGATTGAAACTTTGCACACGTATCAAGGCTCGATTACAATGCATTAATGTGATGATGTGGTGTCATAAAGTTAACGGACATAAGGTCAATTGAACTTATGACCACCCCAAATGACCATAGATTTGAAACCTTGCACATAATGCGAAAAACGCATTCCTTTATTAATGATAGAAGTGGATGCATAGCACGTCTGCGAAAGAGCATACTGGAGCCCTTTTTAACACGCTTTTATTAGCGTGGCCTGTATCTATCTATGTATCCATGTATGTATGTAACGGAATCTGCAGTGGAGCCGAGAGCCCCGGTAATGCAGAGCTCCGAACTCCGTTGCACCTTTTGAAGCATTTTAAAACAGGTACTTTTAGCTAGTGCAGGCCACCAGACCAAGGCAACATAAAGAAGAATCGGGCGCACAATAGCTGTGTAAATCCAGTAGGTCGCCTTAGGGGAGAATCCCCAGGAGGTGCCAATTACCCTCTTGCAGGTGAACAGCTCTGCTGCTGCCTTCTTGGATCGCTCCACTATATGGTTACTCCATAATAGCTTCCTATCCAGAATGACTCCCAAATACTTGACTAGATCGTTAAACGCTAAGAACGTACCCCCAATTCTTGGCGGTGTAAGATTTGGTACTTTTTACCTCCTCGTGAAGAGGACAAGCTCGGTTTTATCCGGGTTGACTTCCAAACCTGTGGCGGGTTGTACTTCTGGAGCAGCTCCAGGATGTCAGCTGGGTCAGTTGGCGTCACTGGAACCCAGGCTCTAGCACTTGGTCGTGAGGGGATATCACGCGCCTCCACTACCTTGAGGCGAGCGCCCGGATATACCACCCCTATCAGCGTGACGGCGGCCCTATAGAGGTTTACCGACCTGGCGTCGTCACAGGCAATTAGCTTGACATTGCCCTGGAACCACCCTGCATCGATGTAAGATGGCGGTAGACCAGGGTTGTCTTTCTCAACCTTAACGGTCACCGTAGCGAGTGCGGCCTCGATCCACTTCCACTGTTGTTTCGGGATCCTGTCATCTTCGCTGCTCTCATCTATAATGCCAATGATCTGCCGAGCCTTGGCAATTTAGGCGAAAGACCGCGTCCAGCCTCCCTGCGTCTTGGCCCTTTTCCGTGCCGTGGGGTTGGATTCATCCATGGATCGCTGGCGTTTCGAGGTTTCATCACTCTCGACTAAAACTTTTAAAATTACTTGAACTAAAAATTAAAAATAATTAATAGTTTAAAAAACTAAAAAAAAACGCTTTTATAGCTAACCGAACTAAAAAACAGAAAATAATTTTCAATTAAAAAGAGTTTATATAACAGTAGTAGAAGGTCAAACAATCATTTATAGTTAATCACTTTAAAATAAAATTATAATAAAATTTAAGTTATCAACAGAATAATTAAATTCAGATTAAAAAACGTGGGCTGCATTTGACTACATTTCATATCTTTCCTTTCAGATAGTTGCCAATAGAATGATTGTAACATTCAATATCAAGCACCCCGCGCTTTTTACTGTGAATTAAATTATTCTGTTAATAACTTAAATTTTAATATAATTTCATCTTGTGGTGATTAACAAAAAATGATTTTTTGACCTTCTACTACTTTTATACAAGCTCTTTTTAATTGAAAATTATTTTCTATTTTTTAGTTCGGTTAACTATAAAAGCGTGCTTTTTTAGTTTTTTTAAACTATTATTTTTTTGTCTCCAAAGCTCTCAGCTGAGTATGTAATGTTCGGTTACAACCGAACTTAGCCGTCCTTACTTCTTCAAATAATGAATAATAACTCAACCCGGTTAACGATAAAATGTTATTCGTTATTCAAGAAATGCTTGAATAGAAAATAACTTGTTATCATCAATCAGAAAATTAAAAATTATGAATAATTTTTTATTATTTTTTCTTTATAGCGTCAGCCCTCTTCATCGCAAATTTTAAAAAAGCTTTAACTTTAGCATTACATATATTTGTAAATATAGTCGGACCTAATCTGGTTAAAGGTGGTATTCTAGCTGCTAGTACCGCATAAAGTTTTTCTCCATCAACGGCCGGTGCACCAACATCTCCCTTACACATATCACTTTTATGTGCCGGATCTATTAAACAAATTGCTGTTTGGGGGAAATTTGTCTTCAGCTCCGCATAAGAATCTGCATAAAGAGCCTCACATTGGTTGATTGGGAATACTTCAAACTCAGCTGATTGGAGTATAGGCGAAGGTCGCACATTTGTCGCACCCCATCCACTAACTCGCACTTTTACGCCCGGCTTTAATTCAGTTTCGCATAAATTTATTAAATCAATGGTTGTGCTCATGGCGAATGCATCCTTCAATGCAATCACTGCTATATCCAGTGTCTTTTTAGCGTCACCTGGACGAATTATAAAATCCGCTTTGCGAACTGTTCCTCCGTCTTCTAAATTGGATTTACCAGCTATAACACGGACTTTCGTCTCGACGAAATTGGGAATATCATCAAAGCACCATAAAGATGTAAGCACCCTCCTCAAAGAGATTAAAGTACCCACGCAAAGATAGTCCTCCTCGTAACGTATTACCACCACATACGGGCTCTTCTTTATATCCCAATCAGTTCCACCTATAACGCGATTTTGGGAATTCGCATTAGTCAAAATACAGGTAAGGAAGACGTGCACGATCGCGATAGAATTGAGTAAATTCATTTTTTAAGATTCAAGATTTAAGATATTCCGTCGATTTTTAAATTTAAAGTGAATGAAGTTCAAATTTATGGGTGCTATTTATATAAAATTTTGTTGTGTAGATAAAAATAAGTTTTGGATTGGAAAAAAGACAGCCTACTAAATTTTTGTGATTGTAGCAGCATAAGTGTGACAAGAAAAAATTTTAATTTAAGTATATTCTATTATTGAATGCAAAAACAAAAACTTTAACACAGCAATATGTCGGCACTCTGATGTTTGTGAGTGTGCCCAGCCTGTAGTAGGAATATAGAAGTATGGCATATTTGGTAATTGGCGGCCGCCGTGGTGTGGTAGTAGAGTGCTCCGTCTATCACACCGAGGGTCCTGGGTTCAACTCCCGGGAAAGTAACATCAAAAATTTAGCAAACAAGTTTTTCTAAGCGGGGTCACCCCTCGGAAGTGATTCGGCAAACACTCCGGGTATATTTCTTTCATGAAAAGCTTCTCAGTGAAAATGCCGCTCGGAGTCGGCATAAAACATGTTCAGCCAATTTTTAGGAAAAATTAAAAGGAGCACTTCGCAAATTGAAAGAGAAGCTAGGCCTTAAATCTCTTCTGAGCTTATCGCGCCTTGCATTTATTTATTTAATTGTTTATTTATATACAATGATGGAACAAATAATAGGAACAACTTAGTGCGAAATACTAAATAAATTATATAAGCAGCACTTCAATATCTCTCTTGGAATAGTGCACCCTATAAAAATAGCATTTTAAGGATGTTCTTTTGCGAAAAAATAAACCAGTAGAACTTTGGCTTGGACAATAGGGATAAAGCGTGCTTAAACTTCGTAAAAACTTCGTTGTTGAAGACTTTATAGGTCCTATAAAAGAAAATATTTAAGGGCAAATATCGGCACTTCAATTTTAGAAATAAAAACGCGCCAAAACTCTTGTTTTAATTGTAAATAAGTATAAACTGTTTGTTTTTAATAGTGTGTTCAATTTATAATTATTATTAAGAATTCATGAGCTTAACACTTGCTTATAATAATTGAATATTCAATTATTATGTTGTTCTAAGAGAAACTGAAAAGAAAGAAAGAAACATTTACTGGCATAGTGCGATGGTACCATTTCGAGTTAAGTATAAACTTTATTTATTATAATTATTGTATATATGTAATAAGAATATCGCTTTTATTTACTTTGAGGATTTATTTGAGAGGCGTATATAGTGTGGCGGATAGCGAACAACTAACTTAAAGCGGTCCATTACACTCCGTTGGGCCGCTTACTTCTTAACATAAAAAAGGATATGTTTCGTTGTATTTTATTGGATATGCAAAGTTAAGGAAACGATAAGTTAGCTTAATTCGTACAGGGTACATGTAAGGCACAGTCAACCACTAACCAAAACTTATGTTGATTACGCTAACGCCCATACATATGTACATATGTATGCATGCAACTTTGTAATAACTGTGTAATGTAGAAAATAAGTTTAGTTGATGTAATATACATATAAATAGAAGAAAGAAATCAATAAAGAATCAATTATTCAATGTGCTTCGGATAGCCCTCATCAAATAGAAAATTCTTTTTATTTTGATTATTTCAGTGGTTTGCTTCTTTTGAATCTGCTCACCATTTTCAGAGTATATTTGCTGAACAATATTCATCAGCTTTCGTACCGAGCTCCGAGGACATGATAGCTGGAAGCTATGATTAAGAGGTATTGATCACAAGTTGGCCTGCCTAACCTCTTGTCTTTTGTCGCGGTTTTTCGGCTTGACTTAATCGGAGATGATAACCATTGACCGCCGTGAACATATCTCTAAATGCTAGCCAGTCTTCATAACTACCGTGGAATATTTCGGTATCTCGGCTGAGGTGATTTAGTAGGGGGTCTCAACAATTGCATGACGTCGATAATTTGCGATATGCAACTTTCATAGCTTTCAGAGCATTTATGATGTTTCTGCTCTATCGAAGCTGTAGACACCTTGTGGAATAAGGAAATGGATACGTTTTATAGGAATCTACTATAGCTGTTGGGTTTTTACCTTAAGGAGTAATTCTGTTTGGTCATCTATCAGGTTTGATGACCATTTAGAGTAAAAATCCTTCATTTTATTACTTTCGAAATGAATGAAATGAAATCCTAATCATATAAAAAATAGTAGTAATTTAAAAACATTTAAGAAAAGATTGCTAGAGCAGTGTAAAACTCTCCCGCTAAGGTAAACAAGTTTTAATTCTCCTTATTTTTGATTTTTCATGTACGGACACATGATGGGGAATTAGCAACCAGCTAAGCCTTAAGCTGCTGAATGATTAACCGAAAATGGATCGCCCGACAGAAAACTCATACACAAATCATGTAAAAAAACGAAGGATTAATGTAGTATTAGAAACCGTATTCACAAATTTAATGAATTGATCTAAGCCAGTATTATATTTTTATAGTAAAAACTTTTATTGACAAACGCCTAAAAGTATATTTATATTGATTATGATTTTTTATAGAATGAAAATTTTTCATATTTTAAAAATTCAAAATAATGAGAATAAAATTATTGAACATAAATTTTTAAATTTACCAAGTATATAAAGTTAACAAGTAAAATGTATAATATAATAGAAACCCTACAATTAGGGACGAAACCTCAGACCGACAGTTGCTGCGTTGATGGGACACAACGTCCTTTCAGCGTGATTCGGATTGGAATTGGAAACACGTTCTTTCCAACCTTTCAATAAACATTACTCATCTCTTTGAGATACCACGCATAATAAAATAAAATAAGGCCAAACAAAATTTGGAACAGGGGGGATTGGAAACACTTCCTTCCATTATATGTAGCTGTGCTGATCGGAATCTTCATGCATTCCGACAGCGTCATAAATGTAAATACATTTTCAAAATTTTGTTGCCTTATGCTGGGAGCACAACACGACAAAAGGACGAGTCTGGGAGCCACTCTTTTACTGGAGGATTGGAAACGCCTCCTTTCCAACCTCCCTTAAAAGAGTGGCTCCCAGACTCGTCCTTTTGTCGTGTTAGTAAATATGCTGATCGGAATCACATGGCATTCCGACAGCATATTGAATAGAACTAAGTGATTTTAATAATGAATTGTATTTAGTAGTTTAAGTTTTAGGCCTAAACAGCCGTAATAATATATAAATTAAGTTTAATTAAATTAATTTAAGTGTGAAGACTTGAGTCGGGTTCACCAGCGGGAAGAGATTCATTTTTATTTTCCAATCCCATATTTTGGTTTTAAGTAAGTGCAAAAAATTGCGATTAGTATTTGTGAAGAAAATTAAACTTACTCCTGCAGAAAATTTTACTCCCCTCACTCACTCACTGAGAAAACCTACTTACCTGCGAAGGAAATTATACTCACCTGTGAAAATTTCACAAACCTTAATTTATTAAAGAACAAAAACAAAAATTATGACCTTAAAATCCCGGTGAAAAGATCTGCAAAAGCAAATTTATTGATGGACGTGTTCATATCCACAGCAGAGTGCAAAATTTTTAAAAAGTGCTGTACAAAATCAAATCCACACAATCATATTTTTTTGTCCATGAGAAGTAGACCTGCATAGATGGTACACCTAAAACAATAAAAAAAAATAACAACACCAAAGCGATCATGCATGTAAAGTAAATTAAAATAGTAATATAGTTTATTGAGTCATAAAATCTAATTTATTTCAACAATCTTTAAATCAAATTTTTATAGGGTGTACTATTCCAAGGAAGATATTGAAGTTCTGCTGATATAATTGATTTAGTGTTTGGCAGTAAATTGTGCCTATTCTTTTTTCCATCACTGTAAGTATTTGCACAAATGGGTTGGTATATTAATGTTAGAACGATTATGTGATATGTGTACAATGACTGTATTTTTAAGGAACAAATAGAGAAATATACAAACAGTATACTTAATTTGTTCTACCTGCTTTCAAAATGCTAATTAGTTCTATTGTATTCTCACAACAATGCTCTAAATTAAATGGGTTGACGTAATCAAGATCTTGTATTAAGTGTTAATGAGACGTTAATTTTCTACCGATTTAAACATCTGTTCATCTTTAACATATTCGTAAAATATAATGAGCTTAAGACGGCATCTACAGGAATATAGAAATTGAGTTTACATCGCTACAAAGAAAGGAAAGGGTGCGTGTACTTATGTACGAGCGTGAAAAGTTATAGTTCTTTGTCATCATTCAAAAATAATTTTTAATTTCACGCTAATAATTAATTTCAATAAAAAAACAAGTAAGGAAGGTTAAATTCGGGTGTAACCGAACATTACATACTCAGTTGAGAGCTTTGGTGGCAACATAAGGGAAAAAAACCATGTAGGAAAATGAACCGAGGGTAACCCTGGAATGTGTTTGTATGACATGTGTATCAAATGAAAGGTATTAGAGAGTATTTTAAGAGGGAGTGGGCCATAGTTCTATAGGTGGACGCCATTTAGGGATATCGCCATAAAGGTGGACCAGGGTTGACTCTAGAATGCGTTTGTACAATATTGGTATCAAATGAAAGGTGTTAATGAGTATTTTGAAAGGGAGTGGGCCTTAGTTCTATAGGTGGACGCCTTCTCGAGATATAGCTATAAAGGTGGACCAGGGGTGACTCTAGAATGTGTTTGTACGATATGGGTATCAAACGAGAGGCATTAATGAGTATTTTGAAAGGGAGTTGGCCTTAGTTCTATAGGTGGACGCCTTCTCGAGATATAGCTATAAAGGTGGACCAGGGGTGACTCTAGAATATGTTCGTACGATATGGGTATAAAATTAAAGTTATTAATGAGGGTTTTAAAAGGGAGTGGTTGTAGTTGTATAGGTGGTCGCTTTTTCGAGATATCGGCATAAAGGTGGACCAGGGGTGACCCTAGAATGCGTTTGAAAAATATGGGTATCAAACGAAAGGCATTAATGAGTATTTTCATTTTCTTCTACTTAATATGGTAGGTGTCACACCCATTTTACAAAGTTTTTTTCTAAAGTTATATTTTGCGTCAATAAACTAATCCAAATACCATGTTTCATCCATTTTTTCGTATTGGGTATAGAATTATGGCATTTTTTTCGTTTTTCGTAATTTTCGATATCGAAAAAGTGGGCGTGGTCATAGTTCGATTTCGGCCACTTTTTATACCAATACAAAGTGAGTTCAGATAAGTACGTGAACTGAGTTTAGTAAAGATATATCAATTTTTGCTCAAGTTATCGTGTTAACGGCCGAGCGGAAGGACAGACGATCGACTGTGTATAAAAACTGGGCGTGGCTTCAACCGATTTCGCTCTTTTTCACAGAGATAAGTTATCGTCCCAGAATCTAAGCCCCTACCAAATTTCACAAGGATTGGTGAATTTTTATTCGACTTATGGCATTAAAAGTATCCTAGACAAATTAAATGAAAAAGGGCGGAGCACGCCCATTTTGAAATTTTCTTTTATTTTTGTATTTTATTGCACCATATAATTACTGGAGTTGAATGTTGACATAATTTACTTATATACTGTAAAGATATTAAATATTTTGTTAAAATTTGACTTTAGAAAAAATTTTTTTTTTAAAGTGGGCGTGGTCGTTCTCCGATTTTGCTAATTTTTATAGCATACATATAGTAATAGGAGTAAGGTTCCTGCCAAATTTCATCATGATATCTTCAACGACTGCCAAATTACAGCTTGCAAAACTTTTAAATTACCTTCTTTTAAAAGTGGCCGGTGCTACGCCCATTGTCCAAAATTTTACTAATTTTCTATTCTGCGTCATAAGTTCAACTCACCTACTAAGTTTCATCGCTTTATTCGTCTTTGGTGATGAATTATCGCACTTTTTCCGTTTTTCGAAATTTTCGACATAGAAAAAGTGGGCGTGGTTATAGTCCGATATTGTTCATTTTAAATAGCGATCTAGGATTAGTGCTCAGGAACCTACATACCAATTTTCATCAAGATACCTCAAAACTTACTCAAGTTATCGTGTTAACGGACGGACGGACGGACATGGCTCAATCAAATTTTTTTTCGATCCTGATGATTTTGATATATGGAAGTCTATTCCTATCTCGATTCCTTTATACCTGTACCACCAACCGTTATCCAATCAAAGTTAATATACTCTGTGAGCTCTGCTCAACTGAGTATAATAAGGGGACTGGAAAACATTGCCAATAAAGTTCAGTTGAAATTTGAAAAATTCAATAAATAAAAAAAATGTTCCTCACATTAAGTGTAGCATAAATTCGCGAATTAATGGAATGTTATTATTTTTAAATACAACCACACGTACAGAAGAAATATATATATATATATAAGATTGATTAAATTGCCTTAGTGCATAAACATAAGTACATATGGTTATACATATGTACATACATACTTACAAACATACCAAAGATAGAGCCGCTATGTTCATTCCACTCGAAGCAAGTTTACGCGTTCAATTCACAGCGAACATACACACGAACTGCATTTTCAAACATGTGACTTTTGTGTCGCATTTTTTAAAATTTCACTCTCATTAATTTTTCATAACGCGCCTAGGTTAGGTTAGGTTGAACTGGCCGGTCCATGAGGACCAGAAGTTTGTTTTAACGACCAAACTGAAAACCCTTATCAAAAACATGGACCTATGTAATAAAATAACTCCGCCCTCTTGGCAAATTCTAGAAGCTTTCTAGGACTTAAGACACTTGCTGCTTCTAGGTGTGACAGCTGAATCACTCCTAATAGCTGGAGTCTTATACTGTTTTCACACAGAAACTTAATGATCTCATTTCACCTGCTAATGAAATCGTAAATTTTTTGCAGAAGTAACTGCTCGATTAGTATGAAGGATCAGACAGACAATCAGTGCGGAACGATACAAGGTGGGAGCATGGTGACATACCTACAAACAAAAAAAATTCCATGTACTTGTAAATTCGATGGACAAATGTCAAAATCGTACTGCGCCGGTAGTTGATGTATCAAATCAAATAAAAAATGTTATAATCAGCTGTTCGATGCGGCCACCTTGTATCGTTCCGCCATGCAGACGATGACATTTGCTTTGACAAATGACATTTTTAAGCACTGAACACACCAAAAACTAAGAAGCGGAAACGGAAGCGGAACGCTGCCAACAGAGTTGCATTGTGCTTTTGACTTCATTAGGCATTCGATTAGCTACTAATGAAATAATAATAGATTCGAATTTTGTAGAGAAGATTTAGCTCAATAAGCGTCTTAATGTAGAAAATTGCTTTTATTATTCAATAAGCCGTCTGTGTGAAAATGGTATTAGTCTAGCAAGCACAGGGTACGAGCACAAAACGTGCTCTATCGTTTCCTCCTTTCCAGCCCGCACTTCCTACATCTGCTATCACTGACCAAGCGTAATTTAAGGGCATGTGACGCCAGTCCTCTCTTTTTAATGATAGAAGCAACTTTGTCTAAGGTTGTGAGACCTACACATAATCTTCGATACTTTACAGCCCCGCGTTTGAGCCCACGCCTTTCCCGCTTGGGCGATCATGTGCACTTCTCGCCTTCTATTAATCTCGCCCAATCTAATTGGGACGCAAGCTTCAAGGAATGCGCCCTTTTCAGCTAGTTCATCTGATTTTTCATTCCCATATGCCCTGGGACCATGCGCGGTTCCAGGGGGGGGGGGGGGGGGGGAGGGGGTAATTTTTTTTTGTATTGACTGTAATGAAGCATATAATACAAATCAACATAGTAGTTTCTTATCACAAAACGGAATTTTACTAATTTTTAATTTTTCTTGCTTTTTTACGTTATTATTATATATATTTTAAAAAAGGGTCCCCCCCCCCCTCCCCCCCTAGAACGTAAAAAAGCAAGAAAAATTAGTAAAAATCCGTATTGTGATAAGAAACTACTATGTAGACTTGTATTATATACTTCATTACAGTCAATACAAAAAAAGTCCCCATCCCCCCTGGAACCGCGGATGCCAGGGACCAAATATAGATGTATGCCTCTCCCTGTCCCGATTCTTTCCAGAGACTGCTTATACGGTAACACCCTTTTAGATGATGTGATATGCGAGATTGTTGATGCTTGGCTGTCAATATAAAAGTTAACACGGATGCAGTTTAAGCTATTTTCTTCCAGTGTTTCTACCGCTTTTGTTACGGCTAATATTGGAAAACGCTACAGTAATGTGGAAGCTTGTAGGATCTGCTTATTTCCAGATCGGCACAGTATACCGCAGATCCTACTCCTTCCACTACTTTGGAACCATCTGTTTACACATGTATCGCCTCGTCCGCCATTTGAGCACCCTTGCGCTAACCATCCACCTCTGTTGTGGCCTTAAGATTTCCCTCGAGGCGCAGATAGGGAATCAGGTAGTCTGTTCGTCCTGTAAATGATGATGCTATACTACTATGGCCGTATAGTCGGCGCTCAAGTTGCCCCGAGGCACTGATACTGGTTGCATTATTTGCGAACGCATTCGTTGCTTATATATCGTGCATGTTTTGCAGTTGAATATGCATTTTTTTCCTTTCCACTTGAGTCTGGAGATTTAGTATTCCTTCTGTATCATGCAGATCATTAGCTGTTTTTCGCCATGGAACAAAACTTTATGGAGCTAATCTAAAATCAGGAGAAGAACTTCCAGTTGTCTGGGATAATAATTGTACAGCGTTCTTTATAGCTCATATAAGCATTTACTAAACGACCGTCAATAAGGAAGATACCATCATCTAGCATGGAGTTTAGGGTTAGTAGGGAGCTTTCCTTGCTGATAAGGTTTGATTCTTCTGAGAAATTTCTGCTGGGAAATGATGGTGTTGCATTGATATTATGAGTTTCATTTTAGCGTCGTACCCGTGAGTGAGGGCTCTCGAATTGAGAATCGGGTGGGTTTGAGTGTGACGGATGAAACGACCATAATGCATTTTTCTACGGAGGAGATGGATTGGAGTGTTTTGACCAGAATGTGTTCGGCTTAGAGAGCTATTGGAGTCCATTTCACCATAACGAGCAGTCAACTAAATCTTGTTGTTTGCATCCTCCAGTTCCTAAATCGGCGGTATTGTCATCGCTGGTACGTGACGCCAAATTGTGTTGCTGACGTTCTGCAAAATTTGGGTAATCTGTATGCCACATAAGTTTTCCATGTATGTCGGGTTTTTCTAGCCAGGTCAACTTAATGGAGGAATCTGACCAGAGTGTCAGTTTGGGTGGTGCCAACTTAAATTGAAATTGAGTTTGAGTTATTTTTTTCGACAATAACACGGCTCCTCAGAGTTCTAGTCGTGGCAAGTTAACTGTTTGCAGGGTTGTGACTTTGGTTTTTGCCATAAAGAGGTGGGTTGAGGCAGAGTTCTCATCGTGCTGCTTATATAAACACATCACCAAATGCATGGCATTAGAGAAACCGTAGATTTGAATGCTTTTATTAGGGGAAAATTGCACCCATCGAGGGATATTTACACCGTTAATAGCTGGGAAACTTGTGCGGAAGGTGTTCCCATTGTAAAAGGATTCCGTCGGTTCCTTCTTACCAGAGCTGTTGGAGAAATATTTTGGCTAAGATCATTATTGGTGATAGCCATTCTGCCGGGTCAAAAAGTTTTGCCACGGCTGAGAGTATTTGCCGTTTTGTATTTGACTTGAAGTTGGGAATTGGGTTGTACGAGTACGAAAACGAGTCAGTTAATGCGTTCCATTGTATTTTTGTCGTTATAGTAGTGTCAGGGAATTTGAAATTATTTGATTGCAGTTTTTGTTTGATTTGCAGTTATTTTTCTTAGAGGAAAGCCTCCTAATTTTAGAGCTTCGATAGTTTGGGTCATAGAATCGAGAGATGACTGTATATCGTGCCCGCCAGAGAGGATATCATCTACATAAGTTTCTCGTAGTATGATGTTAGTGGCAAGAGTTTTTTTTTTCGTTGTAGGCCTGAGCGAGTTGGTGCAGTGTGCGGATTGTGAGGTATGGAGCGTATTTAGAACCGAAAGTCACGGCTTTTTATTTGAAATCTTATATCGGATCTTGAGGGCCTTTCCTAAAGAGAGTTGGAAGTCTTGATATTCTTCCTTTACTACGATTTTGTGATATATTTTTTTGAAGTCGCCATCGAAAACGAGCTTGTAGAGACGCCAGTTGAGAATTATAGACGTCAAGTCGTTTTGGAGAATCGGCCCTGTATATAATGGTGGTGGTGTTTAAGAGGGCCTCACAACATTGGTTCTCGATCTGGATCGGGTTTATTCCTATTCTCCGAAGCGTTTGAGTAGGCTGCTGAGAACCGGTTATGTTGCCTCACTGACTTAAGTGGAGAAGGCCGATACTAGTTCCAGGACTGATCAGCTGGTTACCTATCCGAATCTGAGCGATAAATGTTTCTTGGTGGTTATACCGCGATAACAATGTCGATTTTTGAAGGGTTGAGCTGACTCTGGCGACTAGTTAGTTGGAAGAAAATGAGTGAGTTGATGGCGTTAAATAGCATTGGTATAAATCCTTTTGCTTAAATCAGAGGAGCAAAGTGTGGCCTCGCAAGTTGTTGGATTGGGGACGCCAAACACGTTTTTGAGGGCCTTGGTCAATGAGCGCACGAATTTTATGATACCCTGCAAAAATCGCGCCGACACATAAGCAGTTTTTCATATATGTAGATGAGTTAACCACAAGCTTGTGCATTATGAGTAGATTGCACGTATTGAGAACGGAGAACGGTAGAATGAGCGACATTGGCGCCATCTGATATTGAAAAGTAGCCAACTCCCAAATTTAGTTCCAAGCAAATCATAAGAAGAATAATTTGACATTTGCTTTGGCTAAGGGTGTTGGCACACTTTTCAAGTGAAATTATTTTTCCCACTGGTTGGTAAAATTTCTAACATTTTTCGCAATTGAAAACTGCAGTATTGGTTTTGCGATCTACATACAAAACATGAGCATACATATGTATGTGTGCTTGTGCGTATGGTTGGATGGTTGAAGTGAATTTTGTTTTGTTTGTCAACATGCGAATATAAAAATATTTCTTAGCTTACATATGAACATAGATTTGTACATATGCTTGTGCGTAAGAATAGTTTTTGTAGGAAGTGGTTGATTGAAACCAGGCATGCTTAACGAACGAAACGATATCATTTCGTTACGATAATCAACGCTAATAAACGAAACGAAGTCACTTCGTTCCGTTTATTAACGTTAAGATCGTCAAATTAACGTTAATTTGTCGTTCTTAACGTTAATAAACGAAACGAAATGACTTCGTTTCGTTTATTAACGTTGATTATCGTAACGAAATGATATCGTTTCGTTCGTTAAGCATGCCTGATTGAAACAGTTTGTATTTTATTTGAACATGTGAATGTACAAACATTTGTTAGCTTATGCATGGATATATTGGTATCAATGAAGTGGGTGGGAAATGGGGGTGTAGGCTGATCTTTAGTTTAGGAATATATGTGTGTACATATATACCAATCTAGGTTTGTTTATACCCACTCACCATTTAGGTGATTAAATTTTCAATTTCCCTACATATCAATATAATTTGATTACTCTTTCTGACAAAATAATGAGTTACCATGCAATTGAACAAAAGAAGTAATCAAATATGAATACTTTAGATGATCAAACACTGAATATATTTTTTCAACCACATTTTGGAATCATATTTGAATCAAATGTGTTTACTTTAGGAGATCAAAAATTTATAATAATTTTTAATTGAGCTTTCTGAATCTTTTTTGACTATATTTGTTGACTGAATAATGTATTTTATACTTGTCAAAATATTTCTTTACATCGGAGCTGCTCAACCCCTATACACTTGTAGCACTTTTGTTTTTGTTTTGCCCTGAATCATACGCACAGATTCAAATTCACACTTTGAATATAAAAAAAACAAGTAAGGACAGGACTGCCTTCGTCTGTGCCGAAGACTTCAACCTTCCAACCATCATAATTTATTTACAACAAGTAAGGAAGGTTAAGTTCGGGTGTAACCGAACATTACATACTCAGTTTAGAGCTATGGTGACAACATAAGGGAAAATAACCATTTAGGAAAATGAACCGAGGGAAACCCTGGAATGTGTTTGTATGACATGTGTATCAAATGAAAGGCATTAAAGAGTATTTTATGAGGGAGTGATGCTTAGTTCCATAGGTGGACGCCGTTTCGAGATATCGCCATAAAGGTGGACCAGGTGTGACCTAGAATTTGTTTGTACAATATGGGCATCAAACGAAATGTGTTAATGAGAGTTTTAAAAGGGAGTGGTGTGAAGGCGTTTTCCAGATATCGACCAAAATGTGGAACAGGGTGACCCAGAACATCATCTGTTGGATACCGCTAATTTATTTATATATGTAATACCTGCCAAGATTTTAAGGGTTTTTTATTTCGCCCTGCAGAACTTTTTCATTTTCTTCTACTTAATATGGTAGGTGTCACAACCATTTTATAAAGTTTTTTCTAAAGTTATATTTCGCGTCAATAAACCAATCCAATTACCTCACCATGTTTCATCCCTTTTTTCGTATTTGGTATAGAATTATGGCATTTTTTTCATTTTTTGTAATTTTCGATATCGAAAAAGTGGGCGTGGTCATTGTCGGATTTCGTTCATTTTTCATACCAAGATAAAGTGAGTTCAAGTAAGTACGTGAACTAAGTTCGTTAAAGATATCTCGATTTTTGCTCAAGTTATCGGGTTAACGGCCATGCGGAAGGACAGACGAACGACTGTGTATAAAAACTGGGCGTGGCATCAACCGATTTCGCCCGTTTTCACAGAAAACAGTTAACATCATTAAATCTATGCCCCTACCAAATTTCAAAAGGATTCGTTAATTTTTGTTCGACTTATGGCGTTAAAAGTATCCTAGACAAATTAAATGAAAAAGGGCGGAGCCACGCCCATTTTGAAATTTTCTTTTATTTTTGTATTTTATTGCACCATATCATTAGTGGAGTTGAATGTTGACATAATTTACTTATATACTGTAAAGATATTAAATTTTTTGTTAAAATTTTACTTTAAAAAAAATTTTTTTTTAAAGTGGGCGTGGTCCTTCTCCGAGTTTGCTAATTTTTATTAAGCGTACATATAGTAATAGGAGTAACGTTCCTGCCAAATTTGATGATGATATCTTCAACGACTGCCAAATTACAGCTTGCAAAAGTTTTAAATTACCTTCTTTTAAAAGTGGGCGGTGCCACGCCCATTGTCCAAAATTTTACTAATTTTCTATTCTGCGTCATAAGTTCAACTCATCTACCGAGTTTCGTCGCTTTATCGGTCTTTTGTAATGAATTATCGCACTTTTCGGTTTTTCGAATTTTTCGATATCGAAAAAGTGGGTGTGGTTATAGTCCGATATCGTTCATTTTAAATAGCGATCTGAGATGAGTGCTCAGGAACCTACATACCAAATTTCATCAAGATACCTCAAAATTTACTCAAGTTATCGTGTTAACGGACGGACGGACAGACGGACATGGCTCAATCAAATTTTTTTTCGATCCTGATTATTTTGATATATGGAAGTCTATATCTATCTCGATTCCTTTATATATGCACAACCAACCGTTATCCAATCAAACTTAATATACTCTGTGAGCTCTGCTCAACTGAGTATAAAAAATCAGAGAATTAAATTTGCAATATACTTGCTCTGATCAGAGAATTTTTTGGTAACAGACGAACAGAGAAAATCGTTAAGAGAATTTTCTGTTACGTTTTGCACCCTGCTAAGTTAACATGAATTTGGGGAATAGTGGTGAAGTGCAAGACGTGTCACATGCAAATGGATCGTAAGCAGTGGATGCCAAAAAAACGCCTTCTCATTGTGTTTAAATTCTCTGACTTGACTTAGAAGTCTGTTGAATTTTGATTTTCTCTGTAAGTTCTAAGTGACGTTTACATTTTGAGATGCTATTTTTTTGTTTCCTTTCCTTTTGACATTTTGTCATACAAATTGACATTTATTTAAAAATAAATTTCAACGCTGATTATGATGCCAGATTGTATGCGCCAAGTGGAGTATAATCGTGGCTAAGTTGCCAAGTTTACGCCAAGTCAAGTCAAGTCTATGCTAAGTATCGGGGGTTTAAGCCTTTAAAAATACGGTACGGATTTTGATCCGCTTTTTTAATAGATAAAGAGTGATTGAAGAGGAAGTAACGGATGAACATATTTTGCTGAAAATTGGCGGAGGTGTAGCTTAGAACCAGGAGACAGACATAGGCTAATATTATCCCGTTCTGGATAGGGTCTTGAGATCAAAACGTGGACCTGGGTATTCCTGGGATATGTTTGTACAATATGGGTATCGAATGTAAGCTGTTTATCAGTACTTTGATACGGGGTATTTATCGTACCCGCGTGTAACTAGGGTCTCGAGATATAAGCGAAAACGGGGACGCGGGTACCCCTAGCAGGGATGGGCGTTATCAACAAATTTGAATAACCATTGACGAAAAAATAAAAAATAAATTTTTATTCATTATTCAAGAGAACTTGAGTGATGAATAACATGTTATTTTAATTCAAGCATTTCTTGAATAATGAATAACCTTTTCTCGTTATTCAAAATATTCTGATTGATGATAACCGCTCATTCTTATTTTTGCAAAATTAGAATAAAGAGTTGAATTATTATTCCTTATTTACAAAACAATAAAATTTTAGTTTTTATTCAGTTATTCAAAAATAAAAAAATAAACCATCGAGATGCCCTGAAAATATACCCATATGCGTAACCATTTCGTGTGTAGTTCTGAAGCTTCTTAGGGTAATATTGAGATGATTTTGGCGAGTATTCGTGGGGTTTTTTGGGGGCGGTTGGGGGGTAATATCTGGGACACCCTGCGGATCCTCCTGGGGCCTATTGGGGTCCATTACAGGGGCTCCCTCGCGATCCTTCTAGGGTTTTGGGGTCATTTCGGGTTGACTTTTGCGACTCCCTCGAGGTCTTTTGGAGGTTATTTTGGCATGGTTTAGGGGAGTACCACGGGGTCCTCCCGGGGTCATTCCGTGATCTTTTTGGGACTCCCTCGGGGTCATTTTGGCGTAATTCCGGGATGATTTTGGGGACTTCCTCGGGGTCATTCCGGGATATTTTTGGGGACTCCCTCGGGGTTATTTCGGGGTCATTCCGGGATGGTTTTGGGGACTCCCTCGGGGTCATTTCGGGATGGTTTTGGGGACTCCCTCGGGGTCATTCAGGGATGGTTTTGGGGACTCCCTCGGGCCATTTGGGGGTCATTCGTAGGCCATTTCGGGATGGTTTTGGGGACTCCCTCGGGGTCATTTCGGGGTCATTCCGGGATGATTTTGGGGACTCCGTCGGGGTCATTTCGGGGTCATTGATAGGTCATTTCGGGATGGTTTTGGGGACTCCCTCGGGGTCATTTCGGGGTCATTCGTAGGTCATTCCGGGATATTTTTGGGGACTCCCTCGGGGTCATTTCGGGATGGTTTTGGGGACTCCCTCGGGGTCATTTCGGGGTCATTCGTAGGTCATTCCCGGATATTTTTGGGGACTCCCTCGGGGTCATTTCGGGGTCATTCCGGGATGATTTTGGGGACTCCCAAGGGGTCATTTGGGATTAATTTCGTGTTGAGGTACGACATTCTTCGAAAAAAGTCCCTTGTTTTAAAAGTTTTCTGGGATGTGGCGCATTCAAATCGGCAGCCGAGATTGGGTGATATTCCATTCGGGCTTCGATATATGTATGTAGTTTAATACACTTTAGTAGCACACTTTTAACATTGAAATATGTAGTTTTTGAGTGTATAATCATGGTTCAAAACCTGTACATCTCATAGGTCAAAAAAATTTTATTTGATTTAAAAAAAGTTTAATTTGATTTGAAAAAAGTTTCATTTTACCTGAAATTGTTATATGGAGTAATTTGGATGTATGCTCAGTTAAAAATGTCGCCAAAAGTAAACCGCAAATTTATGACTTGGAGATACCGTTTTCCAAGTTTGCTTCTGGGTATTTAGCGCTCTCTCAGGAGTTATTGAACGGTTGGGCAAACCTATGCATAACGGTTGCCACTTTGCTCCATTTGAACCAAAAATGGTCCTTTCCAACCCCGTTTGGTCCGATGGTCATTTTTGGTAAATTTTGGTATTTTTTAGCAAGTAGGCACGACTTTGGTATATTTCTCTATTTTTCTCTGGGAGAAAAACAAACTATGGGAACGTTGAAAGGACTTTGCTTGATTGAGCATCCTGTTAATTACCATGGATTGAGGCAATACGATGGCCGGCGAAAAAACTAATTGAAAAATTTATGTTAATGACATTTTACCTATACCAAAAATAAGTCCTTTATCAAATTTGGTAATTTTTTTTTGATGAATTTCGAACCGAAATGAAACATTGTATGGCAGCCGTGATTTGGCAGCCAACATTGCCATTAACCCAGATACGCCCATCAAAAGTACGTAAATATTTTAAAAGTGCTTTGCATTGATGTTTAGTAAAAACAACAGTCGAAAGACATTGTTGTTATGGATTTATAAAAATGTTTTGGAAAAAATTGATTTCATACAGGCCTTCCCATTGACAGTGGGGTTTATACTTATAAGAAGTGCCCCTATGGAACGGTACAATAAAAACAACACCGAAAACAAGCAATTGGCAAACCATGCTTGTTAATTTAAATTTGAATACAATATAATATTTTTAGTTAACAATTGGAAAAAATTCAACTTGCAGTGAAAATGTTGATAGTTTATGATTGGACATCACACAAATTGCCGCAAAAAACTAACTTACCGTACTGTGGACCGCTATATATTGACAAACATAAAATCCGTAAATACAGTAAACACTACATAATAAAACATGTCTCGCTTTGTATGTAAAAATTTAGGTGTACTATATGTAGAGCATTTGGCATAATTGGGTTAAATCAAAGATAACACTTCGGTCATTTAATTCAATGGTGTCATAATTCAAAAAACAAAATTTTTCAGGAGAGCCATTCAAAGATTTTAACTACCATTTGTTGTGCATATAAAAGCATCTTTTCATTTGTATTGTACGTGAGCAATTTTTAACGGACCACAAATATTTTTTTTATACAACATACATCATGATATTTATTACGTTTTTACGTTATTTACTCAAAGTCATGCCCTCTTGTTTGTACCACTACAGATGAGACAAGTGTGGTATCTTAAGCATAGACGACAAAATAACAAATAGACTCGATCACCTGATTTTAAAGGTACTTTAACGGTCTCATCTTGTGTCTCTATGTCTCAAGTCTCAAGTGACATAACTTCGATATCTGCGTAATACGAAAAAATTTTCTTTTAATTTGCATGTTTTCTTCTAGAGAGTGCACGCAGAAGCTTATGAAAATCTATATAAGCCTTATGTGCATAAAAAACGGGAAAAGCTGGAGAACAGTACAGCTGGTGCTATAAAAAAATTGAACCGTTCGAGCCGTCAGAAAAAATATGAAGACAATGTTGTTACCTATGTGCTTGAAAGTATGAGTCCCCTTTCCACAGTTGAAATGCCGTCATTCAGAAAATTAATAGATGGTGAATAACTTTAATTGGAAGCGTGTCATTATTGTGTATTACAAAATTCTGGGTGACAAAATTCTGTAAATTTCAAAAAAATTCTGCTTGAACAAAATTCTGCTTTTTTAAAATTCTGCTTTTTAAAATTCTCCTTTCTAAAATTCTGCTTTTTCAAAATTCTGCATGTCTAATGCGAAAAATTCTGCTTTATTCAAGTTTTGTGATTTTCGTCATACGCAGAAGGGTGTACTACGCAGAAGGACATCACCGTGGTAGTAGCCACGGTTATACCACACACCCGGACTTGGCATGGCGTAGCCCAGGGTTATATTTTATAAGCACGGCCAAAGGCCGCCTATGCGGAAAGGTGTTCTACGCAGAATTACTGTGCATGGCGCGGCCGGTGTTGGATTGGCTTTTTCCAGAATATTGGCTTCCATAATATTGATTTCCGGTGTTTCGACTTCCGGAATTATGAATGCATGACCTCTTTAACATTGTTAACATTATATTTTAATAAAGAATTTTGCAATACAGAATTTTGTAATACAGAATTTTGAAAGCAGAATTTTAAAAAAGCAGAATTTTGTTTTTAGAATTTTGTACATACAGAATTTCGACACCAACCCACTTTAATTCACTTATACTGAGTGTTAAATACTTTTTATTTAATTATTGTTCACAGATATTTTATCAAAAGATGAAAGTGCGCATATGAAGCACTTATCTAGAAGAATCGTGGGAAAGCACATACAAAACAGATTTATTGAAAATATGGATGAACTTCGTTCCATATTAAAAAATGTTGATTACGTTTGTACAACGGCTGATGTTTGGTCGAGTAGTACCAGGCGATTTTTGGGAGTTACTGCCCATTGGGTAAAATTTCAGAAAATTAAAGCGATTTCAACAACTATGCTATTTATGAAATTCCCTTTTAGATTGATTCCAAAACTTTTACATTAAAGTCAGCTACTATTGCGTGTCGAAGATTTTCAGGAACTCATACTTACGACAGAATTGCTGAGCTTCTTCTCGAAATTCATTTGTCATTTGGCTTGGACAGCAAAAAGTTAGTTTCAACAGTAACAGACAACGGGTCGAATTTGGCGAAGGCTTGTAATGAGTTTGGAATTAAAATTCCTCTTCTTACGCATGACGGTAAATATTTTTAACATGAAACTAGAAATGAGCGTGTGTATGTATGTGTGTGTGTTTTTCTTTTATAAGCGTTCTTGTGATCACTCGACACACTATAATCTGAAATATATTTTGATAAAGTAGGCCGAGTCACGCCCATGCATAGGAAAAGGCTAAATTCGCTTCAAGGAGCTGTACATATTTGGTGTAGAGGAGTGGGGGTGTGAGAAGGAAATCGGGATAAAGTACGAGATAGAAAAATGTGAGAAGGACAAAAATAGAAAGTAGTGAAAGATAGTGAAGAAAGAAAAAAGGAAACATAAAAAGGTATCGTTAGTTGTTTAATTGGAAAGAGTGTTATGACAAAAGCGTGACGGGGGAGCAAGAGACCCAGACTGAATGGTGTGTGTTTGATTTAATGTAGGATCTACACACGATGACAGCCTGACTAAAGCATATTTTTGGCTAACTAAAATGAGCATGCGTTGCAACAATATACAAAGTTTATGTAATAAGTTGCTCGTTTAAAACCAACTTAGAACTGCCGCGTTGCATTTGGAACCTTTTAGAACTATAAGCATTCAGGGTGCGGCAGTAATTGTTAAATGTTAATTTGTAAATCATTTATTTCGTTGAGATACTTACAGAGTTAGATTATGAAGGTAAATTTAAAAAAAAAACTTGCAAAAGGGTTGAGACTTCGCAAATCTATAGTCATTCAAAAAACATGAAAACACTATGTTTATTCTATTCAAAAAAAACTCGCGTTCGACTAAAAAAACGATTCACCCCATTAAAGATCTTCTTTTGCCCAAACCCGCCATATAATGGTTTCAAAGGTTGCAAAATACCTCAATGAAAAGCCAGTATTTTGTCTCAGTTTTAATGTTTAAACTTACACATTAAGCTATATACCTAACATACTAATTTTGATATAACTTTCGTACTTCTGACCCTATTTGAAAATCGTTCCCATCACTGTGATGTGATACTTTAAGCGTTGCTATCTCACCAAAGCAATTTTTCATTATTCACATATTTTGCAAAGTTTTACGACGCGATTCTGAATTGTGCTTTATTTCTCCCATAAGTCTAAGAATACTGCATAAACTGTTGGTTTGATTGAAATAAAATGTATGTCGTTTTCGCGGTTCCATATATGGAACTCGAAAGTTTTTAAATAGAATAAACATGGTCTTTTCATGTTTTTTGAAAGACTATAAAAATCTGCGAAATCACTAACCTTTGCTATTTTTTTAATTTTACCTTTATAATCTTATTATATGATTTTTGCCCCGTAATAGATGAATAAATCAAATCAACAACCCTTTGGTTTTGTCGTGGATGTAACACGTACACGAATGGCTCGCGAGTGGCAGCGTGTGTAAACCCTATTCGAGTTTGCTGAGTTTCTCAAAAGAAACCACATTTCGGAACAACATTTCTTAATGAATGAAACGATGAAATTATTACATTCAGTGAGGCGGTGGGAATAACAAACACCATGCAGGATACTGATTTTAAATATTTAGAAGACTATTTGAACTGCACACGACCCCTTATTGATACTTTGAATAAACTGCAAGGTGAGAAAAACTGCAGCTATGGGTATTTGTTGCCGTGTATCATAACACTGAGCAGAAAGTTGCTAGCAGTCAAAACAAACGTCGGAACAACCTTTTGCATTGATGCTGTCGATTATTTGGTTGAAAGAGTGGAACACCGCTTTAGGGACTTTTTCGAAGTTGAGGATTGCGAAAAATGGGCAGCTATTGCAGCTGTAATCCATCCGCAATTCAAAACTCAGTGGCTAGTTTGCCTCTCGATTGAAGCACAGAAAAAAGTTTACTTAGTGGTGATGACTGCTGCAACGGATGCGGAAGCCGTAGTGTTGTCAACGACAAATACACCGAACAAGGTAGATGAGTTTTTTAATTTCGGTAACATCTCCAGTACTACCTATACTGAACTTGATATCTTCAGTAACACTGGAGCGCAGCTTCAGGTAAACAAATATTTACACGAACCTGTAACAAACAATCTTTTAGCAGTGGATGTTTATCCGGTTGTGAAAAAAATTTTCCTTAAATACAACACCCCTCTGCCTTCCTCAGCAGCGGTAGAGAGGCTTTTTTCATACGCAACGATGCACAACTTACCTCGGTATAATAGGCTTAAGGACTATAACTTTGAAATACGCGTTCTTGCTAAATGTAATAGTTCGAAAAATTGGAGCTAGACTGGCATGAGCGTAAATAATAAAAGCAATCAGAAATAAAAGAGAGCAGTATGGAGAATAGGTACTCCCTCATTATTCAATCAATGAAAATGTTTTTTCCGTATAAATATGTATGTACATATTTGTTTTAATATTAAAAAAATTTGATAACCAACACAAGTATATTTATTTACATACATTTTCCCCATATGTCTATATCTCATATGTACAATCATTCTCAAAAAAATATCAAAATAAATGAAAATCTACCTATCTTTGTAATTACAGACGTTCTTACGTACTTTATTGTACTTTAGTACTTTATTGTGTAAGATCGCTACCACTGTTGCTATTTAGTTCGCAGTTTTTTATTTTTATCATTTTAAGTAAAATGTATATACATATGTTTGTATGTATATATAAAATTACTGCAAATAAAAGGGGTCCACATTAATTTCGTGTGGATTCCAGGATCCCGGAAGGGTTCCGAACTGATCCCGAAATTAATCCCAAATGCCCCTTGGGAGCCTCAAAATCATCCCGGAATTACCCCGAAATATCCCCGAGGGAGTCCCTAAAATCATCCCGGAATGACCCCGAAATGACCCCGAGGGAGTCCCCAAAACCATCCCGGAATGACCCCGAAATGAACCCGAGGGAGTCCCCAAAAAATCCCGGAATGACCTACGAATGACCCCCAAATGACCCCGAGGGAGTCCCCAAAAAGATCCCGGAATGATCTACGAATTACCCCCAAATGACCCCGAGGTAGTCCCCAAAACCATCCCGAAATGACCCCGAGGGAGTCCCCAAAACCATCCCGAAATGACCCCGAGGGAGTCCCCAAAATCATCCCGGAATGACCCCGAAATGACCCCGAGGGAGTCCCCAAAACCATCCCGAAATGACCTACGAAAGACCCCCAAATGACCCCGAGGGAGTCCCCAAAACCATCCCGGAATGACCCCGAAATTACCCCGAGGGAGTCTCCAAAAAGATCCCGGAATGACCTACCAATGACCCCGAGGGAGTCCCCAAAACCATCCCGGAATGGCCCCGAAATGACCCCGAGGGAGTCCCCAAAACGATACAGGAATGACCCCCAAATGACCCCGGGAGGACCAGATGGAGTCCCCAAAACCGTCCCGGAATGATCCCCAAATGACCCCGAGGGAGTCCCCAAAACGATACAGGAATGACCCCCAAATGACCCCGGGAGGACCAGATGGAGTCCCCAAAACCGTCCCGGAATTATCCCCAAATGACCCCGCGGGAGTCCCTAAGCCATGCCAAAATTACCCCTAAACGACCCCGAGAGAGTCCCTAAAACTGTACCGGAATGATCCCCAAATGACCCGAGGGAGTCCCCAAAAGATACAGGAACGACCCCCAAATGACCCCGGGAAACCCCAAAACCATCCCGGAATGTCCCCCAAATGACCCCGAGGGAGTCCCCAAAACCGTCCTGAAATTACCCCCAAAATCCCCAGAGGATCTTCCCACAATAATAGCAAAAGTAATAAATCTTCCATTTTCTCTCGATCGCACAATAACAGAATTCTAATTTAAGTTTATCCGTATAAATTAAATTATCAAGAGCGTTTGACTTATTGACAAATTGTCAGCGAAAAGGCTTTTTATTTTTTACATAGAATAGCAATTACTTGATAAATTATCAAACTTGACAAATAAGCAAGATGGTGAATTTGTCAAGTGCACAGAATAGGACTGCAAATTTAGGGCAGAACAACGTCTGACGGGTCTGCTAGTACATATATATAAACAAACAACTAGTAGGAAATTTTCTTATGAAAAAGTATCAAAATATTTTGTCAAACCCACGTTCATTTCATTTCTCTGCAATATGCGTAAGTATGAACCTGTTTGTTTAACCAATTAAAAATACCCATTAAAGTTATTAATTAAATAGGCTAATTAGGTTCCTATAATATAAAATTTATATAGAAGTGTTATTATAAACGCCTAATAATCATTGTACACATATCAATTTGATAACACAATTCAATAGCACCCCCACAGAGGTTGAAGCAGGCATCCGTAAGGCAAGGTCTTCCAAATCGATAGGCCCCAACGGAATAGCCATGCCAATGCTTAAACACCTTGGCGATGAGGGAATATCGCCAATTTATAGATTTTACACCAGAGGGAGAGAGAAGGGGGGGGGGGCGGGGGGGGCGGAGGGTGTCACTGCTCACTTGGTAAATCCTCGACTTATTTGACCCATTGAGTCTGTAATATTGGTGAAGGGCAGTATAAGTAAAGTTATAATGTGTAAAAATTATTAAAAAGTAATTGTTCGAAGGGGTCGTGGGACCTCCGCCCCCTTTGCATGTTCGAAAAAAATTTCGCTAGTAGACTATTGTCTGTGTCTCAAAATCCGTGTAGCCGTTCTGGCGTGATTCAGTCACAAAGACGAAAAAATATAATAATTAAATTATAACTGTTCCTACGGGGCGGGGACCTCCCCCCTTTTCAATAAAATATATATAGTAGATCCTTCTAGACTATTGGCTATATGTGTGCCAAATTTCATCCAAATCCGTCCGGCCGTTCTTGCGTGATTGAGGCACAAAGACAAACGTCTGGACATACAAACATCCAAACTTTCCCATATAATATACTAGCCTTTACCCGCGGCCCCGTCCGCAAGGAGAAATTAAAATATATGGGCTATTCACGTTAGCGTGGTTATCAAGTTATCTGTTTAAAAATTTATTTTGCTTATTGTATTTTATTTTTTTAATAGAGTAAAAAAAGAACTAAACGAGCTGATAACCTGAAAGGCACGCTTACGTAAATACTACAATACAGTTTTTTCGAATTAAAAAAATACATTTTGTTTTTAAGTTAAATTAATTGAATTACAGAGGTGTAGGAATTGTTTACTATTCATAGAACAAAGGAGTGAAACTACAATTTGCTGAAACCGAAGAGAATGAAAATTTATATTGAGTTATAACAATTTATAGATTTTGCACCAGCGGGGGGAGGAGGGGGAGGGGCGGAGGTTGTCACTAAATTATAACTGTTCCTAGCGGGCTAGCTAGTCACAAAAATAAACATCTGGAAACATCCAAACATCCAAACTTTCGCATTTTAATATTATAAAGACTAAGATTGAGATTTGCAGTTAATTTGTGATATTGGATTGAGAAAGGCTATGAAATACGTGTATAATAAGTAGAAACTTCTAGATGACAAGAAGCGGGCACAATTCAAATATTTTGACACACTTGGCTTTTACAACAGATTGTCGTTTGTTTATATATTTGCACAGTTAGTTAATTAGCTCTATTGAATTGAGAAAGGCTATGAGATACGTGTATAATAAGTAGAAACTTCTAGATGCCAAGAAGCGGGCACAATGCAAATATTTTGACACATTTGGCTTTTTCAACAGATTGTCGTTTGTTTATATATTTGCACAGTTAGATAATTAGTGCTATTGAATTGAGAAAGGCTATGAGATACATGTATAATAAGTAGAAACTTCTAGATGCCAAGAAGCGGGCACAATGCAAATATTTTGACACATTTGGCTTTTTCAACAGATTGTCGTTTGTTTATATATTTGCACAGTTAGTTAATTAGCTCTATTGGATTGAGAAAGGCTATGAGATACGTGTATAATAAGTAGAAACTTCTAGATGCCAAGAAGCGGGCACAATGCAAATATTTTGACACATTTGGCTTTTTCAACAAATTGTCGTTTGTTTATATATTTGCACAGTTAGTTAATTAGTGCTATTGAATTGAGAAAGGCTATGAGATACGTGTATAATAAGTAGAAACTTCTAGATGCCAAGAAGCGGGCACAATGCAAATATTTTGGCACACTTGGATTTTTCAACAGATTTTCATTTGTTTATATATTTGCACAGTTAGTTAATTGGCTCTATTGGATTGAGAAAGGCTATGAGATACGTGTATAATAAGTAGAAACTTCTAGATGCCAAGAAGCGGGCACAATGCAAATATTTTGACACATTTGGCTTTTTCAACAGATTGTCGTTTGTTTATATATTTGCACAGTTAGTTAATTAGTGCTATTGAATTGAGAAAGGCTATGAGATACGTGTATAATAAGTAGAAACTTCTAGATGCCAAGAAGCGGGCACAATGCAAATATTTTGACACACTTGGATTTTTCAACAGATTTTCATTTGTTTATATATTTGCACAGTTAGTTAATTAGCTCTATTGGATCGAGAAAGGCTATGAGATACGTGTATAATAAGTAGAAACTTCTAGATGCCAAGAAGCGGGCACAATGCAAATATTTTGACACATTTGGCTTTTTCAACAGATTGTCGTTTGTTTATATATTTGCACAGTTAGTTAATTAGCTCTATTGGATTGAGAAAGGCTATGAGATACGTGTATAATAAGTAGAAACTTCTAGATGCCAAGAAGCGGGCACAATGCAAATATTTTGACACATTTGGCTTTTTCAACAGATTGTCGTTTATTTATATATTTGCACAGTTAGATAATTAGTGCTATTAAATTGAGAAAGGCTATGAGATACGTGTATAATAAGTAGAAACTTCTAGATGCCAAGAAGCGGGCACAATGCAAATATTTTGACACATTTGGCTTTTTCAACAGATTGTCGTTTGTTTATATATTTGCACAGTTAGATAATTAGTGCTATTGAATTGAGAAAGGCTATGAGATACGTGTATAATAAGTAGAAACTTCTAGATGCCAAGAAGCGGGCACAATGCAAATATTTTGACACATTTGGCTTTTTCAACAGATTGTCGTTTGTTTATATATTTGCACAGTTAGTTAATTAGCTCTATTGGATTGAGAAAGGCTATGAGATACGTGTATAATAAGTAGAAACTTCTAGATGCCAAGAAGCGGGCACAATGCAAATATTTTGACACATTTGGCTTTTTCAACAGATTGACGTTTGTTTATATATTTGCACAGTTAGTTAATTAGTGCTATTGAATTGAGAAAGGCTATGAGATACGTGTATAATAAGTAGAAACTTGCAGATGCCAAGAAGCGGGCACAATGCAAATATTTTGACACACTTGGATTTTTCAACAGATTTTCATTTGTTTATATATTTGCACAGTTAGTTAATTAGCTCTATTGGATCGAGAAAGGCTATGAGATACGTGTATAATAAGTAGAAACTTCTAGATGCCAAGAAGCGGGCACAATGCAAATATTTTGACACATTTGGCTTTTTCAACAGATTGTCGTTTGTTTATATATTTGCACAGTTAGATAATTAGTGCTATTGAATTGAGAAAGGCTATGAGATACGTGTATAATAAGTAGAAACTTCTAGATGCCAAGAAGCGGGTACAATGCAAATATTTTGACACATTTGGCTTTTTCAACAGATTGTCGTTTGTTTATATATTTGCACAGTTAGTTAATTAGCTCTATTGGATTGAGAAAGGCTATGAGATACGTGTATAATAAGTAGAAACTTCTAGATGCCAAGAAGCGGGCACAATGCAAATATTTTGACACATTTGGCTTTTTCAACAGATTGTCGTTTGTTTATATATTTGCACAGTTAGATAATTAGTGCTATTGAATTGAGAAAGGCTATGAGATACGTGTATAATAAGTAGAAACTTCTAGATGCCAAGAAGCGGGCACAATGCAAATATTTTGACACATTTGGCTTTTTCAACAGATTGTCGTTTGTTTATATATTTAAACAGTTAGATAATTAGTGCTATTGAATTGAGAAAGGCTATGAGATACGTGTATAATAAGTAGAAACTTCTAGATGCCAAGAAGCGGGCACAATGCAAATATTTTGACACATTTGGCTTTTTCAACAGATTGTCGTTTGTTTATATATTTGCACAGTCAGTTAATTAGCTCTATTGGATTGAGAAAGGCTATGAGATACGTGTATAATAAGTAGAAACTTCTAGATGCCAAGAAGCGGGCACAATGCAAATATTTTGACACATTTGGCTTTTTCAACAGATTGTCGTTTGTTTATATATTTGCACAGTTAGTTAATTAGTGCTATTGAATTGAGAAAGGCTATGAGATACGTGTATAATAAGTAGAAACTTCTAGATGCCAAGAAGCGGGCACAATGCAAATATTTTGACACACTTGGATTTTTCAACAGATTTTCATTTGTTTATATATTTGCACAGTTAGTTAATTAGCTCTATTGGATCGAGAAAGGCTATGAGATACGTGTATAATAAGTAGAAACTTCTAGATGCCAAGAAGCGGGCACAATGCAAATATTTTGACACATTTGGCTTTTTCAACAGATTGTCGTTTGTTTATATATTTGCACAGTTAGATAATTAGTGCTATTGAATTGAGAAAGGCTATGAGATACGTGTATAATAAGTAGAAACTTCTAGATGCCAAGAAGCGGGCACAATGCAAATATTTTAACACATTTGGCTTTTTCAACAGATTATCGTTTGTTTATATATTTGCACAATTAGTTAATTAGCTCTATTGGATTGAGAAAGGCTATGAGATACGTGTATAATAAGTAGAAACTTCTAGATGCCAAGAAGCGGGCACAATGCAAATATTTTGACACATTTGGCTTTTTCAACAGATTGTCGTTTGTTTATATATTTGCACAGTTAGTTAATTAGTGCTATTGAATTGAGAAAGGCTATGAGATACGTGTATAATAAGTAGAAACTTCTAGATGCCAAGAAGCGGGCACAATGCAAATATTTTGACACATTTGGCTTTTTCAACAGATTATCGTTTGTTTATATATTTGCACAGTTAGTTAATTAGCTCTATTGGATTGAGAAAGGCTATGAGATACGTGTATAATAAGTAGAAACTTCTAGATGCCAAGAAGCGGGCACAATGCAAATATTTTGACACATTTGGCTCTTTCAACAGATTGTCGTTTGTTTATATATTTGCACAGTTAGTTAATTAGTGCTATTGAATTGAGAAAGGCTATGAGATACGTGTATAGTAAGTAGAAACTTCTAGATGCCAAGAAGCGGGCACAATGCAAACATTTTGACACATTTGGCATTTTCAACAGATTATCGTTTGTTGATACATTTGCACAGATAGTTAATTAGTGCTATTGAATTGAGAAAGGCTATGAGATACGTGTATAATAAGTAGAAACTTCTAGATGCCAAGAAGCGGGCACAATGCAAATATTTTGACACATTTGGATTTTTCAACAGATTGTCGTTTGTTTATATATTTGCACAGTTAGCTAATTAGCTCTATTGGATTGAGAAAGGCTATGAGATACGTGTATAATAAGTAGAAACTTCTAGATGCCAAGAAGCGCGCAGAATGCAAATATTTTGACACACTTGGATTTTTCAACAGATTTTCATTTGTTTATATATTTGCACAGTTAGTTAATTAGCTCTATTTGATTGAGAAAGGCCTACATTTTGTTTTTAAGTTAAATTAATTGAATGACAGAGGTGTAGGAATTGCTTACTATTCATAGAACAAAGGAGTGAAACTACAATTTGCTGAAACCGAAGAGAATGCAAATTTATATTGAGTTATAACAATTTATAGATTTTGCACCAGCGGGGGGAGGAGGGGGAGGGGCGGAGGTTGTCACTAAATTATAACTGTTCCTAGCGGGCTAGCTAGTCACAAAAATAAACATCTGGAAACATCCAAACATCCAAACTTTCGCATTTTAATATTATAAAGATTAAGATTGAGATTTGCAGTTAATTTGTGCTATTGGATTGAGAAAGGCTATGAGATACGTGTATAATAAGTAGAAACTTCTAGATGACAAGAAGCGGGCACAATTCAAATATTTTGACTCACTTGGCTTTTTCAACAGATTGTCGTTTGTTTATATATTTGAACAGTTAGTTAATTAGCTCTATTGAATTGAGAAAGGCTATGAGATACGTGTATAAGCAGAAATTCCTAGACGTCAAGAAGCGGGCACAATGCAAATATTTTGACACATTTGGCTTTTCCAACAGATTGTCATTTGTTTATATATTTGCACAGTTAGTTAATTAGTGCTATTGAATTGAGAAAAGCTATGAGATACGTGTATAATAAGCAGAAACTTCTAGATGCCAAGAAGCGGGCACAATGCAAATATTTTGACACACTTGGCTTTTCCAACAGATTGTCGTTTGTTTATATATTTGCACAGTTAGTTAATTAGTGCTATTGAATTGAGAAAGGCTATGAGATACGTGTATAATAAGTAGAAACTTCTAGATGCCAAGAAGCGGGCACAATGCAAATATTTTGACACACTTGGATTTTTCAACAGATTTTCATTCGTTTATATATTTGCACAGTTAGTTAATTAGCTCTATTGGATTGAGAAAGGCTATGAGATACGTGTATAATAAGTAGAAACTTCTAGATGCCAAGAAGCGGGCACAATGCAAATATTTTGACACATTTGGCTTTTTCAACAGATTGTCGTTTGTTTATATATTTGCACAGTTAGTTAATTAGTGCTATTGAATTGAGAAAGGCTATGAGATACCTGTATAATAAGTAGAAACTTCTAGATGCCAAGAAGCGGGCACAATGCAAATATTTTGACACACTTGGATTTTTCAACAGATTTTCATTTGTTTATATATTTGCACAGTTAGTTAATTAGCTCTATTGGATTGAGAAAGGCTATGAGATACGTGTATAATAAGTAGAAACTTCTAGATGCCAAGAAGCGGGCACAATGCAAATATTTTGACACATTTGGCTTTTTCAACAGATTGTCGTTTGTTTATATATTTGCACAGTTAGTTAATTAGTGCTATTGAATTGAGAAAGGCTATGAGATACGTGTATAATAAGTAGAAACTTCTAGATGACAAGAAGCGGGCACAATTCAAATATTTTGACACACTTGGCTTTTTCAACAGATTGTCGTTTGTTTATATATTTGAACAGTTAGTTAATTAGCTCTATTGAATTGAGAAAGGCTATGAGATACGTGTATAATAAGCAGAAATTTCTAGACGTCAAGAAGCGGGCACAATGCAAATATTTTGACACATTTGGCTTTTCCAACAGATTGTCATTTGTTTATATATTTGCACAGTTAGTTAATTAGTGCTATTGAATTGAGAAAAGCTATGAGATACGTGTATAATAAGCAGAAACTTCTAGATGCCAAGAAGCGGGCACAATGCAAATATTTTGACACACTTGGCTTTTCCAACAGATTGTCGTTTGTTTATATATTTGCACAGTTAGTTAATTAGTGCTATTGAATTGAGAAAGGCTATGAGATACGTGTATAATAAGTAGAAACTTCTAGATGCCAAGAAGCGGGCACAATGCAAATATTTTGACACATTTGGCTTTTTCAACAGATTGTCGTTTGTTTATATATTTGCACAGTTAGTTAATTAGTGCTATTGAATTGAGAAAGGCTATGAGATACGTGTATAATAAGTAGAAACTTCTAGATGCCAAGAAGCGGGCACAATGCAAATATTTTGACACACTTGGATTTTTCAACAGATTTTCATTTGTTTATATATTTGCACAGTTAGTTAATTAGCTCTATTGGATTGAGAAAGGCTATGAGATACGTGTATAATAAGTAGAAACTTCTAGATGCCAAGAAGCGGGCACAATGCAAATATTTTGACACATTTGGCTTTTTCAACAGATTGTCGTTTGTTTATATATTTGCACAGTTAGTTAATTAGTGCTATTGAATTGAGAAAGGCTATGAGATACGTGTATAATAAGTAGAAACTTCTAGATGCCAAGAAGCGGGCACAATGCAAATATTTTGACACATTTAGCTTTTTCAACAGATTGTCGTTTGTTTATATATTTGCACAGATAGTTAATTAGCTCTATTGGATTGAGAAAGGCTATGAGATACGTGTATAATAAGTAGAAACTTCTAGATGCCAAGAAGCGGGCACAATGCAAATATATTGACACATTTGGCTTTTTCAACAGATTGTCGTTTGTTTATATATTTGCACAGTTAGTTAATTAGTGCTATTGAATTGAGAAAGGCTATGAGATACGTGTATAATAAGTAGAAACTTCTAGATGCCAAGAAGCGGGCACAATGCAAATATTTTGACACACTTGGATTTTTCAACAGATTTTCATTTGTTTATATATTTGCACAGTTAGTTAATTAGCTCTATTGGATTGAGAAAGGCTATGAGATACGTGTATAATAAGTAGAAACTTCTAGATGCCAAGAAGCGGGCACAATGCAAATATTTTGACACATTTGGCTTTTTCAACAGATTGTCGTTTGTTTATATATTTGCACAGTTAGTTAATTAGTGCTATTGAATTGAGAAAGGCTGTGAGATACGTGTATAATAAGTAGAAACTTCTAGATGCCAAGAAGCGGGCACAATGCAAATATTTTGACACACTTGGATTTTTCAACAGATTTTCATTTGTTTATATATTTGCACAGTTAGTTAATTAGCTCTATTGGATTGAGAAAGGCTATGAGATACGTGTATAATAAGTAGAAACTTCTAGATGCCAAGAAGCGGGCACAATGCAAATATTTTGACACATTTGGCTTTTTCAACAGATTGTCGTTTGTTTATATATTTGCACAGTTAGTTAATTAGTGCTATTGAATTGAGAAAGGCTATGAGATACGTGTATAATAAGTAGAAACTTCTAGATGCCAAGAAGCGGGAACAATGCAAATATTTTGACACATTTGGCTTTTTCAACAGATTGTCGTTTGTTTATATATTTGCACAATTAGTTAATTAGTGCTATTGAATTGAGAAAGGCTATGAGATACGTGTATAATAAGTAGAAACTTCTAGATGCCAAGAAGCGGGCACAATGCAAATATTTTGACACATTTGGCTTTTTCAACAGATTGTCGTTTGTTTATATATTTGCACAGTTAGTTAATTAGCTCTATTGGATTGAGAAAGGCTATGAGATACGTGTATAATAAGTAGAAACTTCTAGATGCAGGAAGCGGGCACAATGCAAATATTTTGACACATTTGGCTTTTTCAACAGATTGTCGTTTGTTTATATATTTGCACAGTTAGTTAATTAGTGCTATTGAATTGAGAAAGGCTATGAGATACGTGTATAATAAGTAGAAACTTCTAGATGCCAAGAAGCGGGCACAATGCAAATATTTTGACACACTTGGATTTTTCAACAGATTGTCGTTTGTTTATATATTTGCACAGTTAGTTAATTAGCTCTATTGGATTGAGAAAAGCTATGAGATACGTGTATAATAAGTAGAAACTTCTAGATGCAGGAAGCGGGCACAATGCAAATATTTTGACACATTTGGCTTTTTCAACAGATTGTCGTTTGTTTATATATTTGCACAGTTAGTTAATTAGTGCTATTGAATTGAGAAAGGCTATGAGATACGTGTATAATAAGTAGAAACTTCTAGATGCCAAGAAGCGGGCACAATGCAAATATTTTGACACATTTGGCTTTTTCAACAGATTGTCGTTTGTTTATATATTTGCACAGTTAGTTAATTAGCTCTATTGGATTGAGAAAGGCTATGAGATACGTGTATAATAAGTAGAAACTTCTAGATGCCAAGAAGCGGGCACAATGCAAATATTTTGACACATTTGGCTTTTTCAACAGATTGTCGTTTGTTTATATATTTGCACAGTTAGTTAATTAGTGCTATTGAATTGAGAAAGGCTATGAGATACGTGTATAATAAGTAGAAACTTCTAGATGCCAAGAAGCGGGCACAATGCAAATATTTTGACACACTTGGATTTTTCAACAGATTTTCATTTGTTTATATATTTGCACAGTTAGTTAATTAGCTCTATTGGATTGAGAAAGGCTATGAGATACGTGTATAATAAGTAGAAACTTCTAGATGCCAAGAAGCGGGCACAATGCAAATATTTTGACACATTTGGCTTTTTCAACAGATTGTCGTTTGTTTATATATTTGCACAGTTAGTTAATTAGTGCTATTGAATTGAGAAAGGCTATGAGATACGTGTATAATAAGTAGAAACTTCTAGATGACAAGAAGCGGGCACAATTCAAATATTTTGACACACTTGGCTTTTTCAACAGATTGTCGTTTGTTTATATATTTGAACAGTTAGTTAATTAGCTCTATTGAATTGAGAAAGGCTATGAGATACGTGTATAATAAGCAGAAATTTCTAGACGTCAAGAAGCGGGCACAATGCAAATATTTTGACACATTTGGCTTTTCCAACAGATTGTCATTTGTTTATATATTTGCACAGTTAGTTAATTAGTGCTATTGAATTGAGAAAAGCTATGAGATACGTGTATAATAAGCAGAAACTTCTAGATGCCAAGAAGCGGGCACAATGCAAATATTTTGACACACTTGGCTTTTCCAACAGATTGTCGTTTGTTTATATATTTGCACAGTTAGTTAATTAGTGCTATTGAATTGAGAAAGGCTATGAGATACGTGTATAATAAGTAAAAACTTCTAGATGCCAAGAAGCGGGCACAATGCAAATATTTTGACACACTTGGATTTTTCAACAGATTTTCATTTGTTTATATATTTGCACAGTTAGTTAATTAGCTCTATTGGATTGAGAAAGGCTATGAGATACGTGTATAATAAGTAGAAACTTCTAGATGCCAAGAAGCGGGCACAATGCAAATATTTTGACACATTTGGCTTTTTCAACAGATTGTCGTTTGTTTATATATTTGCACAGTTAGTTAATTAGTGCTATTGAATTGAGAAAGGCTATGAGATACGTGTATAATAAGTAGAAACTTCTAGATGCCAAGAAGCGGGCACAATGCAAATATTTTGACACACTTGGATTTTTCAACAGATTTTCATTTGTTTATATATTTGCACAGTTAGTTAATTAGCTCTATTGGATTGAGAAAGGCTATGAGATACGTGTATAATAAGTAGAAACTTCTAGATGCCAAGAAGCGGGCACAATGCAAATATTTTGACACATTTGGCTTTTTCAACAGATTGTCGTTTGTTCATATATTTGCACAGTTAGTTAATTAGTGCTATTGAATTGAGAAAGGCTATGAGATACGTGTATAATAAGTAGAAACTTCTAGATGCCAAGAAGCGGGCACAATGCAAATATTTTGACACACTTGGATTTTTCAACAGATTTTCATTTGTTTATATATTTGCACAGTTAGTTAATTAGCTCTATTGGATTGAGAAAGGCTATGAGATACGTGTATAATAAGTAGAAACTTCTAGATGCCAAGAAGCGGGCACAATGCAAATATTTTGACACACTTGGCTTTTCCAACAGATTGTCGTTTGTTTATATATTTGCACAGTTAGTTAATTAGTGCTATTGAATTGAGAAAGGCTATGAGATACGTGTATAATAAGTAAAAACTTCTAGATGCCAAGAAGCGGGCACAATGCAAATATTTTGACACACTTGGATTTTTCAACAGATTTTCATTTGTTTATATATTTGCACAGTTAGTTAATTAGCTCTATTGGATTGAGAAAGGCTATGAGATACGTGTATAATAAGTAGAAACTTCTAGATGCCAAGAAGCGGGCACAATGCAAATATTTTGACACATTTGGCTTTTTCAACAGATTGTCGTTTGTTTATATATTTGCACAGTTAGTTAATTAGTGCTATTGAATTGAGAAAGGCTATGAGATACGTGTATAATAAGTAGAAACTTCTAGATGCCAAGAAGCGGGCACAATGCAAATATTTTGACACACTTGGATTTTTCAACAGATTTTCATTTGTTTATATATTTGCACAGTTAGTTAATTAGCTCTATTGGATTGAGAAAGGCTATGAGATACGTGTATAATAAGTAGAAACTTCTAGATGCCAAGAAGCGGGCACAATGCAAATATTTTGACACATTTGGCTTTTTCAACAGATTGTCGTTTGTTCATATATTTGCACAGTTAGTTAATTAGTGCTATTGAATTGAGAAAGGCTATGAGATACGTGTATAATAAGTAGAAACTTCTAGATGCCAAGAAGCGGGCACAATGCAAATATTTTGACACACTTGGATTTTTCAACAGATTTTCATTTGTTTATATATTTGCACAGTTAGTTAATTAGCTCTATTGGATTGAGAAAGGCTATGAGATACGTGTATAATAAGTAGAAACTTCTAGATGCCAAGAAGCGGGCACAATGCAAATATTTTGACACATTTGGCTTTTTCAACAGATTGTCGTTTGTTTATATATTTGCACAGTTAGTTAATTAGTGCTATTGAATTGAGAAAGGCTATGAGATACGTGTATAATAAGTAGAAACTTCTAGATGCCAAGAAGCGGGCACAATGCAAATATTTTGACACATTTAGCTTTTTCAACAGATTGTCGTTTGTTTATATATTTGCACAGATAGTTAATTAGCTCTATTGGATTGAGAAAGGCTATGAGATACGTGTATAATAAGTAGAAACTTCTAGATGCCAAGAAGCGGGCACAATGCAAATATATTGACACATTTGGCTTTTTCAACAGATTGTCGTTTGTTTATATATTTGCACAGTTAGTTAATTAGTGCTATTGAATTGAGAAAGGCTATGAGATACGTGTATAATAAGTAGAAACTTCTAGATGCCAAGAAGCGGGCACAATGCAAATATTTTGACACACTTGGATTTTTCAACAGATTTTCATTTGTTTATATATTTGCACAGTTAGTTAATTAGCTCTATTGGATTGAGAAAGGCTATGAGATACGTGTATAATAAGTAGAAACTTCTAGATGCCAAGAAGCGGGCACAATGCAAATATTTTGACACATTTGGCTTTTTCAACAGATTGTCGTTTGTTTATATATTTGCACAGTTAGTTAATTAGTGCTATTGAATTGAGAAAGGCTGTGAGATACGTGTATAATAAGTAGAAACTTCTAGATGCCAAGAAGCGGGCACAATGCAAATATTTTGACACACTTGGATTTTTCAACAGATTTTCATTTGTTTATATATTTGCACAGTTAGTTAATTAGCTCTATTGGATTGAGAAAGGCTATGAGATACGTGTATAATAAGTAGAAACTTCTAGATGCCAAGAAGCGGGCACAATGCAAATATTTTGACACATTTGGCTTTTTCAACAGATTGTCGTTTGTTTATATATTTGCACAGTTAGTTAATTAGTGCTATTGAATTGAGAAAGGCTATGAGATACGTGTATAATAAGTAGAAACTTCTAGATGCCAAGAAGCGGGCACAATGCAAATATTTTGACACACTTGGATTTTTCAACAGATTGTCGTTTGTTTATATATTTGCACAGTTAGTTAATTAGCTCTATTGGATTGAGAAAAGCTATGAGATACGTGTATAATAAGTAGAAACTTCTAGATGCAGGAAGCGGGCACAATGCAAATATTTTGACACATTTGGCTTTTTCAACAGATTGTCGTTTGTTTATATATTTGCACAGTTAGTTAATTAGTGCTATTGAATTGAGAAAGGCTATGAGATACCTGTATAATAAGTAGAAACTTCTAGATGCCAAGAAGCGGGCACAATGCAAATATTTTGACACATTTGGCTTTTTCAACAGATTGTCGTTTGTTTATATATTTGCACAGTTAGTTAATTAGCTCTATTGGATTGAGAAAGGCTATGAGATACGTGTATAATAAGTAGAAACTTCTAGATGCAGGAAGCGGGCACAATGCAAATATTTTGACACATTTGGCTTTTTCAACAGATTGTCGTTTGTTTATATATTTGTACAGTTAGTTAATTAGTGCTATTGAATTGAGAAAGGCTATGAGATACGTGTATAATAAGTAGAAACTTCTAGATGCCAAGAAGCGGGCACAATGCAAATATATTGACACATTTGGCACAGTTAGTTAATTAGTGCTATTGAATTGAGAAAGGCTATGAGATACGTGTATAATAAGTAGAAACTTCTAGATGCCAAGAAGCGGGCACAATGCAAATATTTTGACACATTTGGCTTTTTCAACAGATTGTCGTTTGTTTATATATTTGCACAGTTAGTTAATTAGCTCTATTGGATTGAGAAAGGCTATGAGATACGTGTATAATAAGTAGAAACTTCTAGATGCCAAGAAGCGGGCACAATGCAAATATTTTGACACATTTGGCTTTTTCAACAGATTGTCGTTTGTTTATATATTTGCACAGTTAGTTAATTAGTGCTATTGAATTGAGAAAGGCTATGAGATACGTGTATAATAAGTAGAAACTTCTAGATGCCAAGAAGCGGGCACAATGCAAATATTTTGACACACTTGGATTTTTCAACAGATTTTCATTTGTTTATATATTTGCACAGTTAGTTAATTAGCTCTATTGGATTGAGAAAGGCTATGAGATACGTGTATAATAAGTAGAAACTTCTAGATGCCAAGAAGCGGGCACAATGCAAATATTTTGACACATTTGGCTTTTTCAACAGATTGTCGTTTGTTTATATATTTGCACAGTTAGTTAATTAGTGCTATTGAATTGAGAAAGGCTATGAGATACGTGTATAATAAGTAGAAACTTCTAGATGACAAGAAGCGGGCACAATTCAAATATTTTGACACACTTGGCTTTTTCAACAGATTGTCGTTTGTTTATATATTTGAACAGTTAGTTAATTAGCTCTATTGAATTGAGAAAGGCTATGAGATACGTGTATAATAAGCAGAAATTTCTAGACGTCAAGAAGCGGGCACAATGCAAATATTTTGACACATTTGGCTTTTCCAACAGATTGTCATTTGTTTATATATTTGCACAGTTAGTTAATTAGTGCTATTGAATTGAGAAAAGCTATGAGATACGTGTATAATAAGCAGAAACTTCTAGATGCCAAGAAGCGGGCACAATGCAAATATTTTGACACACTTGGCTTTTCCAACAGATTGTCGTTTGTTTATATATTTGCACAGTTAGTTAATTAGTGCTATTGAATTGAGAAAGGCTATGAGATACGTGTATAATAAGTAAAAACTTCTAGATGCCAAGAAGCGGGCACAATGCAAATATTTTGACACACTTGGATTTTTCAACAGATTTTCATTTGTTTATATATTTGCACAGTTAGTTAATTAGCTCTATTGGATTGAGAAAGGCTATGAGATACGTGTATAATAAGTAGAAACTTCTAGATGCCAAGAAGCGGGCACAATGCAAATATTTTGACACATTTGGCTTTTTCAACAGATTGTCGTTTGTTTATATATTTGCACAGTTAGTTAATTAGTGCTATTGAATTGAGAAAGGCTATGAGATACGTGTATAATAAGTAGAAACTTCTAGATGCCAAGAAGCGGGCACAATGCAAATATTTTGACACACTTGGATTTTTCAACAGATTTTCATTTGTTTATATATTTGCACAGTTAGTTAATTAGCTCTATTGGATTGAGAAAGGCTATGAGATACGTGTATAATAAGTAGAAACTTCTAGATGCCAAGAAGCGGGCACAATGCAAATATTTTGACACATTTGGCTTTTTCAACAGATTGTCGTTTGTTCATATATTTGCACAGTTAGTTAATTAGTGCTATTGAATTGAGAAAGGCTATGAGATACGTGTATAATAAGTAGAAACTTCTAGATGCCAAGAAGCGGGCACAATGCAAATATTTTGACACACTTGGATTTTTCAACAGATTTTCATTTGTTTATATATTTGCACAGTTAGTTAATTAGCTCTATTGGATTGAGAAAGGCTATGAGATACGTGTATAATAAGTAGAAACTTCTAGATGCCAAGAAGCGGGCACAATGCAAATATTTTGACACATTTGGCTTTTTCAACAGATTGTCGTTTGTTTATATATTTGCACAGTTAGTTAATTAGTGCTATTGAATTGAGAAAGGCTATGAGATACGTGTATAATAAGTAGAAACTTCTAGATGCCAAGAAGCGGGCACAATGCAAATATTTTGACACATTTAGCTTTTTCAACAGATTGTCGTTTGTTTATATATTTGCACAGATAGTTAATTAGCTCTATTGGATTGAGAAAGGCTATGAGATACGTGTATAATAAGTAGAAACTTCTAGATGCCAAGAAGCGGGCACAATGCAAATATATTGACACATTTGGCTTTTTCAACAGATTGTCGTTTGTTTATATATTTGCACAGTTAGTTAATTAGTGCTATTGAATTGAGAAAGGCTATGAGATACGTGTATAATAAGTAGAAACTTCTAGATGCCAAGAAGCGGGCACAATGCAAATATTTTGACACACTTGGATTTTTCAACAGATTTTCATTTGTTTATATATTTGCACAGTTAGTTAATTAGCTCTATTGGATTGAGAAAGGCTATGAGATACGTGTATAATAAGTAGAAACTTCTAGATGCCAAGAAGCGGGCACAATGCAAATATTTTGACACATTTGGCTTTTTCAACAGATTGTCGTTTGTTTATATATTTGCACAGTTAGTTAATTAGTGCTATTGAATTGAGAAAGGCTGTGAGATACGTGTATAATAAGTAGAAACTTCTAGATGCCAAGAAGCGGGCACAATGCAAATATTTTGACACACTTGGATTTTTCAACAGATTTTCATTTGTTTATATATTTGCACAGTTAGTTAATTAGCTCTATTGGATTGAGAAAGGCTATGAGATACGTGTATAATAAGTAGAAACTTCTAGATGCCAAGAAGCGGGCACAATGCAAATATTTTGACACATTTGGCTTTTTCAACAGATTGTCGTTTGTTTATATATTTGCACAGTTAGTTAATTAGTGCTATTGAATTGAGAAAGGCTATGAGATACGTGTATAATAAGTAGAAACTTCTAGATGCCAAGAAGCGGGAACAATGCAAATATTTTGACACATTTGGCTTTTTCAACAGATTGTCGTTTGTTTATATATTTGCACAATTAGTTAATTAGTGCTATTGAATTGAGAAAGGCTATGAGATACGTGTATAATAAGTAGAAACTTCTAGATGCCAAGAAGCGGGCACAATGCAAATATTTTGACACATTTGGCTTTTTCAACAGATTGTCGTTTGTTTATATATTTGCACAGTTAGTTAATTAGCTCTATTGGATTGAGAAAGGCTATGAGATACGTGTATAATAAGTAGAAACTTCTAGATGCAGGAAGCGGGCACAATGCAAATATTTTGACACATTTGACTTTTTCAACAGATTGTCGTTTGTTTATATATTTGCACAGTTAGTTAATTACTGCTATTGAATTGAGAAAGGCTATGAGATACGTGTATAATAAGTAGAAACTTCTAGATGCCAAGAAGCGGGCACAATGCAAATATTTTGACACACTTGGATTTTTCAACAGATTGTCGTTTGTTTATATATTTGCACAGTTAGTTAATTAGCTCTATTGGATTGAGAAAAGCTATGAGATACGTGTATAATAAGTAGAAACTTCTAGATGCAGGAAGCGGGCACAATGCAAATATTTTGACACATTTGGCTTTTTCAACAGATTGTCGTTTGTTTATATATTTGCACAGTTAGTTAATTAGTGCTATTGAATTGAGAAAGGCTATGAGATACCTGTATAATAAGTAGAAACTTCTAGATGCCAAGAAGCGGGCACAATGCAAATATTTTGACACATTTGGCTTTTTCAACAGATTGTCGTTTGTTTATATATTTGCACAGTTAGTTAATTAGCTCTATTGGATTGAGAAAGGCTATGAGATACGTGTATAATAAGTAGAAACTTCTAGATGCAGGAAGCGGGCACAATGCAAATATTTTGACACATTTGGCTTTTTCAACAGATTGTCGTTTGTTTATATATTTGTACAGTTAGTTAATTAGTGCTATTGAATTGAGAAAGGCTATGAGATACGTGTATAATAAGTAGAAACTTCTAGATGCCAAGAAGCGGGCACAATGCAAATATATTGGCACAGTTAGTTAATTAGTGCTATTGAATTGAGAAAGGCTATGAGATACGTGTATAATAAGTAGAAACTTCTAGATGCCAAGAAGCGGGCACAATGCAAATATTTTGACACATTTGGCTTTTTCAACAGATTGTCGTTTGTTTATATATTTGCACAGTTAGTTAATTAGTGCTATTGAATTGAGAAAGGCTATGAGATACCTGTATAATAAGTAGAAACTTCTAGATGCCAAGAAGCGGGCACAATGCAAATATTTTGACACATTTGGCTTTTTCAACAGATTGTCGTTTGTTTATATATTTGCACAGTTAGTTAATTAGCCCTATTGGATTGAGAAAGGCTATGAGATACGTGTATAATAAGTAGAAACTTCTAGATGCAGGAAGCGGGCACAATGCAAATATTTTGACACACTTGGATTTTTCAACAGATTTTCACTTCTTTATATATTTGCACAGTTAGTTAATTAGCTCTATTGGATTGAGAAAGGCTATGAGATACGTGTATAATAAGTAGAAACTTCTAGATGCCAAGAAGCGGGCACAATGCAAATATTTTGACACATTTGGCTTTTTCAACAGATTGTCGTTTGTTTATATATTTGCACAGTTAGTTAATTAGTGCTATTGAATTTAGAAAGGCTATGAGATACGTGTATAATAAGTAGAAACTTCTAAATGCCAAGAAGCGGGCACAATGCAAATATTTTGACACACTTGGATTTTTCAACAGATTTTCATTTGTTTATATATTTGCACAGTTAGTTAATTAGCTCTATTGGATTGAGAAAGGCTATGAGATACGTGTATAATAAGTAGAAACTTCTAGATGCCAAGAAGCGGTCACAATGCAAATATTTTGACACATTTGGCTTTTTCAACAGATTGTCGTTTGTTTATATATTTGCACAGTTAGTTAATTAGTGCTATTGAATTGAGAAAGGCTATGAGATACGTGTATAATAAGTAGAAACTTCTAGATGCCAAGAAGCGGGCACAATGCAAATATTTTGACACATTTGGCTTTTTCAACAGATTGTCGTTTGTTTATATATTTGCACAGTTAGTTAATTAGCTCTATTTGATTGAGAAAGGCTATGATATACGTGTATAATAAGTAGAAACTTCTAGATGCCAAGAAGCGGGCACAATGCAAATATTTTGACACATTTGGCTTTTTCAACAGATTGTCGTTTGTTTATATATTTGCACAGTTAGTTAATTAGTGCTATTGAATTGAGAAAGGCTATGAGATACGTGTATAATAAGTAGAAACTTCTAGATGCCAAGAAGCGCGCACAATGCAAATATTTTGACACATTTGGCTTTTTCAACAGATTGTCGTTTGTTTATATATTTGCACAGTTAGTTAATTAGCTCTATTGGATTGAGAAAGGCTATGATATACGTGTATAATAAGTAGAAACTTCTAGATGCCAAGAAGCGGGCACAATGCAAATATTTTGACACATTTGGCTTTTTCAACAGATTGTCGTTTGTTTATATATTTGCACAATTAGTTAATTAGTGCTATTGAATTGAGAAAGGCTATGAGATACGTGTATAATAAGTAGAAACTTCTAGATGCCAAGAAGCGGGCACAATGCAAATATTTTGACACATTTGGCTTTTTCAACAGATTGTCGTTTGTTTATATATTTGCACAGTTAGTTAATTAGCTCTATTGGATTGAGAAAGGCTATGAGATACGTGTATAATAAGTAGAAACTTCTAGATGCAGGAAGCGGGCACAATGCAAATATTTTGACACATTTGGCTTTTTCAACAGATTGTCGTTTGTTTATATATTTGCACAGTTAGTTAATTAGTGCTATTGAATTGAGAAAGGCTATGAGATACGTGTATAATAAGTAGAAACTTCTAGATGCCAAGAAGCGGGCACAATGCAAATATTTTGACACATTTGGCTTTTTCAACAGATTGTCGTTTGTTTATATATTTGCACAGTTAGTTAATTAGCTCTATTGGATTGAGAAAGGCTATGAGATACGTGTATAATAAGTAGAAACTTCTAGATGCCAAGAAGCGGGCACAATGCAAATATTTTGACACATTTGGCTTTTTCAACAGATTGTCGTTTGTTTATATATTTGCACAGTTAGTTAATTAGTGCTATTGAATTGAGAAAGGCTATGAGATACGTGTATAATAAGTAGAAACTTCTAGATGCCAAGAAACGCGCACAATGCAAATATTGCGACACACTTGGATTTTTCAACAGATTTTCATTTGTTTATATATTTGCACAGTTAGTTAATTAGCTCTATTGGATTGAGAAAGGCTATGAGATACGTGTATAATAAGTAGAAAATTCTAGATGCCAAGAAGCGGGCACAATGCAAATATTTTGACACATTTGGCTTTTTCAACAGATTGTCGTTTGTTTATATATTTGCACAGTTAGTTAATTAGTGCTATTGAATTGAGAAAGGCTATGAGATACGTGTATAATAAGTAGAAACTTCTAGATGCCAAGAAGCGGGCACAATGCAAATATTTTGACACATTTGGCTTTTTCAACAGATTGTCGTTTGTTTATATATTTGCACAGTTAGTTAATTAGCTCTATTGGATTGAGAAAGGCTATGAGATACGTGTATAATAAGTAGAAACTTCTAGATGCCAAGAAGCGGGCAGAATGCAAATATTTTGACACATTTGGCTTTTTCAACAGATTGTCGTTTGTTTATATATTTGCACAGTTAGTTAATTAGTGCTATTGAATTGAGAAAGGCTATGAGATACGTGTATAATAAGTAGAAACTTCTAGATGCCAAGAAGCGGGCACAATGCAAATATTTTGACACACTTGGATTTTTTAACAGATTTTTATTTGTTTATATATTTGCACAGTTAGTTAATTAGCTCTATTGGATTGAGAAAGGCTATGAGATACGTGTATAATAAGTAGAAACTTCTAGATGCCAAGAAGCGGGCACAATGCAAATATTTTGACACATTTGGCTTTTTCAACAGATTGTCGTTTGTTTATATATTTGCACAGTTAGTTAATTAGTGCTATTGAATTGAGAAAGGCTATGAGATACGTGTATAATAAGTAGAAACTTCTAGATGCCAAGAAGCGGGCACAATGCAAATATTTTGACACACTTGGATTTTTCAACAGATTTTCATTTGTTTATATATTTGCACAGTTAGTTAATTAGCTCTATTCGATTGAGAAAGGCTATGAGATACGTGTATAATAAGTAGAAACTTCTAGATGCCAAGAAGCGGGCACAATGCAAATATTTTGACACATTTGGCTTTTTCAACAGATTGTCGTGTGTGTATATATTTGCACAGTTAGTTAATTAGTGCTATTGAATTGAGAAAGGCTATGAGATACGTGTATAATAAGTAGAAACTTCTAGATGCCAAGAAGCGGGCACAATGCAAATATTTTGACACATTTGGCTTTTTCAACAGATTGTCGTTTGTTTATATATTTGCACAGTTAGTTAATTAGTGCTATTGAATTGAGAAAGGCTATGAGATACGTGTATAATAAGTAGAAACTTCTAGATGCCAAGAAGCGGGCACAATGCAAATATTTTGACACATTTGGCTTTTTCAACAGATTGTCGTTTGTTTATATATTTGCACAGTTAGTTAATTAGTGCTATTGAATTGAGAAAGGCTATGAGATACGTGTATAATAAGTAGAAACTTCTAGATGCCAAGAAGCGGGCACAATGCAAATATTTTGACACATTTGGCTTTTTCAACAGATTGTCGTTTGTTTATATATTTGCACAATTAGTTAATTAGTGCTATTGAATTGAGAAAGGCTATGAGATACGTGTATAATAAGTAGAAACTTCTAGATGCCAAGAAGCGGGCACAATGCAAATATTTTGACACATTTGGCTTTTTCAACAGATTGTCGTTTGTTTACATATTTGCACAGTTAGTTAATTAGCTCTATTGGATTGAGAAAGGCTATGAGATACGTGTATAATAAGTAGAAACTTTTAGATGCAGGAAGCGGGCACAATGCAAATATTTTGACACATTTGGCTTTTTCAACAGATTGCCGTTTGTTTATATATTTGCACAGTTAGTTAATTAGTGCTATTGAATTGAGAAAGGCTAAGAGATACGTGTATAATAAGTAGAAACTTCTAGATTCCAAGAAGCGGGCACAATGCAAATATTTTGACACACTTGGATTTTTCAACAGATTGTCGTTTGTTTATATATTTGCACAGTTAGTTAATTAGCTCTATTGGATTGAGAAAGGCTATGAGATACGTGTATAATAAGTAGAAACTTCTAGATGCAGGAAGCGGGCACAATGCAAATATTTTGACACATTTGGCTTTTTCAACAGATTGTCGTTTGTTTATATATTTGCACAGTTAGTTAATTAGTGCTATTGAATTGAGAAAGGCTATGAGATACGTGTATAATAAGTAGAAACTTCTAGATGCCAAGAAGCGGGCACAATGCAAATATTTTGACACATTTGGCTTTTTCAACAGATTGTCGTTTGTTTATATATTTGCACAGTTAGTTAATTAGCTCTATTGGATTGAGAAAGGCTATGAGATACGTGTATAATAAGTAGAAACTTCTAGATGCAGGAAGCGGGCACAATGCAAATATTTTGACACATTTGGCTTTTTCAACAGATTGTCGTTTGTTTATATATTTGCACAGTTAGTTAATTAGTGCTATTGAATTGAGAAAGGCTATGAGATACGTGTATAATAAGTAGAAACTTCTAGATGCCAAGAAGCGGGCACAATGCAAATATATTGACACATTTGGCACAGTTAGTTAATTAGTGCTATTGAATTGAGAAAGGCTATGAGATACGTGTATAATAAGTAGAAACTTCTAGATGCCAAGAAGCGGGCACAATGCAAATATTTTGACACACTTGGATTTTTCAACAGATTTTCACTTCTTTATATATTTGCACAGTTAGTTAATTAGCTCTATTGGATTGAGAAAGGCTATGAGATACGTGTATAATAAGTACAAACTTCTAGATGCCAAGAAGCGGGCACAATGCAAATATTTTGACACATTTGGCTTTTTCAACAGATTGTCGTTTGTTTATATATTTGCACAGTTAGTTAATTAGTGCTATTGAATTTAGAAAGGCTATGAGATACGTGTATAATAAGTAGAAACTTCTAAATGCCAAGAAGCGGGCACAATGCAAATATTTTGACACACTTGGATTTTTCAACAGATTTTCATTTGTTTATATATTTGCACAGTTAGTTAATTAGCTCTATTGGATTGAGAAAGGCTATGAGATACGTGTATAATAAGTAGAAACTTCTAGATGCCAAGAAGCGGGCACAATGCAAATATTTTGACACATTTGGCTTTTTCAACAGATTGTCGTTTGTTTATATATTTGCACAGTTAGTTAATTAGTGCTATTGAATTGAGAAAGGCTATGAGATACGTGTATAATAAGTAGAAACTTCTAGATGCCAAGAAGCGGGCACAATGCAAATATTTTGACACATTTGGCTTTTTCAACAGATTGTCGTTTGTTTATATATTTGCACAGTTAGTTAATTAGCTCTATTTGATTGAGAAAGGCTATGATATACGTGTATAATAAGTAGAAACTTCTAGATGCCAAGAAGCGGGCACAATGCAAATATTTTGACACATTTGGCTTTTTCAACAGATTGTCCTTTGTTTATATATTTGCACAGTTAGTTAATTAGTGCTATTGAATTGAGAAAGGCTATGAGATACGTGTATAATAAGTAGAAACTTCTAGATGCCAAGAAGCGCGCACAATGCAAATATTTTGACACATTTGGCTTTTTCAACAGATTGTCGTTTGTTTATATATTTGCACAGTTAGTTAATTAGCTCTATTGGATTGAGAAAGGCTATGATATACGTGTATAATAAGTAGAAACTTCTAGATGCCAAGAAGCGGGCACAATGCAAATATTTTGACACATTTGGCTTTTTCAACAGATTGTCGTTTGTTTATATATTTGCACAATTAGTTAATTAGTGCTATTGAATTGAGAAAGGCTATGAGATACGTGTATAATAAGTAGAAACTTCTAGATGCCAAGAAGCGGGCACAATGCAAATATTTTGACACATTTGGCTTTTTCAACAGATTGTCGTTTGTTTATATATTTGCACAGTTAGTTAATTAGCTCTATTGGATTGAGAAAGGCTATGAGATACGTGTATAATAAGTAGAAACTTCTAGATGCAGGAAGCGGGCACAATGCAAATATTTTGACACATTTGGCTTTTTCAACAGATTATCGTTTGTTTATATATTTGCACAGTTAGTTAATTAGTGCTATTGAATTGAGAAAGGCTATGAGATACGTGTATAATAAGTAGAAACTTCTAGATGCCAAGAAGCGGGCACAATGCAAATATTTTGACACATTTGGCTTTTTCAACAGATTGTCGTTTGTTTATATATTTGCACAGTTAGTTAATTAGCTCTATTGGATTGAGAAAGGCTATGAGATACGTGTATAATAAGTAGAAACTTCTAGATGCCAAGAAGCGGGCACAATGCAAATATTTTGACACATTTGGCTTTTTCAACAGATCGTCGTTTGTTTATATATTTGCACAGTTAGTTAATTAGTGCTATTGAATTGAGAAAGGCTATGAGATACGTGTATAATAAGTAGAAACTTCTAGATGCCAAGAAACGCGCACAATGCAAATATTGTGACACACTTGGATTTTTCAACAGATTTTCATTTGTTTATATATTTGCACAGTTAGTTAATTAGCTCTATTGGATTGAGAAAGGCTATGAGATACGTGTATAATAAGTAGAAAATTCTAGATGCCAAGAAGCGGGCACAATGCAAATATTTTGACACATTTGGCTTTTTCAACAGATTGTCGGTTGTTTATATATTTGCACAGTTAGTTAATTAGTGCTATTGAATTGAGAAAGGCTATGAGATACGTGTATAATAAGTAGAAACTTCTAGATGCCAAGAAGCGGGCACAATGCAAATATTTTGACACATTTGGCTTTTTCAACAGATTGTCGTTTGTTTATATATTTGCACAGTTAGTTAATTAGCTCTATTGGATTGAGAAAGGCTATGAGATACGTGTATAATAAGTAGAAACTTCTAGATGCCAAGAAGCGGGCACAATGCAAATATTTTGACACATTTGGCTTTTTCAACAGATTGTCGTTTGTTTATATATTTGCACAGTTAGTTAATTAGTGCTATTGAATTGAGAAAGGCTATAAGATACGTGTATAATAAGTAGAAACTTCTAGATGCCAAGAAGCGGGCACAATGCAAATATTTTGACACACTTGGATTTTTTAACAGATTTTTATTTGTTTATATATTTGCACAGTTAGTTAATTAGCTCTATTGGATTGAGAAAGGCTATGAGATACGTGTATAATAAGTAGAAACTTCTAGATGCCAAGAAGCGGGCACAATGCAAATATTTTGACACATTTGGCTTTTTCAACAGATTGTCGTTTGTTTATATATTTGCACAATTAGTTAATTAGTGCTATTGAATTGAGAAAGGCTATGAGATACGTGTATAATAAGTAGAAACTTCTAGATGCCAAGAAGCGGGCACAATGCAAATATTTTGACACATTTGGCTTTTTCAACAGATTGTCGTTTGTTTATATATTTGCACAGTTAGTTAATTAGCTCTATTGGATTGAGAAAGGCTATGAGATACGTGTATAATAAGTAGAAACTTCTAGATGCAGGAAGCGGGCACAATGCAAATATTTTGACACATTTGGCTTTTTCAACAGATTGCCGTTTGTTTATATATTTGCACAGTTAGTTAATTAGTGCTATTGAATTGAGAAAGGCTATGAGATACGTGTATAATAAGTAGAAACTTCTAGATTCCAAGAAGCGGGCACAATGCAAATATTTTGACACACTTGGATTTTTCAACAGATTGTCGTTTGTTTATATATTTGCACAGTTAGTTAATTAGCTCTATTGGATTGAGAAAGGCTATGAGATACGTGTATAATAAGTAGAAACTTCTAGATGCAGGAAGCGGGCACAATGCAAATATTTTGACACATTTGGCTTTTTCAACAGATTGTCGTTTGTTTATATATTTGCACAGTTAGTTAATTAGTGCTATTGAATTGAGAAAGGCTATGAGATACGTGTATAATAAGTAGAAACTTCTAGATGCCAAGAAGCGGGCACAATGCAAATATTTTGACACATTTGGCTTTTTCAACAGATTGTCGTTTGTTTATATATTTGCACAGTTAGTTAATTAGCTCTATTGGATTGAGAAAGGCTATGAGATACGTGTATAATAAGTAGAAACTTCTAGATGCAGGAAGCGGGCACAATGCAAATATTTTGACACATTTGGCTTTTTCAACAGATTGTCGTTTGTTTATATATTTGCACAGTTAGTTAATTAGTGCTATTGAATTGAGAAAGGCTATGAGATACGTGTATAATAAGTAGAAACTTCTAGATGCCAAGAAGCGGGCACAATGCAAATATATTGACACATTTGGCACAGTTAGTTAATTAGTGCTATTGAATTGAGAAAGGCTATGAGATACGTGTATAATAAGTAGAAACTTCTAGATGCCAAGAAGCGGGCACAATGCAAATATTTTGACACACTTGGATTTTTCAACAGATTTTCACTTCTTTATATATTTGCACAGTTAGTTAATTAGCTCTATTGGATTGAGAAAGGCTATGAGATACGTGTATAATAAGTACAAACTTCTAGATGCCAAGAAGCGGGCACAATGCAAATATTTTGACACATTTGGCTTTTTCAACAGATTGTCGTTTGTTTATATATTTGCACAGTTAGTTAATTAGTGCTATTGAATTTAGAAAGGCTATGAGATACGTGTATAATAAGTAGAAACTTCTAAATGCCAAGAAGCGGGCACAATGCAAATATTTTGACACACTTGGATTTTTCAACAGATTTTCATTTGTTTATATATTTGCACAGTTAGTTAATTAGCTCTATTGGATTGAGAAAGGCTATGAGATACGTGTATAATAAGTAGAAACTTCTAGATGCCAAGAAGCGGGCACAATGCAAATATTTTGACACATTTGGCTTTTTCAACAGATTGTCGTTTGTTTATATATTTGCACAGTTAGTTAATTAGTGCTATTGAATTGAGAAAGGCTATGAGATACGTGTATAATAAATAGAAACTTCTAGATGCCAAGAAGCGGGCACAATGCAAATATTTTGACACATTTGGCTTTTTCAACAGATTGTCGTTTGTTTATATATTTGCACAGTTAGTTAATTAGCTCTATTTGATTGAGAAAGGCTATGATATACGTGTATAATAAGTAGAAACTTCTAGATGCCAAGAAGCGGGCACAATGCAAATATTTTGACACATTTGGCTTTTTCAACAGATTGTCCTTTGTTTATATATTTGCACAGTTAGTTAATTAGTGCTATTGAATTGAGAAAGGCTATGAGATACGTGTATAATAAGTAGAAACTTCTAGATGCCAAGAAGCGCGCACAATGCAAATATTTTGACACATTTGGCTTTTTCAACAGATTGTCGTTTGTTTATATATTTGCACAGTTAGTTAATTAGCTCTATTGGATTGAGAAAGGCTATGATATACGTGTATAATAAGTAGAAACTTCTAGATGCCAAGAAGCGGGCACAATGCAAATATTTTGACACATTTGGCTTTTTCAACAGATTGTCGTTTGTTTATATATTTGCACAATTAGTTAATTAGTGCTATTGAATTGAGAAAGGCTATGAGATACGTGTATAATAAGTAGAAACTTCTAGATGCCAAGAAGCGGGCACAATGCAAATATTTTGACACATTTGGCTTTTTCAACAGATTGTCGTTTGTTTATATATTTGCACAGTTAGTTAATTAGCTCTATTGGATTGAGAAAGGCTATGAGATACGTGTATAATAAGTAGAAACTTCTAGATGCAGGAAGCGGGCACAATGCAAATATTTTGACACATTTGGCTTTTTCAACAGATTATCGTTTGTTTATATATTTGCACAGTTAGTTAATTAGTGCTATTGAATTGAGAAAGGCTATGAGATACGTGTATAATAAGTAGAAACTTCTAGATGCCAAGAAGCGGGCACAATGCAAATATTTTGACACATTTGGCTTTTTCAACAGATTGTCGTTTGTTTATATATTTGCACAGTTAGTTAATTAGCTCTATTGGATTGAGAAAGGCTATGAGATACGTGTATAATAAGTAGAAACTTCTAGATGCCAAGAAGCGGGCACAATGCAAATATTTTGACACATTTGGCTTTTTCAACAGATCGTCGTTTGTTTATATATTTGCACAGTTAGTTAATTAGTGCTATTGAATTGAGAAAGGCTATGAGATACGTGTATAATAAGTAGAAACTTCTAGATGCCAAGAAACGCGCACAATGCAAATATTGTGACACACTTGGATTTTTCAACAGATTTTCATTTGTTTATATATTTGCACAGTTAGTTAATTAGCTCTATTGGATTGAGAAAGGCTATGAGATACGTGTATAATAAGTAGAAAATTCTAGATGCCAAGAAGCGGGCACAATGCAAATATTTTGACACATTTGGCTTTTTCAACAGATTGTCGTTTGTTTATATATTTGCACAGTTAGTTAATTAGTGCTATTGAATTGAGAAAGGCTATGAGATACGTGTATAATAAGTAGAAACTTCTAGATGCCAAGAAGCGGGCACAATGCAAATATTTTGACACATTTGGCTTTTTCAACAGATTGTCGTTTGTTTATATATTTGCACAGTTAGTTAATTAGCTCTTTTGGATTGAGAAAGGCTATGAGATACGTGTATAATAAGTAGAAACTTCTAGATGCCAAGAAGCGGGCACAATGCAAATATTTTGACACATTTGGCTTTTTCAACAGATTGTCGTTTGTTTATATATTTGCACAGTTAGTTAATTAGTGCTATTGAATTGAGAAAGGCTATGAGATACGTGTATAATAAGTAGAAACTTCTAGATGCCAAGAAGCGGGCACAATGCAAATATTTTGACACACTTGGATTTTTTAACAGATTTTTATTTGTTTATATATTTGCACAGTTAGTTAATTAGCTCTATTGGATTGAGAAAGGCTATGAGATACGTGTATAATAAGTAGAAACTTCTAGATGCCAAGAAGCGGGCACAATGCAAATATTTTGACACATTTGGCTTTTTCAACAGATTGTCGTTTGTTTATATATTTGCACAGTTAGTTAATTAGTGCTATTGAATTGAGAAAGGCTATGAGATACGTGTATAATAAGTAGAAACTTCTAGATGCCAAGAAGCGGGCACAATGCAAATATTTTGACACACTTGGATTTTTCAACAGATTTTCATTTGTTTATATATTTGCACAGTTAGTTAATTAGCTCTATTGGATTGAGAAAGGCTATGAGATACGTGTATTATAAGTAGAAACTTCTAGATGCCAAGAAGCGGGCACAATGCAAATATTTTGACACATTTGGCTTTTTCAACAGATTGTCGTTTGTTTATATATTTGCACAGTTAGTTAATTAGTGCTATTGAATTGAGAAAGGCTATGAGATACGTGTATAATAAGTAGAAACTTCTAGATGCCAAGAAGCGGGCACAATGCAAATATTTTGACACATTTGGCTTTTTCAACAGATTGTAGTTTGTTTATATATTTGCACAGTTAGTTAATTAGCTCTACTGGATTGAGAAAGGCTATGAGATACGTGTATAATAAGTAGAAACTTCTAGATGCCAAGAAGCGGGCACAATGCAAATATTTTGACACATTTGGCTTTTTCAACAGATTGTCGTTTGTTTATATATTTGCACAGTTAGTTAATTAGTGCTATTGAATTGAGAAAGGCTATGAGATACGTGTATAATAAGTAGAAATTTCTAGATGCCAAGAAGCGGGCACAATGCAAATATTTTGACACACTTGGATTTTTCAACAGATTTTCATTTGTTTATATACTTGCACAGTTAGTTAATTAGCTCTATTGGATTGAGAAAGGCTATGAGATACGTGTATAATAAGTAGAAACTTCTAGATGCCAAGAAGCGGGCACAATGCAAATATTTTGACACATTTGGCTTTTTCAACAGATTGTCGTTTGTTTATATATTTGCACAGTTAGTTAATTAGTGCTATTGAATTGAGAAAGGCTATGAGATACGTGTATAATAAGTAGAAACTTCTAGATGCCAAGAAGCGGGCATAATGCAAATATTTTGACACACTTGGATTTTTCAACAGATTTTCATTTGTTTATATATTTGCACAGTTAGTTAATTAGCTCTATTGGATTGAGAAAGGCTATGAGATACGTGTATAATAAGTAGAAACTTCTAGATGCCAAGAAGCGGTCACAATGCCAAATATTTTGACACACTTGGCTTTTTCAACAGATTTGCATTTGTTTATATATTTGCACAGTTAGTTAATTAGCTCTATTGGATTGAGAAAGGCTATGAGATACGTGTATAATAAGTAGAAACTTCTAGATGCCAAGAAGCGGGCACAATGCAAATATTTTGACACATTTGGCTTTTTCATCAGATTGTCGTTTGTTTATATATTTGCACAGTTAGTTAATTAGTGCTATTGAATTGAGAAAGGCTATGAGATAGGTGTATAATAAGCAGAAAATTCTAGACGTCAAGAAGCGGGCACAATGCAAATGTTTTGACACATTTGGCTTTTTCAACAGATTGTCGTTTGTTTATATATTTGCACAGTTAGTTAATTGGCTCTATTGGATTGAGAAAGGCTATGAGATACGTGTATAATAAGTAGAAACTTCTAGATGCCAAGAAGCGGGCACAATGCAAATATTTTGACACACTTGGCTTTTTCAACAGATTTTCATTTGTTTATATATTTGCACAGTTAGTTAATTAGCTCTATTGAATTGAGAAAGGCTATGATATATGTGTATACTAAGTAGAAACTTCTAGATGCCAAGAAGCGGGCACAATGCAAATATTTTGACACACTTGGCTTTTTCAACAGATTTTCATTTGTTTATATATTTGCACAGTTAGTTAATTAGCTCTATTGGATTGAGAAAGGCTGTGAGATACGTGTATAATAAGCAGAAAATTCTAGACGTCAAGAAGCGGGCACAATGCAAATATTTTGACACATTTGGCTTTTTCAACAGATTGTCGTTTGTTTATATATTTGCACAGTTAGTTAATTAGTGCTATTGAATTGAGAAAGGCTATGAGATACGTGTATAATAAGTAGAAACTTCTAGATGCCAAGAAGCGGGCACCTTGCAAATATTTTGACACATTTGGCTTTTTCAACAGATTGTCGTTTGTTTATATATTTTCATAGTTAGTTAATTAGTGCTATTGAATTGAGAAAGGCTATGAGATACGTGTATAATAAGTAGAAACTTCTAGATGCCAAGAAGCGGGCGCAGTGCAAATACTTTGACACATTTGGCTTTTTCAACAGATTGTGATTTGTTTATATATTTACACAGTTAGTTAGTTAGCTCTATTGAATTGAGAAAGGCTATGATATATGTGTATAATAAGTAGAAACTTCTTGATGCCAAGAAGCGGGCACAATGCAAATATTTTGACACATTTGGCTTTTTCAACAGATTGTCATTTGTTTATATATTTGCACAGTTAGTTAATTAGCTCTATTGAATTGAGAAAGGCTATGAGATACTTGTATAATAAGCAGAAACTTCTAGACGTCAAGAAGCGGGCACAATGCAAATATTTTGACACATTTGGCTTTTTCAGCAGATTGTCATTTGTTTATATATTTGCACAGTTAGCTAATTAGTGCTATTGAATTGAGAAAGGCTATGAGATACGTGTATAATAAGCAGAAATTTCTCGATGCCAAGAAGCGGGCCCAATGAAAATATTTTGACACATTTGGCTTTTTCAACAGATTGTCATTTGTTTATATATTTGCACAGTTAGTTAATTAGTGCTATTGAATTGAAAAGGGTTTTGAGATACGTGTATAATAAGTAGAAATTTCTAGACGTCAAGAAGCGGGCACAACGCAAATGATCCCAGAATATTCCCGAATATGTCCCAAAATCACCCCGACGTGATCCCGGACGGATCCCGAAAACTATACAGAAATTATCCCGGAAGGGTCCCAAAATGATCCCGAAATAGTCCCGAAATGACCCAGGCGGGATCCCGGACGGATCCCGAAAACCATCCAGAAATGATCCCGGAAGGGCCTCGATATGATCCTTACGGGATTACAAATAAGGTAAGGCTAATTATAAAACCATGTTAATAAGGCAGCAGGCGCATTGGAGCGAATGAAAAGTTACAAAGAAACATTCAGGTAAAGCTAATACAAGCGTGCTAATAAAACCAATTGGTGGAGGACGGATGGCGGGAGGAGAAGGAGAGGACCACTGATCGTTTTTCCAAAATTGTTTAGATCTCGATCTGTATGTGCCAGATACCAAAAACTATTGATTTAGGAAAAAATGTACGCTTCCCAAGGCAGTCGGTTCTATGTACCGGAGCGACTCGGGATTTTTCCCGACCAAGGACTATCATTTCAGTGTGACCCCATTTAATTTGTTTCGTCCCTCCCACAAATTGTCATCCTCCCAGCAGCTCCTTGCAGCAGGACTGCTACATATTCTCTTACTCCGGGAAGGTATCGAACCCAATCCGGGTCCGTCTCCTAACCCCGGTCCTGAGAAATGGTTTTGCTGCATTTGCCAGAAAAGAATCTTTTTAGGACGGTCATACTCTGTTCAGTGTGTCTCGTGCAAGGAATGATTGCATCGGACAGGTTGTTCTGGGCTTGATCCCAAAACCCGACGTCCACGTAACTTTTATAAATCTTTTGTGGCTCCTTGCTGCTCACGCCCAAGGGCGTCCCGTAGTCTACGCCTAAGCGTATCCCCACTACCTTCCAGCAGCTTCGCTGCTCAGCAAGCCACAACAAGTACCCGCAGCTGATACCACTCATAACTACTACCTTCGTAGTAGAGCTGGTAGCAATGCAGAGCATCAGCCCCTGCCCCCGTCTTCTTCTCCCCCCTCTTTTCTGGCAGCAATCGTGCAGGTCAGGGAAACAGACTCTTAGTCCCTACCTCCGTTTGCACCATCTGCGAGCACAGAATATATAGGTTTGCGACATCCGCTCAATGCAGTTCCTGCCTTGGGTGGTGCCACTTTCCTAGATGTTCTGGTCTCCGCGACGGCAACCCCTCGACGGGTTTCATCGCGCCATGTTGCCAGGTCGCAAACCCAAATCATCCGGGTACCCCAATGCTTGCCCAAGGGCGCCCAGTCCCAAGGCCACAACAGCAATTGCGTCCTGGCCTTCCACAACCTAGGCGTAGTCACCCGTCACTTACCCCTAGAGTGGCGGCGTCACCCCTCATGCACTTCAGAATTCTGCAGTTCAACTGTAATGGACTAACTGGGAAGATTACGGAGATAGTCGATTTCATGAAGCGGCACAACATCCGCATTGCTGCGATTCAAGAGACTAAACTCACAGCAAGATCTGCATTGCAGACCTGCTCTGGTTATAATGTCCACAGGAAAGACCGCGAGTGCGGAAATGGAGGCGGCCTCGCGTTTATTATACACCACTCTGTGCAATATCATATATTTGATCCTGGCATCGACCGGAGGGACAATGTCTTAGAACGTCAAGGCCTATCTGTCCGGTCAGGCGATGCAAATCTAGAAATCATCAACATCTACATCCCTCCTGTCACCTGTTGTCCCAGTGGATACCGCCCTAATATCGAGGCCTTACTCACTGGCAACAATCGCATTATCTTAGGCGATTTCAATGCCCATCACGACCTATGGCATTCAAACTTGCGGGCGGACAGTAGGGGTGAGATGTTGGCGGATCAAATAGACGAAACGACGTTCTGCACAATAAACGGAGACGCCCCCACACGTATGGTAGGAAGTTGTCATAGTTCGCCGGATTATATCAATCGTGAGCGCAGGACTCGTAAACTGCGTCAACTGGCAGCCGATGGTAACATTGGCATCCGACCACCTGCCCATACCTTTTTCGTTCGAGCGTACCGCCGACTTCATCGTCACCGAAAAACGCACTTTCATAAACTTCAAAAAAAGGAAAGTGGGAAGAATACAAATCCGCAACAGACAGCAGCTTTGCTGCCCTCCCTATCCCGACTGATGCCCGCCAAGGGGAGCGTGCCTTCCGTAAGGTCATTGAATCCGCCTCGGCACATTTCATTCCCGCCGGGAGAATTCCCGAAATCCGGCCCCACTTCCCGGCGGAGGCCGCGAGCTTAGCGAGGGAACGCGACCTTATAAGACAGCTTGATCCAGGCGACCCCCAAATAAGGGATATAAACCAACGCATCAGATTGCTTGTGGACGAACACAAGCGGGCGAAATGGGAAGAGCGCCTAAGAAGTTGTAACCTCTCTACCGGTGTAGGTAAACTTTGGTCCACCGTAAAGTCCCTATCCAATCCGACTAAGCACAAAGACAAAATTTCCATCGCCTTTGGCGATAAGGTGCTGTCGGATACGAAAAAATGCGCGAGCGCTTTCTGCCGACAATACATAATGCATCCTACGGTCGACAAAGATAGACGGAGAGCCAATAGACACGCACATAAACACAAACTCAGCGCGTCACCAATTACCATCACCGCTAGAGAGGTTGAGGACGCCATTGGTCGCGCTAAACCATCCAAAGCAGTGGGCCCAGACGGCATAGCCATGCCGATGCTTAAAAACCTAGGGAAAGAGGGTTTCAAATATTTAGCGCATGTCTTCAACCTGTCTCTTTCCACCTTTGTCATACCCGAGAAATGGAAAATGGCCAAGGTGGTCCCGCTACTAAAGCCTGGGAAACCAGCTAACGTAGGTGAGTCATATCGTCCGATATCTCTCCTATCGCCAGTGGCAAAGACGCTTGAAGCCATTTTGCTCCCTTATATCCAAGCACATTTGCAGCTAGCCCCTCATCAGCATGGCTTCAGAAAAGTCCATAGCACTACCTCCGCGCTAAATGTCATTAGCACCCAGATAAATTGCGGTTTGAATCAATATCCCCACCATAGAACAGTACTCGTAGCGTTAGACCTATCAAAAGCTTTTGATACGGTCAACCATGGCTCGTTACTGCAAGACCTGGAAGGGTCTACCCTTCCCCCATGTCTTAAAAGGTGGACCGCAAATTATCTGGGTGGTCGGCAGGCATCGGTGCAATTCAGAAACGAAACATCAAAACAAAGGAGAATTAAACAAGGGGTGCCACAGGGTGGTGTCCTATCCCCGCTTTTGTTTAATTTCTACATATCTAAGCTACCTTCTCCACCGGAAGGAGTCAAATCGTTTCCTACGCTGATGACTGCACAATAATGGCCACAGGCCTAGGCCCAGAGATCGATGAGCTATGCAATAAAATAAACGGCTATCTTCCTGATCTCTCCAGTTTTTTCGCCTCGCGAAACCTGGCACTGTCACCGACTAAATCTTCCGCGACCTTATTTACAACATGGACGCCCCAAATGTCGACCATATTGAACATCCACGTCGATGGCACTACGCTACCGACTGTCCTACACCCCAAAATCTTGGGTGTGACGTTTGATCAGGATCTACATTTTGGTGCGCACGCAACCGCAATTGTTCCAAGAATTCAGAGCCGTAATAAAATCCTCAAATCCCTTGCTGGCAGTACCTGGGGAAAAGATAAAGAAACGCTCTTGACCACATACAAAGCAATTAGCCAGCCGATTACGTGCTACGCGTCACCCATGTGGTCGCCAAGCCTAAAAACCACCCACTGGAAGAAACTACAGGCCAGCCAAAATACTGCTCTCAGAATCGCCACGGGCTGTCTTCTTATGTCCCCAGAACACCATCTGCATAATGAGGCGAGAATACTCCCCATCAGGGAGAGAAATGAGATGCTGACCAAACAGTTTCTGTTGAATACCCAGAAACCTGGGCATCCCAAAAGACATCTGATTGACGAACCAGCACCGCCTAGGGGCCTAAGGAGTCATCTCCGTAAGCATTTTGAGGAAATACGGCACCTGAGAACCCAGCCGTATGAAGCGGAAAAACACAAGCAGGTCCTTGGTGAACTCCATAGACAGGCGTCAGACCTTTATGTCGGGAATTGCCCGGTGAATCCAGTACTTGAAGAAAAATATCCAGAACTCGCAGAAGAGGAACGCATACTCCCCAGGGAAACGCGTGTCACTCTTGCTCAACTTCGTTCTGGATACTGTAACAGGTTAAACTCTTACCTATCCAGAATCAACCCCGACATACAAAATGTATGCCCTGCTTGCAATGTGTCCCCACATGACACCAACCATCTCTTTAATTGTAATGTGGAACCAACGCCTCTAACACCCCTTTCCTTATGGTCCACCCCTGTTGAAACGGCAAGTTTCCTTGGACTCCCGTTAGAGGATATTGATGACAATTTGTGATCGGTCGCGGCAATTAGGTGGGGCGAGCATTGCTACAACAACAACAACAACAACAGGAAAAAATGTACATTGAATTATAACAATTAATAGATTTTACACCAGAGGGAGAGAGAAGGGGGGGCCGGAGGGTGTTACTGCTCACTTTGTAAATCCTCGACTTATTTGACCCATTGAGTCTGTAATATTGGTGAAGGCCAGTATAAGTAAAGTTATAATGTGTAAAAATGATTAAAAAGTAATTGTTCGAAGGGGTCGTGGGACTCCCACCCCCTTTGCATGATCGAAAAAAATGTCGCTAGTAGACTATTGTCTGTGTCCCAAATTTAATCAAAATCCGTGTAGCCGTTCTGGCGTGATTCGGTCACAAAGACGAAAAAATACAATAATTAAATTATAACTGTTTCTAGGAGGCGGGGACATCCCACCTTTTCAAAAAAATATAGGTAGTAGATCCTTCTAGACTATTGGCTATATGTGTGCCAAATTTCAACCAAATCGGTCCAGCCGTTCTTGCGTGATTGAGTCACAAAGACAAACGTCTAGACAAACATCCAAACATCCAAACATCTAAACATCCAAACATCCAAACTTTCCCATTTATAATATAATATTAGATACTAGCCTTTACACGCGGCCCCGTCCGCAAGGAGAAAATGAAATATAGGGGCTATTCAGGTTAGCCTGCTTATCAAGTTATCTGTTTAACAATTTGTTTCTGTCTAATGCATTTTACATATGTAATTGAGTAAAAAAAGAACTGAATGAGCTGATAACCTGATAGGATCCCCAAATTATCCCGATATAATCCATAAAAAGCCACGAAATTACCCCGACGCTATCGCGGACGGATTCCTAAAACCATCCAGAAATGCCCCGGAAGGGTCTCCAAAAGTTCCCGGAATAGACCCAAAAAACCCGAAATGGCAACAACACGATTCTAGACTTATCCAGAGAACCACACAGAAATGATCCCTGAAGGGTACCAAAATGATCCCGGACGGATCTCAAAAACCATCCAAAAAATATCCAGGAAGGGTTCTTAAATTATCCCGACATAGTCCAGAAAAAGTTCCGAAATGACCCCGGGGGATCCAAGACGTATCGCGAAAACCATACATAAATGATTTCGGAAGGGTCCCAAAATGATCCTTAAATAGTCCGGAAATAACCCCGATGGATCCAGAAATGATCCCGGAAAGGTCTCAAAACTATCCCGAAAAAGTAAAAAAAAAAAAATCTCGAAATGACTCCTACGGCACGGACTTCGGAAGAGTCCCCAAATGATCCCAAAATGGTCCCGAAATTACCCTGATGGATCTGGCAAACCATCAAGAATTGATGCCGGAAGGGTCCCCAAATGATACAGAATACAGAAAAAGTCATGAAATTACCACTAAAGGGTCTCCAAATGATCCCGAAATAGTCCCGAAATTAGCCGTACATATCCCGAAATCCATCCAGGAGTGATGCCGAAAGGGTCCCCAAATGATCCCTTATTAGCCCTGAAAAAGTTCCGAAATGACCCAGACGGGCTCCCGGACGGATCCCGAAAACCATCTAAAAATGATGCCGAAATGGTCCCCAAATTATCCCGTATTAGTCGAGAAAAAGTCCCAAAATGACCCCGACGGGAACCCGAACGGATACCGAAAACCATCTAAAAATGATGCCGGAAGGTACCCCAAATGATCCCGAAATGACCCCGACGGGATCCCGGATGGATCCCGAAAACCAACCAGAAATGATACCGGTAGATACCCCAAATGATCCCGAAATAGTCCCGAAATGACCCCGTCGGGATCCCGGACGGATCCCGAAAATTATCCAGAAATGATGCCAGAAAGGGCCCCAAGTGATCCCGTAATAGTGCCGAAATGACGCTGACGGAATCCTGGATGGATCCCGAAAACCATCCAGAAATGATGCCGAAGGGTCCCCAAATTATCCCGTATTAGTTGCGAAAAAGTTCCGAAATGACCCCGACGGGATCCCGGACGGATCCCTAAAAACCATCTAGAAATGATGCCGGAAGGTACCCAAAATGATCCCGAAAAAGTTCTGAAATGACACTGACGGGATCCCGGACGGATCGCGAAAACCATCCAGAAATGATGCCGGAAAGGACCCCAAATAATCCCGAAAAAGTCCCGAAATGACCCCGATGGGATCCCGGATGGATCCCGAAAACCAACCAGCAATAATGCCGGCAGGTACCCCAAATGATCCCGAAATAGTCCAAAAATGACTCCGCCGGGATCACGGACGGATACCCAAAACCACCTAGAAATGATGCCGGAAGGTACCCCAAATGATCCCGAAAAAGTCCTGAAATGATCCCGACGGGATCCCGGACGAATACCGAAAACCATCAAGAAATGATGTCGGTGGGTACCCCAAAATGATCCCGAAATTGTCCCGAAAGGAACCTAAAGGGATCCCCGAAACTATCCAGAAATGATGCCGGAAAGATCCTCCAATGATCACCTAATAGTCTCGAAATGACGCCGACGGGATCCCGAACGAATCCCGAAAACCATCCAGAAATGATGCCGAAAGGGGTCCCCAAATGATCCCGTATTAGTCGCGAAAAAGTCTCGAAATGACCCCGACGGATCCCGAAAAACATCTGGAAATGATACCGGAAGGTACCCCACATGATCTCGAAAAAGTCCTGAAATGACCCCGACGGGATCCCGAACGAATCCCGAAAACCATCCAGAAATGATGTTGAAAGGGACCCCAAATGATGCCGAAAAAGTCCCGAAATGACTCCGATGGGATGCCTAAGGGATACCGAAAACTATCCAGAAATGATGCCGGAAAGATCCTCAAATGATCACCTAATAGTCTCGAAATGACACCGACGGGATCCCGGACGGATCCCTAAAACCATCCGGAAAAGATGCCGAAAGGGTCCCCAAATGATCCTGTAATAGTCGAGAAAAAGTTCCGAAATTACCCCGACAGGATCGCGGACGGATCCCGAAAACCATCCAGAAATGATCCGGAAGAGACCCCGAATGGTCCCGAAAATTCCCGAAATTAAGTTATTTCTAGTAAAATTGGAAAATTTTGTTAATAACCCTGCTCTTTTTTTTTTTTTGTAATAACACTTTTTTAGTACAATGGCACTTGTGTGTTTATGGTTATTGTTCTATCTTTGTTTTAAAATAAACAGTAGGGAAATCCCCATATCTGAGGGAAAACTGCGTTATTACCCGCTCAAGATCATTGGTGCTAGCGTATCATTTTTGCTTCTTTTAAACGAAAATTTGTTCCGAATAGCACACAGCCGATTATTTGGTGATTACGAATGGGATAAGATTATTGTTCAGCCCCATTCATGAAAGGCATGGAGTCTTCGGCACAGCCGAAGACAGTCCCGTCCATACTTGTTTTTTTTTTATACTTAGTTGAGCAAAGCTCACAGAGTATATAAGTTTGATTGGATAACGGTTGGTTGTACATATATAAAGGAATCGAGATAGATATAGACTTCCATATATCAAAATAATCAGGATCGAAAAAAAATTTGATTGAGCCATGTCCGTCCGTCCGTCCGTTAACACCATAACTTGAGTAAATTTTGAGGTATCTTGATGAAATTTGGTATGTAGGTTCCTGAGCACTCATCTCAGATCGCTATTTAAAATGAACGATATCGGACTATAAACACGCCCACTTTTTCGATATCGAAAATTTCGAAAAATAGAAAAAGTGCGATAATTCATTACAAAAGACAGCTAAAGCGACGAAACTTGGTAGATGAGTTGAACTTATGACGCAGAATAGAAAATTAGTAAAATTTTGGACAATAGGCGTGGCACCGCCCACTTTTAAAAGAAGGTAATTTAAAATTTTTGCAAGCTGTAATTTGGCAGTCGTTGAAGATATCATGATGAAATTTGGCAGGAACGTTACTGCTATTACTATATGTACGCTTAATAAAAATTAGGAAAATCGGAGAAGGACCACGCCCACTTTTAAAAAAAAAAAATTTTTTTAAAGTAAAATTTTAACAAAAAATTTAATACCTTTACAGTATATAAGTAAATTATGTCAACATTCAACTCCAGTAATGATATGGTGCAACAAAATACAAAAATTAATGAAAATTTCAAAATGGGCGTGGCTCCACCCTTTTTCATTTAATTTGTCTAGGATACTTTTAACGCCATAAGTCGAACAAAAATTAACCAATCCTTTTGAAATTTGGTAGGGGCATAGATTTTATGACGTTAACTCTTTTCTGTGAAAATGAGCGAAATCGGTTGATGCCACGCCCAGTTTTCATACACAGTCGTCCGTCTGTCCTTCCGCATGGCCTTTAACACGATAACTTGAGCAAAAATCGACATATCTTTAATGAACTTAGTTCACGTGCTTACTTGAACTCACTTTATCTTGGTATGAAAAATGAACGAAATCCGACTATGACCACGCCCACTTTTTCGATATCGAAAATTACGAAAAATGAAAAAATGCCATAATTCTATATCAAATACGAAAAAAGGGATGAAACACGGTAAGGTAATTGGATTGTTTTATTGACGCGAAATATAACTTTAGAAAAAACTTTATAAAATGGTTGTGACACCTACCATATTAAGTAGAAGAAAATGAAAAAGTTCTGCAGGGCGAAATAAAAAACCCTTAAAATCTTGGCAGGTATTACATATATAAATAAATTAGCGGTATCCAACAGATGATCTTCTGGGTCACCCTGGTCCACATTTTGGTCCATATCTGGAAAACGCCTTCACACCACTCCCTTTTAAAACTCTCATTAACACCTTTCATTTGATACTCATATCGTACAAACATATTCTAAAGTCACCCCTGGTCCACCTTTATGGCGATATCTCGAAAAGGCGAACACCTATAGAACGAAGACACCCTCCCCCACCACGAAATTTCCGAAAATTAAAAAATATACCTCTGTACTAGAATAATTACTCTATTCACTTTTAAAACCCCTGTTAAGAAAATAGCATTAATAGCAATAATGAAAATGCGAAAGAATAAAATTAAATAATATTTCACACTGAGAGAAGTTATTGGTAGTCGCTCCTTTTATTTTGCATTATTTTCATGCTCAGTCATCCCATTTTCGTATGTTTCACCTGAGTAAAGCCACGTCAAAACCGCCAATGTAATTTCATTGATCTCTGGGATTTCAACAAAGACTGCAAAGATATGTAGGAAATGTCGTTACAAAAATACACTTCAGCGATTTTTCGAGATTCCGCTTCGTTTGCAAAATACAGTGTTAAAAAAAAAGTAAGGAATATTTTAATGAAAAGTTAATAACTCACAGGCTTTTTGCAATAAATCTATAAAAAAAAATTTTTTTGAGTAGGCAAATGTCTACAAAAAGAATATACAGGCGAGTCATTAACTTTTCACTAAAATGTTCCATTAAAAAACAATGCTTTCTTGCAAACAAAGAGGAGTCTCGAAAAGTGTAATTTTGTATCGACATTACCTATAAATTTTTGCTTCATTGTTGAAATTCTAGAGATCAATTAAAAAAACATGTGCGGTTTTGACGCGGCTTTACCCACCTCTCAATAAAAATGCAATGAAAGAAATCTTTCATCAAGTAAATCAAATGAAAATATGATCAAGAATATTTTTTTGTATTACGCCATAATAAAAAACATATCAAAACTTTTTCAGGCATTGTTTGACAATCCCAAACGAGGAGCGACCACGACCCCAGCGGGTTAGGGGATCAGAATATACCCGCGGTAGGTATGCCTGTCGTAAGAGGCGACTAAAATACCAGATCCAAGGGGCTGTGTAGGGCAACCCTTCAGGTTGCCAGCGCAATATATAGCTTCTCCAAACCCAATTGTCAACCTCACCTATTCGCGGCGAATCCTGTTTCACTAACAGACGAGGCTCTGGCGACCACAAGCTCCTCATGGAACTTTGAGGTGGGGAGGGAGGGAATGGCCTGAAGGTTTAATGTGGCCACATAAATCGTTCCCGAGATGGTCGGGCTAGCACCTTAATGGTGCTGTGGTGCCGAAGCGTACCGGATCTATATCCGGCAAAGGGCCATCACATCGATAAAACTTCCCAAATCCTTCGGAGAGCAACCTTATCGCTACAACAACAACAACAACAGGAGCGACCAAGCACGTTCATTGATGTATTAAATAATTGTTCCGTGTCTTTTTTCCCTACGGTACATCGATATATAAAAATCGCTGCGACGCTTCCAGTTTCCATTGCTCCTAGGGAACGCTCTTTCTCTTCCCTTCGAAGGATAAAAACTTATCAAAGAAATACAATGGGCCAGGAGAGGATGAATGGGCTGGCTCTACTCAACATCTACTCTACTATTGAAAAATTAATGAGAGTGAAATTTTAAGAAATGTGACACAAAAGTCACATGTTTGAAAATGCAGTTCATGCGTATGCTCGCTGTGGATTGAACGCGTAAACTTGCTTTGAGTGGAATGAACATATGTATGTATACGGACTTACATATGTACACACAAAATAGAAATTGCGCCTCTATTTAAGCATGTAAATTATTGTATCCTTTAGTAAAGTTACAAAAAAAATATTTTTTTTTGGGTTTCAAGACCTTTATTATTATTTATTCACAAATTTAATTATTGGTCGTAATACTGTTTTCACACAGAAACTTAATGATCTCATTTCACCTTCTAATGAAATCGTAAATTTTTTGCTTTCACACAGAAGTAGTTGCTCGATTAGTATGAAGGATGAAATGTCAAGCGACTAAAATGACAATGCTATATGACAGACAATGACATTTGCTTTGAAAAATAACATTTTTAAGCACTGAACACACCAAAAACTAATAAACTGAACGCGGCCAACAGAGTTGCATTGGGCTTTTAATTTCATTAGGCATTCGATTAGTCACTAATGAAATAATTATAGATTCGAATTTTGTAGGGAAGATTGAGCTCAATAAGTGCCTTAATGTAGAAAACTGCCTTTATTATTCAATAACCCGTGTGTGAGAAAATAGTATTAGACCTTACTTTCTTACTCACTAATTAAAACTGAACGTTTACAACTAACTGCTTACAACTGACTGACTTAAAATGGTAAATTAGTTCTAAATATAACTTAATTCTACCTGTGCCAGCATTATTTCGTTCGGCGCGTGGCGGATGTTGTTCCCAATTCAATTCCGGATGTCGTTCACAATATTTGTGTTTTTGCTGATCAGGCGTCTGGGCCTTTTCCTGTTTGCTTCAAAATTATTATTAAGTATTTTGAGCCATCGACTTGCGTATTGCTGACTAAGCTCTTTACATTAGCGTCAGCTCGAATGTTGACTTAGTTGGTGCTAACTTGTATGTGCGTATGTATATTTATGACACTTCTGAGGGTAAGACTACTAGTTTATGACTGAAAAATGCAACTGTAGAAACGTGAAGGAAAATCCTGTTGGCACTTCAAATACGAAAACGACCATTGTATTTCTGATATACACCTAGAGGAGTGGAGTTTGATATAAAATATTTCTCATTTAGTGGATAAATTTTTGACTGTTGTTAAAATTCGTATATTTGTAGATGTTTTCATAAGGAAAAAACATTTCGAATCAATAAATTGTAGAAATATTTACAAAACAAAAAAATCTCCCTTTACAAGGCCCAAGTGTGCAACTTGCACTTGTGCATAGAGTGAATACCCCTGACTTTGTTCGAGACCAAAACTTTGTAAAAATTAAAAATTGTAATTCCTTCAAAGAGCTGTGTTGTCACATTTCAGCTCGGTGTCTCGGAAAAAGAGCTACATATGTTGCCACTTTTCACTTCAACAACTTTTACAGATTTTGCTTAATTTTCGCATTTTTGTTGAAAGTTGAGAAGAAATTTTTTTCTAATGGCATTTGCAAAGGGAGTTATGAATAGAAGACTTTTATGTTTAGAGCAGTCTGGCTGGCGCCAATGAATATATGTCCATTTGTATGTTATTGTTTTTGTATTTTCAGATGATTGATTTTTACCGGGGATTGGCTTTTGCGACGGTGCAGAGAATGTTTTGTTTTGTATGTACATATGTATGTTGGTGATAAATATGTTTTGAGCGTCGCTTATAGCTCCGTCACAGAAGCAGTTTTTATACTCAGTTGAGCAGAGCTCACAGAGTATATTAACTTTGATTGGATAACGGTTGGTTGTACAGGTATAAAGGAATCGAGATAGATATAGACTTCCATATATCAAAATCATCAGGATCGAAAAAAATTTGATTGAGCCATGTCCGTCCGTCCGTCCGTCCGTCTGTCCGTTAACAAGATAACTTGAGTAAATTTTGAGGTATCTTTATGAAATTTGGTATGTAGATTCCTGGGCACTCATCTCAGATCGCTATTTAAAATGAACGATATCGGAGTATAACCACGCCCACTTTTTCGATATCGAAAATTTCGAAACCCCGAAAAAATGCGATAATTCATTGCCAAAGGCGGATAAAGCGATAAAACTTGGTAGATGGGTTGACGTTATGACGCAGAATAGAAAATTAGTAAGAATTTGCACAATGGGCGTGGCACCGCCCACTTTTACAAGAAGGTAATTTAAAAGTTTTGCAAGCTGTAATTTGGCAGTCGTTGAAGATATCATGATGAAATTTGGCAGGAACGTTACTACTATTACTATATATGTGCTAAATAAAAATCAGCAAAATCGGATGAAGAACACGCCCACTTTTTAAAACAAAATTTTTTAAAAGTCAAATTTTAACAAAAAATTTAATATCTTTACTGTGTATAGGTAAATTAAGTCAAAATTCAACGCCAGTAATGATATGATGCAACAAAATACAAAAATAAAAGAAAATTTCAAAACGGGCGTGGCTCCGCCCATTTTCATTTAGTTTGTCTAGAATACTTTTAATGCCATAAGTCGAACAAAAATTTCCCGATCCTTCTTAAATTTGGTAGGGGCATAGATTCTCTGACGATAACTGTTTTCTGTGAAAATGGGCGAAATCGGTGGAAGCCACGCCCAGTTTTTATACACAGTCCACCGTCTGTCCTTCCGCTCGGCCGTTAACACGATAACTTGAGCAAAAACCGCTTTATCTTTATTAAACTTAGTCCACGTATTTACCTAAACTCACTTTATCTTGGTATAAAAAATGGCCGAAATCCGACTATAACCACGCCCACTTTATCGATATCAAAAATTACGAAAAATTAAAAAAACGCCATAATTCTATACCAAATACGTAAAAAGGGATGAAACATGGTAATTGGATTGGTTTATTGACGCAAAATATAACTTTAGAAAAAACTTTGTAAAATGGGTGTGACACCTACAATATTAAGTAGAAGAAAATGAAAAAGTTCTACAAGGCGAAATCAACAGCCCTTGGAATCTTGGCAGGAATACTGGCCATTGTATTGCATATATAAATAAATTAGCAGTACCCGACAGATAATTTTCTGGATCACCCTGGTCCACATTTTGGTCGATATCGCGAAAACGCCTTCACATATACATCTAAGGGCCACTCGCTTTTAAAACCCTGATTAATACCTTTAATTTGATATCCATATCGTACAAACACATTCTAGAGTCACGCCTGGCCCACCCTAATGGCGATATCTCGAAAAGGCGTCCACCTATAGACCTAATGCCCCTCCCTCTTAAAATGCTCAGTAACACCTTTCGTTTGATACCCATATCGTACAAACACATTCTAGAGTCACCCCTGGCCCACCCTAATGGCGATATCTCGAAAAGGCCTCCACCTATAGACCTAATGCCCACTCCCTCTTAATATGCTCAGTAACACATTTCGTTTGATACCCATATCGTACAAACATTCTAGAGTCACCCTTGGTCCACCTTTATGGCGATATCTAGAAAAGGCGTCCACCTATAGAACTAAGGATTACTCCCTTTTAAAATACTCATTACCACCTTTCATTTGATACCCATATCGATATCTCGAAAAGGCGTCCACCTATAGAACTAATGCCCACTCCCTCTTAAAATGATCAGTAATACCTTTCGTTTGATACCCATATCGTACAAACATTCTAGAGTCACCCCTGGCCCACCCTAATGGCGATATCTCGAAAAGGCGTCCACCTATAGACCTAATGCCCACTCCCTCTTAAAATGCTCAGTAACACCTTTCATTTGATACCCATATAGTACAAACATTCTAGAGTCACCCTTGGTCCACCTTTAGAGCGACATCTCGAAAAGGCGTCCACCTATAGAACTAAGGATTACTCTCTTTTAAAATACTCATTACCACCTTTAATTTAATACCCATATCGTACAAACACATTCTAGAGTCACCCCTGGCTCACCCTAATGGCGATATTTCTAAAAGGTGTCCACCTATAGACCTAATGCCCGCTCCCTTTTAAAATGCTCAGTAACAACTTTCGTTTGATACCCATATCGTACAAACATTCTAGAGTCACCCCTGGCCCATCCTAATGGCGATATCTCGAAAAGGCGTCCACCTATAGACCTAATGCCCACTCCCTCTTAAAATCCTCAGTAACACCTTTCGTTTGATACCCATATCGTACAAACATTCTAGATTCACCCCTGGCCCACCCTAATGGCGATATCTCGAAAAGGCGTCCACCTATAGACCTAATGCCCACTCCCTCTTAAAATGCTCAGTAACACCTTTCGTTTGATACCCATATCGTACAAACACATTCTAGAGTCACCCCTGGCCCACCCTAATGGCGATATCTCGAAAAGGCGTCCACCTATAGACCTAATGCCCACTCCCTCTTAAAATGCTCAGTAACACCTTTCATTTGATACCCATATAGTACAAACATTCTAGAGTCACCCTTGGTCCACCTTTATGGCGACATCTCGAAAAGGCGTCCACCTATAGAAGTAAGGATTACTCCCTTTTAAAATATTCATTACCACCTTTCATTTGATACCCATATCGTACAAACACATTCTAGAGTCACCCCTGGCCCACCCTAATGGCGATATTTCTAAAAGGCGTCCACCTATAGACCTAATGCCCGCTCCCTTTTAAAATGCTCAGTAACACCTTTCGTTTGATACCCATATCGTACAAACATCCTAGAGTCACCCCTGGCCCACCCTAATGGCGATATCTTGAAAAGGCGTCCACCTATAGACCTAATGCCCACTCCCTCTTAAAATGCTCAGTAACACCTTTCATTTGATTCCCATATCGTACAAACACATTCTAGAATCACCCCTGGTCCACCTTTATGGCGATATCGCGAAACGGCGTCCCCCTATGGAACTAAGGATCACTCCCTTTTAAAATACTTATTAACACCTTTCATTTGATACCCATATCGTACAAACATATTCTAGAGTCACCCCTGGTCCACCTTTATGGCGATTTCTCGAAAAGGCGTTCACCTATAGAACTAAAGCCCATTCCCTTTTAAAATACTCATTACCACCTTTCATTTGATATCCATATCGTACAAACACATTCTAGAGTCACCTTAATGGCGATAACCCTAAATGGCGTCCATCCATAGAACTATGGCCCACTCTCTCTTAAAATACTCTTTAATACCTTCCATTTGATACACATGTCATACAACCACATTCCAGGGTTACCCTAGGTTCATTTTTCTACATGGTGATTTTCCTTATTTTGTCTCCATAGCTCTCAACTGAGTATGTAATGTTACACCCGAACTTAGCCTTCCTTACTTGTTCATATATATATATGACTTTTCCACAAGCTTATGCATTATGAGTAGATTGGACGTATTTTTATGGAGAACTGTAGATTGAGCGACACTGGCGCCATCTTATATGAAAAAGTAGCCAACTCCCAAATTTTATTGTAAGCAAATCATATGAAGAAGAATTTGGCATTTGCTTTAGCTAAGGACACAGTTTGCAAGTGAAATTAGTTTTCCCACTGGTTGGTAACTTTTCTAACTTTTTTCGCAATTAAAAACTGCAATATAACATCGAATACGACACAAAATATGTTAGCAAATTTTTGTGTTTTATAGGGAGAATGTTTATAACAGTGCTTCGCGAAATTTTGTATGTGAATGGGCAAGTCGAAATAAACTTCAATTTGCCAAGTCTGAAGTTCCTTTATATTTACAAACGCAACATCTTAGTTGATTGTGGCGATGTTATTGGAATGCACAAGCTTGTATTAAACGCACCTATGTATATGAAAAATATCAGTCTGCCGCGGCCTTTACAGTTTATTAGTTCATATATGGTTGATATTGTTAAATTTTGTTTACCACTACGGTTCTTTAATTGTTTACATCTTGTCTTAGGTGCTTCTTATATTGTTTTATTTCATGACCAAAATTAGTCTATAAGCAAGAATCATATTATGGTCTTTTGTGAACGATTCCTTTATTTTAGTTCGATATCGCAAGCAACGCGTTGGCTGGGCTTCTTTTCTTCTTTTTACAATCTTTCCGGAACCGGAAGTCACCAAACCCTGCTCGACACTTCGTGCTGCCAGATTACTATAATTACATTCAGATAACTTATTCTATTACAGCTCGGTCAACCTGACAATCAATCGACCTCGATTGATCCATACAATCCTTAATTTCATCCAAATATTCATAATCAGTACAATCACTTACAATTTCTTCTTCTAAATACTCATAATCTGTACAATAATCATTTGACATAGAGTCATCAGGACTATCAATGTTGCCTTCCAAATCCACACCTTGACCAGGCTCTAACCACTTCTTCATGCGACTTGAATCAATTACATTATTGTATGGAATTTGAGTAACTTGACAATTTTCAATATCTTTAACTACATATCGATCATAACCCAACTGCCTATGCTACATATGGACCTTTATACTTAGTTTCTTATTTTGACCCACAGTAGTGTCCACATTTTTTATTACCACCAAATCCCCTATTTTAAATTCTCGTGGCGGTTTATGACTTCGTTCGAAATTGCTCTGATTATGCAACTGAGATTTTTGAATGTTAATATCAGCCTCATTTCTCAACACTTCTAAATTTTCAATGGGCTTAGAGTAAATTTCATGCAAGTATTCGGTTAATTCATCAATTTCCTCCCCCCTTTGTTCAACACCTAACATCATTTGGCTGGGAGTCTACTTATTTGCACAGTGTACAGTATTATTTATTGCAAACTCCACCCTAGACAACTTCCTTCTCCAATCGGCATGACATATTGGGTCCGTTAGCTTCGATAAAATACTTTTTAACACCCTATTCACTCGTTCTACCTGACCGCTCGATTGGGGTGAAGCTACTGCATTTAAAATATGACTCACGTTACATTCTTTACAGAAGTTCTCAAACTCATTGGAAGTAAATGCTGTTCCCCGATCACTTACGATTCTTCGTGGACGACTGTAATCTACAAAGTACTTTTTAAGTGCACATATACTCTCTTTGGAGCTTGGTCTAACCGCATATAACTTAACAAACTTCGTAAACCCATCAACGATCACCAATACATGCCTTTGTTTCGATTTTACCGACTCCAATGGTCCAAAGTGGTCAATGTGTAATGTATCAAATGGCTCCGGCCTTTTCGGAATACTGTAAAGATTTCGCTCTCTGTTGCTAGGCAAACTAGAATAATATATACACTTCAAGCAATTTCGTATAAATTTATTCAGCTTTCTCCTCATCAAAGGAAACCAATAATGCTTCTGTATTTGATTTGAGCACTTATCTATTCCTTGATGACCATAATTCTCATGTACGGTTCTCATTACGTTTTCCTCCATTTCCGATGGCACATATAACTGCTGGTATCGCCCACTAACGCGAAATACTAAACCATTTTCCAGCTCATATCCCGGCACCTCCCCGCCTTCTAGCTTTTCCTTTAATTCGCGAATATTTCTATCACGCGACTGTGCAATTTGAATATTTATATCAACCTCATTCTCCCCAATATAACACACCGGTACCCTACTCAAAGCGTCTACATGTGACATCTGATCCCCTCCCCTGTGCTTTACAACGAAATCAAAATTTGAGAAGTTCAAAGTCCACCGCGCAATACGAGGGTTCACAATTTTTTTCCCAATGTCAACACCAACGAGTTGCAGTCCGTAACAAGCACAAAAGGAACCCCGTCCAAAAATGTACGAAACCGCTCCAATGCATTAACAATCGCAAGCGTTTGCAACTCGAAACTATGATATCTCGATTCTGCGTCAGTAGTTGTTTTAGAAAAATATGCAACCGGATGGAGTTTTTTGTCATCCTGCTTTTTTAATAATACCGCTCCATACCCCGAGCAATCGCATCTGTATGCAGCTCGGTTTCACGTTGTGGATCGCATATACATAACACAGTCGGTTCTGTCAATTTATCTTTCAATGTTGCAAAGCTACTCATACACTCATCTGTCCACTCAAACTTTACATCTTTACGCGTCAACTGATTTAAAGGGGCCGCAATCCGGGAGAAACTTGGGACAAAGCGTCTAAAGTAAGTAGGAATCGGATAATTTTTAATTGCCTTAAGGTGTGCTTCGTTTGGACTTATACCCCTATCATTTACACAATATCCTAAGTATTCAACTTCCTTATATGCAAATCGACTCTTTGACAAATTTAATTGCAACCCAGCAGCACTTAATATATCTACTACTTGCTTCAATATTTCAACATGCTCATCAAACGTTTTGGTAGCCACATTAATGTCATCTAAATACACTACAATCCTACCAGCATCAATAAGTGGTTTTAAAATTTTATTAATTAAGCGCTGGAAAACTGCAGGTGCATTGGTCAGTCCAAATGGCATATAGCAATATTCGTATTGACCCATTGGCATGACAAAACCCGTCAGTGGTATGGACTCCTCACTCATTGGTACTTGGTGGAAGCCATCCTTCAAATCAAGAGTACTGAAATACGTTTTTCCTCCTAGATAGCTTAAACAATCTTCAATAAGAGGTAACGGATAGTGATCACGTAAACTATTGAGCGCCCTATAGTCCACGCACATTCTCAACGAACGATTCTTTTTTCGTACCAAAACTATGGGCGACGCATAAGGTGACTCACTTTGTCTTATAATACCTTTAGCCAATAATTCATCCATAGTTTTCTGGACCTCAATTTTTTCCTTAAACGATAGCCTCCTCGGACTACTGTACACTGGTGTATCATTTTTCAATTTGATTTTCATCGAATACCCCCTGACAATCGCTCTGCTAGTACTTTTAAATTTATTCAATATTATAGCGCGAAGGATATCTGATTCTATTTTATTCAATTTTGGATCTATATTAATATAATCGCTAACATTCTCTTCCTCAGTTGCATCAACAGATAAAATAATTTCATTGCAATCATTTACATCTTTATCGATCAATTTTCCCACATTGATATTGATATTATTACGATAACAATTCTCGCTTATCTCTAATTCTGACATCTCTAAGTTTACATTGTTTGGTTTTTCTATGAAAGCAACCTGGTCAACAACTTGTGGACTTTTATATAAATGAAAGGAGCGAAGTGTACTGACAAGGATATCCGAAAGATGGGATTTATTTTGAAAGTTCAAGCTTAAAATTCATTTGGATTATAACTAATTTTATTAAATTGGCACAACATTATTCGCAATTTTGTTAACAGGTCCCGTCCAACCAATACTGGAACAACTGCATCCAAATCTGGCAAAATTGTGAATGATACAATGCTTACGAAATATAAATTTACAAGGCAAAATACCGTACATTTTTATATGCTTGTTACCAATTCCATGCTATCGTGTTAATTTTCATTTATTGCTTAGATGTACTAACTCTGGCACGCTGCAATTCTCCCTGCTACAACTTTCGAGTTGTCCGGTTTGATCCCATTACGTAGAGCTGTTTTAATTTCGTTGACTGAAGTTACCTGTGTTGGTATTGCTTCACGGGCTTTACCCTCAAGTTTTGATTTTAAGAACGCTATAAAAGTATCAGTCAAATCTGCAGTAGCGAATTGTTCAAGTAATGCAATTTTGTCTATAAAAGAATCAAGTGCTAGAGGATCACCACTGTAGTTTTCTCTAATAGAATTAGCACATGTGTTAATAACAATTCTCTTATCCTCTGGTGTTGCCATGATTTGATCGTTAAGATCTGGAGCTGAATTAGCAAAAGGTGAGGCCACGTTTGTACTGTTTGGATCGTTAAGATCTGATTTTAAAGTAAAAGAAGTTGAAGTTAGTTTTGCACTATTTGAATCGTTAAGATTTGAATCTAAATTAGAAGTTGAATTTTTAATGGAAGAATTTTCGAAGCATGGAAAATCTGTTGACAAAGAAAATCTATTTTCCTGGTTTGTGACTTCTTCGGTCGAGGATGAAGCTAAACTTTCGTAGCTTGAGGCTGAATTATCGGAATCGGAATCTGAGTCTGAATTTTTTTGCACTTGCTTACCACTTCTAAGGTACAAATGTAGTTATCAGAATAGCAAAATAATTCAGTTCAAACTATGAAATTAATGAAGTACTTATTTGAATGTCTGAATTTATATTTAAGCTGAAATATTGAGGAAAAAAAAAAAATTTTAAAATTGAACTGATTTACAGGTGAATAGTCGCTAAAGAAATATTTAACTATTTATTTGAAGAATTAATGAAAACTGCATTATACTTGTATAGAAGAATCTTTAAGAAGTAATTGAATTTAAACTTTGCACAAAAGTATATACATAGGTATTAATTGGTAACAATCTCAAAATTGTTGTAACTTGTTCAAAAGATCCATTTATATTCACGCGTTGTAGAAAAATTCGTATATTTTCACGGACGCACCGCTTTATGTAAAAAAAATCTCAATTTGGTTTTTCCCGGAACCATCGCATGTATTAAAAAAAATTAATTGGTTTTTAACGGAGCCACCGCATATGTCAAGAAAAGTTAATTGGTTTTCTAACAAACCACCGTTTATTAAAATCCAAAATTTATATGAAATGCGAAATTAATTTTTCCTTTAATTTTTAAATTTTAAATTATTGATTGGAATGCGCAAGCAATGAATTTTATAAAAGTTTTAATATACATACATATATGCGTAAGAAAAAAACCGTAAGCAAAAAAATGTTTGATACATACATATATATATATACTTAATTGTCGCTGCTGCTAGAACGATGGCTGCAGCTGATGTCACCAATATTACTGCTGCCGGTGTTGTTGCTGCTGCTGACGTTGTTGCTGCTGGCGGTGGTGGTGGTGTTTAAAAATGGCGATGTTTTACTGTTGGCTAGTGGCGTGAGTTATATATATATATATGTGCCGTTATTCAATGGCGTGATTATATTCGTCCCAGATTTTCTATTTTTAGCTTTATATTACATTTGTATTATATCTGTACCATTTATTTGTAGTTTTTAGCACATTTTGTTAATTAAAAGAATTTTTGTATTATTTCTGTTTAATTTAGTTGTAGTTTTTAGACAATTTTTATTATTTAGCGCTTTCTGTACTTTATTTCTTCTCAATTTAACGTAGGGTTAGTTCTGTTGTATTACAAAGTTTCTTCTATCTCAATTTAAAATTGTGTATTTTCATTGCCACTGCCACCTAGAATTGCCTTTGCAAAAAAAATTTAACACCACCACCTACCTTCTTCAAACAAAATCCGGTTGCCTGCTGAGGCTCTAGCCTCACGGTCGCCATGTAAGGTTCCATTTTGGAACCTCTGAAAATTGCATGTGCGCTTTGCACGACCCCAACTCACTCCACACCAAACACGTATTTGTTGTTTAAGTTTTTGTTCTTTTATTTATTAGAGTTTTCGTATGATAAATGTTCTCAGTTAATTGTACACCTTATTTAGTTTTAATTTTAGTTTGTACAAATTGATTTTACAATTGTTTTTGTTTTTATCGGCCTATTGATAAATCATTCAAGGTTCGAATCGAGCTCAAGGCCAGAACAATAATTTTTTCTAATGATAGTTATTGTTATTTTTTAATTTTTCTAAATTTGAAAAATTGTATTTTGTTTTTGGAATAGTAAGTAGAAAATTTTTCAGACAACCTGCCATAGCTGCGCAGATATATCCATTTCGAAGCGTGCTAAGCCTTCATCATCAGTACGATTTAGGCATGCTGCGCTAACCATTTAGCTATACAGCGGTGGTTTGTTTGACTGGCAAATTTTCTACTTCTATTCCTTTTTACCAACTATATTTATTCAGTGTTGCGCCATCTGGTGAAAATCACTGATAATGCTGGTTTTTTGTTTATTGTCAATTACTTTGTTTGACATTCCCAAGTGGTCATGGTTTATTAACAATTGTTTTTGTTTTTATCGGCCTATTGATAAATTATTCAAGGTTCGAATCGAGCTCAAGGCCAGAACAATAATTTTTTTCTAATGATAATTATTGTTATTTTTTAATTTTTCTAAATTTGAAAAATTGTATTTTGTTTTTGGAATAGTAAGTAGAAAATTTTTCAGACAACCTGCCATAGCTGCGCAGATAGATCTATTTCGAATTTTCTACTTACTATTCCAAAAACAAAATACAATTTTTCAAATTTAGAAAAATTAAAAAATAACAATAATTATCATTAGAAAAAATTATTGTTCTGGCCTTGAGCTCGATTCGAACCTTGAATAATTGATTTTAACTTCACCACTTAGTTCGTGTTTTCTTGTTGTCCAAATTTATATTAATAATCTCCCAGCCGAATTGCTCTGTATTCAAGTTGTTCCACACCCGTGGGTAGACAACAGGTGTTGCAGCAACTTGAACACGGGTGACATTTTATTATTTATTAAGGCTCTGTTACAATGCGTTGTTGCCAAGTTAATGCAACATAAATCGTTAAGACTGCAAACATCTCTTGGAAAATACTCTCGTTAAAAATATTGAACATTTCCTTAAAATTCGTAAACAAAAGTTTTTTTTTTTTGGTATTTTTGCATGTATATGTTAATATTTTGTAGAGGGTAATTTGCATACCCCTGGTTGACTAGAGTGTCGAGATATAGGCCAAAACGTGGAACCGTGTACCCCTAGAATGTGTTTATACAATATGGATATCAAATGAAAGCTGTTGCTGAGAGCTTTAAAGTAATTTTCATTGCGATATTCGATTTAGTCGCAAAACCTGGCAATATTGATAAATATGCATGCGAAGCCGAAATAAAGACATGAATTAAAAATACCCACATACCTATTTACATACGTCCTATTCGATTTGCCTGAAATTTGGTATATTAATTTGCCTATATTAGTATTCACGATCCTCTTTTCCGGGACTGGCAATAAGGGATGAAGAATAATGAGAAGAACTTGAGATAAGAGAAAAGAGGGAAGGAGACTGAGAAAGAGATAGAGTAAGACGAAGATAGAGATAGATGAAGCGAAAAAAAGAAGGGAGGAGTGAATAAAAGGATTAAGAAAAAGTGAAAAGAGTTAGATGGAAAAAGATCGTAGTCTACGACCCTTTTAAACTTGTTTTATATCTAAGTTGCCGTGGTCTTTAACCGATCCCCTCCATTTTTCTAGAAATATTTTCTTCTATACGGAAAATTTGTTTACCGAGTTTTATTACAATATGTTAATTTTTCTTCGAGTTACGGCTCCCGAAACATAGAAAATTGCTTAGGAATAAAAGGGGCGGTGGCACGCCCATTTTTTTGAATTTGAAAATTTTCCTATTTATTGATATAAATCTACTTGAGAAATGAAATACCATTGACACAAAACTCTTTTTTGCAAAGATATAGCTTATTTTGTTCGTCCACGACCCTTTTAAAAATCTTCTCTATAAAAGTGGGCATGGTCCTTAATCGATTTTGTTAATTTTTGTTCAAAGCATTCCTTATAGTAAAGGCAACCTCTGCCGAATTTCGTTACGATAGGTTTAACGATTTTTGATTTATGATTAATAATATTTGTGAAATTGATGTTATCACAAGTGGGCGGTGCCACGCCCATTTTAAAAGATATTTTCAAATTTTTATCAAGTCTCAATATCAGTCCACACGTCAAATTTTAACATTCTAGGTGTATTATTTACTAAATAATCAGGTTTTTTGTGTTTTCCAAAATGTTATACATATATATAAAAAGTGGGCGTGGTTATCATCATCTCATCAATCTATTCTGGGTCCAGATAAGCTCGTGTACCAAATTTGGTGAAGATATCTCAATATTTACTCAAGTTATCGTGTTAACGGACAGACGGACGGATACGATTCAATCAATTTTTTTCGATACTGGTGATTTTATAAGCTTTTATTTACCTTCACTTGGCTGTTGTTATGTAATGAAATCTTGCAAGTTAAATTTGATACACTTCCCGGTGTCCGATTGAGCTGAACTTTTGCACACATGTATAACTCCGATGACAATGCAATATTACTTTGCGAGAATTCGATAAATTAATCGATAACACTGTTATCGGTAAAGATTTGTGTTTACTTTGGCATAACAGCTTAAGTCCCATACAAACCCGCCGGTACCTAACCGTGGATTCTGAGACTTAGACGTGGTGAATCACACGTGTCACACGTGGTGAATCCCACGCTTGCGAAAAGCGGAGACACAACCCTCTGTTGTATTTCTGTGTATAACCAACATAGCTGATTTTTTAAGGCTGTTTAACTATGTAATCTTTTCTGCAATTTATTTTGCTTTTGGAAAAATTATCTATTTGAAAAAAGCTGGCTAAAAATATTGGCATAACAGTTTAAGTTAAATCAAGAATGGAAAATCTTAGAAAATTTGTGCAATTACGCGCGTTCGTTGAACGAAATATTGAAAATCTATTGATCATCGCTAAGAAATTAGCGACGTTCCATCAACTAAGCAGCACTTTAGCAATACTACTGTTATTATTTGGCTGCTCAAACACACCCATATTAATTGTGCATTAAATCTAAAATATACAACTCAAAAATGACTCCGGTTGTTATGTCCGCAGCATTTATTTGGTTCAAATATACAACCAAAAATATCCAAAGCCATAATAATTTACACGGGTCATCAATTCTTTCTCTGGTTCAAAAGCTGAACTGCCAGCGCTACCGTCATCAGCTCAGTGTCATCATTGCCAGTAGCGCCAATAACACCAAACTCGTGCCTGACACACAAAAGTCGTTTCACTCAATTGCGCAAGTGAAATGGACTACGCACTCACACTAAGTAGCGTCAAAAATTCGCTTGGAGTCATTGCGTCAATGAGATACCATTGATCTGGCACTACATTGGCGCTGGCGCCATGCAATTTACATCACTAAAATTGCGCGAATGCCCAGGCTCATGAAATTTTTTAATCCAGATGGTGAAAACGAAGCAGTGCATTAAACAACGCTATATTTTAATTGTCTTTACTCTGTATCCCTGAAATGTTGCAGAATGGCTCACCGACTCCAGATCAGATTAATTGCAACTTTTCATTCTAAAAATTTTATATCTTCTCATTATTAAATTATCTTTTCTTATTATCAATTCATATTTCTCGTTATCAATTTATGTATTCTCAATATGAAGTAACATTCTTCACTATCAATTTATATTTTCTCAATAAGAAGATACGTTTCTCATTATCATATTTTATTTTCTCATTATAAAGTTGGATTTCCCATTATCGATCAGCGTTTTCTCAATAGCTGTGTTTTTTTTTACACGCATATATGTACGTTTCGTTTGCGTGTGAAAAAACGCCTATCCGCGCTTAGATAATGCTTAGGAGACCCATCTAGCGGCTGTGGTTAAGCAACTAGCTACATAAGCAGGGTGTAGCGAAAAGAGGGGACACCCTCTTTGTATTTCTGTGTATAAAATATAGCTGAATCAGTTGTAATAAATAGTGGACGCGCCTAGAATACACAGAATTAGTGCAGAGGGTGAAACATAGGCACACATTTCAGTTTCATCTGAGTATGATGCGTATTGAAATTTAGTATTACTAATTTTATACGTAGCAATTTCAGAGGTGTATTTAAAGTTTGTCGCTTAGCAGTCCATATAAAGTTTAAGCGTAAACGTATATAGATGAGAAAATAAAATTAAAGAAAAAAAAATTTTTTTTAAAAATAAGCTTTTATTATTGGTTAATAAAATTAACTAAAAAGTAAAAAATAAAATTAAAAGAAAAAAAAACTTTTTTAAAAATACGCTTTTATTATTGGTTAACAAAATTAACTAAAAAGTAAAAAATAAATTGACTGTAAAGAAATATAACATTTTATAAGTTCATTGTAACCTTTAGCGATAATTAGGCTTTTTCGTCTGGAACAAAAAAATTATATATTGTGATAGCAAGAAAAGGAGATCCTAAATGTTCTTAATTATACCATCAAAATTTAACACGCTTTGTAATAGAACAATTAGGACTGTGATATAAACTGTAAGATTTAATAATTTAGGTGTAAAGTTTTAATGTTAAAAATATATAATTATGTACAATATAGAATTTTTTTGTTCCAGACGAAAAAGCCTAATTATCGCTAAAGGTTACAATGAACTTATAAAATGTTATATTTCTTTACAGTCAATTTATTTTTTACTTTTTAGTTAATTTTATTAACCAATAATAAAAGCTTATTTTTAAAAAAGTTTTTTTTTCTTTAATTTTATTGATATATGGAAGTCTATATCTATCTCGATTATTTTATACCTGTACAACCAACCGTTATCCAAACAATGTTAATATACTCTGTGTTCAAAGCACGCTGAGTATAAAAAATGCCATAATTCTATACCATATATGAAAGAAGGGATAACAGATGGTAATTTGATTGGTTTATTGACGCAAAATATAACTTTAGAAAAAACTTTGTAAAATGGATGTGACGCCTACCATATTAAGTACAAGAAAGCAGGGCGAATTCAAAAGCCTTGGAATCTTGGCAGGAATACTGTTCGTGGTATAACATATATAAATAAATTAGCGGTACCCAACAGATGATGTTCTGGGTCACCCTGGTCCACATTTTGGTCGATATCTCGAAAACGCCGTCACATATACAACTAAGGGCCACTCCCTTTTAAAACCCTTATTAATACCATTAATTTGGTACCCATATCGTACAAACACATTCTACAGTCACCCTCGGTCCACCTTTATGGCAATATCTCGAAAAGACGTCCACCTATACAACTATGGCGCACTCCCTTTTAAAATACTCTTTAATACCTTCCATTTGATACCCATGTCATACAAACACATTCCAGGATTACCCTAGGTTCATTTTCCTAAATGGTGATTTTCCCTTATTTTGTCTCCAAAGCTCTCCCTGAGTATTTAATGTTCGGTTACACCCGAACTTACTTTCTTGCTTGTTTGGAGGCTACCTTAAGAAAACGGAGATAGTACTTTTTATACTTAAGACTCAATCTCCTCAAAAAGTTGGTTTGGTCCAATACCCAGAAAAAAGTTGATTTTGTCGCATAGTGTAATGAACGGAAAATACTAGTATTATTGTGAAAAAAGGCGCTCGATTTACGAAAAATATGGCACAAAGCGCCAAATAAGTGATATCTAGTGTCTCCAAATTAAAACCACCTGTATAAACTAAACGCTGCGCATTGCGAATTTGTTCTGTTTGTAAAAAAAATGTTTGTGTGAATAAAAAACAAACAAAAGATATTTCCTCTAGATCTGAGGAATAAGAATACTTTTAATCAAGGTTAAATGAATTGAAGTAAATGCTAATTATTTTATTCAATCCGCCCATTAAAGCTTGAGGAAGTTTTTTAAAAAAATTCAGGTATAATACAAATTGAACAAACAGCTTTTTCTCTATCAAACTAATTAGGGAAAATGTTCCTTGTATCTGTACCTAACTGTGTAAGCGTTTGTGTACAATGACTGTATTTTTAAGGAACAAATAGAAAAAAATACAAACGGTATACCTAATTGATTCTATCTGTTTTCAAACTGCTAATTAGTTCTATTGTATTCTCACAAGACTGCTCGAAATTAAATGGATTGACATAATCAAGATCTTGTATTAAATGTTAATGGGACGTTAATTTGTTACCGATTTAAACATTTGTTCCTCTTTAACATATTCGTAAAATTTAATGACCGTAAGACGGCATCTATAGAAATATAGAAATTGAGTTTACATCGCTACAAAGAAAACAAGTAAAGGTGTCTAAGTTCGGGTGTAACCGAACATTATATACTCAGCGTGAGCTTCAATTGTACATTTCATTTCAGATAATTAACTTTTCTACATAACACGTGGCACCGCCCGTTCAAAAAAAAAAATGTCTCCCCACTTCCTCTTACAATAAAACTTGATAAGTGAAATGTCATTTATTCAAAACGTATTTTTTGCTAAGTTATAGCCTATTATTCTAGTCTTTCTATTCGATTTCGCTTATTTTCAATACCAATCTATTCTGGATCCAGATAAGCTCTTGTACCAAGTTTGATGAAGATACCTCAATATTTACTCAAGTTATCGTGTTAACGGACAGACGGACGGACGGACGAATGGGCATGGCTCAATCAAATTTTTTTCAATACTGCTGATTTTGATATATGGAAGTCTATATCTATCTCGATTTATTTATACCTGTACAACCAATCATTATCCAATCAAAGTTAATATACTCTGTGTGCAAAGCACGCTGAGTATAATAAAAAACAAACTTCTTTGACTAACGGTTCTAAAACACAAACCTCAGGTCTCAAGTGTGACAAAAGATTGGCTGCACTTTCCTCCAAATCCCTTACATTCATGATTAAGTTGCTGCGAAAACACTCACAGGAATGTTATCTTTAGGATCCTCTTGATTTTCTACCATACTGTAAACAGCAACAGAAGCTAAAAGACTTTTTCTATAGTAAAGCTTCGTAACCCTGACTGCATTTTCATACATAGGTTGTATAAGAGGGGTGACATTTGGTGGCATAAACATTGCAAATATGTAGCCGGCTTCACTTTTTAGTTCATCCTCGGGTGGATGCGATGGATCGTTATCAATGTAAAGGAGAGATTAGTTAATCCCTTTTCCATCAAAAACTTTGTAACTTAAATAAGTTTTATGAGTTTTAAGCTACTGAGATAGAAATATGAAAGTTTACCACAGGCATGAATGATCGTTGGAACCAATATTTGAAAATAGCCGCAGTAATACAAGCGGCTTTAGAATGTCGATAATACACCGGACAGTCAAAACCTTTAAAACAACGGCGGTTTTAAGACTTTCCAACTATAAGAAGCTTGAGTTGATGAGATCCTGACGCAGTTGAACAGCACAAGAAAGCTTTTCTTTGCTTTTTCATCTTTGCACCTGGGCCAGTTTTTCTAACTATGACACATACGTCTTTTGTGGGAAAAGATTCCTGTATAAACCGGATTCATCGGCGTTACATAGTTGCTCACAACTTAAGCTCCTCCATTTTCATCTCTAACGCTTCTTTGAATGGGTCAACTAACTCGGGCTGTGAAAATAGTTTTTCTTCAGAAACTTGGAGCAATCGAACGCCATATCTCTTTTAAAATTCTGAAGCCACTTCACTGGAATTGAACTCAAGGAAATTTTCCCAAATTTTAAAATGAAGGTCTTTTGCTTTTTCTTTCAAGATAAGCCCGATAACCGGGAGCTCTCTCTCTTCGGGTACCCTGAATGACGTAAAGTTTTCCTCTTTCCAGGACCGATAAAAATATTGTTGACACATTTAGAGATAGCATTTTTATTAATTCCGCATATTGTAGACTTTGTCACTCCATATTTACGCGCTAAATTAGTAACACTTTGACCCTTTCGTAAATATTCCACAATAGTATCTGATTTTTCTCTTAAGGTCAAAAACTTATGCTTTTTTGTATGCATTTTTTAAAGTGAATAATATTAGAATTTGTTGCAAGAAAATGAAGTATCAATGCTCGCATGAAATGACCAACTAAAGACGTTAAAAATTTATACCGACTCCTGAACATAAAAGAACGCAAGCATTTCTCAATAATGTTCAAATTTGAGAGTACTCAATGGAAGCGAAAAAGTGTTCATATTTTGTGGTGTTCGTATATTAGGGTGTTAATATAATAGCGAGTGCACTGTATTTGCTTTAGTGTCCTTTCGAGCTATGAACTCTATATGAACAAATACTTAATGACACTAGTAAGCGATCTTCAACATGACATTGTTGGGATAAATCTTGATGCCGTGGTGTGGTGGAAGCGCGCTCCGTCTACCACATCGAAGATCTTGGGTTCAAATCAAGAGAATCAAAATGTTATTGCTCAAAAATTTTACACATTGTTCACCGCTTTGAGTATGACGGTGAGAAAAAATGGTGAAGAACGAGTTAAACGGTGAACTTCACCGTTTTCTTAGTTTCCACATAATTACTTCTACATTGCAAAATTTTTGACAACCGCTTTCGAGGAAACCAAGCCTTTAGGGAAATGGTTTAAAAGCAACAATGTCATGAATTTGAAAATACTTTCGGCTGGTAATACAAATAGGTACTTTAGGGGATATAGAACACAATTCTGGGACCTAATCAAGTGAAAACGACTTCACAGCTCGAAATGACATTAAAAGCAAAAATGCAGATTTCCAGGACCAAAATAATGACGTATCAATTAAAAAATCGGATTCCAATATCAAAGGAAAAATTTCGAAAGATTTAAATAAATTAAAAAACACTCTCAACAAAGCTTCAAATTTAGGGGCGGACTTCACACCTTTTTTTTAATGGGGACCAACCCCGTCTAATATACATCCCACTCAAAACAATTCTGCGCGTACAATTCACAGCGAACATACACACAAACTCACTTGTGTCATACTTTTTAAATTTCACTCTCAACAATTTTTCATAACGGGCATAAAGAAGTATAGCTTCAAAGATGTAATAACTTATTAAAATAGAAAATCCAAAGGAACTGATCACAAGCTACTCAATCAATAACTTACGTACTTAGCCAAAACAGTTCAGAATAAAAATAATAACGCCAAAATATGAATAAATTCGCGAAAGTAAAAATTTATAGATTATGGATATATCTGAAAACCAAAAACTATTTAATTGGCCATGGTAAGGTTATGACAAAGGCTGTATGCTAAGCTATCAACAACAAATACATTGATTTCCATAAGGTTGATTCGGTCAGCTGTTTTATACCGATATGGATCGGTCAAGTTTGCCTTACTTATTTCGTTATTTTCTTTTCGTCTATGTTCTATTCATATACAAGGGAACTTTAAAGCTATGTTTAAAGTTTGATCTCACAACCTAAGGCATTTGCATGCGTCACATCTTAAAAGCATACAACCAAGGTTTTTATACTCAGTTGAGCAGAGCTCACAGAGTATATTAACTTTGATTGGATAACGGTTGGTTGTACAGGTATAAAGGAATCGAGATAGATATAGACTTCCATATATCAAAATCATCAGTATCGAAAAAAAATTTGATTGAGCCATGTCCGTCCGTCCGTCCGTCTGTCCGTTAACACGATAACTTGAGTAAATTTTGAAGTATCTTGATGAAATTTGGTATGTAGATTCCTGGGCACTCATTTCAGATCGCTATTTAAAATGAACGATATCGGACTATAACCACGCCCACTTTTTCGATATCGAAAATTTCGAAAAACCGAAAAAATGCGATAATTCATTTCCAAAGGCAGTTAAAGCGATGAAACTTGGTAGATGTGTTGACGTTATGACGCAGAATAGAAAATTAGTAAGATTTTGGACAATGGGCGTGGCACCGCCCACTTTTACAAGAAGGTAATTTAAAAGTTTTGCAAGCTGTAATTTGGCAGTCGTTGAAGATAACATGATGAAATTTGGCAGGAACGTTACTACTATTACTATATATGTGCTAAATAAAAATTAACAAAATTTGATGAAGAACACGCCCACTTTTTAAAAAAAAAATTTTTTAATTCAAATTTTAACAAAAAATTTAATATCTTTACTGTATATAAGTAAATTAAGTCAAAATTCAACTCCAGTAATGATATGATGCAACAAAATACAAAAATAAAAGAAAATTTCATAATGGGCGTGGCTCCGCTTATTTTCATTTAGTTTGTCTAGAATACTTTTAACGCCATAAGTCGAACAAAAATTTACCAATCCTTCTCAAATTTGGTAGGGGCATAGACTCTATGACGGTAACTGTTCTCTGTGAAAATGGGCGAAATCGGTGGAAACCACGCCCAGTTTTTATACACAGTCCACCGTCTGTCCTTCCGCTCGGACGTTAACACAATAACTTGAGCAAAAAGCGATATATCTTTACCTAACTTAGCCCACGTACTTATCTGAACTCACTTTATCTTGGTATAAAAAATGGCCGAAATTCGACCATAACCACGCCCACTTTATCGATATCGAAAATTACGAAAAATGAAAAAAATGCCATAATTCTATACCAAATACGAAAAAAGGGATGAAACATGGTAACTGGATTGGCTTATTGACGCAAAATATAAATTTGGAAAAAACTTTGTAAAATGGGTGTGACACCTACCATATTAAGTAGAAGAAAATGAAAAAGTTCTACAAGGCGAAATCAACAGCCCTTGGAATCTTGGCAGGAATACTGTTAGTGGTATTGCATATATAAATAAATTAGCAGTACCCGACAGATGATTTTCTGGATCACCTGGTCCACATTTTGGTCGATATCGCGAGAACGCCTTCACATATACATCTAAGGGCCACTCGCTTTTAAAACCCTCATTAATACCTTTATTTTATTTGCATACCGTACAAACACATTCTAGAGTCACCCCTGGCCCACCCTAATGGCGATATCTCGAAAAGGCGTCCACCTATAGACCTCATGCCCACTCCCTCTTAAAATGCTCAGTAACACCTTTCGTTTGATGCCCATATCGTACAAACATTCTAGAGTCACCCCTGGCCCACCCTAATTGCGATATCTCGAAAAGGCGTCTACCTATAGACCTAATGTCCACTCCCTCTTAAAATGCTCAGTAACACCTTTCGTTTGATACCCATATCGTACAAACATTCTAGAGTCACCCCTGGCCCACCCTAATGGCGATATCTCGAAAAGGCGTCCACCTATAGACTTAATGCCCACTCCCTTTAAAATGCTCAGTAACACCTTTCGTTTGATACCCATATCGTACAAACATTCTAGTCACCCCTGGCCCACCCTAATGGTGATATCTCGAAAAGGCGTCCACCTATAGACCTAATGCCCACTCCCTCTTAAAATGCTCAGTAATACCTTTCGTTTGATACCCATATCGTACAAACATTCTAGAGTCACCCTTGGTCCACCTTTATGGCGATATCTCGAAAAGGCGTCCACCTATAGAACTAAGGATTACTCCCTTTTGAAATACTCATTACCACCTTTAATTTGATACCCATATCGTACAAACACATTCTAGAGTCACCCTGGCCCACCCTAATGGCGATATCTCGAAAAGGCGTCCACCTATAGACCTAATGCCCACTCCCTCTTAAAATGCTCAGTAACACCTTTCGTTTTATACCCATATCGTACAAACATTCTAGAGTCACCCCTGGCCCACCCTAATTGCGATATCTCGAAAAGGCGTCTACCTATAGACCTAATGTCCACTCCCTCTTAAAATGCTCAGTAACACCTTTCGTTTGATACCCATATCGTACAAACATTCTAGAGTCACCCCTGGCCCACCCTAATGGCGATATCTCGAAAAGGCGTCCACCTATAGACTTAATGCCCACTCCCTTTAAAATGCTCAGTAACACCTTTCGTTTGATACCCATATCGTACAAACATTCTAGTCACCCCTGGCCCACCCTAATAGTGATATCTCGAAAAGGCGTCCACCTATAGATCTAATGCCCACTCCCTCTTAAAATGCTCAGTAACACCTTTCGTTTGATACCCATATCGTACAAACATTCTAGAGTCACCCTTGGTCCACCTTTATGGCGAGATCTCGAAAAGGCGTCCACCTATAAAAGTAAGGATTACTCCCTTTTGAAATACTCATTACCACCTTTAATTTGATACCCATATCGTACAAACACATTCTAGAGTCACCCTGGCCCACCCTAATGGCGATATCTCGAAAAGGCGTCCACCTATAGACCTAATGCCCACTCCCTCTTAAAATGCTCAGTAACACCTTTCGTTTGATACCCATATCGTACAAACATTCTAGAGTAACCCTTGGTCCACCTTTATGGCGATATCTCGAAAAGGCGTCCACCTATAGAACTAAGGATTACTCCCTTTTAAAATACTCATTACCACTTTTCATTTGATACCCATATCGTACAAACACATTCTAGAGTCACCCCTGGCCCACCCTAATGGCGATATCTCGAAAAGGCGTCCACCTATAGACCTAATGCCCACACCCTCTTAAAATGCTTAGTAACACCTTTCGTTTGATACCCATATCGTACAAACATTCTAGATTCACCCCTGGCCCACCCTAATGGCGATATCTCGAAAAGGCGTCCACCTATAGACCTAATGTCCACTCCCTCTTAAAATGCTCAGTAACACCTTTCGTTTGATACCCATATCGTACAAACACATTCTACAGTCACCCCTGGCCCACCCTAATGACGATATCTCGAAAAGGCGTCCACCTATAGACCTCATGCCCACTCCCTCTTAAAATGCTCAGTAACACTTTTCGTTTGATACCCATATCGTACAAACATTCTAGAGTCACCCCTGGCCCACCCTATTGGCGATATCTCGAAAAGGCGTCCGTCCACCTATAGACCTAATGCCCACTCCCTCTTAAAATGCTCAGTAACACCTTTCATTTGATTCCCATATCGTACAAACACATTCTAGAGACACCCCTGGTCCACCTTTATGGCGATATCTCGAAACGGCGTCCACCTATGGAACTAAGGATCACTCCTTTCATTTGATACCCATATCGTACAAACATATTCTAGAGTCACCCCTGGTCCACCTTTATGGCGATTTCTCGAAAAGGCGTTCACCTATAGAACTAAAGCCCATTCCCTTTTAAAATACTCATTACCACCTTTCATTTGATACCCATATCGTACAAACACATTCTAGAGTCACCCCTGTTCCACCTTAATGGCGATATCTCGAAAAGGCGTCCACCGATAGACCTAAGGCCCACTCCCTCTTAAAATGCTCAGTAACACCTTTCATTTGAGACCCATATCGTACAAACAAATTCTAGAGTCAGCCCTGGTCCACCTTTATGGCGGTATCCCTAAATGGCGTCCATCCATAGAACTATGGCATACTCTCTCTTAAAATACGCTTTAATACCTTCCATTTGATACACATGTCATACAACCACATTCCAGGGTTACCCTCGGTTCATTTTCCTACATGGTGATTTTCCCTTATTTTGTCTCCATAGCTCTCAACTGAGTATGTAATGTTCGGTTACACCCGAACTTAGCCTTCCTTACTTGTTTATACTCAGTTGAGCAGAGCTCACAGAGTATATTAACTTTGATTGGATAACGGTTGGTTGTACAGGTATAAAGGAATCGAGATATATCAAAATCATCAGTATCGAAAAAAAATTCGAATGAGCCATGTCCGTCCGTCCGTCTGCCAGTTAACACGATAACTTGAGTAAATTTTGAGGTATCGTATTTAAAATGAACGATATCGGACAATAACCACGCCCACTTTTTCGATATCGAAAATTTCGAAAAATCGAAAAAGTGCGATAATTCCTTACCAAATACGGATAAAGCGATGAAACTTGGTAGGTGAGTTGAAATTATGACGCAGAATAGAAAATTAGTAAAATTTTGGACAATGGGCGTGGCAGCGCCCACTTTTAAAAGAAGGTAATTTAAAATTTTTGCAAGCTGTAATTTGGCAGTCGTTGAAGATATCATGATGAAATTTGGCAAGAACGTTACTGCTATTACTATATGTATGCTTACTAAAAATTAGCAAAATCGGAGAACGAACACGCCCACTTTTAAAAAAAAATTTTTTTAAGTAAAATTTTAACAAAACAACATTCAATTCCAGTAATGATATGGTGCAACAAAATAAAAAATAAAAGAAAATTTCAAAATGGGCGTGGCTCCGCCCTTTTTCATTTAATTTGTTTAGGATACTTTTAATGCCATAAGTCTAACAAAAATTTACCAATCCTTGTGAAATTTGGTAGGGGCTTAGATTCTAGGACGATAACTTATTTCTGTGAAAAAGGGCGAAATCGGTTGAAGCCACGCCCAGTTTTTATACACAGTCGACCGCCTGTCCTTACGAAAAATTAAAAAAAAGATGCCATAATTCTTTACCAAATACGAAAAAAGGGATGAAACATGGTAATTGGATTGGTTTATTGACGCAAAATATAACTTTAGAAAAAACTTTGTAAAATGGGTGTGATACCTACCATATTAAGTAGAAGAAAATGAAAAAGTTCTGCAGGGCGAAATAAAAAACCCTTGAAATCTTGGCAGGAATAATGTTCGTGGTATTACATATATAAAAAAATTAGCGGTACCCGACAGATGATGTTCTGGGCCACCCCGATCCACATTTTGGTCGATATCTGGAAAACGCCTTCACATATACAACTACCACCACTCCCTTTTAAAACCCTCATTAATACCTTTAATTTGATACCCATATCGTACAAACACATTCTAGAGTCACCCCTGGTCCAACTTTCTGGTGATATCTCGAAAAGGCGTCCAGCTATAGAACTAAGGCCCACGCCCTTTTAAAATACTCATTAACACTTTTCATTTGATACCCATATTGTACAAACAAATTCTATGGTCACCCCTGGTCCACCTTTATGGCGATATCTCGAAACGGCGTCCACCTATGGAACAAAGGATCACTCCCTTTTAAAATACTCATTAACCCCTTTCATTTGATACCCATATCGTACAAACAAATTCTATGGTCAACCCTGATCCACCTTTATGGCGATATCCCTAAAAGGCGTCCATCTATAGAACTTAGGTCCACGCCCTTTTAAAATACTCATTAATGCCTTTTATTTGATACCCATGTCATACAAACACATTCCAGGGTTACCCTCGGTTCATTTTCCTACATGGTGATTTTCCCTTATGTTGTCACCATAGCTCTCAACTGAGTATGTAATGTTCGGTTACACCCGAACTTAACCTTCCTTACTTGTTATTTATTTGTAAATAACACAAAAAGAAATATTGCCATTTGGACTGCTTATTGAAATATCACCATATCTCAGCTACCGTTCCGAAAATGCTCTATCTTAGCATAAATTCTATGTTTTGACGAGAGTTAGGATGTTTATGAAGAAAATTATGAAATGGTGTAAGGTTAACTCAGCAGTCGTTTTAAAAAAACACCTTGCAATTATGTAATTGCTTGTCGCCAGGAAAGGGCGTTATCAAGAAATTTGAATAACGGTTGACGAAAAAATAAAAAACAAATTTGTATTCATTATTCAAGAAGTGATGAGTAACAAGATATTTTTTATTCGAGCACTTCTTGAGTAATGAATAACTTTTTATCGTTATTCAAAATATTCTGAGTGATGCTCATTCTTATTTGTGTAAATGTTGAGTAACTGGTTAAGTTATTATTTATTATTTAAAAAATTTGGAAAAACAATAAAATTTAAATTTTTATTCAAAAATAAACCCTCGAGGTACCCTGAAAATATATACATATGCGTAACCAGTTCGCGTGTAGTTCCGAAGCTTCTTCACGGCGTTTTTGGGGTAATTTCTGGGACACCCCCGCGGGGTCTTTTGGTGTACATTTTTGGGTAATTTCGGCGACTTCTTCGGGGTCCTCCCGGGGTGTTTTAGGAGTTATTTCGGGGCTCGCCCGGGATCCTCCTGGGGCCTTTTGGGGGTCATTTCGGAATGGTTTTTGAGACTCCCTCAGGGCCCTCCCGGGGTCTTTTATAGGTAATTTCGGGGACTTTTAGGGGTCATTTCGGCATGGTTTTGGGGACTCCCTCGGGGTCATTTGTGGGTCATCTCGGGATGGTTTGGGTCATTTTGGGGTCATTGCGAGATGTTTTGCGAGATTTGTCGGAGTAGTTCGAGGGATCACTTGCAAATAAATTGGGGCTATTTAGGGGTCCGTGCGCTCAACTGTCCGAATGCTCATTCAAATATGTTTTTTTGCACTTACGTTCATTAGGATGTGAGTATTGTAACGATCTTCATGGCACTACTTCTCCCCACAAGAAAGGCTTCTACCGAAAATGGACGTATACGGTTGAGAACCACGCACACTTTTTATAGCTCAGATATCGGACGATGGCTAGAAAGAGTGAAAAAATTTGCTTTTAACTTGATTAGACTTAATTCAGAACTCGATTGAAGAACGCACAGCATTTTTTCGTAAACGCCTTATTTCTCGTAAAAATGTTTTGAATTGATGCCCACATATAGGCAATTTTTTAATGAAAGTCTGGGGTAAGACCGTCCTCTTCTGGGATGCGGCGCATTCGAATCGGCAGCCGAGATAGAGTGATATTCACATAGTGCACTTTTAACATTGAAAAATTTTTTGAGTGTAAAATCAAGTTTCAAAACCTGTACATCTCATAAGCCAAAAAAATTTCATTTGATTTGAAAATAAGGTTCTTTTGGCCTGAAAATGCTATGTATATGAAGAAGTTTTGGATGTGCGAGTGCTAAGTTAACAGTGTCGCCAGAGGTAATTCTCAAATTTATGCCTTGAAGACACCATATTCCAAGTTTGCTTCTCGGTATTGAGCTCTCTCTCAGGGGTTATTGAATGGTTGGACAAACCAATGCTTAACGGTTGCCACTTTGGTCCATTTGGACCAAAAATGGTCCTTTCCAAACCTCGTTTGGTACAATGGTCTTTTTTGATCAATTTTGATCTTTTTTAGAACGTAGGCACAATTTTCGTACATTTCTTTATTTTTCTCTGGGAGTAAAACAAAGTTTGGGAACGTTCAAAGGACTTTACTTGATTGAGCATCCTGCTAATTACCATGGATTGAGGCAATACGATGGCCGGCGAAAAAATTAATTGAAAACTAAATGGTATACTTACTCACAGAATTTGTGTTAAAGCTATGCGTGCAAGCATACCGAAGATATTGAGAGTTTCTTTAGAAATACATACATACATATATCGCATAAAACCATTTTGTAAAAAAAAATGTGTATGGCTTACATAACGTGTTATACGTCAATATAGTAATTTATGTTTTGTATGTGTCGGCGTTTTTATATGAATTGTAAACCTTTCTATGTTGCGTTAGAAATAACTTTGTGTATTAAATGAATTTATTTTCAATCCAAGTATGTTGTGAAGATATTTTTCTCACTGTATCAAAGTGAACTGTGAGTTGATGAGGTTGTCATGTTTGGGTTATAGGTAGTGAGATGAAATCTGATCGTTTTACCGAGTGTACTCCTGTCACGTTGCAAGTCAGTTAAGAAAATATAAAATTATATTGGGATCATTAAAGAAGAAAAGACGTTGAAACGTGCAGTAGTTCATTACGCTCAACTATGGAGAATATTGATAACCCGGAGCAAGCACCTTCAACAAAGGAGAGTTCTCCCTATGCAAATGGCGCTTTTGAACATGCGCCCGCATCAGAAGTGGGATGGATTCCGCCTAAAATTGATCCGAATACGCAATTACGAAATATTTTAGAATTGCAAAGTAGACAAATTTTCGAACTAGTAAAATCTTTGCAGGCTCCAAAATCAACGGGACAAGCGGAGAGGATCTCTCTGCCTAAATATAATCCTGACGTTTCAGGAGCAGATCCAATTTCATGGTGTTCGACAGTTGTTATGGTAATAGCAGATAATCCTTTGGTGGGGAGTGCCTTAATTATAGCCCTGAGTAAGTCGTTAGAAGGTTGCGCGTCGCATTGGTTGTCGCAAATAAGTTATCCTGGTATCACTTGGACACAATTCAAAGAATTGTTTATACAGCGGTTTGAGGGTGTTAAGACTTCAGCAGCTACAATTGTAAATATATTAAATGGTCATCCAATTGAAGGTGAGTGTCTCTCAGTTTATGCAAGCCGGTTGGATACGTCATTGATGTCTGAATGGAAAGCAATGCCTGTTGAAGAGATAGTTGTTTCGGTGATCCTTGCACATACATCCCGTTTTGACGCTGGTTTGCAACGTTTAATATTCAGAACAAATATCAAAACACGTAATGAGCTTCAACTAGAGCTTAGGGCTTTCACGTTTGGGAAAAGGAAACAACATTATTTTGATAATCCTCTGGAAATTAAAAACAGCAAGTTAATGTCGAACGTCAAATGCCATTATTGTGGAAAAGCTGGACACAAAATTGCTGAGTGTCGTTCGAAGAGGGAGGGAGGGAAACTATTACCTAAAATTAATCAACTTTCAAGTGGCTCGTCAACTGAAAAATGTCGTACGTCGTTGGTTTGCTTTAGATGTGGAGAAGTGGGTCACATTGCTTCGAAGTGCTCAAAAAATAGCAGTCAGATTTCAAGTAACAGTACCAATAGCTACGAGAAGAGGGTTGATATATGTAATGTGGCTGAACCAAAGGGAGTATTACATAAACTGTGTGAGAACTATTTATTTATTAAAATAGCCGAACCTAAGGTTTGTAGTCTGACAACACGTAAAATGATTTTTGTCCAATTTCCTTTATTGACTACAAAATAAGTTTGTCAAATAAAAAACACACTGATACACTAACAACATATATTTTTTATTTGGCACAACAAATGCATTTCGGACATACCTGCTGTCCATCATCAGCGACGCGCTACTAAAACAAAGGAGTCAAGAATATAAAAAAAATAGAAAATATTAGCAATATTATAGCAATTACAAAACAACGTACATATGTATGTATTAAACTAAAGAAAAAAGATGGGAATTTATGTTCCCGTTGTCAGCATTCATGGCAATCTTGGTTTTTGTGATGTAGAGAGATTCGTAAGCGTCTAACTTTCTGTTGTTGTGCACCGCTTTTATTAAATGAAGACTCTCTTCTACAGTGCCGATGCTGTGCTTTGTTGAGCTGTCGTCATTTGTCGTGTGAATGTGCGCTGCTACTGCAGACCGATGAATTTGTTTATTGTTGACGTCAGGCATGCTTAACGAACGAAACGATATCATTTCGTTACGATAATCAACGTTAATAAACGAAACGAAGTCACTTCGTTTCGTTTTTTAACGTTAAGATCGTCAAATTAACGTTAATTTGGCGTTCTTAACGTTAATAAACGAAACGAAATGACTTCGTTTCGTTTATTAACGTTGATTATCGTAACGAAATGATATCGTTTCGTTCGTTAAGCATGCCTGGTTGACGTGCTTTTCGTGTTCTTTGAAACGAACAGAGATTTGCCTTCTAGTTTGTCCAACATATTTTGCATCGCAACCCAGGCAGCTAATTTGGTAAATGCCGCTACGCTCAAGCATTTGGACAGTATCTTTTGTGGAGCCCAAAATATTTTTCAATTTGTTGTTTGTATATACGATTTGCATTTCATTCTTTTCAAATATGTTCGTTAAATTATTGGTGATAGCAGGAAAATAACTAAATGGTATGCGTGCTAATTTGTTTGTTTTAATTTCTTTATTTTGAGCGAAGAGAGTAGTTAAATTGTTTTTGTAGTGTAAGTTGGAATGTTTTTTTATTAGTTTATCGATGAGTTTCTTGTCAAAGCCATTGGTAGTTGCGAGATCAATAATTTTTGTATACTCGTTTTTATAATTAATTACGGAGAGTGGTAAATTCACAAGGCGATAAACCAATGAATGAAATGCAGCATTTTCGTTTGATAGGGGCAGAAAGAATCACTTGTGATTAAACGGTTAGTTGAGGTGGGTTTTCGATATACCGCATAGTCAATTTTATTGTTCACTCTTGTGCATTTCAAGTCTAAGAAATTTATGGAGTTTTGTTCATTTTCCACTTCAACTGTGAATTTTATGCTGTCGTATTTGTTGTTTATTGTGTCCAATGTGTGTTGAAGTTCTAGCTTTTTAATTATGCAAAACACATCGTCGATGTATCTGATCCAAATTTGAGGTAAGACACCTTCTGCTTTTAAATCGTTTTCGAATTTGGTCATGAATGCTTCTGCAATTAGTGGTGACAGTGGGTTTCCCATGCTGGTACCGAAGTCATTAGAATAAAACTTATCTCTGAAGGCAAAACAATTGTGGGACATACAAATCTGGGATGCTTCAATTAAAACTTTTATTTCATCCGTGTTGGCCTGTTTGTTTTCCAGGTGTTTTCGAAGAGACTCTATAGCAATATCAACTGGGATGCTCGGAAACAATGCTGTTACGTCGAAGGATGCAAAAATTTCACCTTCATGGATTTCTATATCTGAGTTGAGCAAATATGGAAATTTTGAGGGTGCCAGCATAAAAAAAACCTTCGAATTTGTTAACAGGACCAAAGATATAGAAATCCATGAAGGTGAAATTTTTGCATCCTTCGACGTAACAGCATTGTTTCCGAGCATCCCAGTTGATATTGCTATAGAGTCTCTTCGAAAACACCTGGAAAACAAACAGGCAACCCGGATGAAATAAAAGTTTTAATTGAAGCATCCCAGATTTGTATGTCCCACAATTGTTTTGCCTTCAGAGATAAGTTTTATTCTAATGACTTCGGTACCAGCATGGGAAACCCACTGTCACCACTAATTGCAGAAGCATTCATGACCAAATTCTAAAACGATTTAAAAGCAGAAGGTGTCTTACTTCGAATTTGGATCAGATACGTCGACGATGTGTTTTGCATAATTTAAAAACAAGAACTTCAACACACATTGGACACAATAAACAACAAATACGACAGCATAAAATTCACAGTTGAAGTGGAAGATGAACAAAACTCCATAAATTTCTTAGACTTGAAATGCACAAGAGTGAACAATAAAATTGACTATGCGGTATATCGAAAACCCACCTCAACTAACCGTTTAATCACAAGTGATTCTTTCTGCCCCTATCAAACCAAAATAGCTGCATTTCATTCATTGGTTTATCGCCTTGTGAATTTACCAGTCTCCGTAATTAATTATAAAAACGAGTATACAAAAATTATTGATCTCGCAACTACCAATGGCTATGACAAGAAACTCATCGATAAACTAATAAAAAAACATTCCAACTTACACTACAAAAACAATTTAACTACTCTCTTCGCTCAAAATAAAGAAATTAAAACAAACAAATTAGCACGCATACCATTTAGTTATTTTCCTGCTATCACCAATAATTTAACGAACATATTTGAAAAGAATGAAATGCAAATCGTATATACAAACAACAACAAATTGAAAAACATTTTGGGCTCCAAAAAAGATACTGTCCCAATGCTTGAGCGTAGCGGCATTTACCAAATTAGTTGCCTGGGTTGCGATGCAAAATATGTTGGACAAACTAGAAGGCAAATCTCTGTTCGTTTCAAAGAACACGAAAAGCACGTCAACAATAAACAAATTCATCGGTCTGCAGTAGCAGCGCACATTCACACGACAAATGACGACAGCTCAACAAAGCACAGCATCGACACTGTAGAAGAGAGTCTTCATTTAATAAAAGCGGTGCTCAACAACAGAAAGTTATGCGGCAGTTACCCACCGACGTGTGCCGTACGTAAAGACCATAGATTAGATTGATACGAATCTTTTGTTTACGCTCTCATATTTTCGCTCTCACGAGGGAGTTATCTTCTAGTTGTTGCTGGCAACAATCACAGATAAATCCCTCGCGCCAGCTGAAGCGGGTGCCAGATCAAAAAATGTGCCAGCCACAACGAAAAACGTGCCAAAAATTTTGGTGAACTTTAGTTTGACCTACAACTGTAGAATAGCGTTCAAAAATTGTGGGAAAAAGGATAAAAATACTTGTTTTGGTAATAGTCTAGTTGAGGGGTCGACTGCTAATACGCTACCAAAAATATCGAGAGAGGTGTCAAACGACGCGTCTTGACATCAGTATTAATAACCCTAAGGCGGAAAATAAAAATTTTAACGCGTTCAAAAGATATTAACGAAAAACCGAAAAAAGACCCGCGGGTAACTCCGAAACCGGGGGTCGGATCCATAGTATTTTTGCGCAGAACACCTTTCTGCATTGGCGGCCTTCGGCCGCGCTTATAAAAAATAACCCTGGGCTACGCCATGCCAAGTCCGGGTGTGTGGTATAACCGTGGCTACCGCCACGGTGATGCACAATTTTTTTTGGGGGTACGAACACAACAACAACCACATGGAAATCGCCAACTTCAAATGCAAATATCTCCGCACAGAGATAAATTTTTTTTTCCGCCATCGGATTATTGTTCTCGAGATTAATACGCGTCGTTTGACACCTCTCTCGATATTTTTGGTAGCGTATTAGCAGTCGACCCCTCAACTAGACTATTACCCTTGTTTTAGTGTAAGTATTATTAGTTCGAAGGCGGAGGGTAAATATTATTTCCCATTCAAAAGTTATCACTAAAAACAGGTTTTGTAAATATGAACTCCCGATGCAACCAGTCCATTTTGATAAGCCCTATCCATTAAATAATGTTAACTATTATATCATAGGTCCGATTTACTGAAATTTCAAAAGAATATATGGTTTTCACTGCAATATTTGACTTATTAATTTAATCAAAATGTTAGTTTTACTTAGATTTGTTTATATTTAACTCTAACTAGTCGTATTATTGTAAAATAACTTTAAGGAAATAAATATTTTACGACTATCATTTTATTAAATGATTGAAACTATAATCGCCGAAATATATGTCAAAAATCCCCATTTTCTGATCTATTCATTTTTGTTTGGAGTGGCATAATTGATAAATGTTATAAATGTTGTGCATTTTGACAGCGCTCTCTCGAAACAAAGAGTTGCAAATCCATTCATCTATGGTAAAGACGTTTGTCGTACGAAGCACGTTTGACCGAACTCTCAAGCCCGTAGGAATCAATGTGTACGTCTGTGTACATGTACATAACATATTTGTGTGTGTATGGTTTACAGATAAGCACATTGACCATTTTGCATGTATGCTTATGGAAACATCAACTTTTTCCAATTTAATTTTTGATATTGTATAAGGCCGGAATACATATTAAATAAGTATAAATAGATTAAATATTTATAATCAGCACTTTTACATAATTATTTCGAATTATTTCCACAATTTTTCAAACTTTAATTAGGCGTTTTTGCATAAAATTGCAAACGGTCAAAAATTAGCGCACAAAAGTTTACTAGGCAACTCTGTCTAGTGAGAGAGCGATCAGCTGACACGTTCTTACGGAAAAAACAAAATTGTTTTGATTTCTACGTTCCGGGCTACGTACGTACGGGCGTTGCACGTCGGTGAGTTTTCGTTTACATTGCACACTCCTAAGATAGGTCGTGTCAGCTGACACGTTTTTTCTACGTACGTTCGTGGGTAACTGCCGCATTACTCACGAACGTACGTACCTAAAACGTGTCAGCTGACACGACCTATCTTATGAGTGTGCAATGTAAACGAAAACTCACCAACGTGCAACGCCCGTACGTACGTAGCCCGGAACGTAGAAATCAAAACAATTTTGATTTTTTCCGTAAGAACGTTTCAGCTGATCGCTCTCTCACTAGACAGAGTTGCCTAGTAAACTTTTGTGCGCTAATTTTTGACCGTTTGCAATTTTATGCAAAAACACCTAATTAAAGTTTGAAAAATTGTGAAAATAATTCGAAATAATTATGTAAAAGTGCTGATTATAAATATGTAATCTATTTATACTTATTTAATATGTATTCCGGCCTTTTACAATATCAAAAATTAAATTGGAAAAAGTTGATGTTTCCATAAGCATACATGCAAAATGGTCAATGGCAACATTGCTTATCTGTAAACAATACATACACAAATATGTTATGTACATGTACACAGACGCACACATTGATTCCTACGGGCTTGAGAGTTCGGTCAAACGTGCTTCGTACGACAAACGTCCTTACGTACGGCACACGTCGGTGGGTAACTGCCGCATTAGACGCTTACGAATCTCTCTACATCACAAAAACCAAGATTGCCATGAATGCTGACAACGGGAACATAAATTTCCCTCTTTTTTCTTTAGTTTAATACATACATATGTACGTTGTTTTGTATTTGCTATAATATTGCTAATATTTTCTATTTTGTTTATATTCTTGACTCCTTTGTTTTAGTAGCGCGTCGCTGATGATGGACAGCAGGTCTGTCCGAAATGCATTTGTTGTGCCAAATAAAAAATATATGTTGTTAGTGTATCAGTGTGTTTTTTATTTGACAAACTTATTTTGTAGTCAATAAAGGAAATTGGAGAAAAATCATTTTACGCAAAGGGAGTATTGATCCAGGATGGTGAGTTGTTCCAATTTTATTTTGATTCCGGTGCTGAGTGTACGCTTTTAAAGGAAACCATATCAAAGAAGTTTACGGGGAAAAGAATTAACAATGTAGTTGTGTTAAAAGGCATCGGAAATGCCTCCATATGCAGCTCTTTGCAAATATTGATGTGTGTAAAAATTAGTGGATTTGTTCTTAAAATTTTGCTTCATGTAGTTCTTGATAGTTATTTAAAATATGATATTTTGGTTGGCCGTGAAATTCTTAGTCAAGGTTTTGGAGTAACGATAACGTGTAACAAATTTGATCTTTTTGAAGAGAAAATTGCAAATACTTGTTCTTCTGACCCGTTTACTGTCAATACCGAACTAATTGGAAATGATAAAATTCAGTTAATGTCGCTACTTGAAAAATATTCAAAATATTTCATAGATGGGTTTCCGCGTACTTTTGTATCTACTGGCCAGTTAGAAATTCGTTTAATTGATCCAAGCAAGACTGTGCAAAGGCGTCCGTATAGGCTTAGTGAGGTAGAAAAAGAGGTTGTCAGGAATAGAATAAAGGAATTATTGGAATACAAAATTATCCGACCCAGTTATTCCCCGTTTGCCAGTCCTATCCTTCTTGTAAAGAAGAAAAATGGATCTGATCGCCTCTGTGTTGATTATCGTGAGCTAAACTTGAATACGGTATCCGATAAATATCCACTGCCTCTTATTTCAAATCAAATAGCTAGATTACGTGGCGCCAATTACTTTTCTTGTTTAGATATGGCAAGTGGCTTCCATCAAATTCCAATTCACCCTAACAGCATTGAGCTTACAGCATTCGTAACGCCGGAAGGTCAGTATGAATTTCTAACCATGCCTTTTGGGTTAAAAAATGCGCCGTCCGTTTTCCAGCGATCTGTAATGAAGGCCTTAGGGGATCTAGCTTATTCTTTTGTTATAGTGTATATGGATGATAGCCTTATTGTTGCTTCGACGAAGGAGCAAGCGTTTGAAAGATTGAATATTGTTTTAGATACTTTAACCCAAGCCGGATTTTCGCTTAATATTACTAAATGTGCTTTTCTGAAAACTAGTGTTGAATATCTTGGGTATGAAATTAAGTCTGGAGAAGTTCGACCAAATTCACGTAAAATTCAATCATTAACTGCTTTGCCCCCTCCTTAGTCTATTCACCAATTGAGACAATTCATAGGCTTGGCTTCTTATTTTCGGAAATTTATAGCTAAATTTTCTCAGATTATGAAACCTCTTTATTTCCTTACCTCCAACAATAATAGTTTTAATTGGAAACCTGAACATGAACAAATACGCCACAAAATAATATCCGTATTAACAAACAAACCAGTTTTGACTATTTTTGATCCGCAGTTTCCCATTGAATTACATACTGATGCTAGTGCCGATGGTTATGGTGCTATATTAATGCATAAGATTAATAATAGATCACACGTCATTGAGTATTTTAGTAAGCGAACTTCCTCGGCAGAATCTAGATATCATTCATATGAATTGGAGACATTAGCTGTAGTTAACTCCATTAAACATTTTCGACAGATTGTAACTCTTTTAAATCTTCCCGCACCAAATTAGATTGAACCCCGAGAGCTCATCGCTGGTGGGCATATCTGCAAGCTTTTGATTTTGTTGTAGAATATAGAGAGGGCAAGCGCATGGCACATGCGGACTTTTTCTCTAGAAATTTGTTGCCTGAAAATAATGAGCAGGTTGAGAAAGTGCCGGAAAAAGGTGTTAATCTTGCGAATATTTCGGACAATTGGCTTCTTGCAGAGCAACGAAGAGATTCGGAAATAGCTACCATTGTTAAGAAATTACTTAACAATGAACTTGACCAACATGAGGTAAATACGTATGAATTGCGAGCTGGTACTCTATTTCGGAAGATACAAAGAAATAGGAAAACCAAATGTTTACCGGTTGTCCCTAGATGTTTCAGGTGGTCAGTCATAAACCATGTTCATGAGTCTGTTATGTATCTAGGTTGGGAAAAAAAACGCTTGATAAAGTTTATGACTATTATTGGTTTGAGCATATGTCGAAATATGTACGGAAGTTTGTTGAAAATTGTATAACGTGTAGAGTGTCTAAATCACAATCAGGCAAAATTCAAGCAGAGCTTCACCCGACTCCAAAAGTCAGCATTCCGTGGCACACGGTGCACATTGATATCACTGGCAAATTAAGTGGTAAAAATTACCTTAAGGAATATGTTATTGTTCAAATTGACGCTTTTACAAAGTATGTTTATTTGCATCATACTATAAATATTGATACTGAAAATTGTATCAAGTCCCTTAAGTCATCCATATCTTTATTTGGTGTTCCTTCTCGAGTTATTGCCGACCAGGGTAGGTGCTTTGCAAGCAAGGGTTTTCAAGATTTTTGTATTACGCAAAAAATAGAATTGCATTTAATTGCTACTGGTGCGAGTCGCGCCAACGGACAATTAGAACGGGTCATGAGCACATTGAAAAATTTATTGACTGCGGTTGAAACAAGTCAACGATCTTGGCAGGATGCTTTAGGTGAAATACAACTGGCATTGAATTCCACGACCAATCGAGTTACAAAAGCTAGTCCATTAGAATTAATGATCGGTAAAGAGGCGCGACCACTTGGTTTAACAGCAAATAGTACTGATGAATGTAAAGTTGATGTTAAAGAGTTACGAGATCAAGCTGTTAAAAATATTCAAAAAAATTTATGTTATGACAAAAAAACGGTTTGACAAAACTAAGGCCAAAATCATTCCACACAAAGTTGGAGATTACGTTTTACTTAAGAATGAGGAAAGACATCAGACTAAACTAGATCCTAAGTTCAGAGGTCCGTTTTTGGTGGTAGAGGTTTTAGAAGGAGACAGATATATTTTGAAGTATATAAGTAGTAAAAGAACATATAAGTATTCGCATGAACACTTGAGGAAGTTCCCAGAGGGACAAGTTCCTAATGAGTTAAGCATAACTGAGAATGCTAATGAGAGCCTATTAGCTGAAAATGACGTTGAAACAGACGTTAATGAAAAAAGAGAAAACAGTCAAGGCGTTGAGAGAGACGTCAATGTTGTTTTGGTCTGAGGCTATACTATATCTATTAACTGCAAGCTCAAGTGAAAAAAAAAAAAAAAAATGTAATAAATAAATCATGGCGAGTGGTGCAGGGCGTAGGGTAGTTGGCGTGTTTATTAGATATCTGTAAACTCTGTCACGAGAAAAACTTACCTCTGAAGCTTAGTTTTGGTGCATTGTAAAAGAAGAGTTAAATTAAGAAAACCTTTATTATTATATGTTGTTATATTCATTATACACCCGAGGACGTGTGATTGTCAGAAAGGCCGTGTCGGCGTATTTATATGAATTGTAAACCTTTCTATGTTGCGTTAGAAATAACTTTTATTAAAACCCGATTAAATAATAAAACGTTCCGAGTTATGGTTATGTAATTTAATAAAAGTAATTGAATTTGACATTTATGTTTAAAGAAAGAATAGAAAATAGAAATCCATATGCCGATTGTCGTGAGCTTATGCACGCTCGCACGTCTGCACTCTTCGAATGTTCACCCGTAACTAACTGTCTTTGACAGCTCGGCCTTTCCTGACATTCGTCCTCCTAGGACGTCTCATCCTCGGTACTTTCGTTTGCTTCATTATAGTCGCCTTCGAGATCTGGACTTAAACGGCACCATGGTTTCATATGGTCGCTGGAGACTACATTACAGTATCTTCGTTGTGTACGTGGTGCGTCGGGTAGATCTTCCACAACGTATCGATCATGAACTAGCTGTTTTGTGACAATATAAGGCCCCTTGAATTTCGGATCGAGTTTGTGTGTGTCACCTGTTGCGGTTGGTACATGGTCAATAACGACCAATTGTCCTTCGTTGTATACTGGTGGACTCTGATGCTTTTGGTCGTATCTTTGCTTCCATTTTTGCCTCTCGTTGCTGATATTCTGTATGGCGTTCTGTAGCTTCTCCTGTTTGTCGTCGTCATCTGACATGGATATTTCGTCGCTTAGTGCTTGTGTTAGTCGATTATCGCTGACGCATCGTAAATCGAAATTGAACACAAGTTCGTTGGGACTTATCTTTGTTGTGCTATTGTTTTGCGAGTTAATGCACCACTGGATGTTGGAAAGGGTGCTGTCCCAATCTTTGGTGGTCTTTGTTGAGCATCGAATTGCTGATAATATGGTGCGGTTGACGCGCTCTGCCTGGCCGTTTGCTCGGGGCGTTCGTACAGCTGTTTTGACGTGCTGAATCCCAAAGCGTGTCATAAATGATTCGAATTCCTTTGATGTAAAGGCAGTTCCTCGGTCAGTGGTAATCCGTAAAGGCTGCCCGAAAATTGCCATAACTTCTTGCAGCATTGATAGGACTGGTGTCGTCTTTGTGTTACGTACCGCTTTCAATATCGTGTATTTGGTGAAACCACAAACTAAAACAATGACGTATTGGTTTCCTCGTTTGCTTTTGGTGAACGGTCCGAGATGATCCATATACATTGCTCGAAATGGAATTGGTAGAACTTCGGTGAGATGCATTTGACTTTCCAGTTTGCCTCCTTTAATCTTATTTAAACAGCATTCGGGACAAGCTGCGATATAAGACTTTACGTATCGCCTCATTTGCCTAAACCAAAAATACTTTTGCAGACGTTGTAATGTTTTCTCGACTCCAAAGTGGCCAGCGTCGTCATGACAAGATTTGGTGACACGCCACCTGATAGCCTGAGGAATAACTAGTCGTCGCTCATCTTGGAAAATTCGATATAATCGACCGTTGTGAATGATGAAGTCATCCCGGAACTGAGATGCTCCATCGCCGTTTGTTTTCAAAGCTGTAACAATTGTTTTCACATGTTCATCCTGCATTTGCATTGTATAAATCCAGTCGTCGCTGTTTTCACTGGTTATAGCTAGAACTCTTTCAGCTACAGTCTCCGGCTCAGATGGAGGTAGGGTATGCGAACGGCTTAAGCAGTCGACGTGCTGCATCTTCGAGCCTTGACGATGCCTACACTCAAATTCATATTCTTGTAGGCGTAGCCACCATCTGGCTATACGTGGTGGTAATTTCGACGTTGCTTTTGTTGTCACGATCGCATTGCAGTCCGTAACTACGGTGAACTTCGTGCCTAATAGATACATTCGGAATCTGTCTAGTGTTTCCACTATGGCTAGGACTTCTAATTCATGGCTTGCATAGCGTGACTCTGCATCATTGCACTGACGGCTATAAAACGACACTGGTTTAAGACCATCAGCTTCCTCCTGCAGCAATATGCCTGACAAACCAAGGTGGCTGGCGTCCGTATGCACCTCATGTGATTTACTTGGATCGTACAAGACTAGTACTGGCTTAGACGTGATTGCTTGCTTTAGCTGGTCAAACGCTCTGTCTTGTTCTTCTGACCAAATGAAGACTGCGTCTTTCTTTAACAGCTTTGTTAGTGGTGCTGCGATGTGGCTATGCTTCTCTACAAACTTTCTGAAGAATCCGGTCAGTCCCAGAAACTGACGTACTTCTACGACATTCGATGGTTTGGGAAAATCGCTGATGCATTTCGTCTTGCCATTACCTGGACTTATGCCGGTGTCACCTACATTGTGACCTAGAAATTTGACGGTCTCGCAAAGGAAGTTACATTTGGAAGGTCTGAGTGTGAGACCACATTGACGTATCGCCTCCAAGACTTCTTTTAGCACGATCTTACCTTCGTCCACTGTTGGTGTTGCTATTATCATCTCATCGACGTAGCTGATGACTCGGTCTCGATTACATAATTTTGACGTTACTTTGGTGATCATTTCCTGGAAGTACATTGGGGCATTGACTAATCCGAATGGCATGACATTATATTCGAATAATCCATCATGAGTAAGGAAGGCAGTATATTTCTTGCTGCTTTCATCCATCGGAATCTGGTAATAGCCAGAGGTCATGTCCAATGTAGTGAAGAATTTCCCTCCAGCTAACTTAAAGAGTTGCTCTTCGACCACAGGCATTGGGAAGTTCTTACGTTCAGTGACGGCGTTCAGTGCCCTGTAATCGATGCACATTCGGCTCTCTCCGCTGGCTTTGCGTACTAAAAGTGCCGATGCAGCGTGTGGTGATGTACTTGGACGGATTTTATCGTTGACCAATAAGTTGTTTAAAATTGACGTTAATTCTCGTTGTTGCGATAGTGGAACCTGATATCGTTTTCCGACTATTGGTCCCGACTGTGTCACTTTAATTTCCATAGTGGTAGTGTTACATCTTCCCAACGTTGACACATCTTCCGCAAAGCAATCTTCATACTCATGTAACATGGACTTTACATCGTTACGTTGTGTATCATTCAGCTGATCGTTGATTTTAAACATGTTCGATTTGACTTGTAACTGTAAAGACCCATTGTCGATGACCAGCCGTTTGTTGGCTCCGCACAAAATATCTCGTCCAAGTAGTAGGTCATACCCAAGTGTATTGCCCGGTACTACGTATAAGTTTGCGTGGACATTTTCGTTATTGATCATTAACTTTACGTCGGCCTTTCGTGTAGATTCCACAGTTGAACCTCCGAAACCTTTAAAGCGCTTATATGCAGGGATGCATTGCATCGTTGGTATTACTTGTTCGCTTATTAGTGAGTGGTCGCTGCCTGTATCGACCAATGCGTCGTAAGATTTACCATTAATTGTGACGTGTTGAATTATAGGTGGCACTTGCGAAGGTTTTTTCGACTCCACAATTTCTGCTACGTTTGGCTTGGTGTTTACTCGACATTCCTTGCTGTCATGGCCCACTTTCGAGCACTTAGAACAGCGTTGTTTCTTTTGTGGTTGCGGACATTTAACAGCGATATGTCCATGTTCATTGCAGTTGAAGCACTTTACTGATCTTTGCGATTGTTCAGAGCGTCTACTGCGCATGTTAGTGCTAAACGTTGACGTTGGGTTTGGCTGTATCGAATTTGTTGACTGTACCGTTTGTAAGTTTTCTAGTGACTGTAGCAGCTCATTGCTGGTATTTAGATTCATTGCTAATAGCGTACGTGTTGTTTGTGGATCGCTTATACCATTGATCGTATAAAAGTTTATAGATGCGTCATCTAAATTACCCCGTCTTCCGAGCGTTAATATCTCGTAGTAATATTCAATCAATGTCTCGCCAGATTTTCGCTTGCGTCGGCCAAGTTCCCTGTGAATTTCCGCAGAATTTACTACACACGGAAAATCTTTCAATAGCATACTCACCAAATCAGTCCAAGACTGGAACACCGGTTGAGCATCCAGCCAGCTTTTTGCTACGCCTACGAGCTTTTGTTGTGCCGCAAAAAGTAGCAAATTGTCACTCCATAAGTATGTTCATTGCAGCTGCTCAGCCTTCGTTACAAATTGTTGTGCAGTGATTAATTTCTTCAACGGGTTAAACTGTGGTAAGATTCCAACAATGTCTTGTATTTTGTACGTGGATGCCTGCTGTGTGGTCGATTGTACATTGGATTCTCGTACTGTTTCTTGGGATGTAACAGGTTCAGCGGATGGTCGTGATGCATTTTGCGTTTGCAATGACCTTGTTAATTCCGTGATCATATCCCTCAACTCACTGATTGGTCTTTCCCAAGGTTCTTCCTGATCGATCTCATTGGCATCAATTTCATCAGAATCAAAATGTTGAATTAATGCCGCAACTTTGTGTGCTTTATTGCCTGTCGCTGAAATATTTGCGTTTCGCAATAGTTTATTTATTTGTGCCACGGTTAAAGATTCTATTTTTATTTGCATGGTGACTTTTGCTTCAGTTTTTTTTCCCTTTATTTTACAAGCCGTTGCCTAAGCAATTAACTTGTGCTTCCTTTCGTCGCCGTTGCTTGCCAAAAACTGTCCGTTCTTGTCGCTGTCTGCTTGCCACTCCAGTATTTTTCCACTTCGACCCCAAGCAAGCATGCCAACAACAACTTTCGTTTGTTTTCCCGTTAGGCAGAACAATTCTGCGTAGCGTCTGCTGCCGTTGTCCAATTCCTGTAAAGCTAGATCGCTGCGCCGTCTCTGCGTTAGCGTTGATTTGCGCCGTTTAAAACGTTGAGTAGTGTTTATGTGTATGTTCGCTTTACTGCTTCGTTTGCACCCGTAACGTTGATTGTCGTTGGCCTGTACACACATATACACATGTGACGTTGCTGCCTTGCCTTTAGCAGACTTAATTCGCTGAATTTTGCACTGTCTTTCGCTACAACAATAACGTTGCTGTTTGCTGTGAAAGACTAGCCGTTGCCAGTGCCGTTTGAAATATTTTCCGTTGAGCCAAGTACGTTGCTCCTTTTGTTAAGCTTTTCGTTTTAAGTATTTCGTTTGAGCAGAGAACGTTGCTCTATTTTGGTACATACATCTGTACGCGTTGAGGAGAAACTTCGTTTTTGTACATTCGATAGGTAGACATATATGTATGTACGTATGTCTAAAATATTTTGTAGGCCCGCGCGAATCCTACTTCTGAACTATTAAAACCCGATTAAATAATAAAACGTTCCGAGTTATGGTTATGTAATTTAATAAAAGTAATTGAATTTGACATTTATGTTTAAAGAAAGAATAGAAAATAGAAATCCATATGCCGATTGTCGTGAGCTTATGCACGCTCGCACGTCTGCACTCTTCGAATGTTCACCCGTAACTAACTGTCTTTGACACTTTGTGTATTAAATGAATTTATTTTCAATCCAAGTCTGTTGTGAAGATATTTTTCTCACTGTATCAAAGTGAACTGTGAGTTGATGATGTTGTCATGTTTGGGTTATAGGTAGTGAGGTGAAATCTGATCGTTTTACCGAGTGTGCTCCTGTCATGTTGCAAGTCAGTTAAGAAATATATAAAATTATCATTAAAGAAGAAAAGACGTTGAAACGTGCAGCAGTTCATTACGCTCAACTATGGAGAGTATTGATAACCTTGAGCAAGCACCTTCAACAAAGGAGAGTTCCCCTATTCAAATGGCGCTTTTGAACATGCGCCCGCATATGCATATTACTGTTAATGACAATTTATCTATGCCAAAAACAAAGAAAATATAGGCCTTTCTCCAATTTGGTCCTTTTTTCGATGAATTTTGAACCAAAATGAAGACATTGCTATTAACCCAGATATACCCATTAAAACTGCGTAACTATTTTAAAAGTGCTTTGCGTTTATACTTAGCAAAAACAAGAGTCAAAAGACATTGCAATTATGGATCTATGTATAAAAATGTTTTGGGAAAAATACATTTCATACAGGCCTTCACATTGGTGTTGTGGTATATGTATACACTTATAAAAAGTATCCTTTGGAACGGTACAATAAAAACAACACCGAAAACAAGCAATTGGCAAACAATGCTTATTAACACAGATTCTCTATTTTAAAGTCGAATACAAGCGAAATATAATATGTTTCAGTTAACAATTGGGAAAAATTCAACTTGCAGTGAAAATGTAACACAATAATTCAACTTTTAGAAAAAATTTACCCCCAAATGACCCCGAGGGAGTACCCTAAAACATCACGGAATGACCCCCAAACGACAATGAGGAAAGGAAGTCGCCAAAACCATTACGATATAACCACTAAATGACCCCGAGGGAGTCCCCAAAACCATTCCGAATGACCCTCAAATGACCCCGAGGGAGTGCCCAAAAACATCCCGGAATGACCTCAAAATAACCCCCAGAGGACCCCGAGGTAGTCGCCAAAGCCATCCCGGAAAGAGCACCAAATGACCCCGACGGAGTGATCAAAAACAACTCGGAACGGCCCTCCAATGACCCCGAGGGAGTCCCTAAAACTATCTCGGAATGAAGACGAGTGAATACCCAAAACCATGCCGAAATACCCCCAAAGGAGTACTCAAAATATCCCGGAACGACACCCAAATAACCGCAAAGGGAGTAACCAAAACCATCCTGGAAAGTCCCCCAAATGACCCCAAGGGAGTCCCCAAAACTATGCCGAAATGACCCCCGAAGTAGTCCCCAAAAACATCACGTAACGACTCCAAAAAGACCCCGGGAGGATCACGAGGAGTCCCCAGGGGGTAAGTGCACTATATTTTGAGCAACAACAGTGATCGAAACTAAATTGGTTGACATAATCAAGATCCTGTTAATTTGCTACCGATTTATACATCTGTTCATCTTTAACATATTCGTAAAATTTAATGAGCTTAAGGCCCGGTTTCTCAGTAAAAGTTCAACACAATTTGTAAGTTAAACTACGCTTAAACTTATTCTGCGGCTTTTCAGTCTACTTTATCTGAAGGTCAGGCTTAGGTTAACCCGTCAATTTCCAGTGTCACCTGTAGGTGACAGATTTTTTTATATTTTTTTCGAGCAGCTGGAAATTCGGTTTGTGATCTTAATATTATTGAAATGTAGAGGGCTCTTTGTAGTTTCTAATAAATAATAGTTTAAAAAAACTAAAAAAACACGCTTTTATAGCAAACCGAACTAAAAAATATAAAATAATTTTCAATTAAAAAGAGTTTATATAATACTAGGTTCAAACACACACCAAATTGGCAATTTATACTATTTGGGCAGTTTATTACGCAATTTATCATATAATAAATTGTAATAATAAATTGCCAATTTAAAAAAAAATATGTAATAAATTGTTTCAAACTGCAAATACAACCTTGCAAAGCGTGTTTATTGAGTAGATTTCAACGTCAGTTGCGCATGGCTGAACTATATGGTTGGCTCATCTCATCAGCTGATTTTATGTCTTTCATTTCACTGGAGTAGGGATTGTCAAAAGAAGATGGCAAACTCAAAACGAAACCATAACATTGAACACATTTTCTTACAACACAACAAATTTCAAAGATTTATGTTTTCATTCCATTTCATTCGCCTAATACCAACACGCACATTTTGACAGTCTGAACAAAGTATGTTCTTGCTGTAGAGATGAGCCAACCAGCTATCAAATTACTATTGTAACGAATTTGCTGCAAATCTTCTTATTTGCCCTTTTGCTAGGTTCGTATCGCTAAACTGTTGAATAAATAACTCCAATATTGAATAATGGAAAAAAAATGGCCTTTATTAAAATACTTCACAATAACACTCAAACTGTGCAACGAATAGCTTAATAACCAAACTGATAGCTTAAATGAAACTGACTTTCAAAATAATACTGCTATTGCTCGCTAGATATCGTCTTAGTCGTAACTGCTTGACAACTCAAATCAAACTGAATTACTTCTTACTCGCCTGCCCCGCTTTTATAGTTTACGCTGCATACTTCTAGGCTCTTCGATTTCCAGAACTTACTAGTTATTTCGGCTACAAAATCGCCAGCCACAACTACGTGCAAAAATTATTGCCCTCTCTTGTGACAACTGAGATAAGATATATGCATGTGTTTGTGCATTGCCGCTCCGCTGCTCGTATACGTACATATGTGTAGACGCAATTATTTATTCATTTATGTAGATACATAATGATTGAATTATTGATGTGAATGTTTGTAGTTTACAGTCTCTCGCGCATACATAGGCGCATAAGTAAATGTATCTGTGTGTGACATCTCTTTCGGCTGCCTTATATATGTGTATACATGATTTGATTATTGACGTAAATACTACTTGGCATGGCCTTAGCATCGCCTTAGTGATGGTACAGCTCAGCGATGCCAATATCCGTGACACTGCCCTCCACCTAAGTCTGATCGTCCCGATCAGACAAATTTCTCGATCTAAACGCTGCTAATCTCTCCAAATGAACCACTTTCATTTTGGTTCGTGGTTCGGTAGTGGTTTGTATGCGGTACACTACATCGTTGATCCGTTTTACAACTTTGTATGGGCCTTCCCAGTTACACGGCAATTTCGGGGACAAACCTTTTTTTCGTTGTGGGTTGTATAGCAGCACCAAATCTCCTTCCTGAAACCCTTCCGAATTAATTGCTCTATCGTACCTCGCTTTCATCTTGTCACTCATAATCTGTGCTCGTTGCCTTACCAGATCGTGTATCTCTCTCAGCTCTTCTTCTAAGACATCAGTGGATTTCTTGACATTCCTCTCCGCATCGGCATCTATCCCATACTTCAAATCAGCTGGCAGTCGAAGGTCATTGCCAAAAATTACCTTTGCAGGAGTTTGGCCCGTTGTGTCATGTACTGCCGATCGGTAGGCTATCAAGAATAATGATATGTGTGTATCCCAGTCCTTATGGTACTTGTCGACTACTTTCCTTAAATGCTACTCCAATGTTCTATTGAAACGTTCCACCATACCATCGGACTGAGGATGCAATGCAGTTGTCCGTGTTTTTCGAATGCCCAACTTCTTGCACAGTTCTTGGAACACAGCTGATTCAAAATTCCTGCCTTGGTCAGAATGTAACTCCATTGGTACACCATACCTTGCAACCCATTCGTTTTTAACCACTTCTGCTACTGTTTCTGCTTCTTCGTTTGAGATTGGGTATACCTCTGGCCATTTACTGAAATAATCCATAACCACCAGTACGTATTTGTTTCCGCGGTTGCTAGTAGGAAATGGACCTGCGACATCCATGGCGATCCTTTCAAATGGTGCACCTGAAATATACTGCTTCATCTGGCCACGACTTCGGGTTTTGGGCCCTTTCGCTCTGTTGCATACCTCGCAATTGGCAATCCACTCGGTGACCGACTGACGGCAACCAACCCAATAGAATCTCTGCTTAATTTTCTCGAGTGTCTTCGTGATTCCATACTCGATGCAAGCAACCGGATATCAATTCCAAACTGTTCCACTGTGCCCAATATGACTTCGCAATGGGACTCTCTGCTGACATATCCTCTCTGCTTGGTCTTTCGTTTCGTTCGAGCCCTTGCATAACATGTGACAGATCTGTATCTTCTAGCTGACACTTTCTTAGTTGTTCCTTGTCCCATTCATCCGTACACGTTATAGTCATTAGCCGGACATCTATAATGTCTTCTCCAGCCTCGGCCTTTGAACAGTGCTTGCATTCCAAACTACATGGTCTTCGTGACATTGCATCAGCATTTCCATGGGTACTACCTTTTCGATGCTCAATGGAAAAGTCATAGCTTTGTAGTAGCTCGATCCACCGTGCCAATTGTCCTTCCGGATTACGGAACTGCAGAAGCCATTTCAACGCTGCGTGATCTGTCCTAACACGGAATCGCTTGCCGTAGAGGTATTTGTGAAAATGTTTAATGCACTCTACCAATGCCAACAGCTCTCTCCGCGTAACACAGTAGTTCCTCTCTGGTTTTCCAATCGAACGGCTGTAATATGCAACTACCTTCTCCTGTCCATCGACCAGTTGTGATAAAACGCCTCCTATAGCATATCCACTTGCATCTGTATCTAGAATAAATGTTGCTCCTGGAATCGGATATGCTAACATTGGGGCAGTGCACAAACGCTCCTTCAATGTTTGGAAAGCCACTTCTTGCTCCTTCTTCCATTCAAAAGCTTTGTTTTTTCTTGTAAGCTCATGGAGGCTATGGGCTACGCTGGAAAAATTTGGTACAAATCGGCGGTAATATGTGCACAGCCCAAGAAAACTTCTCAATTCATGGAGGTTCTGTGGTCTTGGCCAATCCTGTACAGCCTCTATTTTTTCGTTCGCAGTGCAGATGCCCTCTGTCGTTACCTTGTGACCCAAATAATTGACTTCCTTTTTAAACAGCGCACACTTTTTGGGACTTAACTTCAGACCAGCGCCAGCTATTCTCTGGAAAACTTCCTCTAAGTTCTTAAGATGTTCATCAAAGTTCTTGCCCAATACGATGATGTCGTCAAGGTACACCAAGCATGTTTTCCAATGTAGTCCTTTCAGTACCTGATCCATGAGTCTCTCAAAAGTAGCTGGTGCATTACAAAGTCCAAAAGGCATCACTGTAAATTGCCAAAGACCATCACCGACACTGAAGGCTGTTTTCTCTTTATCTTCCTCCTTCACCTCCACTTGCCAGTAGCCGCTTTTCAAGTCCAGCGTGGAAATCCATTTCGTACCAGATAGAGAGTCCAGAGTGTCGTCAATTCTTGGCAATGGGTAGCTATCCTTTGTCGTTACGTCATTCAACTTCCGGTAGTCCACGCAAAACCTCATTTTTCCATCCTTCTTTTTTACAAGTACTACCGGTGAGCTCCATGGACTAGCTGATGGTTCGATGACGCCGCTGTCGCTCATTTCTTGAATGATTTGACTCACAACTTCCCGCTTCGCCAGTGGAACACTACGTGGAGCTTGACGGATCGGCCTCGCATCTCCAGTGTCAATTTGATGCTTCACAACGTTGGTGCGGCCTGGTTTAGAATCATCCTGGTCAAATATGTTCGCGTACTTTAGGAGCAGTTGTTTTGCCTTACTCTGAAATGCTTCCTCTAGCCCCTGTGTCCATGCCGTGATGTCATTTGAAAGATCAGTATTACTAGCTGAAACGTGTTCCTGGAGCTGTTCACAGTTAATAACTACTTCAGCCTCTTGGCATCTTCCAAAAATAGCTCCTTTAGTCAGTTTGAGTGGTGACTTGAACTCATTGAGTACTCTTACCGGAATACGTCCATCTTGTTTTGTCATAGCCAGGGTTTTTCCTACAAGTATGTTTAGTGCTGATTTGTTTGCTGCTTCGACAACCCACAATTTGTTTGTCCCACAATCTCCATCAACCTTTGCCCAGATGACTGCTTCGGATTTTGGTGGTATTCGCTGACTCTCTTCCACCAGCACTCGTTTACTGCTGTAGCCTCTCTCGTAGCCGAAATTAAGTGGCACATCCATGTTCTTATATCGCATCGTCTTGCTTTGCATATCGATCTTGATGCCTTGGTTGATTAAGAAGTCCACTCCAATTATGATTTCATCAACAATACCTGCCACTATAAAATTGTGAAGTACCGAGACGTTCCCAATTGCTACTTCACATTCTACTTCTCCAATTACCTGGGTGTCCTCTCCCGTGGCTGTACGTAATCTTGATCCAAGCAATGGTCTTATCTTCTTGTTGACTAAATCTGATCGAATGATGGAATGGGATGCACCCGTATCTACAGTCAGTAAACGTTCCTTTCCATCCACATGTCCTCCGACAGTAAGATTGCTTGACCTTCTTCCAATTTGCGAGATAGAGATTATGGGGCATTCAATTGAGGGAGCCAGCTGTCGCCCCTTGCGGCTGACTCGCTTTAGTTTAACGATTGAGTGGATTTGGAGATTTGCTCGTCTCCTTCAGCTCTGCGTTTACGGCCACCCACATTGTTGGAACTATTGGAATTGCTACTGCAATGACGTGCAATGTGACCTGGGTTACCGCACTTGAAACATTTCATAACTCCGGCATTTTTCTGTTGTGATCCCTTCAGAGCTTCCAAAATTGTATCTACCCACTCTGGCCTTTCTACTTCCACACGATGAGCTTTGTATGCTGGTTTACTCAATAATGACGCCGTTTCCTGAGTCAATGCATGGGATACCGTTTCAGAAAATGTTTGCTTTGGGTTCGCGTATGTGGCTCGCTTCGTTTCGACGTCCCTTATGCCATTTATAAAGCTCTGAATCTTCACTCTTTCCGTGTATTCCACGGGTGCATCCGCATTTGCAAGATGAGCCAATCTTTCAATGTCCGAAGCAAACTCCTGCAAAGTCTCGTTAGCTTTTTGGTAGCGGTTTTGCAATTCTATTTGAAATATCTGTTTCCTGTGTTCGCTTCCGTATCGCCGTTCTACAGCAGCCATCAATGCGTCATAACTGTTCCGTTCGTACTCTGGAATAGTCTGTAAGATTTCGGCAGCTGGTCCTTTCAATGCTACGAAGAGTGCGGCAACTTTATCTTCCACATTCCAGTTGTTCACTGCTGCGGTCTTCTCAAACTGTAGCTTAAAGACCTGGAAAGGAACAGAATCGTCAAAGGATGGTGTTTTTACCTTTGAATTACTAGTTGAGACTGCTGGGCGATTCAGTTGCAACTGCTCGATACGTCCTCTCAAAGCATCCACCTCGGCCTCGATTTTTTCTTCAAGCTGTAAAATTTTTGTATCTTGCGCCTCCAACTTCGAGGAAATACGTCCTTCTTGCTCTTCCAGTTGAGCAGAGATCTGCGATGATATCTGTGCTGAAATTTGAGCCGACATTTCGGATATCCGTGCCTCTTGTGCTTCAATCTTCGCTGTTATACGGTTCTCCTGCGATTCCAGCTGAGATGACATTTGCGACGACATTTCGGATATACGCGTTTCTTGTGCTTCCATCTTCGATGTAATCTGTGTCGACATTTCTGACATACGCGTTTCTTGTGATTCCATCTGGGATACCATATACGTCTTCTGTTCTTCTAGTTGAGATGACATATACGTTTTCTGTTCTTCTAGTTGAGATGCCAGTTGAGATGTTATATCTGTCCTTTGCGATTCCAGTTGAGAAGCCACTGTCGATGTTTGAGCAGATATTGCAGCCAAAATCATGTTCAAGTCTGTGTTCGCCATTGTCTGCGGTGTTTCTTCGATTTTTGTTATTTCCTCGCCATCAAGATGAAAGTCATACTCTTCCACATCAATTCCTTCTCCTTCCATTGCCTCTCGTAGCCGTGCCTGAAGTTCAAGTTTAACGCCGCTTGTATTCAATCCACGGCTCTCCAACTCCTTCTTTAGTTGCTGGATCTTCAATTTACTGAACTTTGCCATGTCCTTGTTGTCCTCTGGAATTTATTCAACAATTCCTCTTCTGACACCAATTGTAACGAATTTGCTGCAAATCTTCTTATTTGCCCTTTTGCTAGGTTCTTATCGCTAAACTGTTGAATAAATAACTCCAATATTGAATAATGGAAAAAAAATGGCCTTTATTAAAATACTTCACAATAACACTCAAACTGTGCAACGAATAGCTTAATAACCAAACTGATAGCTTAAATGAAACTGACTTTCAAAATAATACTGCTATTGCTCGCTAGATATCGTCTTAGTCGTAACTGCTTGACAACTCAAATCAAACTGAATTACTTCTTACTCGCCTGCCCCGCTTTTATAGTTTACGCTGCATACTTTTAGGCTCTTCGATTTCCAGAACTTACTAGTTATTTCGGCTACAAAATCGCCAGCCACAACTACGTGCAAAAATTATTGCCCTCTCTTGTGACAACTGAGATAAGATATATGCATGTGTTTGTGCATTGCCGCTCCGCTGCTCGTATACGTACATATGTGTAGACGCAATTATTTATTCGTTTATGTAGATACATAATGATTGAATTATTGATGTGAATGTTTGTAGTTTACAGTCTCTCGCGCATACATAGGCGCATAAGTAAATGCATCTGTGTGTGACATCTCTTTCGGCTGCCTTATATATGTGTATACATGATTTGATTATTGACGTAAATACTGCTTGGCATGGCCTTAGCATCGCCTTAGTGATGGTACAGCTCAGCGATGCCAATATCCGTGACACTATTGTGTAAGCTAAATCGAGTTGTATGAACAGCACTCAATTCAAATCGAAATTTCCTCAATTTATTGTTCTGTTTGAACATAGTATAACAGTAGTAGAAGGTCAAACAATCATTTATAGTTTATCACCTCAAAATAAAATTATAATAAAATTTAAGTTATTAACAGAATAATTTAATTCACAGTAAAAAGCGTGGTGGCCACCGTGGTGTGATGGTAGCGTGCTCCGCCTATCACACCGTATGTCCTGGGTTCAACTCCCGGGCAAAGCAACATCAAAATTTTAGAAATAAGATTTTTCAATTAGAAGAAAATTTTTCTAAGCGGGGTCGCCCCTCGGCAGTGTCTGGCAAGCGCTCCGATTGTATTTCTGCCATGAAAAGCTCTCAGTGAAAACTCATCTGCCTTGCAGATGCCGTTCGGAGTCGGCATAAAACATGTAGGTCCCGTCCGGCCAATTTGTAGGGAAAAATCAAGAGGAGCACGACGCAAATTTGAAGAGAAGCTCGGCCTTAGATCTCTTCGGAGGTTATCGCGCCTTACATTTATTTTATTTAAAAAGCGTGGTGTGCTTGATATTGAATGTTACAATCATTCTATTGGCAACTATCTGAGAGGAAAGATATGAAATGTAGTCAAATGCACCCCACGCTTTTTAACTGAATCAAATTATTCTGTTAATAACTTAAATTTTATTATAATTTCATTTTGAGGTGATTAACTATAAATGATTGTTTGACCATCTACTACTGTTATATAAACTCTTTTTAATTAAAAATTATTTTCTGTTTTTTAGTTCGGTTTGCTATAAAACCGTGTTTTTTTAGTTTTTTAAACTATTATTTATTTTTAATTTTTTAGTTAAAGAAATTTTAAAAGTTTTAGTCGAGAGTGATGAAACCTCGAAACGCCAGCGGTTCATGGATGACTCCAACCCCACGGCACCGAAAAGGGCCAAGACGCAGGGAGGCTGGACACGGTCTTTCGCCGAAATTGCCAGATTGCTTGCATTATAGACGAGAGCAGCGAAGATGGCAGGATCCCGAAACAACAGTGGAAGTGGATCGATGCCGCGCTCGCTACGGTGGCCGTTAAGGTTAAGAAAGACAACCCTGGTCCACCGCCATCTTACACCGATGCAGAGTGATTCCAGGCCAATGTCAAGCTAATTGCCTGTGATGACGCCAGGTCGGTAAACCTCTATAGGGCCGCCGTCACGCTAATAGGGGTGGTATATCCGGGCGCGCGCCTCAAGGTAGTGGAGGCATGTGATATCCCCTCACGACCAAGGGCTAGAGCCTGGGTTCCAGTGACGCCAACGGACCCAGCTGACATCCTGGAGCTGCTCCAGGAGTACAACCCGCCACAGGTATGGAAGTCCACCAGGATAAAACCGAGCTTGTTCTCTTCACGAGGAGGTACAAAGTACCAAATCTTACACCGCCAAGAATTGGGGGTACGTTCTTAGCGTTTAGCGATCAAGTCAAGTATTTGGGAGTCATTCTGGATAGGAAGCTATTATGGAGTGGCCATATAGTGGAGCGATCCAAGAAGGCAGCAGCAGAGCTGCTCACCTGCAAGAGGGCAATTGGCACCTCCTTGGGATTCTCCCCTAAGGTGACCTACTGGATTTACACAACTATTGTGCGCCCGATTCTTCTTTATGGTGCCTTGGTCTGGTGGCCTGCACTAGCTAAAAGTACCTATTTTAAAATGTTTCAAAAGGTGCAACGGAGTTCGGAGCTCTGCATTACCGGGGCTCTCGGCTCCACTCCAGATTCCGTTACATACATACATGGATATATAGATAGATACAGGCCAAGCTAATAAAAGCGTGTGAAAAAGGGCTCCAGTAAGCTCTTTCGTAGATGTGCCATGCATCCACTTCTATCATTAATAAAGGAATGCGTTTTTCGCATTATGTGCAAGGTTTCAAATCTGTGGCCATTTGGGGTGGTCATAAGTTCAATTGACCTTATGTCCGTTAACCTTATGTCAGCCCACCATCACATGATTGCATTGTCATCGAGCCTTGATACGTGTGCAATGTTTCATTCAAACTTATGGCCATTCAAAGTGGTAATAAGGTCAATTGACCTTATGGCCGTTGACCTTATGTCACCACACCATCACATTAATGCATTTTCATCGAGCCTTGATACGTGTGCAAAGTTTCAATAAAACTTATGGTCATTCAGAGTGGTACGCACCATGACATTAATGCATTGTCATCTAGCCTTGATACATGCGCAAAGTTTCAATCAAACTTATGGCCATTCAAAGTGGTAATAACGCCAATTGACCTTATGGCCGCTGACCTTATGTCACCGCACCATAACATTAATGCATTGTCATCGAGCATTGATACGTGTGCAAAGTTTCAATCAAACTTATGGCCATTCAAAGTGGTAATAAGGCCAATTGAACTTATGGCCGTTGACCTTATGTCACCGCACCATAACATTAATGCATTGTCATCGAGCATTGATACGTGTGCAAAGTTTCAATCAAACTTATGGCCATTCAAAGTGGTAATAAGGCCAATTGACCTTATGGCCGTTGAACTTATGTCACCACACCACCACATTAATACATTGTCATCGGTCCTTGATACGTATGCAAAGTTTCAAATTAATCAGACTTTTAGAAACCGGTGAAAATTAAGCTGAAAGACTCCGTTACATACAGGCCAAGCTAATAAAAGCGTGTTAATAAAAATGTATGTCAACACTAGCTATGCGTAATCTGTCAAAACCGTTAACTTGTTTCGCGCGAACTTGGAGTTTTCTTGCTTTTTGTGATTTGTTACGATATAAATTGATATAAAAATGCCCAGACCGTAAGTATTGATTTTTTTCTTATTGCATGTGATAAATAAATAAATAAAGTATATTATACATGCATTATGGTATAAAAATAGTGCATACTATTTTCGTTACATAGCTCAAAATATGTGGTGTCACCTGGGGGTGACATGGCATTGTAAGACCATTTTTTATTGTTTATTGTACTTGTGGAAGTGAGATTTTAGTGCTTGTTTTCGTCTCGTAGATTGACCTTGGATGGATTTATCGAAGAGTTGAATGCCGAAGAAGACCCAGGTGATATAATTATATTTCCTCCTGATGATGGCGCGTTAACAGACGAAGACAATGGAGATGAAGACGATGCTGATATTCACACACACTCTCAATGTAAAATCCGCAGTATACATTGCAATATTGCTACTTACCGGATACTTGCGACCAAAATATTTGAGAATGTTCTGGGAAGTGAGCAGTGACACCAACAATACGCTGGTATCTGCAAGCATGCGGCGAAATAGATTTTTCGATATTCAGCAATATCTTCATCTTTGTGACAGTACGTCTTTACCGCCCAACGATAAATTTGCGAAAGTTCGCGAGTATTTCACAAAATTGAACGGAAATTTCTGTAGGAATTTTGAAAAAGCAGGTACATCACATATTTCCATTGATGAAACTATAGTACGAGTGACGTAAGGTCTGCCGGTGAAGCCGAAGAACACAAAGAAATGGACTGTTCCCAGCGACGCACAGTGGCGCCTCTGCCGTTAAAGCATGGCAAAAATCAAAAAAATCATTAAAACGTTCGCTAAATCTAATACATGTTTCAATACAATTTTCAACATTGGGAAAAATTTGAAATTTTTCTTCTTTTTCGTTGTATTTAAAATGGTTTTGTGAGTAAAGAGAGCGGCCGGTTGTCGTTTTCTTGTATAGCTATTAAAGATAATTAAATTTAGGATTCAAACAAAGATTGTTATTTTTTTTGGTAAAAGTTGGCGGATATACCTGTTTTTCGAAATGCCTATTTTTAGGCCCTTTTTAAAACTTTGATGGAAAAAATAAAAAAATGTTAAAATATGTGCTCCGTCAAATTAACAGTAGTTATTTGTGAAATATTCAGTTACCTAAATTCATAAAGTCTACCTGCGTCCAGCTGCAACTTCACTTTTTACATCAAATAAAGTTAAACAACCTTGGGCATAAATACGCGCCAGAGCAGGTATATATAGTTCAGTACGGCCGTAAGGTCGTTTTTGTTATTGGAACTTGTTAACAACATACGTTTGTTTAGTTACGAATTGTATACCTGAAATTAATTTGAATAATTTGTGTATATAAAGCTATCCATCATACAATGCACATTATCATTCGTCTTTTGGAGATTAAGGAACTAAGTATTCTGTTTACTTAAATAAAGTGAATAGTATTTTTAAATATTGTTGACAGATTAATATTTAGTCAGAAACACTCGAAGCCAATTCTGATATGTATCAAGAAAACTCGAAACTATTTGCGGTGTTTAAATCTACAAAGTCAAGACGGGACTTCGTTGAGGCTATTATGAGAGAATTGGCGAGTGAAACAAGCATTCAAGGAAAAGAAGGCCTGGAAGAAAAAATGGTTTACAATACATTATGATAGAAAGAAAATGGAAGAACGTCTATCGTAACAATTCAAAATTTCTAAGTAAGCATGAAAAGTGGCTACCTGACAAAACTTTTTTGGATGAAGAAACGCCTAGCACGTCAATCAATCCAACTAGAGGGAGACCAACAAAACCCATAGAAGAGTGTTCTACCTACACAAGGAAAAGGAAGCTGTCTGATACCACAAAAGCTATGGCCACGACTCATCTTTCAGAAGCACTGGCTATTAAATATAAAAAAGACGAAGCAAACGTGAAGTCTCATATAACGGAAGCAGTCGCGGTAGCAAGTCCAGTGCGACTGATGAGGATCAAAAACAGCATTCCCACACCACCAAATGCGTTACCTAGGAAATACACTCCCGAAGAAGCTTTGGCGCTGTTTATAGATATCGCTTTAACGAAGAAAAAATATATTATATTGCGTAAGTCATTATTGCAACGTAATGCCGATATTTTACCTGGATACAAAAAAATTACTCAAGCCAAGAAAGAAGCAGTTCCTCTAAGTCCCAAAATAACCGAAGTATCAGCTGAAATTGAGCTACAAAACCTAATGGATCATACGTCTACATGACTCCTTCAAAGTTTTACTGAAGAAAAGTTGAAATCACTGCCAAAGGAGCTAGCATTGATAACTAAGTGGGGCTGTGATGGATCATCAGGACAAAGCGCATATAAACAAAGAATAAATGTAGACGATGAAACAATTACAGATAGTAGTATGTTTGTGGCTTCTATTGTTCCATTACGACTAAAAGATGAAGCTTCAGAATATTGGAAAAATCCACGTCCGTCATCAACTATATGTGCCGCCCGATATTATTTAAATACGAGAAGGAGTCTTCGGAACTCATAAAAGCTACAGTGAGTGATATAAAAAATCAAATTGCCAAATTAGAACCAACAATAATTGAAATTGAAGAGGGGAATGCTATTACAATAAAGCACGATTTTCTTCTAACAATGGTCGATGGAAAAGTTTTGAGCTTAATAACAAATACGACATCTACAATGAAATGTCCAATTTGTAAGAAGAGCCAAAAGGACTTTGAAAATCTTAATTATTCAATAACTGACGAACTAAATTATGAGTATGGAATATCTCCTTTGCATGCTAGGATAAGACGTATGGAATTTGTTTCGAAGCTGGCTTATACACTACCACAACAAGGAAAAGTTTTCGACGACAATACAACATGTAAGGAGAAACAAAACTGGAGAAAAAAAAGAATTCAGGATGCATTCTATAAAGAGATTGGCCTTAGAGTTGACTGTCCAAAGTATGGATACGGGAATACAAATGATGGTAACTCCTCAAGAAGATTTTGTGAAAACGATGAAGTGACTGCTCGCATAACAGGAGTTAATAGAGATATTGCGAAAAGATTGGGAGTAATTTTAAATATTTTAAACTGCCACGAACCAGTTAATGGACCCAAATTTGGAGAATATGCATCTAAAACTACAGAGATGCTGCATCAAAAGTATCCTGAGAAGAAACTTGCACCAACGGTATATACAATTTTAGCACATGGAAAAGATTTAAAAGAGTACCAGTGCTTACCATTAGGAGAATTGTCTGAAGAAGCTCAAGAATCTAAGAACAAGGACTACAAAAGATATAGATGTATGAACACCTGCAAAGTATCACGAGTTAGATAAAACGAAGACCTTTTCAACATGTTAGCTATCTCTTCTGATCCAGTCATATCATTTATGAGATATGTAAGAACACAAAAAGATCTTACAGATGCGTATAGCTCAGAAATGGTTGCTTTGTTAGATATATGTTCCAGTGACGATGACTATGTTAAGATAAAATAAGTTTCTCATTTCTTATCACAACAATGAAAAACATATTTACTAATCAATTTTGTTACTTTATTGAAAAATAAGATATCTATGTACAAGTTAATTTTTTAGTATCTAAATTTTACCAAATTTATTTTAAAGCTTAGGCATTTCACCTTCAAACGAGTATTCAATTTTTATAGAAATCAATACGTCTATCGAGTTCGGTACAAATTGGTAAAGCGGTTACTAAGATCAAACTTTTTAGCATAAATGGGCAGTGCCACTCCCCTTTTCCAAAACTCGTTGGCTGTTTAATCTTGAGCTCAAATAAAATTTCATTGAACCACTTTCAATAACTTTTAGTTATTAATAAAATGGCGGCCACCGTGGTGTGATGGTAGCGTGCTCCGCCTGCCACACCGTATGCCCTGGGTTCACACCCCGGGAAAAGCAACATCAAAATTTTAGAAATAAGGTTTTTCAATTCGAAGAAAATTTTTCTAAGCGGGGTCGCCCCTCGGCAGTGTTTGGCAAGCGCTCCGGGTGTATTTCTGCCATGAAAAGCTCTCAGTGAAAACTCATCTGCCTTGCAGATGCCGTTCGGAATCGGCATAAAACATGATGTAGGTCCCGTCCGGCCAATTCGTAGGGAAAATCAAAAGGGGCACGACGCAAATTTGAAGAGAAGCTCGGCCTTAGATCTCTTCGGAGGTTATCGCGCCTTACATTTATTTTTTTATTTTTATATTAATAAAATACATATTTGGCTTGTAAATTAAAAAAAAAAACATGTAAAATTTTACGATGAATTTTGAAGCACCTTGTTATTGTGGCACCAAAAACGGAAATTTGAGTTTTATAAGAGTATTGCCATTTAAAAGAAACAATACGTCTATAGATTTTTGTAGTTATTGATTACGTGACTACTTAGATACAACCTTTTATCATAACTGGGAAATGCCACGCTATCTTATCAAAATCGTTATCTTATTTAATGCTTAAATACGTCATTATAAGACAAATCTCATTTTATTTTTGCATTTTTCTAAAAATTTTGGAGTTTGACGAATTTTTTTGAAGTACCCTGTATCTGTGACATCTGAGCTTTCACACAATAAAACTTCAAATAATTAGCTTTCATTTGCATTTTAAATTTTTAAAATATCTTTATTGGTTCAAAAGTTATGATTTTTGCAAAGAAAAAACTCAAAAGGCGGCCACTGTGCGACGATGCGGACATTGTCACCAACGTACACGGAAAATGTGTTCGAAGTGTAATATCGGTTTGCACGTAAAGTGTTGGTACATTTTCCATTATCAATGAAGCGTTTTGTTTACTGCATAGTTCCGTAAGTCATTCAATTGTTTGATTGTTTATAGATAAATATTTTAATAAAAAAAACAATGCTTTCCTTCAATAGATATAAAAGAAAAATATGTTCAAATATATTACACAATGCCCAGTGTCACCTATAGGTGACCCCCCTTAAAAAAGGGGAGGTTAGCCATACAAATTTTATGTGTTTTTTTTGGGTATACTATTTACAGCTATTTCATTCAGTTATTAAGGGGCCGATATGGCAAGGTTAAACTCTAGTTATACTATCAACTATTTGCGTTCGTTCGAAATGTCGTCGAATATATCCAACAAGCATTTAGGCTTGAGTACCTTGTAGAACTCATGTTGATAACTGTATACTTCTAAAATATCAAAAGTTGTTTCGAAACAGTGGCTCGACTCGAGAATCATAGTTTACTCACAAAAGAAGGAATTTTTTATAAAGCAAACAATTATGTTAAGTTGAAAAAATTTACTTCCCAAATTGTGGTTCTCTAACTTGACCCAAATGTAAGATTCCAAACTACAGTATTTTCACGAAAATAAAATAAAATATGTACAATTCATTTTTAATTCCTCACACTTCAGGGCTGCTACCAACCACGTGTTTATTTTTCACAATAAACAAATGTTAGTTTTAGTGGTACCATCTTGGAGATTTTGTTTCAACTCCACCTCAACTCGATATCCAGTCTAGGATATCAACTGGAGAAATGTGTTGAATATTCATTTGAGAACAGTACATTTCTCAAAATCTCTCGTAAGTTGGACAATAATTAATAAAATAATATTAGTGACGTTGGAGATCAACTCGTAAACTTTTAATTTTACAAAATTTCTCAAAGGTTGGATAGTAATTGGAGCATGAAGTTGGATATCAACTCAACAACTATATGGTTTTAGAATAATTAAATAATGATGTTGGATATCACTTCCGGAACTATATATATAATTTCGCTGGAGGATTTTTTTCCATGTTTGTTGGGTAAACAAAATCCAGCTGCTACCGTATCTACAAATTATTTAGATAATAATAAAAACCAATGCTGCCGCACAAAAAAGCACACCCCAAAGGCAGCGTTAAACTGCGACTGAATAACTGCTCAGTAGTTTAACTGGAGTTTAAATTTGACTAGAGTTTAAGCAAACTTAGTTTGCTTAACCAAATACTGAAAAACCGGGCCTAAAAAGGGCAACAAAAAAGACAAAATTAATTATAGTCTACATAACCCTTTGCTGTCTTCTATTTCAAAGGTTTTTGAGAAACTGACGAAAGAGAGGATTCTTTCGTCTCTGGAAAATAAAAACGTTTTTACTTAATAAAAACTTTTATTCAAGCTCTAGGCCACAAAAATATATATATATATATATGTACTATCAGACCCGGCAGACGTTGTTCTGCCCTAAATTTGGCCCATCTGCATACATTTTAATAAGGTTTTTCCGTCTAACTCTGCCCTGCCCCTCTACACTTTTTCCTAATCTTTTTATTCACTCCTCCCTCCGTCTTTTTCGCTTCATCTCCATCTTCGTCTCATTCTATCTCTTTCTCAGTCTCCGTCTCTCTTTTCTCTTCTCTCAAGTTTTTCTCCTTCTTCTTCATCTCTTATTGTCAGTCCCAGAGGGTGGTATGTATTTTGTTCCAGTCCCATTCCGAGCCTCAATCCCAGTCCCACTCCGAGTCTCAGTCTCAGTCCCAGTTCCAGTCCTAATCCCAGTCCCAGTCCGTCTCTGGTATACTTCCCGGAAAAAAGCACCGTGAATACTAATATAGGCAAATTTATATATGAAATTTCAGGCAAATCGAATAGGACGTATATAAATAGGTACGTGGGTATTATTAATTATTGTCTTTATTTCGGCTTCGCATGCATATTTATCAGTTTTGCCAGGTTAATGCGACTAAATCGAATATCACAATGAACTTTAGAGCCCTCATCAACAGTTTTCATTTGATATCCATATTGTATAAACACATTCTAGGGGTACCCGGGTCCACGTTTTGGGCTATATTTCGAGACCCCAGCCTCCCAGTTGTATGAAAATTATCCTGTACTATAGCACTCATCAACAGCTTTCATTTGATATCCATATTGTATAAACACATTCTAGGGTTACCCGGGTCCACGTTTTGGGATATATCTCGAGACCCTAGCCTCCCAGTTGTATGAAAATTATCCTGTACTATAGCACTCATCAACAGTTTTCATTTTATATCCATATTGTATAAACACATTCTAGGGGTACCCGGGTCCACGTTTTGGGCTATATTTCGAGACCCCAGCCTCCCAGTTGTATGAAAATTATCCTGTACTATAGCACTCATCAACAGCTTTCATTTGATATCCATATTGTATAAACACATTCTAGGGGTACCCGGGTCCACGTTTTGGGCTATATCTCGAGACCCTAGCCTCCCAGTTGTATGAAAATTATCCTGTACTATAGCACTCATCAACAGTTTTCATTTGATATCCATATTGTATAAACACATTCTAGGGGTACCCGGGTCCACGTTTTGGGATATATCTCGAGACCCTAGCCTCCCAGTTGTATGAAAATTATCCTGTACTATAGCACTCATCAACAGTTTTCATTTGATATCCATATTGTATAAACACATTCTAGGGGTACCCGGGTCCACGTTATGGGCTATATCCGGCGACCCTAGCCTCCCAGTTGTATGAAAATTATCCTGTACTATAGCACTCATCAACAGCTTTCATTTGATATCCATATTGTATAAACACATTCTAGGGGTACCCGGGTCCACGTTTTGGGCTATATCTCGAGACCCTAGCCTCCCAGTTGTATGAAAATTATCCTGTACTATAGCACTCATCAACAGTTTTCATTTGATATCCATATTGTATAAACACATTCTAGGGGTACCCGGGTCCACGTTTTGAGCTATATCTCGAGACCCCAGTTGTATGAAAATTATCCTGTACTATAGCACTCATCAACAGTTTTCATTTGATATCCATATTGTATAAACACATTCTAGGGGTACCCGGGTCCACGTTTTGGGCTATATCTCGAGACCCTAGCCTCCCAGTTGTATGAAAATTATCCTGTACTATAGCACTCATCAACAGTTTTCATTTGATATCCATATTGTATAAACACATTCTAGGGGTACCCGGGTCCACGTTTTGGGATATATCTCGAGACCCTAGCCTCCCAGTTGTATGAAAATTATCCTGTACTATAGCACTCATCAACAGCTTTCATTTGATATCCATATTGTATAAACACATTCTAGGGGACCCGGGTCCACGTTTTGGGCTATATTTCGAGACCCCAGCCTCCCAGTTGTATGAAAATTATCCTGTACTATAGCACTCATCAACAGCTTTCATTTGATATCCATATTGTATAAACACATTCTAGGAGTACCCGGGTCCACGTTTTGGGCTATATCTCGAGACCCTAGCCTCCCAGTTGTATGAAAATTATCCTGTACTATAGCACTCATCAACAGTTTTCATTTGATATCCATATTGTATAAACACATTCTAGGGGTACCCGGGTCCACGTTTTGCGATATATCTCGAGACCCTAGCCTCCCAGTTGTATGAAAATTATCCTGTACTATAGCACTCATCAACAGTTTTCATTTGATATCCATATTGTATAAACACATTCTAGGGGTACCCGGGTCCACGTTTTGGGATATATCTCGAGACCATAGCCTCCCAGTTGTATGAAAATTATCCTGTACTATAGCACTCATCAACAGTTTTCATTTGATAGCCATATTGTATAAGCACATTCTAGGGGTACCCGGGTCCACGTTTTGGGCTATATCTAGAGACCCTAGCCTCCCAGTTGTATGAAAATTATCCTGTACTATAGCACTCATCAACAGCTTTCATTTGATATCCATATTGTATAAACACATTCTAGGGGACCCGGGTTGGGCTGAGCTCAGGCCAAGGGGGTCACTGCTGGCGGACAGTGAACGGCCTATTAATTAGGTTAGCTGCGAATATCAAATAAGCAGCCCTCGACCAAGAGCGGCTGGTGAGGAGGGTTTGGCTTAAAAGGCCTAACGCACCCTGAGAACCTCCAGTGACAGGGCGAGTAGATGCCGCCCTGAATTAAGCATCCACAGCCTAGTGCGGGGTTGCTTCGAGGGAATACCTACCCAAGATAGGGAGGCAACTATACGACGTGGGATACACACTCAGGAAGGTAAAGAGGTAAATTATTTGTAAATTTAAGGTGATTGTCACATTAAGACTGAGCCCAGTAAGGTCTTAGTTAAGGTATACTGGAATCAACGACTCGGATATGTTTGTTAAGGGCTGGCGAATGTGGCATTCGGAAATCTCAGTACACGGCTTGACACACCGTCGAAATGACTTTCCGGTTAATGTCCCATTCGTCTCCGTCCCGTTAAAACCCTGGCAGGCCTTGGGGTACGTTCAAAGTCCGTCATCATTAAGTTGGTGGTGCAGGTTCGGTTGAGATCCTCCCGATTAATACTCATCTGGCTCTGAACGCAGTCTTCATGAGGGACTGCGTCAACCTTCACGTGGCCTCCCTGCCTTCGCATAGACAACCACGGGATCTATATAGGTAACTGCACACTCGGACCAAGATAGCGGCCTCAAGTGGGGACCCAATTAAATAAATGATGAGCAACAACAATACTAAAATAAAAAACCAAACACAGGAGAATGAAATGGCGTTCAATCCATTTGTAGGAAGGAAGCTAGCTCGCTCTCCAGAAGGGCGTGGCCCATCGGCTGGGTGCCTTAACATTTCGTCGCAAGTGGTAACGAAACCCAAAGGAGCGGAGGCCGAAAGCAAGCAAGGAGCGTTGTCGCCGGGTGCTACACCGAAGCTTTGCAAAAAGAACTCCGACAGCAAGGCTCAAACGGGCACACCATTATTAAGTGAGCTAATTAAGCAGGCGTCAGCTGCGTTAAATCAGCAAAACCCCCCTGGAGAGAAAAAGATGACCAAGCTAGGCAAGGCGATTGAGGACTTGATGCAGTTCTTCATAGGGCGTAATAATATACACGCGGAAATCAAGCGCTTGGCCTCCGTAATAAAAGTGCTGTACATCGAGTCGGCCCTAGAGGTAAAGAATTTAGAACATAAATTGCGTGCAAGCGAATGCGCCAAGGATAGAAGTCCATCACCCCCCGGAAAGCGACCGAGGAATAATTCGTACTCGACCAAGGAGAACAACGTGGTAAAACCCACTACTACTCTAAAAGATGTCTTACCAGGGCACGTGGGTGGACACAAACGACGGCAAGAAACGCAAGAGAAGACGGAGCGGAAAGAGGAAACTGCAGCCCAAAAGACGGGAGAGTGGCAGTTAGCCAAAAAGAAGAGCAAGAAAAAATCACTTAAGGCTAGGCCGGATGCAATCATCATTTCCAAGGCGGGGGATGCGACGTACGCCGACATATTGCGTAAAGTGAGAAGATGCGACGAATTAAAATCCCTGGGTGATGACGTCAAAACGATTAGAAGAACGGCGAAAGGAGAGCTGTTACTAGAGCTGAAAAAATCGCAAGATGGGAAAACAAGCGCGTACCAAGCAGAAATTGAAGCGGTACTAAAGGACTCGGCTAAAGTTATAACAAAGTCCCAAATGGTCACGCTACAGTGCAGAGATCTCGATGAGATTACTACGCCCGAGGAGATTTGCAACGCCCTCCACCAGCAATGCAACATCAAACTACCAGATGTGGCTGCCATAAAAAGCATACGCACAGGGTACAGTGGCACGAAGTCGGCACTTATAAGCCTTACAGCGGATGATGCCAAGGCGGTTCTTAATACGCAAAGAATCCGGGTAGGATGGGTTTCCTGCCGAATTAGAGAGCTCAAGCAAGAAAAACGCTGTTATAGGTGCTGGGGCTACGGGCATATAGCTCAGAAATGTAAGGAGACTGTAGATAGGTCTAGCCTATGCAGGAAATGCGACCAGGAAGGTCATAAGGCTGCAAGTTGCGAAAATGCACCGAAATGCGCGCTATGTGGGGGACAACATTCAGCAGGCAGTTTTAAATGCCCACAACGAGAGGGCAGCAAAATGACTGTCTCATGAGGGTATTGCAGCTCAATTTAAACCATTGCGAGGCAGCCCAAGAGCTATTATTCCAAACAGTCTATGAAGGAGGATATGACATAGTGGTACTCTCTGAACAATACAAAAATCGCCAGGAGCAGGGTTGGCTCTCAGATTCAGCAGGGAAAGCCTCAATTTGGGCACCAGGGAAATTTCTCCCACAGGAAATTATGACGCCAACGGCAGCAGGTTTCACGTGGGCAAAAATCAACGGTATATACGTCTTCAGTTGCTATGCCCCTCCGAGCATGACCATCGCCGAGTTCGAAGACATGATATACGGGATCACCATTGAAGCACGAGGTAAACACCCGCTTTTAGTGTGTGGAGACTTCAATGCATGGTCATCTGTGTGGGGAAGTAGACGAACCAACGAAAGAGGGAGAGTTCTCCTCGAAAGTCTTACTTCTTTGAGGCTAGAACTCCTAAATGAACCAGGGATATATACCTTCGATACAGGTACCAGACGATCCATTATAGATTTCACCTTCGCTAGCAGCGAAATAGCAAGACGAGCAAAATGGTCCATAAGCAACGTCTACACACACAGCGACCATAAAGCTATTAGCGTAGAGCTGCTCGAAACTCCACGAACGGTAGCAGCAAGACATCGACAAAGTAGGAAATGGAAACAGCACCTTTTCGACCCACAAATATTTGACATTATCTGGAAGGACGCCATAGTACGAGAATCGCATGCGGAAGACCAGTCGGTTCAAATCACTAAGTTGCTATGTATGGCATGTGATGCTGCCATGCCCAGAAGTCGCGGAAAAGCACAGCGCACTCCGGTATATTGGTGGAATGACGAAATTGCGGAAGAGCGTAGAAAATGCCACAAAGCACGAAGAATAGCGCAGTGCCCTCTGCTCATCACCACGATATGCAGAGCTACACAGCACCTATGTCGCACAAAGAAAGGCACTTAAAAATGACATAAAAAAGAGCAAGAAGTTATGCTTTAGGGAACTGCTGGATAATGTCGACCTAGATCCTTGGGGATCAGCCTACAGAACTGTGATGGCCAAAGTTAAAGGACCGATATCACAGCAACCTACGTGCCCGATACTGATGAATATTATTGTTGAAACACTTTTCCCGGCGCAAGATCGCTGGACTTATCCAAGCGAGGATCTAGAAAGTACGGAAATTCCGCAAATTACAGAGCAAGAGGCGCTGGACGCTGCAAAAAGAGTTGCTGATAACAAATCCCCAGGACCCGACGAAGTACCAAACATAGCCCTTAAAGCCGCGATTACAACTAGGGCTACATTATTTACTGATCTTTTTAATGCCTGTATGCAAGAAGGCGTGTTCCCTCGCCCGTGGAAACGACAAAGACTTGTCCTATTGCTGAAACGTGGTAAACAGCCGGACCAACCATCCTCATATAGGCCACTTTGTATGCTGGATTCCCTAGGGAAGATTTTCGAGCGTATAATTAGTGAGCGCCTACAGCTGACTCTAGAAAGACCAGGTGGCTTATCGAATAGTCAATATGGATTTCGCAAATCAAGATCCACCGTAGATGCAATACAAACAGTCGTCAATATAGCTAGAGAAGCTATCTCTGGAGGCCAAAATAAAAGGAAGTTCTGTGCACTGATTATGTTGGACATCAAGAATGCCTTTAACACTGCGAACTGGATGCAGATAATGGCAGCGCTGCAAAGCTTCGGCACTCCAGCTTACTTACGCAGAATTATAGGTAGCTATCTTAAAGACAGAGTACTTCTTTTTGACACGGATCAAGGAGCTAAAGAGTACAAAATCACAGGAGGCGTCCCACAGGGATCTGTTCTCGGTCCAACGCTTTGGAATGTAATGTATGACGGGGTGCTAAAGATTGATCTACCAGAAAACACGCAAATTGTGGGATATGCTGATGATATTGCAGTGGTAGTAGTGGCCAAGAAACTGGACCTGCTTCAAGCATTATGTAATGACGCCGTAGCAAGAATAAAGGAATGGCTGACCAATACAGGACTGGAGTTGGCTAGCCAAAAGACGGAAGTGTTATTAGTAAGCTCCAAACGGTCGGCGAACGAGTTAGTCTTAACTGTCGGGGATCATCAAATCACCTCAAAGGATTCCTTAAAATACTTAGGAGTGCACATTGACTCTAAGTTAACTTTCAAAGAGCACTTCAGAGCGGTGGGGGAGAAAATTACCAAAGTTAATGGATCACTTATGCGAATAATGCCTAACATTGGTGGTCCGAGCGAAGCTATACGTCAGCTATTGTCCACAGTAACCAGCTCAATAATACTATACGCAGCACCAGTGTGGTATGGATCTAAACAGACCCATCAAAAATATATATTAGCAGCGTACCGACTTGCTTCTTTAAGAATAGCAAGTGCTTATCGGACGGTGTCCGACGACGCGATCCTGGTTCTAACCCGGAAAATCCCAGTGGACTTACTGGCAAGCGAAATGGCCGATCTGTATAACACTAATATCGAGCGACCATCTGAAGAAGACAAGAAAAGAGCAAGGACACAAACAATAGCTAAGTGGCAAGAACGGTGGGAGGCCTCGAGTAAAGGGCGTTGGACTTTCACACTAGTTTGGAACGTAGCTCAATGGAATGAGCGGAAGCACGGCGAACTGAACTACCATCTCACGCAAAAAATGAGTGGACATGGCGGTTTCAAAGAGTATTTATGGAAGCGTAGGATAGAGGAAGATCCTCATTGCCCAATGTGTACCACAGAGTTAGAAAACGCAGAACACGTCATGTTCTACTGCCCCCGTTTCCACGAAGAAAGACTCACCTTGCATGGAGTCTTTGGGGAGGAACCTACCACGAGAAATTTAGTTTCACATATGTGCAGCAGGAAAGAATGCTGGACTGCAGTGAGCAAAATGGCATTTATAGTAATGACACGCCTCATGGATGTTGAGAGGGAGCGCAGAGAAATGCGCATGCGAAGCAGTGGTGATTAAATGGACACTCAGAGCAAATAGCGGGAACCTGGACGCAGGGACAACAGTAGGCTCTTAAAAAATGAGAAATATGGAACGCCACCCTGAAGTAATGCGAAAGTGGTGCCGGGGTGGGCGACGGTTCCAGAACGGGGCTGTTTTTTAGTCTACGGACACACGGTTGCTGCGACGGCAGCAATTATGGTGCATTAGGCATTTTTCAGCCTCCCCGCAAAAAAAAAAAAAAAAAAAAAAAAAAAAAAAAAAAAAAAAAAAGGGGACCCGGGTCCACGTTTTGGGCTATATTTCGAGACCCCAGCCTCCTAGTTGTATGAAAATTATACTGTACTATAGCACTCATCAACAGTTTTCATTTGATATCCATATTGTATAAACACATTCTAAGGGTACCCGGGTCCACGTTATGGGCTATATCCGGCGACCCTAGGCTCCCAGTTGTATGAAAATTATCCTGTACTATAGCACTCATCAACAGTTTTTATTTGATATCCATATTTTATAAACACATTCTAGGGGTACCCGTACTATAGCACTCATCAACAGCTTTCATTTCATGATATCGTACAAACACATTCTAGAGTCACCCCTGGTCCACCTTTATTGCGATATCCCTAAATGGCGTCCACCTATAGAACTATGGCCCACTCCCTTTTAAAATACTCTTTAAATCATTTTTGATTGTTTTTGTTTTAGTTCAATACCTAATACAAAATGCCGTGTATTTGTGGAAATAGGGTCGATCGCGGTCAACCTAAAATTCAATGCGCTAAGTGCAGTGAATTTTTTCATTTGCATTGTACCGGTGTTTTGCCTACTGATCTCGAATATTTGAGTGAAACCAATAGTGCTTTCTATTGCAAGGTTTGTGCATGTTAACGACGTCGCTCTATTCGCTCGCCACCCCCACTGTTAGTACTACATCAACAATAAATACAACTGAAAATACAGTAATTGATTTGTCTGCGCTGTGCAATGACTCAATTGTCGATACTGTAAACAATGATAATGAGCGAAGTGTTGTTAATAATGTTAATATTGAACAAACACTAGCAGACTAATTCTAAATATTCTCGCGGAATTTTGTTCTCGCGGATTTTTTTATTCCCGCGGAAAAATTCCTCCAATTCTTTTCTCCTAGGGAGAAGAAAAATTGGGGAATAGGAATTTCAAATTTCGAAGTCAGCTGTTTTGTCAATTGAAATTTCGTTGCGTATTTCTTATTTTGTTTAAAAAATTGAAAAGTATAATTATTGTTGCGAGTTTGTTTGAAATTAAGAAATAAGGTATAAACAATGCACATTATTGCATTTCATGTGGTATACACTGAAATGAGTAATGAATTGGTGCCACAGCAACATCAACAGAGGAGCATAAGAAGAAGACGGCGGGTTAACACAAATCCGCCGGAGTTACCTGCTTTCATTCTGTAAAGCAATTTTCTGGCGGCCACGTCGAGTTGAGTTCGCCTTTTGCCATATGCCAAAATCTAATTAAGCCTTCTTAAAAAATCCTTGCGCAATTTCTGGATGGCTGCATCAAATATACAAAGAGCTCTTCCGTTGCTTATGATGTACTTTTCGACTTAAAATAAAGAATATTGTGGTTGCTGTTGTTGTTGTATTAACAGTGAGAATATTGTGGTAGAATGTAAATACATATTTTAGCACAAATTTGTACAAATAAGTGTTCTTTCTTAAAATAACCAATTTCCTTTAACTATTTTGATGCATTCCCTTTAATTTAACAAGTGAAAAAACTCCTATGAAATGGCAAAGAAATCTCCCTCTCCCTCACATTCATAATACCTACTTTTCTCCTATAACCGGTTTCCGCTTTTTCGAACGTTGTTCAGAATAGGAGGAAAGGGAGAAGTGAAAAAACTCGCAAGGAATTTTTATTTAGAATACGAGGAATGGGAGAAAGGAAAAAACTCGCACGGAATTTTCGTTTAGAATTGGGCTGTAGTATCTTTAGTGAGTGAAATTAACCTGCTTAAAGCTAAGAATGCAGAGCTCATAACCGCACTGAAGTTATCACTCGACGATAGCCATCGTTTGCGTGCTCAAATTAGCGATTGGCAAGCAGAGATTCGCTCTGATTTTAAATACCTTTATGACAACAACACTGCTGTAGCAAATGATGTGAAAGTCTTGAGAGAACATTTTGCGAAGTTTCATGTTAAACAGCCATTGCCTTTGAACAGCTTTCGTTTTCGCTCTTTGTCTGACACTCATTCTAACATACATAGAACATCATTAAATATTAATGAGATAAATTCAGATCCTGCGCAGTGTTGCCAGGTTAGCCTTTTCGAGGCTAGATTTAGCCTTTTTTCTTGCCTTTAGCCTCGAAATTTTGTGTTTAGCTTCGTGACTTTTTTCTAGCCTTTTTTACTCCGAATATATTTTTAAAAATTTCTAAAATAAAATAATTTCAATAGTTCCTGTGAACACCTAATACCTAATAATATGAGTTCTCTACAAAAGATTAATTCTTTTTCTGCTGAAAATTCGTTGAAAATTTCAAAGCCAGATGTATTTTCTTACTTTGAAAAAGAGAAGTATAGTTATTCTTCAAGTCAAATAGCATTAATAGAGCTGCAGTGGTGAAAACTTATAACTATACAATGGAAAAATGTACACTCCACCATGGAATTTTGGTCGGAAGTCCGAGAACATAAAAATGCATTAAACAAACCTCCTTTTTTAGAACTTGTCGAATTCATATTTAGATTTTTAGTATTACCACTCAGTAACGCGGAAGTGGAAAGAGTTTTTAGTGGCATGAAAATTCTGAAAACTAAATTAAGGAGCAAACTAAAAATTAAAATGCTTAATGCGCTGCTTAATATTAGATGCTCGTTAAAACGCTTATCTAAATGTTGTAATGACTTTGAAATTACCTATGATCTCATATCTATGGTAAATAGCCAAACTTTATACCCAGACATAAGCTCTTCTGATTCTTCAGACAGGGAATATTTTATATAAATAATTACTTTGTAATATTTTTTTTATGTATATACACATATGCAATCATTTAAAGTAATTCCATGTGCTAGTCAAAGAAAATGTGCCTGATATGTTTTGAAACAGGAAGTTATGTTTATAAGTTTTTTTATAAAAAAAATTTAATCAATTAACCAAAAAATTTCTGGCCTTTTTTTAGCTTCTTTTTTTCTAAATTTAGCCTTTTCTAACCTTTTTTTTTTTGCCAATCTAGCTTCTTTTTTTTGCATCACCTGGCAACACTGCTCCTGTGTCTAAAGCGGTGGTCAACAGCATTGGTCGCGCTAAAGCTAGTAACTATGCTTCTTCTTTAGTTAAAAATAATAATAACAATGACACGCACAACAAAACCGCAAACAATACTACATTAAAAACCAATAACACAAAGCATGCTGTTGAGTCACAGTATGTTGATGAGGGTAATAAAGGCAAACGTACAGGTGTTAGCAAACGTCGTAAGAAGTCGACCACAGTGGGTTCGTCAGCTGCATCTATATCAACTTCAACATCAATTTCTGCTGCGACAGTGGGCTCATCACCTGCATCTACGTCAACTTCTGCATCTACATCAACATCTATTTCTGCTTCGACAGTTTCCGTGGTGCAACCTGTTGGTCCTAGGGAGGTGACTGCCGTTCCGCCTCGCAGAGCAATTTTTGTTTCTCGGTTGCATGCTTCATTGACTGTCGACGATATTTCAAATTATATATGCTCTAAACGTAATATTAATAATTCTAGTGTTGAAGTTTTAAAATTTAACTTTAAATATGAAAGGGAAATTTCATCTTTTAAAATAACTGTGCCACACCTATATGTTGATAGTGTTCTTAACAGTTCTTTTTGGCCGGAGCATTCTGTGGTGCATTTGTACAAGAGAAATACCAATATAGTGCCAAAAAAACTCTATTACCTTCACCGCGGGTACAGCAAAAAAGTAGTCACCGACTCACTCTCTATAGTCGTTCATTACCAAAATGTTCGTGGTTTACGATCTAAATTAAATACCTTTTTTCTTAACAGTTTCGCTTTTACAGCGCAGGTTGTTGCTTTCACCGAGACCTGGTTAAAACCTGACAATTTTAACGCCGACCTTTTTTCAAGTAACTACGTCGTTTACCGGCGTGATCGTATATCTAGAGCATGCGGTGTTCTTATTGCTGTGGACTCAAGCCTTTCATCCGAGTTGCTGTTGTTGGACAACGCATTTGATATTGAGTTTATAGCAGTAAAGATTTCAATGCGATGTTTTAACTTATATATTAGTTGCTCATATATTCCGCCCCGGTCGGATATGTATGTTTACAATTGCCATAATTTAGCTATTCGAAACTTGTACTCTCAGTTGCGAGACAAAGATCGCTTAGTCGTTCTTGGTGATTTCAACATACCCTCGGTAAATTGGATTAGCTTGAGCTACTCAAACACTTTGACTCCCACCTGTCAGCATGATTTCGTTAAGAATATTTCAGATACATCTCTCGTACAGATCAACAATGTTTTAAATTGTAAAAACAAGATTCTTGACCTGGCATTTGTGGATGAATCTGTGGGTATTGCTCTCAATCGTATTTCTCCTTTATCTTTTCAGAAGATCCCTTACATCCTACGCTTGAAATAGCAATTGATATTATTCAGCCTCCTATGGAGCTATGCTTTACAAAATTAAAATCTCGATCGCGCTCAAGATGTTTTTATAAGGCGGACTTCATAAAACTCAACGAATTGATTGCTATTCATGACTGGTCAGATCTTTATTCGAGTAATGACATCGACTCAGCGACTTCATTATTTTACGGTATTCTTGATGGCTTCTTTGAAAGCTGTGTCCCCCTTCGATGTGTTAGTGCTGGAACAAGTAAACCACTTTGGTTCACAAGACAACTTATTAGACTCAATAATGTTAAATCTAGGCTTTATAAACGTTTCAAGAGATCAGCATCGTCTGCCGATTTTTCTAAATATTCGGTTGCTCGTTGCCACTTTCATTGTCTAAACCAACAATGTTATAAGTTGTACTTAAGCAGTTGTAAATTTCAATTTTTCAACAATCCGAAAAGATTTTACAGTTTTGTTAATTCCAAGAGGAAAACATCTGGTTTTCCAGCTACTTTTTCTTTTGGTTGCAAGAATGCTAGTTCTGATAATGATATTGCGGAATTATTAGCAGAATTCTTCAGGTCGACCTACTCATCTAAACGTTTTCAACCCGGTCAACACTCCTACAACTTGGAAAGTTTTAATTGCATTCCTAATCCAGTAATTGATAAGAATACTGTTCTTCAGAGCCTTCTCGGTTTGAAACCCTTTTTTTCTCCGGGTTCTGATGGTGTTCCTAGTTGTGTACTCAAATACTGTGCAGTTAACTTATCTGAGCCTATACATAAATTATTCCAATTATCTGTGGAATCTGCCACTTTTCCATTGATTTGGAAGAAATCATTTATTATACCTTTACACAAAAAAGGTAGTAGGTCTAGTATCGAGAACTATAGAGGTATAGCTAAGCTTTCAGCTATTCCCAAAACATTTGAGCGAATAATTACATGTCAACTTCAACACGTGTGTAGCTCCATATTATCGCCCTGCCAGCATGGGTTTGTGCCGCGTAGATCAACTACTACCAACTTGCTAGAGTTTACTTCTTTTGTAATGGATGGATTTTTAAACAATAGGCAAACGGATGTGATCTATACCGACTTCAGTAAAGCGTTTGACTCTGCCAATCATGAGCTTTTAGTTTACAAACTTGATTTACTTGGATTTCCGAAGCATTTACATGCATGGCTCGAAAGCTATCTCGCGAATCGGACTCAACAAGTTTTGTTTAAAAACAGCCTTTCTAGGTTGTTCGATGTAACGTCTGGTGTGCCTCAGGGTAGTCATTTGGGTCCGTTACTTTTTACCTTGTTTATAAATGACTTACCACAAACTCTCATACATTCCCGAACTCTTATGTATGCGGATGATGTTAAACTTTGTTACTCATACTTGCCTTCGGAGTCTTCCCGTGTGGAGTTTCTTCAGGCAGACTTGGACTCATTTCAATGTTGGTGTACTGCAAATTTATTAGTTTTGAATTGCTCGAAGTGCAAACTAATGACATTTCACCGAGTGAAGCCAAGTTTGACATCGTATACGTTAAACAGCACGCCTTTGGAGCGTATATCTGTCGTAAGTGATCTAGGCGTTCTTTTTGATCTTAAACTGACTTTTAATACGCATATTTCATCAATGGTAAGCAAAGCAACGGGTATACTCGGTTTTGTGAAGCGATGGGCTAAGGAGTTTAATGATCCGTATCTGACTAAGACCCTCTACACATCGTTGGTACGACCAATCTTAGAGTATTGTTCGTGTGTCTGGTGCCCAGGGTATCAAAACTTTATAAAGCGTATTGAGTCAGTACAGAAGCAATTCATTATATTTGCACTACGTGGTCTTAACTGGGATTCTAGTGTGCATTTGCCACCATATAGAAATAGGCTTCTCCTTATAAATCTGCCAACTTTAGAAAATCGAAGAACTTTACTCGGGGTAATGTTCATTCACAAGCTCATTATGGGCGAGATCGACTCATCTGATCTTGTTAGTCGACTAAATTTTGCTGTTCCTGGTAAAACGTCCAGGCACTTTGTGCCTTTTTATTTACCACTTTGCCGGCAAAATTTTGCCAAAAATAATCCACTGCGAAGTTGGTGTTCGCACTACAACAACTTGTATAACTGCATCAGTTTTGAATGTTCGTTTTCCGAGTTGCATAATTCAATACTGTCACGTCTGCCCTGATATTTTGTACTTTCTTTCCTATGTATGTTTGAATTTAAATATTTTTAATTCTAACATTAATTTTATGTTTTATATATCTTAGTAGTCGACCGCATTGTGTCTGTGTCGACTTTAATCCAAATAAATTAAATTAAATTAAATTTGATACCCATGTCATACAAACACATTCCAGAGTTACCCTAGGTTAATTTTCCTTCATGGTGATTTTCCCTTATTTTGTTTCCATATCTCTCAACTGTGTATGTAAAGTTCGGTTACACCCGAACTTATACTGTTTTCACACAGAAACTTAATGATCTCATTTCACCTTCTAATGAAATCGTAATTTTTTTTTGTTTTCACACAGAAGTAACTGCTCGATTAGTATGAAGGATGAAATGTCAAGCGAATAAAATAAAGCCTAATTATCGCTAAAGGTTACAATGAACTTATAAAATGTTATATTTCTTTACAGTCAATTTATTTTTTACTTTTTAGTTAATTTGATTAACCAATAATAAAAGCTTATTTTTAAAAAAGTTTTTTTTCTTTAATTTTATTGATATATGGAAGTCTATATCTATCTCGATTATTTTATACCTGTACAACCAACCGTTATCCAAACAATGTTAATATACTCTGTGTTCAAAGCACGCTGAGTATAAAAAATGCCATAATTCTATACCATATATGAAAGAAGGGATAACAGATGGTAATTTGATTGGTTTATTGACGCAAAATATAACTTTAGAAAAAACTTTGTAAAATGGGTGTGACGCCTACCATATTAAGTACAAGAAAATGAAAAAGTTCTGCAGGGCGAATTCAAAAGCCTTGGAATCTTGGCAGGAATACTGTTCGTGGTATAACATATATAAATAAATTAGCGGTACCCGACAGATGATGTTCTGGGTCACCCTGGTCCACATTTTGGTCGATATCTCGAAAACGCCGTCACATATACAACTAAGGGCCACTCCCTTTTAAAACCCTTATTAATACCATTAATTTGGTACCCATATCGTACAAACATATTCTACACTCACCCTCGGTCCACCTTTATGGCAATATCTCGAAAAGACGTCCACCTATACAACTATGGCGCACTCCCTTTTAAAATACTCTTTAATACCTTCCATTTGATACCCATGTCATACAAACACATTCCAGGATTACCCTAGGTTCATTTTCCTAAATGGTGATTTTCCCTTATTTTGTCTCCAAAGCTCTCCCTGAGTATTTAATGTTCGGTTACACCCGAACTTACTTTCTTGCTTGTTTGGAGGCTACCTTAAGAAAACGGAGATAGTACTTTTTATACTTAAGACTCAATCTCCTCAAAAAGTTGGTTCCAATACCCAGAAAAAAGTTGATTTTGTCGCATAGTGTAATGAACGGAAAATACTAGTATTATTGTGAAAAAAGGCGCTCGATTTACGAAAAGTATGGCACAAAGCGCCAAATAAGTGATATCTAGTGTCTCCAAATTAAAACCACCTGTATAAACTAAACGCTGCGCATTGCGAATTTGTTCTGTTTGTAAAAAAAATGTTTGTGTGAATAAAAAACAAACAAAAGATATTTCCTCTAGATCTGAGGAATAAGAATACTTTTAATCAAGGTTAAATGAATTGAAGTAAATGCTAATTATTTTATTCAATCCGCCCATTAAAGCTTGAGGAAGTTTTTTAAAAAAATTCAGGTATAATACAAATTGAACAAACAGCTTTTTCTCTATCAAACTAATTAGGGAAAATGTTCCTTGTATCTGTACCTAACTGTGTAAGCGTTTGTGTACAATGACTGTATTTTTAAGGAACAAATAGAAAAAAAATACAAACGGTATACCTAATTGATTCTATCTGTTTTCAAACTGCTAATTAGTTCTATTGTATTCTCACAAGACTGCTCGAAATTAAATGGATTGACATAATCAAGATCTTGTATTAAATGTTAATGGGACGTTAATTTGTTACCGATTTAAACATTTAAAACTTGATAAGTGAAATGTCATTTATTCAAAACGTATTTTTTGCTAAGTTATAGCCTATTATTCTAGTCTTTTAAAAATCTTTTATATAAAAGTGGGCGTGGTCCTTCACCAATTTCGTTAATTTTTCTTCAAAGCATTCCTTGTAGTAAAGGCAACCTCTGCCGAATTTTGGTACGATACGTTTAACGATTTTTGATTTATGATTAATAATATTTCTAAAATTGATTTTATCACAAGTGGGCGGTGCCACGCTCATTTTAAATTTTTTTTTTTTTTTTAATTTTTTTCAAGTCTTAATATCAGTCCACATGTCAAATTTCACCATTCTAGGTGTATTATTTACTAAATAATCAGGTTTTTTGTGTTCAAAATGTTATAATATAAAAAGTGGCGTGGTTATTATCCGATTTCGCTTATTTTCAATACCAATCTATTCTGGATCCAGATAAGCTCTTGTACCAAGTTTGATGAAGATACCTCAATATTTACTCACGTTATCGTGTTAACGGACAGACGGACGGACGGACGAATGGGCATGGCTCAATCAAATTTTTTTCAATACTGCTGATTTTGATATATGGAAGTCTATATCTATCTCGATTTATTTATACCTGTACAACCAATCATTATCCAATCAAAGTTAATATACTCTGTGTGCAAAGCACGCTGAGTATAATAAAAAACAAACTTCTTTGACTAACGGTTCTAAAACACAAACCTCAGGTCTCAAGTGTGACAAACGATTGGCTGCACCTTCCTCCAAATCCCTTACATTCATAATTAAGTTGCTTGGAAAACACTCACAGAAATGTCATCTTTAGGATCCTCTTGATTTTCTACCATACTGTAAACAGCAACAGAAGCTAAAAGACTTTTTCTATAGTAAAGTTTCGTAACATTGACTGCATTTTCATCCATAGGTTGTATAAGAGGGGTGACATTTGGTGGCATAAACATTGCAAATATGTAGCCGGCTTCACTTTTTAGTTCATCCTCGGGTGGATGCGATGGAGCGTTATCAATGTAAAGGAGAGATTAGTTAATCCCTTTTCCATCAAAAACTTTGTAACTTAAACAAATTTTATGAGTTTTAAGCTACTGAGATAGAAATATGAAAGTTTACCACAGGCATGAATGATCGTTGGAACCAATATTTGAAAATAGCCGCAGTAATACAAGCGGCTTTAGAATGTCGATAATACACCGGACAGTCAAAACCTTTAAAAAAAACGGCGGTTTTAAGACTTTCCAACTATAAGAAGCTTGAGTTGATGAGATCCTGACGCAGTTGAACAGCACAAGAAAGCTTTTCTTTGCTTTTTCATCTTTGCACCTGGGCCAGTTTTTCTAACTATAACACATACGTCTTTTGTGGGAAAAGATTCCTGTATAAACCGGATTCATCGGCGTTACATAGTTGCTCACAACTTAAGCTCCTCCATTTTCATCTCTAACGCTTCTTTGAATGGGTCAACTAACTCGGGCTGTGAAAATAGTTTTTCTTCAGAAACTTGGAGCAATCGAACGCCATATCTCTTTTAAAATTCTGAAGCCACTTCACTGGAATTGAACTCAAGGAAATTTTCCCTAATTTTAAAATGAAGGTCTTTTGCTTTTTCTTTCAACATAAGCCCGATAACCGGGAGCTCTCTCTCTTCGGGTACCCTGAATGACGTAAAGTTTTCCTCTTTCCAGGACCGATAAAAATATTGTTGACACATTTAGAGATAGCATTTTTATTAATTCCGCATATTGTAGACTTTGTCACTCCATATTTACGCGCTAAATTAGTAACACTTTGACCCTTTCGTAAATATTCCACAATAGTATCTGATTTTTCTCTTAAGGTCAAAAACTTATGCTTTTTTGTATGCATTTTTTAAAGTGAATAATATTAGAATTTGTTGCAAGAAAATGAAGTATCAATGCTCGCATGAAATGACCAACTAAAGACGTTAAAAATTTATACCGACTCCTGAACATAAAAGAACGCAAGCATTTCTCAATAATGTTCAAATTTGAGAGTACTCAATGGAAGCGAAAAAGTGTTCATATTTTGTGGTGTTCGTATATTAGGGTGTTAATATAATAGCGAGTGCACTGTATTTGCTTTAGTGTCCTTTCGAGCTATGAACTCTATATGAACAAATACTTAATGACACTAGTAAGCGATCTTCAACATGACATTGTTGGGATAAATCTTGATGCCGTGGTGTGGTGGAAGCGCGCTCCGTCTACCACATCGAAGATCTTGGTTTCAAATCAAGAGAATCAAAATGTTATTGCTCAAAAATTTTACACATTGTTCACCGCTTTGAGTATGACGGTGAGAAAAAATGGTGAAGAACGAGTTAAACGGTGAACTTCACCGTTTTCTTAGTTTCCACATAATTACTTCTACATTGCAAAATTTTTGACAACCGCTTTCGAGGAAACCAAGCCTTTAGGGAAATGGTTTAAAAGCAACAATGTCATGAATTTGAAAATACTTTCGGCTGGTAATACAAATAGGTACTTTAGGGGATATAGAACACAATTCTGGGACCTAATCAAGTGAAAACGACTTCACAGCTCGAAATGACATTAAAAGCAAAAATGCAGATTTCCAGGACCAAAATAATGACGTATCAATTAAAAAATCGGATTCCAATATCAAAGGAAAAATTTCGAAAGATTTAAATAAATTAAAAAACACTCTCAACAAAGCTTCAAATTTAGGGGCGGACTTCACACTTTTTTTTAATGGGAACCAACCCGGTCTAATGTACATCCCACTCAAAACAATTCTGCGCGTACAATTCACAGCGAACATACACACAAACTCACTTGTGTCATACTTTTTAAATTTCACTTTCAACAATTTTTCATAACGGGCATAAAGAAGTATAGCTTCAAAGATGAAATAACTTATTAAAATAGAAAATCCAAGGGAACTGGTCACAAGCTACTCAATCAATAACTTACGTATTTAGCCAAAACAGTTCAGAACAAAAATAATAACGCCAAAATAAGAATAAATTCGCGAAAGTAAAAATTTATAGATTATGGATATGTCTGAAAACCAAAAACTAATTAATTGGCCATGGTAAGGTTATGACAAAGGCGGTATGCTATGATATCAACAACAAATACATTGATTTCCATAAGGTTGATTCGGTCAGCTGTTTTATACCGATATGGATCGGTCAAGTTTGCCTTACTTATTTCGTTATTTTCTTTTCGTCTATGTTCTATTCATAAACGAGGGAACTTTAAAGCTATGCTTAAAGTTTCATCTCACAACCTAAGGCATTTGCATGCGTCACATCTTAAAAGCGTACAATCAAGGTTTTTTTTTAAATCGCAATTACATTTTTATACTCATCAGTACAAGGCAACGCGGCCTTCCTGGCCCTATATTCCACATTGGGCCTCCAGGACAGCTTCTTGTCCCGAAAAATCCCCAAATATTTAACACTGTCAGTAAGTACCAACGGTACCCCTCCAATCGAAGGAGTTCTGAAGTCGGGTATCTTATATCTCCTTGTAAAAAGAACCAATTGTGTTTCTGATTCAGCCCACCTAGCCACAGTATTCAGGTAGCCCTGCAGAACATCGCGCAGGGTGCTCAGAAATTCGCCTATGACTAGGATAGCGAGGTCATCTGCATAGGCAACCACCCACAACCATTGGCTTCCAGCTCCACAAGAAGCTCGTTGACTACCACAACCCAGAGCAGATGAGATAGGACACCCCCTGTGGCGTGCCCCTGCACACCTTCCTCTTAATTATGGCCCCTCCCCACTCCGCTGCGACAATTCTGCCGCATAGAAGTTTGCTAATAAATTCAACCAGAGCCGCTTCGGCTCCTAGAGCATACTCTTTGTGTTCTAGGGACCCCTCTGTTTGCTTTACAATCGAGCCGTTTGCGTCGATCTACCCTTGCAGTCGCATGCTGTGAAGCCGACAGTAACCCCGAGGTATCTTTTCCCGTAAGTACAGGTCAATCAACCGCTCAAACGACTTAACAAGCAACGACGAGAGACTGATTGGCAAGAAATCCTTAGGTGATACATGAGAGTTCCTGCCGGCCTTCGGAATGAAGATGACCCTAACCGTGTGCCACGAGTTAGGGATATAGTTAAGCCTGAGGCAGTTAGTGTAGATGATGGACAACCAGCGGCAGGAAATCCCTAAATATGTTTGAAGTTGCGCAAGAATGATGCCATCCGGGCCGGGTGACTTATAGGGCTTGAATGAACTTATAGCCCAGGATATTTGACTTTTCCGTAGTGGAATGGCAGGCATTTCTGCATGGCCAGCGACCGCCGACCATCAAGCGAAGTTCCCTGAGCAACTGGGACATCGGGAAAATGATTGTCCTGTAGAAGTCTTAGGGACTCCTCGCTACTCATCGACCGGCCCCCACCATCATCTCTCAGATACCCCCGAGGGGCGGTATTCCTAGAGAGTATTTTTCTAAAGCTCGCGGATTCATTGCAGCCTTCTACGTTTTCGCAGAAGCCTCGCCATAAATCTCGCTTGGCTATCCTTATTTCATATTTATAAATCCCCAGACTCACCTTATAGAGCTCCCAGTCGGTGGGTAATTTACTCCTCCTGGCTCTGTTAAATAGCCGCCTACTGGACGCTCTTAGGTCGTTAAGAAAATCAGGCCACCAGGGCGGCTTGCCCTTCCCCCTGTAAGTTTTCAATGAGCAGGACAGTTGAAAGGCGCTATTGCTTGCCGAGGTGAAGTTTTCCACCAGATGGTCTATCTCAGATTCGGACAGGTCCGAACCATCGATAGGCGCCTCAGGCAATAGCTCTCCCAGCTTCCTACAATGCAAGTCCCAGTTGGTACTTTTGGGGTTCCTAAAAGATATTTTACCGGGAAGTTCTTCGTTCACCGAGAACTGAATATATCGGTGATCAGAGAAGGAGTGCTCGTTGAGAACCTTCCAGCCAGATATCCAATCTTTCAATTCTCTGCTAACCAGGGTGAGGTCCAGGACCTCCTCCCTTACCGCAGTAATAAAAGTCGGGGCATTCTCCCTATTACATATAAAAGTCCCTCATCTACAATAAAAGTAAATAAAGACTCACTTCTGGTGTTCGTATCCGAGCTACCCCATATCCTATGGTGTGCATTAGCATCGGAACCTATGATTACGCCAACGCCTCTCCGCCTTGCTTCAGCGGTGATTTCGCGCAGTATCACATCCCCATGGGGCATGTACGCTGAGACCACCCACATTTCGTTACTGCCTCCCTCGAGGTAGACCGTGGTTACGTCAGCATTGCTGAAATTAGAGAGAATAAAAGCTATAAATTCCTATTTAATAAACACACTGCCTCCCCCAGCATCAAGGTGTTGAATATTCCCGTCCTTAATCCAGAAAATTTTCCGCCGTTACTACTCAGCCACGGCTCCACAAGTTTGCGTAAGCCGCCTTAGAATGCTGAAGATTTATTTGACGGATTTCCATCAACACCACTCTTCCTCTGCTGCACCCAAACCTTGGCGGATTCGCCCTCCGAGGCCCGGCAGGCAACCACACTCGAGCCCTCGGTCGAAGGGGGAGATCCCTCCGTTCCACGGCCTCGAGTCTGGCTCCCCTCCAGACCTCCCTACCAAAGAAATTATTTTCTTAAAGATACAAGCCGACCGCTCGTCAGCACAAGTAATCAGTCTAAATCCATGATATCACCCCGAGTATTCGAAGCATGGCCGCGGACCTGGGCTCTCCATAACAGCGGTCATACAGGCCGCTGATATGGCTTTGGCGACCCACGGCCACTCCTCTCGGTAGATGGCACCATCCTCCCAACTCCTATCCAGGACCCTGAGGGTGATGGAGCCCGCTCGTTTAGCGATTTCTTTAAACGCAATTGCGTGCCCACCCCCTCGGGCCCTTTTTGTCGTTGAGGCATTCCGCTCATCCGACCTTTGCCGCTTCCTAGCCCCCAGACCCTGCTGCTCACCCGCATCGTTCGACACCGGTGTGTGGTCGTCGCAAGCTACGACGCTCCTGGCCCACTCCAGTGTTCGGGAATGCTTCTCAGAAATCTGAGCTGCATCCCTTACGCCATAGCGCTCCAAGATCTCCTCATCCAGGCGCCGATCACCCAGAGCTTTCCTACGCGGCGTCGATCGCCTACCTTTCCTGGCAGGCTTCGACCCCAGGGCTCCCGTTGGGAAAGCTCCTCGCGACAGGGCTTCCTTACTGGTACTGAGCTGGTCCGTCGCATTCGCCGGACCTCTGCCTTTCCCAGTCACAGCCCCATATGGGCCTGCATTGGGTGTCGGTTCCGACAACCCTCCACTACCCGAACTATCCATACCTAAGGGGTTTGAAACCAAACACCCCTGCGCTGAACCGTCTGATCAGCCCTTTTGATCCGTCGGGAGTTTTCCCGGCTGCCAGCGACCTGCTACGGAGCGCTCTCCGCACCTGTCCCGTCCCTCGCACCATGGCGACCTTCGCCGTCACTCCTACCCTCTTTTTGTTTATGTTCGTATCCATTCTAATCCGATTGTGTAGTCGCCCTTCAACAGTCCAGTGGTTATCTATGCTGCGCAGGGAGGCCATGCGAGGGTTGACGCATTACCTTATGGGTAATGCGTTCAGAGCCAGACCGGACGCAAAGCGGGAAAATCTTCAACCGCACTTACACCACCAACTTAGCGGCAACGGAGCCGGAACGTACCTTGAGGCCCGTCACAGTTTTAACGGGACGTCAGCAGGTGCAGCATTAGACTACCAGCCGTTTCGATAGGGTTTCACCCCGACCTACTAAGGTGGCAGAATACCGCACCTACCAGCCCAAAGTCATCAATTCCCAAACAAAGTCAAAATCAAAGTCCGTAACAATCCAGTTCGTCACCGTTGTGTATCGATCTTGACCCTTAACAGGGTCCTACCTCCCCTGAGCTCGGCACAATGACTCAGGGGTGCGGGTTTTATCGAGTTGTCCTCTCTAGATCCATCATTATCAGTAGAAGCAGTGGCACCTCGTGCAGGACGTGATAACTAATCACGTGTGACAATTCGTCACTATGGCCGATCAAAGGCTGATACCAGTCCCTGATCAAGAGCCTGTAATCTCGTATGATATCCAAGCCAAGTATCTTAACCCCCAGCGATATGACGATAACTGTTTCTCAAAAATCATCTCAATATTACTCTAAGAAGTTTTAGTACTATAGACGAACTATTTACGCATATATGAATATTTTCAGGGCATCTCGAGGATTTATTTTTTAATTTTTGAATAGGTGAATAAAAATTGAAATTTTATTGTTATTCCGTATTTTTATACTCAGCTGAGCAGTACTCACAGAGTATATTAATTTTGTTCTCATAACGGTAATCCGTAACGGCATATACTAATCGTGATAGATATAGACTTCTATATATCAAAATGATCTGGGCGAAAAAAGAAATTTATTTAGCCATGTCCGTCCGTCCGTCCGTCCGTAAACACGATAACTTGAGTAAATTTTAAGATATCTTGATGAAATTTGGTATGTATGTTCCTGAGCACTCATCTCACATTGCTATTCAAAATGAACGACATCGGACTATAACCACGCCCACTTTTTCGATATCGAAAATTTCGAAAAACCCAAAAAGTGCGATAATTCATTACCAAAGACGGATAAAGCGATGAAATCTTATGATCTTATGATGATCCTATGATGTAGAATAGAAAATTAGTAAAATTTTGGACGATGGGCGTAGCAACGCCCATTTTTAAAAGAAGGTAATTTGAAAGTTTTGCAAGCCGTAATTTGGCAGTCGTTGAAGAGATAATGATGAAATTTTGCAAAAGCGTTACTCCTATTCCTATATGTGTGCTAAATAAAAATTAGCAAAATCGGATGACGAACACGCCCACTTCAAAAAAAAAAAAAAATTAAGTCAAATTATAACAAAAAATTTAATATCTTTACAGTATATAAGTAAATCATGTCAACATTCGACTCCAGTAATGATATGGTGCAACAAAATACAAAGATAAAAGAAAATTTCAAAATGGGCGTAACTCCGCCCTTTTTCATTTTATTCGTCTAGAATACTTTTAATGCCATAATTCAAACAAAAATTATCAATCCTTGTGAAATTTGGTAGGAGCATAGACTCTATGACGATGACGGTTTTCTGTGAAAATGGGCGAAATCGGTTGAAGCCACGCCCAGTTTTTATACACAGTCGACCGTCTGTCCTTCCGCTCGGCCCTTAACACGATAACTTGAGCAAAAATCGATATATCTTTACTAAACTCAGTTCACTTACTTATCTGAACCCACTTTATCTTGGTATAAAAAATTACCGAAATCCGACTATGACCATGCCCACTTTTTCGATATCGAATATTACGAAAAATGAAAAAAATGCCATAATTCTATACCAAATATGAAAAAAGGGATAAAACATTGTAATTGGATTGGTTTATTGACGCAAAATATAACTTTAGAAAAAACTTTGTAAAATGGGTGCGACACCTTCCACATTAAGAATAAAATGAAAAAGTTCTGCAGGGCGAAATCAAAAGCCGATTCCAAGGGCTGTCAGGACTACTGTTCGTGATATAGATAAATTACCGGTACCCGACAGCTGATGTTCTGGGTCACCCTGGTCCACATTTTGGTCGATATCTCGAAAATGCCTTCACATATACAACTAAGGGCCACTCCCTTTTAAAACCCTCATTAATACCTTTAATTTGATACTCATATCGTACCAACGCATTCTAGAGTCACCCCTGGTGCACCTTTATGGCGATATCTCGAAAAGGCGTCCACCTATAGAACTAAGGCCCACTCCTTTTTAAATAATCATTGACACCTTTCATTTGATACCCATGTCACACAAACGTATTCCAGTGTTACCCTAGGTTAATTTTCCTACATGGTGATTTTCCCTTATTAACACGCTTTTATTAGCTTGGCCTGTATGTAACGGAATCTTTAAGCTTAATTTTCACCGGTTTCTAGAAGTCTGATTAATTTGAAACTTGGCAAACGTATCAGGGACGGATTATAATGCATTAATGTGGTGGTGTGTTGACTTAAGGTCAACGGCCATAAGGTCAATTGGCCTTATTACTACTTTGAATGACCATAAGTTTGATTGAAACTTTGCACACGTATCAAGGCTTGATGACAATGCATTAATGTGATGGTGCGGTGACATAAGGTCAACGGCCATAAGGTCAATTGGCGTTATTTCCACTTTGAATGGTCATAAGTTTGATTGAAACTTTGCACACGTATCAAGGCTCGATGACAATGCATTAATGTGATGATGTGGTGACATAAGGTTAACGGACATAAGGTCAATTGAACTTATGACCACCCCAAATGACCATAGATTTGAAACCTTGCACATAATGCGAAAAACGCATTCCTTTATTAATGATAGAAGTGGATGCATAGCACGTCTGCGAAAGAGCATACTGGAGCCCTTTTTAACACGCTTTTATTAGCTTGGCCTGTATCTATCTATGTATCCATGTATGTATGTAACGGAATCTGCAGTGGAGCCGAGAGCCCCGGTAATGCAGAGCTCCGAACTCCGTTGCACCTTTTGAAGCATTTTAAAACAGGTACTTTTAGCTAGTGCAGGCCACCAGACCAAGGCACCATAAAGAAGAATCGGGCGCACAATAGCTGTGTAAATCCAGTAGGTCACCTTAGGGGAGAATCCCCAGGAGGTGCCAATTGCCCTCTTACAGGTGAACAGCTCTGCTGCTGCCTTCTTGGATCGCTCCACTATATGGTTACTCCATAATAGCTTCCTATCCAGAATGACTCCCAAATACTTGACTTGATCGTTAAACGCTAAGAACGTACCCCCAATTCTTGGCGGTGTAAGATTTGGTACTTTGTACCTCCTCGTGAAGAGGACAAGCTCGGTTTTATCCAGGTTGACTTCCAAACCTGTGGCGGGTTGTACTTCTGGAGCAGCTCCAGGATGTCAGCTGGGTCAGTTGGCGTCACTGGAACCCAGGCTCTAGCACTTGGTCGTGAGGGGATATCACGCGCCTCCACTACCTTGAGGCGAGCGCCCGGATATACCGCCCCTATCAGCGTGACGGCGGCCCTATAGAGGTTTACCGACCTGGCGTCGTCACAGGCAATTAGCTTGACATTGCCCTGGAACCACCCTGCATCGGTGTAAGACGGCGGTAGACCAGGGTTGTCTTTCTCAACCTTAACGGTCACCGTAGCGAGTGCGGCCTCGATCCACTTCCACTGTTGTTTCGGGATCCTGTCATCTTCGCTGCTCTCATCTATAATGCCAATGATCTGCCGAGCCTTGGCAATTTCCATGGATCGCTGGCGTTTCGAGGTTTCATCACTCTCGACTTAAACTTTCAAAATTACTTGAACTAAAAAATTAAAAATAAATATTAGTTTAAAAAACTAAAAAAAAAACGCTTTTATAGCTAACCGAACTAAAAAACAGAAAATAATTTTCAATTAAAAAGAGTTTATATAACAGTAGTAGAAGGTCAAACAATCATTTATAGTTAATCACTTTAAAATAAAATTATAATAAAATTTAAGTTATCAACAGAATAATTAAATTCAGATTAAAAAACGTGGGCTGCATTTGACTACATTTCATATCTTTCCTCTCAGATAGTTTCCAATAGAATGATTGTAACATTCAATATCAAGCACCCCACGCTTTTTACTGTGAATTAAATTATTCTGTTAATAACTTAAATTTTAATATAATTTCATCTTGTGGTGATTAACAAAAAATGATTTTTTGACCTTCTACTACTTTTATACAAGCTCTTTTTAATTGAAAATTATTTTCTATTTTTTAGTTCGGTTAACTATAAAAGCGTGCTTTTTTAGTTTTTTTAAACTATTATTTTTTTGTCTCCAAAGCTCTCAGCTGAGTCTGTAATATTCGGTTACAACCGAACTTAGCCTTCCTTACTTCTTCAAATAATCTAATATATATTATAAATGGGAAAGTTTGGATGTTAAGATGTTTGGATGTTTGGATGTTTGGATATTTGGATGTTTAGATGTTTGGATGTTTGGATGTTTGGATGTTTGGATGTTTGGATGTTTGTCCAGACGTTTGTCTTTGTGACTCAATAACGCAAGAACGGCTGGACCGATTTGGATGAAATTTTGCACACATATAGCCAATAGTCTAGAAGGATCTACTAGCTATATATTTTTCAAAAGGGGCGTGGTCCCCGCCCCCTAGGAACAGTTATAATTTAATTATTATATTTTTTCGTCTTTGCGACTGAATCACGCCAAAATGGCTACACGGATTTTGATGAAATTTGGGACACAGACAGTAGCCTACTAGCGAAATTTTTTTCGAACATGGAAAGAGGGGTGGGGGTCCCACGACCCTTCGAGAAATTATTTTTCATAATTTTTACACATTATAACTTTACGTATACTGGCCTTCCCCAATATCACAGACTCAAGGGGTCAAATAAGTCGAGGGCTTACAAAGTAAGCAGTGACACATCCGCCCGCCCCCCTTTATCTCCCCCACTTGTGTAAAATCCATAAATTGTTATAACTCAATCTAAATTTTCTCCTAAATCAATAGTTTTTGGTATCTGGTACATACAGAACGAGATCTAGACAATTTTGGAGGAACGATCAGTAGTCCTCTCCTCTACTCCCGCCATCCGCCCTCCATCAATTGTTTTTATTAGCACGCTTTTATTAGCTTTACCTGTATGTTTCTATCTAACTTTTTATTCGCTCCAATGCGCCTGCTGCCTTATTAACATGGTTTTATAATTAGCTTCACCTTATTTGTAATCCCGTAAGGGTCATATCGAGACCCTTCCGGGATCATTTCTGAATGGTTTTCGGGATCGGTCCGGGATTACGCCGGGGTAATTTCGGGACTTTTTCGGGACTATTTCGGGATCATTTTGGGACCCTTCCGGGATCATTTCTGTATAGTTTACGGGATCCGTCCGGGATCCCGTCGGGGTTATTTTGGAACATTTTCGGGACTATTCCGGAATCATTTCGGGACTATTTCGCGATCATTTGGGGACCCTTCCGGCATCATTTCTGGATGGTTTTCGGGATCCGTGCGGGATCTCGTCGGGGTCATATGGGGACTTTTTCGGGATCATTTGAGGGCTCTTCCGGCATCATTTCTGGATGGTTTTCGGGATCCGTCCGGGATATCGTCGGGGTCATTTGGGGACTTTTTCGGGATCATTTTGGGGCTCATCCGGCATCATTTCTGGATGGTTTTCGGGATCCGTCCGGGATCCCGTCGGGGTCATTTCGGGACTTTTTCGCGACTAATACGGGATCATTTGGGAACCCTTTCGGCATCATTTCTTGATGGTTTTCGGGATCCGTCCGGGATCCCGTCGGGGTCATTTCGGGACTTTTTCGCGACTAATACGGGATCATTTGGGAACCCTTTCGGCATCATTTCTGGATGGTTTTCGGGATCCGTCCGGGATCCCATTAGGGTAATTTCGGGACTATTAGGGGATCATTTGGGAACCTTTCCGGCATCATTTCTGGATAATTTTCGGGATCCGTCCGGGATGCCGACGAGGTCATTTCGGGACTTTCGGGATCATTTGGGATACCTACCGGCATCATTTCTGGATGGTTTTTGGGATTCGTCCGGGATCCCGTCGTGGTCCTTTGGGGACTTTTTTTCGACTAATACGGGATCATTTGCGGACCCTTTCGGCATCATTTCTGGATAGTTGTCGGGATCCCGTCACGGTCATTTCGGTACTATTAGGGGATCATTTGAGGACCTTTCCGGCATCATTTCTGTATTGCTTTCGGAATCCTTTCGGGATCCCGTCAGGGCCATTTTGGGACTTTTTTGGGGCTAATACGGGATCATTTGGGGATCCTCTAGGGGTCGTTTCGTGACTTTTTCTGTTTTATTTCGGGATCATTTGGGGACCCTTCCGGCATAATTTCTTGATGGTTTGCCGGATCCATCAGGGTAATTTCGGGACCATTTTGGGATCATTTGGGGACCCTTCCGAGATCATTTCTGGATCCGTCCGGGATGCCGTAGGAGCCATTTCAGGATTTTTTGTTACTTTTCCGGGATAGTTTTTGGACCCTTCCGGGATCATTTCTGGATCTGTGCGGGATCCCATCTGGGTCATTTCCGGACTATTTCGGGAGCATTTTGGGATCCTTCCGGAATCATTTCTGTATGGTTTTCGCGATCCGTCGTTGATTCCCTCGGAGCCATTTCGGAACCTTTTCTGGAGTATGTCGGGGTCATTTGGGGACTTTTTCGGGATCATTTGGGGCTCTTCCGGCATCATTTCTGGATGGTTTTCGGGATCCGTGCGGGATCTCGTCGGGGTCATTTGGGGACTTTTTCGGGATCATTTGGGGGCTCTTCCGGCATCATTTCTGGATGGTTTTCGGGATCCGTCCGGGATATCGTCGGGGTCACTTGGGGACTTTTTCGGGATCATTTGGGGGCTCTTCCGGCATCATTTCTGGATGGTTTTCGGGATCCGTCCGGGATCCCATCAGGGTAATTTCGGGACTATTAGGGGATCATTTGTGGACCTTTCCGGCATCATTTCTGGATAAGTTTCGGTATCCGTCCGGGATGCCGACGAGGTCATTTCGGGATTATTTCGGGATCATTTGGGATACCTACCGGCATCATTTCTGGATGGTTTTTGGGATTCGTCCGGGATCCCGTCGGGGTCATTTCGGGACTTTTTCTCGACTAATACGGGATCATTTGCGGACCCTTTCGGCATAATTTCTGGATAGTTGTCGGGATCCGTTCGGGATCCCGTCACGGTCATTTCGGAACTATTAGGGGATCATTTGAGGACCTTTCCGGCATCATTTCTGGATAGTTTTTGGAATCCTTTCGGGATCCCGTCAGGGTCATTTCGGGGCTTTTTCGGGATCATTTAAGGATGGCTTTCAGGATTCGTCCGGGAACCCGTCAGGGTAATTTCTGGACTTTTCCGAGACTATTTCGGGATTATTTTGGGACCTTCCCAAGATCATTTCTGGATGGATTTCGGGATTTGTCCGGGATGCCCTCAGGGTCATTTTGGGACTATTAGGTGAGCATTTGAGGACCGTTCCGGCATCACTTTTGGATGGTTTTCGGTATCCGTTCAGATTCCCGTCGGAATAATTGCGGGACTTTTTCGGGATCATTGGGGTCCCTTCCAAAATCATTTCTGGATGGTTTTTGGGATTCGTCCGGCATCCCGTCGGGGTCATTTCGGGACTTTTTCTCGACTAATACGGGATCATTTGCGGGCCCTTTCGGTATCATTTCTGGATAGTTGTCGGGATCCGTTCGGGATCCCGTCAGGGTCTTTTTGGAACTATTGGGAGATCATTTGAGGACCTTTCCGGCATCATTTCTGGTTATTTTTCGGGATCCTTTCCGGGTCCCATCAGGGTCATTTCGGGACTTTTTCGGCATCATTTAAGATTGGTTTTCAGGATTCGTCCGGTATCCGTCAGGGTAAGTTCTGGGCTTTTCCCAGACTATTTCGGGATAATTTTGGGACCCTCCCAAGATCATTTCTGGATGGATTTCGGGATCTGTACGGGATGCCGTCAGGGTCATTTTGGGACTATTAGGTGATCATTTGAGGACCTTTTCGGCATCACTTCTGGATGGTTTTCGGTATCCGCTCAGGATCCCGTCGGAATTATTGCGGGACTTTTTCGGGATCATTTGGTGTCCCTTCCGGCATCATTTCTGGCTGGTTTTTGGGATTCGTCCGGCATCCCGCCAGGTTCATTTCGGGACTTTTTCTCGACTAATACGGGATCATTTGCGGGCCCTTTCGGCATCATTTCTAGATAGTTGTCGGGATCCGTTCGGGATCCCGTCAGGGTCTTTTCGGAACTATTAGGTGATCATTTGAGGACATTTCCGGCATCATTTCTGGATAGTTTTCGGGATCCTTTCGGGGTCCAGTCAGGGTCATTTCGGGACTTTTTCGGGATTATTTAGAGATGGCTTTCAGGATTCGTCCGGGAACCCGTCAGGGTAATTTTTGAACTTTTCCGAGACTATTTCGGGATAATTTTGGGACCTTCCCAAGATCATTTCTGGATGGATTTTGGGATCAGTCCGGGATGCCGTCAGGGTCATTTTGGTATTAGGTGATCATTTGAGGACCTTTCCGGCATCACTTCTGGATGGTTATCGGTATCCGATCAGGATCCTCTCGGAATCATTGCGGGACTTTTTCGGGATCATTTGGGGTCCCTCCCAAGATCATTTCTGGATGGATTTCGGGATCTGTCCGGGATCCCGTCAGGGTCATTTAGGGGTGCGTTCGAGATCCCGTCAGGGTCATTTCGGGACTTCTTCGGGAATATATCGGGATCATTTCTGGATGGTTTATGGGATCCGTCCATGACCCCTTAAGGGTCATTTCGGGACTATTAGGTGATCATTTGAGGACCTTTCCGGCATCACTTCTGAATGATTTTCGGTATCCGTTCGGGATCCCGTCGGAATCAATGCGGGACTTTTACGGAATCATTTGGGATTCCTTCCGGCATCATTTCTGGATGGTTTTCGGGATTTGTCCGGGATCCCGTCGGGGTTATTTCGGACCTTTTCGGGGCTAATACGGGATCATTTGGGGATCCTCTAGGGGTCGTTTCGTGACTTTTTCTGTATTATTTCGGGATCATTTTGGGACCCTTTCGGCATAATTTCTTGATGATTTGCCGGATCCATCAGGGTCATTTCGGGACCATTTTGGGATCATTTGGGGACCCTTCCGAGATCATTTCTGGATCCGTCCGGGATGCCGTAGGAGCCATTTCGGGATTTTTTGTTACTTTTCCGGGATAGTTTTTGCACCCTTCCGGGATCATTTCTGGATTTGTGCGGGATCCCATCTGGGTCAATTCCGGACTATTTCGGGATCATTTTGGAATCCTTCCGGAATCATTTCTGTGTGGTTTTCGCGATCCATCGTGGATCCCCTCTGAGCCATTTCGGAACTTTTTCTGGAGTTAGTCGGGATAATTTAGGGACCCTTCCTGGATATTTTCTGGATGGTTTCTGAGATCCGTCCGGGAGCCCGTCAGGGTAATTTCGGAACTTTTTCGGGACTATTTCGGGATCAATTTGGTACCCTTCAGGCATCATTTCTGTGTGGTTATCTGGATAAGTCTATAATCGTGTCGTTGTCATTTCGGGTTTTTTTGGGACTACTTCGGTAACTTTTGGAAACACTTCCGGGGCGTTTCTGGATGGTTTTCGGGATCCGTCCGCGATAGCGTCGGGGTCATTTCGTGGTTTTTTCTGGATAATTTCGTTATCATTTTGGGATCCTATCAGGTTATCAGCTCATAAAGTTCTTTTTTTTACTCAATTACAAAAATAAAATGCATTAGACAGAAAAAAAATTTTAAACAGATAACTTTATAAGCAGGCTAACGTGAATAGCCCACATATTTCATTTTCTCCTTGCGGACGGGGCCGCGGGTAAAGGCTAGTGAATAATAACTCAACCCGGTTAACGATAAAATGTTATTCGTTATTCAAAAAATGCTTGAATAGAAAATAACTTGTTATCATCAATCAGAAAATTAAAAATTATGAATAATTTTTTATTATTTTTTTCTTTAAAGCGTCAGCCCTCTTCATCGCAAATTTTAAAAAAGCTTTAACTTTAGCATTACATATATTTGTAAATATAGTCGGACCTAATCTGGTTAAAGGTGGTATTCTAGCTGCTAGTACCGCATAAAGTTTTTCTCCAACAACGGCCGGTGCACCAGCATCTCCCTTACACATATCACTTCTATGTGCCGGATCTATTAAACAAATTGCTGTTTGGGGGAAATTTGTCTTCAGCTCCGCATAAGAATCTGCATAAAGAGCCTCACATTGGTTGATTGGGAATACTTCAAACTCAGCAGATTGGAGTATAGGCGAAGGTCGCACATTTGTCGCACCCCATCCACTAACTCGCACTTTTACGCCCGGCTTTAATTCAGTTTCGCATAAAGATATTGAATCAATGTTTGCGCTCTTGTGGTATTCTTCATTCAATGCAATCACTGCTATATCCAGTTTCTTTCTAACGTGACCTGGACGAATTATAAACTCCGCAATGCGAACTGTTCCTCCGTCTTTTAAATTGGATTTACCAGCTATAACACGGACATTTGTCTCCACGAAATTGGGAATATCATCAAAGCACCATAAAGATGTAAGCACCCTCCTCAAAGAGATTAAAGTACCCACGCAAAGATATTGCTCCTCATAACGTATTACCACCACATACGGGCTCTTCTTTATATCCCAATCAGTTCCACCTATAACGCGATTTTGGGAATTCGCATTAGTCAAAATACAGGTAAGGAAGACGTGCACGATCGCGATAGAATTGAGTAAATTCATTTTTTTAAGATTCAAGATTTAAGATATTCCTTCGATTTTTAAATTTAAAGTGAATGAAGTTCAAATTTATGGGTGCTATTTATATAAAATTTTGTTGTGTAGATAAAAAAAAAGTTTTGGATTGGAAAAAAGACAGCCTACTAAATTTTTGTGATTGTAGCAGCATAAGTGTGACAAGAAAAAATTTTAATTTAGGTACATTCGATTATTGAATACAAAAACAAAAACTTTAACACAGCAATATATCGGCACTCTGATGTTTGTGAGTGTGCCCAGCCTGTAGTAGGAATATAGAAGTATGACATATTTGGTAATTGGCGGCCGCCGTGGTGTGGTAGTAGGGTGCTCCGTCTATCACACCGAGGGTCCTGGGTTCAACTCCCGGGCAAGTAACATCAAAAATTTAGCAAACAAGTTTTTCTAAGCGGGGTCACCCCTCGGAAGTGATTCGGCAAACACTCCGGGTATATTTCTTTCATGAAAAGCTTCTCAGTGAAAATGCCGCTCGGAGTCGGCATAAAACATGTAGGGCCAGTTCAGGCAATTTTTAGGAAAAATTAAAAGGAGCACTTCGCAAATTGAAAGAGAAGCTAGGCCTTAAATCGCTTCGGAGCTTATCGCGCCTTGCATTTATTTATTTAATTGTTTATTTATATACAATGATGGAACAAATAATGGGAACAACTTAGTGCGAAATACTAAATAAATTATATAAGCAGCACTTCAATATCTCTCTTGGAATAGTGCACCCTATAAAAATAGCATTTTAAGGTTGTTCTTTTGAGAAAAAGTAAACCAGCAGAAGTTTGGCTTGGAAAATAGGGACAAAACGTGCTTAAACTTCGTAAAAACTTCGTTGTTGAAGACTTTATAAGTCCAATAAAAGAAAATATTTAAGGGAAAATATCGGCACTTCAATTTTAGAAATAAAAACGCGCCAAAACTCTTGTTTTAATTGTAAATAAGTATAAACTGTTTGTTTTTAATGGTGTGTTCAATTTATAATTATTATTAAGAATTCACGAGCTTAACACAGGCTTATAATAATTGAATATTCAATTATTATGTTGTTCTAAGAGAAACTGAAAAGAGAGAAAGAAACATTTACTCCCATATTGCGATGGTACCATTTCGAGTTAAGTGTAAACTTTGTTAATTATAATTATTGTATATATGTAATAAGAATGTCGCTTTTATTTATTTTGAGGATTTATTTGAGAGGCGTATATAGTGTGGCGGATAGCGAACAACTAACTTCAAGCGGTCCATCACCTCCGTTGGGCCGCTTACTTCTTAATATAAACGAGTAAGGAAGGCTAAGTTCGGGTGTAACCGAACATTACACACTCAGTTGAGAGCTGTGGAGACAAAGTAAGGGAAAATCACCATGTTGTAAAAAGAACCTAGGGTAATCCTGGAATGTGTTTGTATGACATGTGTATCAAATGGAAGGTATTAATGAGTATTTTAAAAGGGCGTGGGGCTTAGTTCTATAGGTGGACACCTTCTCGAGATATCGCCATAAAGGTGAACCAGGGGTGACTCCAGAATGTGTTTGTACAATATGGCTATCAAACGAAAGGTGTTAATAAGTATTTTAAAAGGGCGTGAGGCTTAGTTCTATAGGTGGACGCCTTTTCGAGATATCGCCATAAAGGTGGACCAGGGGTGACTCTAGAATGTGTTTGTACAATATTGGTATCAAAGGAAAGGTGTTAATGAGTATTTTAGAAGGGCGTGGGGCTTAGTTCTATAGGTGGACGCCTTTTCGAGATATCGCCATAAAGGTGAACCAGGGGTGACTCTAGAATGTGTTTGTACAATATTGGTATCAAAGGAAAGGTGTTAATGAGTATTTTAAAAGGGCGTGGGGCTTAGTTCTATAGGTGGACGCCTTTTCGAGATATCGCCATAAAGGTGAACCAGGGGTGACTCTAGAATGCGTTTGTACAATATTGGTATCAAATGAAAGGTGTTAATGAGTATTTTAGAAGGGCGTGGGGCTTAGTTCTATAGGTGGACGCCTTTTCGAGATATCGCCATAAAGGTGAACCAGGGGTGACTCTAGAATGTGTTTGTACAATATGGCTATCAAACGAAAGGTGTTAATAAGTATTTTAAAAGGGCGTGGGGCTTAGTTCTATAGGTGGACGCCTTTTCGAGATATCGCCATAAAGGTGGACCAAGGGTGACTCTAGAATGTGTTTGTCAATATTGGTATCAAATGAAAGGTGTTAATGAGTATTTTTAAAGGGCGTGGGGCTTAGTTCTATAGGTGGACGCCTTTTCGAGATATCGGCATAAAGGTGAACCAGGGGTGACTCTAGAATGTGTTTGTACAATATGCCTATCAAACAAAAGGTGTTAATGAGTATTTTAAATGGGAGTGGGCCTTAGTTCTATAGTTTGATAGCCATATATCAAACGAAAGGTGTTAATAAGTATTTTAAAATGGCGTGGGGCTTAGTTTTATAGGTGGACGCCTTTTTGAGATATCGAAATAAAGGTGGACCAGGGGTGACTCTAGAATGTGTTTGTACAATATGGCTATCAAACGAAAGGTGTTAATAAGTATTTTAAAAGGGCGTGGGGCTTAGTTCTATAGGTGGACGCCTTTTCGCGATATCGCCATAAAGGTGGACCAAGGGTGACTCTAGAATGTGTTTGTCAATATTGGTATCAAATGAAAGGTGTTAATGAGTATTTTTAAAGGGCGTTTGGCTTAGTTCTATAGGTGGACGCCTTTTCGAGATATCGGCATAAAGGTGAACCAGGGGTGACTCTAGAATGTGTTTGTACAATATGCCTATCAAACAAAAGGTGTTAATGAGTATTTTAAATGGGAGTGGGCCTTAGTTCTATAGTTTGATAGCCATATATCAAACGAAAGGTGTTAATAAGTATTTTAAAATGGCGTGGGGCTTAGTTTTATAGGTGGACGCCTTTTTGAGATATCGAAATAAAGGTGGACCAGGGGTGACTCTAGAATGTGTTTGTACAATATGGCTATCAAACGAAAGGTGTTAATAAGTATTTTAAAAGGGCGTGGGGCTTAGTTCTATAGGTGGACGCCTTTTCGAGATATCGCCATAAAAGTGGACCAGGGGTGACTCTAGAATGTGTTTGTACAATATGGCTTTCAAACGAAAGGTGTTAATAAGTATTTTAAAAGGGCGTGGGGCTTAGTTCTATAGGTGGACGCCTTTTCGAGATATCGCCATAAAGGTGGACCAGGGGTGATTCTAGAATGTGTTTGTACAATGTGGCTATCAAACGAAAGGTGTTAATGAGTATTTTAAAAGGGCGTGGAGCTTAGTTCTATATGTGGACGCCTTTTCGAGATATCGCCATAAAAGTGGACCAGGGGTGACTCTAGAATGCGTTTGTACAATATTAGTATCAAATGAAAGGTGTTAATGAGTATTTTAAAAGGGCGTGGGGCTTAGTTCTATAGGTGGACGCCTTTTCGAGATATCGCCATAAAGGTGAACCAGGGGTGACTCTAGAATGTGTTTGTACAATATGCCTATCAAACGAAAGGTGCTAATAAGTATTTTAAAAGGGCGTGGGGCTTAGTTCTATAGGTGGACGCCTTTTCGAGATATCGCCATAAAGGTGGACCAGGGGTGACTCTAGCATGTGTTTGTACAATATGGCTATCAAACGAAAGGTGTTAATGAGTATTTTAAATGGGAGTGGGCCTTAGTTCTATAGGTGGACGCCTCTTCGAGATATCGCCATAAATGTGGACCAGGGGTTACTCTAGAATGCGTTTGTACAATATGGGTATCAAACGAAAGGTGTTAATGAGTATTTCAAAAGGGCGTGGGGCTTAGTTCTATAGGTGGATGAGCTTAAGACGGCATCTACAGGAATATAGAAATTGAGTTTACATCGCTACAAAGAAAGGAAAGGGTGCGTGTACTTATGTACGCGCGTGAAAAGTTATAGTTCTTTGTCATCATTCAAAAATGGTTTTTAATTTCACGCTAATAATTAATTTCAATAAAACAACAAGTAAGGAAGGTTAAGTTCGGGTGTAACCGAACATTACATACTCAGTTGAGAGCTATGGTGGCAACATAAGGGAAAAAAACCATGTAGGAAAATGAACCGAGGGTAACCCTGGAATGTGTTTGTATGACATGTGTATCAAATGAAAGGTATTAGAGAGTATTTTAAGAGGGAGTGGGCCATAGTTCTATAGGTGGACGCCATTTAGGGATATCGCCATAAAGGTGGACCAGGATTGACTCTAGAATGCGTTTGTACAATATTGGTATCAAATGAAAGGTGTTAATGAGTATTTTGAAAGGGAGTGGGCCTTGGTTCTATAGGTGGACGCCTTCTCGAGATATAGCTATAAAGGTGGACCAGGGGTGACTCTAGAATATGTTCGAACGATATGGGTATCACATGAAAGGTGTTAATAAGTATTTTAAAAGGGCGTGGGGCTTAGTTCTATAGGTGGATGCCTTTTCTAGATATCGCCATAAAGGTGGACCAGGGGTGACTCTAGAATGTGTTTGTACGATATGGGTATCAAATTAAAGTTATTAATGAGGGTTTTAAAGGGGAGTGGTTGTAGTTGTATAGGTGGTCGCCTTTTCGAGATATCGGCATAAAGGTGGACCAGGAGTGACCCTAGAATGCGTTTGAAAAATATGGGTATCAAACGAAAGGCATTAATGAGTATTTTGAAAGGGAGTTGGCCTTAGTTCTATAGGTGGACGCCTTTTCGAGATATAGCCATAAAGGTGGACCAATGGTGACTCTAGAATATGTTCGTACGATATGGGTATCAAACGAAAGGTGTTAATGAGTATTTCAAAAGGGCGTGGGGCTTAGTTCTATAGGTGGATGCCTTTTCTAGATATCGCCATAAAGGTGGACCAGGGGTGACTCTAGAATGTGTTTGTACGATATGGGTATCAAATTAAAGTTATTAATGAGGGTTTTAAAAGGGAGTGGTTGTAGTTGTATAGGTGGTCGCTTTTTCGAGATATCGGCATAAAGGTGGACCAGGGGTGACCCTAGAATGCGTTTGAAAAATATGGGTATCAAACGGAAGGCATTAATGGGTATTTTCATTTTCTTCTACTTAATATGGTAGGTGTCACACCCATTTTACAAAGTTTTTTTCTAAAGTTATATTTTGCGTCAATAAACTAATCCAAATACCATGTTTCATCCATTTTTTCGTATTGGGTATAGAATTTTGGCATTTTTTTCGTTTTTCGTAATTTTCGATATCGAAAAAGTGGGCGTGGTCATAGTTCGATTTCGGCCACTTTTTATACCAATACAAAGTGAGTTCAGATAAGTACGTGAACTGAGTTTAGTAAAGATATATCGATTTTTGCTCAAGTTATCGTGTTAACGGCCGAGCGGAAGGACAGACGATCGACTGTGTATAAAAACTGGGCGTGGCTTCAACCGATTTCGCTCTTTTTCACAGAGATAAGTTATCGTCCCAGAATCTAAGCCCCTACCAAATTTCTCAAGGATTGGTGAATTTTTGTTCGACTTATGGCATTAAAAGTATCCTAGACAAATTAAATGAAAAAGGGCGGAGCCACGCCCATTTTGAAATTTTCTTTTACTTTTGTATTTTATTGCACCATATAATTACTGGAGTTGAATGTTGACATAATTTACTTATATACTGTAAGGATATTAAATATTTTGTTAAAATTTGACTTTAAAAAAATTTTTTTTTTAAAAGTGGGCGTGGTCGTTCTCCGATTTTGCTAATTTTTATTAAGCATACATATAGTAATAGGAGTAACGTTCCTGCCAAATTTCATCATGATATCTTCAACGACTGCCAAATTACAGCTTGCAAAACTTTTAAATTACCTTCTTTTAAAAGTGGCCGGTGCTACGCCCATTGTCCAAAATTTTACTAATTTTCTATTCTGCGTCATAAGTTCAACTCACCTACTAAGTTTCATCGCTTTATTCGTCTTTGGTGATGAATTATCGCACTTTTTCCGTTTTTCGAAATTTTCGACATAGAAAAAGTGGGCGTGGTTATAGTCCGATATTGTTCATTGTAAATAGCGATCTAAGATGAGTGCTCAGGAACCTACATACCAATTTTCATCAAGATACCTCAAAACTTACTCAAGTTATCGTGTTAACGGACGGACGGACGGACGGACGGACATGGCTCAATAAAATTTTTTTTTCGATCCTGATGATTTTGATATATGGAAGTCTATTCCTATCTCGATTCCTTTATACCTGTACAACCAACCGTTATCCAATCAAAGTTAATATACTCTGTGAGCTCTGCTCAACTGAGTATAATAAGGGGACTGGAAAACATTGCCAATAAAGTTCAGTTGAAATTTGAAAAATTCAATAAATAAAAAAAATGTTCCTCACATTAAGTGTAGCATAAATTCGCGAATTAATGGAATGTTATTATTTTTAAATACAACCACACGTACAGAAGAAATATATACATATATATATAAGATTGATTAAATTGCCTTAGTGCATAAACATAAGTACATATGATTATACATATGTACACACATACTTACAAACATACCAAAGATAGAGCCGCTATGTTCATTCCACTCAAAGCAAGTTTACGCGTTCAACTCACAGCGAATATACACACGAACTGCATTTTCAAACATGTGACTTTTGTGTCACATTTTTTAAAATTTCACTCTCATTAATTTTTCATAACGCGCCTAGGTTAGGTTAGGTTGAACTGGCCGGTCCATGAGGACCAGAAGTTTGTTTTAACGACCAAACTGAAAACCCTTATCAAAAACATGGACCTATGTAATAAAATAACTCCGCCCTCTTGGCAAATTCTAGAAGCTTTCTAGGACTTAAGACACTTGCTGCTTCTAGGTGTGACAGCTGAATCACTCCTAATAGCTGGAGTCTTATACTGTTTTCACACAGAAACTTAATGATCTCATTTCACCTGCTAATGAAATCGTAAATTTTTTGCAGAAGTAACTGCTCGATTAGTATGAAGGATGAGACAGACAATCATGGCGGAACCATACAAGGTGGGAGCATGGTGACATACGTACAAACAAAAAAATTCCATGTACTTGTAAATTCGATGGACAAATGTCAAAATCGTACTGCGCCGGTAGTTGATGTATCAAATCAAATAAAAAATGTTATAATCAGCTGTTCGATGCGGCCACCTTGTATCGTTCCGCCATGCAGACGATGACATTTGCTTTGACAAATGACATTTTTAAGCACTGAACACACCAAAAACTAAGAAGCGGAAACGGAAGCGGAACGCTGCCAACAGAGTTGCATTGTGCTTTTGACTTCATTAGGCATTCGATTAGCTACTAATGAAATAATAATAGATTCGAATTTTGTAGGGAAGATTGAGCTCAATAAGCGTCTTAATGTAGAAAATTGCCTTTATTATTCAATAAGCCGTCTGTGAAAATTGTATTAGTCTAGCAAGCACAGGGTACGAGCACAAAACGTGCTCTATCGTTTCCTCCTTTCCAGCCCGCACTTCCTACATCTGCTATCACTGACCAAGCGTAATTTAAGGGCATGTGACGCCAGTCCTCTCTTTATAATGATAGAAGCAACTTTGTATAAGGTTGTGAGACCTACACATAATCTTCGATACTTTACAGCCCCGCGTTTGAGCCCACGTATTTGCCGCTTGGGCGATCATGTGCACTTCTCGCCTTCTATTAATCTCGCCCAATCTAATTGGGACGCAAGCTTCAAGGAATGCGCCCTTTTCAGCTAGTTCATCTGATTTTTCATTCCCATATGCCCTGGGACCATGCGCGGTTCCAGGGGGAGGGTAACTTTTTTTTGTATTGACTGTAATGAAGCATATAATACAAATCTACATAGTAGTTTCTTATCACAAAACGGAATTTTACTAATTTTTAATTTTTCTTGCTTTTTTACGTTATTATTATATATATTTTAAAAAAGGGTCCCCCACCCCCCTAGAACGTAAAAAAGCAAGAAAAATTAGTAAAAATCCGTATTGTGATAAGAAACTACTATGTAGACTTGTATTATATACTTCATTACAGTCAATACAAAAAAAGTCCCCATCCCCCCTGGAACCGCGGATGCCAGGGACCAAATATAGATGTATGCCTCTCCCTGTCCCGATTCTTTCCAGAGACTGCTTATACGGTAACACCCTTTTAGATGATGTGATATGCGAGATTGTTGATGCTTGGCTGTCAATATAAAAGTTAACACGGATGCAGTTTAAGCTATTTTCTTCCAGTGTTTCTACCGCTTTTGTTACGGCTAATATTGGAAAACGCTACAGTAATGTGGAAGCTTGTAGGATCTGTTTATTTCCGGATCAGCACAGTATACCGCAGATCCTACTCCTTCCACTACTTTGGAACCATCTGTTTACACATGTATCGCCTCGTCCGCCATTTGAGCACCCTTGCGCTAACCATCCACCTCTATTGTGGCCTTAAGATTTCCCTTGAGGCGCAGATAGGGAATCAGGTAGTCTGTTCGTCCTGTAAATGATGATGCTATACTACTAAGGCCGTATAGTCGGCGCTCAAGTTGCCCCGAGGCACTGGTACTGGTTCCATTATTTGCGAACGCATTCGTTGCTTATATATCGTGCATGTTTTGCAGTTGAATATGCATTTTTTTACTTTCCACTTGAGTCTGGAGATTTAGTATTCCTTCTGTATCATGCAGATCATTAGCTGTTTTTCGCCATGGAACAAAACTTTATGGAGCTAATCTAAAATCAGGAGAAGAATTTCCAGTTGTCTGGGATAATAATTGTACAGCGTTCTTTATAGCTCATATCAGCATTAACTAAACGACCGTCAATAAGGAGGATACAATCATCTAGCATGGAATTTAGGGTTAGTAGGGAGCTTTTCTTGCTGATAAGGTTTGATTCTTCTGAGTGATTTCTGCTGGGAAATGATGGTGTTGCATTGATATTATGAGTTTCATTTTAGCGTCGTACCCGTGAGTGAGAGCTATTGAATTGAGAATCGGGTGGGTTTGAGTGTGACGGATGAAACGACCTTAATGCATTTTTCTACGGAGGAGATGGATTGGAGTGTTTTGACCAGAATGTGTTCGGCTTAGAGAGCTATTGGAGTCCATTTCACCATAACGAGCAGTCAACTAAATCTTGTTGTTTGCATCCTCCAGTTCCTAAATCGGCGGGGTTGTCATCGCTGGTACGTGACTCCAAATTGTGTTGCTGACGTTCTGCAAAATTTGGGTAATCTGTATGCCACATAAGTTTTCCATGTATGTCGGGTTTTTCTAGCCAGGTCAACTTAATGGAGGAATCTGACCAGAGTGTCAATTTGGGTGGTGGCAACTTCAATTGAAATTGAGTTTGAGTTATTTTTTTCGACAATAACACGGCTCCGCAGAGTTCTAGTCGTGGCAAGTTAACTGTTTGCAGGGGTGTGACTTTGGTTTTTGCCATAAAGAGGTGGGTTGAGGCAGAATTCTCATCGTGCTGCACTCTTATATAAACACATCACCAAATGCATGGCATTAAAAAAACCGTAGATTTGAATGCTTTTATTAGGGGAAATTGCACCCATCGAGGGATATTTACACCGTTAATAGCTGGGAAACTTGTGCGGAAGGTGTTCCCATTGTAAAAGGATTCCGTCGGTTCCTTCTTACCAGAGCTGTTGGAGAAAGATTTTAGCTAAGATCATTATTGGTGATAGCCATTCTGTCGAGTCAAAAAGTTTTGCCACGGCTGAGAGTATTTGCCGTTTTGTATTTGACTTGAAGTTGGGAATTGGGTTGTACGAGTACGAAAACGAGTCAGTTAATGCGTTCCATTGTATTCTTAGCGTTATAGTAGTGTCAGGGAATTTGAAATTATTTGATTGCAGTTTTTGTTTGATTTGCAGTTATTTTTCTTAGAGGAAAGCCTCCTAATTTTAGAGCTTCGATAGTTTGGGTCATAGAATCGAGAGATGACTGTATATCGTGTCCGCCAGAGAGGATATCATCTACATAAGTTTCTCGTAGTATGATGTTAGTGGCGAGAGTTTTTTTTCGTTGTAGGCCTGAGCGAGTTGGTGCAGTGTGCGGATTGTGAGGTATGGAGCGTATTTAGAACCGAAAGTCACGGCTTTTTATTTGAAATCTTATATCGGATCTTGAGGGCCTTTCCTAAAGAGAGTTGGAAGTCTTGATATTCTTCCTTGACTACGATTTTGCGATATATTTTTTTGAAGTCGCCATCGAAAACGAACTTGTAGAGACCCCAGTTGAGAATTATAGACGTCAAGTCGTTTTGGAGAATCGGCCCTGTATATAATGGTGGTGGTGCTTAAGAGGGCCTCACAACATTGGTTCTCGATCTGGATCGGGTTTATTCCTATTCCCCGAAGCGTTTGAGTAGGCTGCTGAGATCCGGTTATGTTGCCCCACTGACTTAAGTGGAGAAGGCCGATACTAGTTCCAGGACTGAAAGCTGGTTACCTATCCGAATCTGAGCGATAAATGTTTCTTGGTGGTTATACCGCGATAACAATGTCGATTTTTGAAGGGTTGAGCTGACTCTGGCGACTTGTTAGTTGGGAGAAAATGAGTGAGTTGATGGCGTTAAATAGCATTGGTATAAATCCTTTTGCTCAAATCAGAGGAACAAAGTGTGGCCTCGCAAGTTGTTGGATTGGGGACGCCAAACACGTTTTTGAGGGCCTTGGTCAATGAGCGCACGAATTTTATGATACCCTGCAAAAATCGCGCCGACACATAAGCAGTTTTTCATATATGTAGATGAGTTTACCACAAGCGTATGCATTATGAGTAGATTGCACGTATTGAGAACGGAGAACGGTAGAATGAGCGACATTGGCGTCATCTGATATTGAAAAGTAGCCAACTCCCAAATTTAGTTCCAAGCAAATCATAGGAAGAAGAATTTGACATTTGCTTTGGCTAAGGGTGTTGGCACACTTTTCAAGTGAAATAATTTTTCCCACTGGTTGGTAAAATTTCTAACATTTTTCGCAATTGAAAACTGCAGTATAACAATCGAATACGACACAAACTATGTTAGCACGTATTTTTGTTGTATAGGGAGAATGTTTACAACAGTACAAACGCAACATCTTGGTTGATTGTGGCGATTTTATTGGAATGCATAAGCTTGTATTAAACACATCTATATGAAAAATGTCAATGTGCCGCGGCCTTTACCGTTTATTAGTTCATATATAGTTGTTATTATTAAATTTTGTTTACCATTACGGTTCTTTAACTGGTCCACCTTTATGGCGATATCTCGAAACGGCGTCCACCTATGGGACTAAGGATTACTCCCTTTTAAAATGCTCATTAACACCTTTCATTTGATACCAATATCGTACAAACGCATTCTAGTCACCCCTGGTCCATCTTTACGGCGATATCTGGAAAAGGCGTCCATCTATAGAACTTAGGTCCACGCCCTTTTAAAATACTCATTAATACCTTTCATTTGATACACATGTCATACAAACACATTCCAGGGTTTCCCTCGGTTCATTTTCCTACATGGTTATTTTCCCTTATATTGTCACCATAGCTCTCAACTGAGTATGTAATGTTCGGTTACACCCGAACTTAACCTTCCTTACTTGTTTAAATTCGATTTGTGAGCGGAAATCTGTGTCTTTAATTTTGATTTAGTTGTCCCCACATATACCTTATTGCATATGTGGGACCCGTCGCGATTGCATTTGATTTTATAAACTACGTCGGATTTCTCGTATTTTTCTTTAATTTTCACTTTTCGCGAACAGGGTTGCCAATGCCGAATAATAACAGAATTCTGGTGCCCACATAGGGAATCAGCACAAATGCAGAATTCTTGTGGCCACATAGAGAATCATTATTACTTACTTACTTACTTAATTGGCGCTTAACCGTCTAAACGGTTATGGCCGTCCAACAAGGCGCGCCAGTCGCTCCTTCGCTCCGCCAACCGGCGCCAATTGGTCACACCAAGGGAGTTTAAATCGTTTTCCACCTGGTCCTTCCAACGGAGTGGGGGCCGCCCTCTACCTCTGCTTCCATAGGCGGGTTCCGATAGAAACACTTTCCTGGCCGGAGCATCATCTTTCATTCGCATAACATGGCCTAGCCAGCGCAGCCGCTGCGTTTTAATTCGCTGGACTATGTTGATGTCTGCGTATAGCTCGTACAGCTCATCATTAAATCTTCTTCGGTACTCGCCATCGCCAACGCGTAGAGGTCCATAAATCTTTCGAAGAACTTTTCTCTCGAACACTCCCAAAGCCGCTTCATCTGCTGTTGTCATGGTCCATGCTTCTGCCCCATATAGCAGGACGGGTACGATAAGTGACTTGTAGAGTATGATTTTCGTTCGCCGAGAGAGGACTTTACTTTTCAATTGCCTACCTAGTCCAAAGTAGCATTTATTGGCAAGATTGATTCTTCGCTGGATTTCAGTGCTGATGTTGTTGCTAATGTTGATGCTGGTTCCCAAATAAACGAAGTCTTTTACTATTTCGAAATTATGGCTGCCAACAGTAGCGTGGTTGCCAAGGCGCATATGCGCTGACTCTTTGCTCGATGACAGCAGGTACTTCGTTTTGTCCTCATTCACCATCAAACCCATCTTTACCGCTTCTTTTTCCAGCTTGGAGTAAGCAGAACTAACAGCGCGGGTGTTTAGGCCGATGATATCAATAGTATATTGTTCCAGTGCGGTTAAGTTCTGCAGCTAGTATAATTTTCTCCAGCATCAAATTAAAGAAATCGCACGATAGGGGGTCACCCTGTCTGAAACCTCGTTTAGTTTCGAACGGCTCGGAGAGGTCCTTCCCAATTCTGACTGAGCTGATGGTGTTGCTCAACGTCATTTTGCACAGCCGTATAAGTTTTGCGGGGAAACCAAATTCAGACATAGCGGCATATAGGCAGCTCCTTTTCGTGCTGTCGAAGGCGGCTTTAAAGTCGACGAAGAGGTGATGTGTGTCGATTCTCTTTTCACGGGTTTTTTCCAAGATTTGGCGCATTGTGAAAATCTGGTCGATGGTAGATTTACCAGGTCTGAAGCCGCACTGATAAGGTCCAATCAGCCGGTTCACGGTGGGCTTCAATCTTTCGCACAATACACTTGAAAGGACCTTATATGCGATATTAAGAAGGCTGATTCCACGATAGTTGGTGCATTTTGCAGTATCCCCCTTCTTGTGGACTGGGCAAAGAACACTTAGATTCCAAAGAGAATCATTATTATTGCAGTTATATGTTATTGCTGATAAGTAAATATGATTTGCCGACGGCAAATCAATTTTATATTATGTATTGGAGGAAGTTGTTGATATCGGAAAATATTTAAAGAGATGTAGGTATGTATATAACTTTTTCTAACAATTTATGTAATTAAATACATATGTACATACATGACTTAATTAGTTTTTGCCTTCCCTCATACATATGCTGTCCAAAATTCTAAAACGTCCAAAAGACATTTGTATATACATACATATGTACATACAAAAACAAAACACTCTCTGCACCGTCAATTTCAAAATCAATCATCTGAAAATACAAAAACAATAACATACAAATGGACATATGTATATTCATTGGCGCCAGCCAGACTGCTCTAAACATAAAAGTCTTCTATTCATAACTCCCTTTGCAAATGCCATTAGAAAGAATTTTCTTCTCAACTTTCAACAAAAATGCGAAAATTAAGCAAAATCTGTAAAAGTTGTTGAAGTGAAAAGTGGCAACATATGTAGCTCTTTTTCCGAGACACCGAGCTGAAATGTGACAACACAGCTCTTTGAAGGAATTACAATTTTTAATTTTTACAAAGTTTTGGTCTCAAACAAAGTCAGGGGTATTCACTCTATGCACAAGTGCAAGTTGCACACTTGGGCTTTGTAAAGGGAGATTTTTTTGTTTTTTAAATATTTCTACAATTTATTGATTCCAAATGTTTTTCCTTATGAAAACATCTACAAATATACGAATTTTATACAACGAAATCGTTTTCGTATTTCAAGTGCCAAAAGGATTTTCCTTCACGTATCTACAGTTGCATTTTTCAGTCATAAACTAGTAGTCTTATCCTCAGAAGTGTCATAAATTAATTAAGGGAGACAGAATTTTGTCTGTTTGATGTTGGAAACGTTGCTTTAGCAAATGAAACTTAGTGAACAACTTTTTTCATTTTCAACTTTTTCTTTGCACATTTTCCTTTGTTTTGACAGTTGCTGATTTGACTTTCAAAATTGAAATAAAATAAATAAAAACAAATTTAAGCTAAACGGTTTTATTGGAAACAAGGCTTACATGAAGTAATAATAATAATAAAAGCTAGAAAATAATTAGGTAGGTCCTAGGTACTAGTCATCACAGTCCTCATCATTCTGGGGCGTTGATCAGACAATTCAATAAAAACGTTGGGCACGTGAAATTTCTAAAAATGTGAGGCGTCGCATAACCTGATTAAGGTTCAGTTGGTCTTACTTATGACTATCAATAGAAATTTGACGCGTCCAATGCTTTTATTTGTCAGATCAACGCCCTAGATTGATGAGGAGTGTGATGACTAGAACCTAGGAGCTACCTAATTATTTTCGAACTTTTAGTATTATTATTAATTCATGCAAGTATTGTTTTCAATAAAACCGTTTAACTTAAACATTTTTTTTATTATTTTATTTTCAAGTTTTTAGTGGTTATTTAATTGCCCGTTGTTATTTCTCATTCGATTTAGTTCACTTAGTGACAATTTATTACAAGGACTCTTTCCTGACAATTTGTTACAATCTAAGTCCTCAATACATAATTCTTCCAAAGACTTTACTCGACTCTGCGCCACGTATGCTTGTCCCTCCTCGAACTCCAAAATATTTGGATGTCACTTCTACCGGACTGTTTGTAATATTTGGTTCCAAATATGAGCCAAATCGGACTTCATAGGTCGCTTTCTATTCATGTGTGTATTATGTTTTCCAAATATGGACCAAATCGTACCATAAATATGAATTTTTTGAATATCTCGATCCTTCCACCACCTAGCGGTGATTTTTTTCATAGGTCTCTTTCTATTGTTGTACGTATTATGTGTTCCAAATATGAGCCAAATCGGACACAAATACGATTTTTTGAAATATTTCAATCCATGCGCCACCTATCGGAGTTTTTTTCTTTTTATTATTGCACTTTTTATTATTACTCGACTCTGCGCCACGTATGCTTGTCCCTCCTCGAACACCAAACTATTTTGATGTCACTTCTACCGGACTGTATGTAATATTTCGTTTCAAATATAATCCAAATCGGACATCATTGGTTGCTTTATATTCATGTATGCAGGCCCGACGATTGGGCAGGGGGATTGGGGGATTCCCCCGGGCCCGGGGTTTCTGAGGGGCCCGCAATTTAGAGGTACTACGACATTTTTTTTTCAGGAGTCTTTAGTTGTTCCATGTGCAATTTTTAAGCCGAATTTCAAAAGCAACGAATATCTGCCTTTCGTTATAATATAGTGAAATGTTATGTATTAGAAAAGTCCTTTTCCTTAAAATTTAAGAATAAATATTTCATTTGGCAGCTGGCTCAAAACCATTCAGGTTCCGATTCCGATTCAACTATTGATAATGATTTTTTGCCTAGGCCTTCGAGCAGTGAGGAGACAATAAAAACATTAAACAAAAATGTATGATTACATGAACCCGAAATCGTAAAGTTTCGTTGTGACACGATGAAAGTTCATCTTCAAAAAGTCTTCCAACAATACCACCAACTCTGTATCAAAGTCCAGATTATTTAAACGACTTCGACATCGGTGTCGTAAATAATGAGTTTTTGCGATCTGAAGAAGTCAACGAAATAATTCGTCGAGGTCATCAAAAGTTTCCTGTTATTTTTCCACGTGATCGTCATGACGAGGCATTTCGTACCTCGTTGTTAAACAGAATCTTGCCAAATGGAGAGAAAGTGGAGCGTGACTGGTTGGTGTGGAATGCCAATAGCAATGCTTTTTATTGCCTACCATGTCGTCTGTTAAGCACCAATACCTTAAATCGACCTAAAATCCTGGCGGATATTCGAAATTGCAGGTGGGAAGAAGCTATACTATAAACTGCCAATACACGAAAATACTCAAGATCACATTAAATGTTATATTCAATGGCGATTTTTATAAAATCTAATTCAAAAGCAGGCTACAATTGATACACTTATCAATGAACAACTAATCACTGAAACTCAAAAGTGGAAAGAAGTTTTATATAGAATTTTGGACACTATTTTATTTTTGGGTGAAAGAGGCCTAGCACTAAGAGGCGAAAGTAATTACATATATTGGTGAACGAAATAATGGAAATTTTGTAGGCATCTTAGAACTCATAACCCATTATGATCCGATACTTAGAGATCATTTGGGGAAATTAGGATTTCACAACGGCCGCACAAACTTTTACAAGTTCACTATCTTTCCCCAGACATTCAGAACCAGTTTATAGAAATTTGTGCAAAACACGTGAGGCAAACTATATTAGATCAACGCAAGAAAGCCAAGTATTTTGCTGTTATCGTTGATGCTACTTACTCCTGATGCTAGTCACGTTGAACAGACTAGTTCATTTTGCGCTACCTCCATTTCAATTCGAAAGCAACAAATTTTACAACTCAAAAACGGTTTTTGGCTTTCGTGGATTGTAACAAAAGAACTGGTCAGGAAATCGCTGATTTAATTTGCCATACTCTAGGTAAACATGAATTCCCATTAAAAGATTACTCGCCTTGTGCAACCCACAGTCTGAAATTATTTGGTCTTGATGCTGCAGAATGTTGTACGGCTGCAATTACTTTCTTCGGAGTTGTACAAAAATGTTTTATTATTTTCAGCAGCAGTCCACAACAAGGGACATCCTCAAAAAAAATTTACCGAGCTCTCTTCACAGCCTTTCAGACACTAGGTGGTCGGCTATAATTGAGGCAATCAGACCATTCGCAAACCATGTTCCAGGATTAACACAAGCACTAAACGCATTACTTAAGCTAAATTTTACTGCACAAGCATACGGAGATTTTACCGGCATTCTCAAGTATATCAACAAGTTCGAATGTATCTTTCTGTCCTCAATTTCGTTCAAAATACTGACTACCATTAATGAAAGAAACGTCGTACTCCAAGCTAGATACCTCACCATAGATGTTGAGGTCCGACATCTGGTTCCCCCATAAATTCAGAAAACAAAAATTCGGAAACACATTTTTTCAGAAAACATTAGTCAGAACCATAAACAAATCAACAAAGATCCCGCATTCCGGAATTGTTGTATTTGTAATCGAATTTGAAAAAAAAGTTTGATGACGTAGCGCTTTTGAAGTTTTTCGATTTATTACATTTCTCTCATATTTCGCTACCAGTGTTCGGAGTATTTAAAACTGTTACCTGAGTAAACGACTACGGCGGAGTAAAAATAAAATTTTCGGAGTATATTTTTTTTCCTTTTTGAAAGCGGGCGAACAACTAACATGAAATTGATTTGGTGGCTTGGCAATCCCTTCGATTGTGTTTCCGTCATGAAAAGTTTCTCAGCAAAAAAGTTATCTGCCTTATCAGATGCACATGGAGTCGGCCTAAAACGTGTAGGATTACCGAATAATGCTCCCATTAGCACACAACATTCTGGAAGAAAAGTGGGCTCTATCTCCCCGCATATATATCGCGAAAAATATTATTATTATTTTTCGTTTATCATACATTTTTCATACTCTTTTAATGACAGAAGGTTTCAAGACCGGGGCAGATTTCTGTAGGAATGATAATAGCGACCTTGTAACTGACGTACAGAGTTACCCGAGACGAACCCGATACCCCGATTACCGATGATGAAAAACACGCTCCGGCATCCAACTTTGGCGAAGTGAGTATGGCAATATTACGGCTAAAAAATCACAAGGTGCCAAGTAATGACGGGATACCCGCCGGGCTGTTCAAGTATGGAGGCGAAGAGCTGGTATAAGATAAAGAAGCAAAAAAAGTGGGTCTTGCAGTAACTGTGGACAAGGCGCAGCACTTGCTGTCATCGTGGCCTTTGTAGCCACGTCACTGTTGACGGATTCAAAATTGGAGACTGTGAAGGATTTCCTCTATTTGGGAAGCAGCATTAGAAGCAAAAACAATGTCGGCCTAGAAATCAAACGGAGAATAACTCTTGCAAACAAGTACTGCTTTAAGCAATTGAACAGTAAAGTCCTGTCTCGACGAACAAAATTCTCGCTTTATAAGTCACTCATCATAACTGTCCTGATGTATGGCTCGGAATTATGGAAGGTCTCGAGAGAAGATGACATGGCTCTTGGAGTATTCGAGAGAAAAGTTCTCCGGAGGATTTATAGTCCTATCCGTGATGTCGACGGCGAGTATTGAGGAGGTATAATGATGAGCTATATGAGCTTTTTATAGATATGACGATAGTGCAGCCAATAAAAATAGAAAGCTTCGCTAGCTAGCTCATGTTATGCGGATGAACGAATACGCTCCGGCAGTTTGTAAACATAGGAAAGAGAATACCTTCACTGAGTTTGGAAAGACAGTTGGAGGAAGCTTTGACCTCGCTTGGTGCTCCAAATTGACGACTGTTATCGCAAAACAGGGTTAGCTGACCTCACTGACTCAACGTACTTCATTTTTATATAAAACTTCAAGAGCAGTATGTTGAATTTAGGCAGGATTTACAGATCGCGTCCGGACACATTTTTTACTTGCATTTTACTCCTTCTATTCTGATTCTATACGAAAAATGTGAACAAGCATGTCTTAAGATACGAACAATCATTTCGTCCAATGGTCAAACAATCAGCTTTTCATACGTCCATATGCATAGAAAACTTCAACCAAAAGATATTAGGTAGTAATATTATTTAGTTTTCAACTCGACCCAAATAAACCTTTAAGATGAAAATGTAGTAGGAGGTAAGAGCGGAGCAAAATACTCCGATTGGAATAAAGTCTGAGCACTGCGCCAGCAATAAAACATGTTGTCAAAAGCGTGACGTCACGCCGAAAAATTTATTTCCCAGCCAACTATGATTTTTCGCTCTCTCATTTTTAATGCGGGATCTGTTTATTGGTTCACGAGTCAGAAACCATTTTTCAGAAAGCCAAATCTCAGAAGTCAAAATTCAGAAAGTATACTTTATTTAATTTAATGTTTTTTTGCTGGCTGATTACAATGGTTCAATTATATGGTTGGCTCATCTCATCAGCTGATTTTATTTATTTTATTGCATGGTCGATGGGATTGTCAAAAGGAGATGGCAAACTCAAAATGAAACCAACACATTGGCAACATTTTCTTACACATACAAAAACTGCTAAGTTTTATGTTTCCATTCCATACCATTCGCACCAACACCAATACACATATTTTGACAATTTGAGCAGACATATTTGGTTATTGTACAGATGAGCCAACCATATAGTTGAACCATGCTGATTACTTTCTGAATTTTGACTTCTTCAATTTTTTTCAGCCTGGAACACAGCAGCGTCGAAAGCAGGCGTTATATCCAATCGAATTATGGAATATGTATAATATCACCAAATTGGGTGAAGTCCGTACAAATAATTCTATCGAAAGGTGGCACAACGTCATTCGAAATGCGTTTGGGACACACGCTAACATATTTAATTTCATAAACAAGTAAGAACGAAACTTCATACCTTTCATGAATGGGGCTGAACAATAATCTTATCCCGTTCGTAATCTCCGAATAATCGGATGTATAAGATAAGAAATATATAGTGAACAGATCTACATACCTTAACGATTTTTAAGATAAATATAAAATAAAAAATAGTTAGGTAATCTGTGTGAGGATGCAAAGCTTCACGTTTTTTGTGGTCTGCATGTAAAAACTATGACTACGAGTCACGTATTTCAAAAATATATGACGTAAACGTAACTATTTGATGAAATTTGATGAATTTTGAAGCTTCTAGCCGTAAAAAAGGGGTCAAAATGACAGTTTATATGAAGTATATAATATATATACCACCGATCTCTATGATTTTTTCAGACAACAATATATGCTATATACGTAAGCATTTTGTGAAATTTGAAGCTTCTAGCTGTTAAAATGGGGCCGAAATCGTAAAAAAAATATATATATACTATATATACCATCATATATATATTATATATATCACCGATCTCTATGATTTTTTGACACAACAATACATACTATATACGTAAGCAATCGGTGAAATTTGAAGCTTATAACTGTTAAAATGGGGTAGAAATTTCGAAAAGTTTCTTATCTGAACAATCGGTTGTATGAGATATATACTATATATACAACCGATCCTTATGATTTTTTCAGACAACAATATATGCTATATACGTAAGCATTCGTTGAAATTTGAAGCCTCTAGCTCTTAAAATAAGGCAGTAATTACGAAAAGTTCCTTATCTGAACAATCTGTTGTGGGGGATATATACTATATATACGACCGATCTCATAAATTTTTTCAGGCAACAATATGTGCAATATACGAAAGTATACGCTGAAGTTTGAAGCTTCAATCTGTTAAATTGGGTAAGATATTACAAAAATCCTCTTTTTCTGAAAAATCGGTTGTATGGAGGATATATGCTATAGTGGTCCGATCCTGTCGGTACCGACAAATGTCTAATCGGACACCCAAATACACCCACTCACCAAATTTTGTCAAGATATCTCAAAAATTGAGGGACTAGTTTGCATACAAACAGACAGACGGACAGACGGACATGGCAAAATCAACTCAGCTCTTCAACCTGATTATTTCGGTATACTTAATGGTGGGTCTATCTATTTTCCTTTAAGGACTTACAATTTTCGGTTTCGTGACGAAATTAATATACCATTTCATTTTCATGAAAGGTATAATAAGATAAAAAACGAACATGCAATAACAGAAACAAAACTGCAGAAATTTTCAGCTGGAGGCGAGCCATATCGGAAACGCAAGATAAAATATAAAGACTTCGTTTTTTTAATATTGTAAATTCATTTTAAAAAGATAAGCGCGAAAAGATTTAATTAATTACATGCTTGCTATTGCAGAAAATTTAAAATTTTAGATTTTACTACTTTTTCTTTATACATAATTCCTTCCAAATAAATGAACGTTTCCGAATTTTTTAGAAAAATTTAATGTTTTTATCATCATAATGTAATGATAGAAGGTGGCGGAAGATTTGGCAGCTGTCATATCGAACGCCCTTAGCTCTAGTGAGCTCCAGGTTGTATTTTGGAAGTACAAGAGAATGGGGGCATAAAAGGCCCCTTTTTGAAATGGTACTTAAATTCCTACTTTTTCAATAATGATAAAATACAGAAAGGAGTGTATTTATAATGATTTTTACGCAATTTAATCATAAAAGTTATGAAATGGGGATTGCTTTTTTAAATTTTGAAACGTTTGCAGCTTATAAATTTCTTTTGAACGCATCAATTTTGCTGGTAATATTCTAGAAAAGGGGTCGAATGCTAATAAACGACAAAAAATTCCAGCAGAGGTGTCAAAAGACATGTTTTTAATTCGGTATCAATAACCTGAAAGATTTCACTAATGCCAAAAGGTATTTGCAAAAAAAAAACGTTTAAAATTGTATGCACAAGTGTTCTGCGAAAAAGAGGCCTGTAACTTACCCCCGGTTTTGGAGCGGCCCGGGGTCATTGCTCAGATTATTGGTACCGAGGTGTCTTTTGAAGACTTTCTCGACATTTTTGGACGTGTATTAAGAGTCTAGTCCTCTTCTGGAGTATTAACTAAGGCAGTTTTTAATATATTACATGATGGGAAAAGATATTTAACACACAACAGTAGGACGGACAAGGCAGCAGGTATACTAATTTGGTGGATATTAATTGAGGTTCTGGCTTTAGTCTTGATCCCTTAAACCTCAGGTGTTTGAGCTGTTGAGATCCGTTTTTGGCCTAACATTGAATTCGTCGCTGCGGCGAACTGTAGGAAGGGGCTCCGGAGCCGAAGAGATCATGATGTACACCAAGCCTTCGCTGACAGTAAAGATACTAAGCGAGCTGCTACAACTTTTCAGACGCCCGTTCGGGACATCGTCATGTGTATGTTCTAACAAGCACAACGACTTCATTATATAGCGCACATTGTTGCTTTAACGACAAAGACACTCACCACATGTTTTGGGGGAATGTTGGGTGTTGATAGTCCTTTGCCGGTTATAGATTCGGTTCGTTCCATTCAGGTTCTAGTACGACCATCTCGGAAACGAGTTGATATAACCAAATTAAACCTTCTAGGTCACACCACCCTCTACACAAGGTAGAAAAGCTTCTGATAGCCATTCACTGGAAATGAGCATCATGGGCGGCTGACTTATAGATCAATGCGGTCATTATACAAACGTGTAATTTAGCCATAATCCTCGTCCTGGGCTTGGAACCCGCCACATAAAACGAGTTTAATACAAATAAAGTAGAGTTACGAGGTATAAAGGGCCTGTAGTTTCCTATTAGATAATCATGTAAGCGGCGGTGAGATATGCCTATAATCGGACAGCCAAGTGATAGTACGCTGGTGTATCGCGATACACCTCTGAGGCAGTAACGACTGTTTTTATCAATACAGAGTGACATAACCCCCAACTTCAAAAAAAACAACGGACACCAGTAAAATCACCGAGCAAACTTGGCCTGATTACAACCAGAAAAGAGCAGAGTTTCTATTAAATATGCCTAGAAAAGAGATATTCAGTATCACGTCCACAAGAACAGAATATTGGTCATTTGGCCCTTCAACGGCAGGGGAGGACGGTAGTAAGGAAACAGTCACCCACCTCGTCTGTCAGTGCCCAACACCTGAGAACTTTAGGTATCGAACTAAAATCTGTTTTGTGCTACCCGATTTAATGGTTGTATCAAATGCTCCATTAAAGACATCAGGAGACGTTTTGATTTAACCAAATGGTTTGAGTAAAACAAACACAGCGTATATTACGTAATTGGTTCCATGGGAACACAATGTGCATGAAAATGGCGATAGAGCCGGCGAGGTCTCTCTGACCGGGCAGCATAGCCACCAACCAAACAACCAGGAAAGTCATAAGGTCAATTATTTTGTTACGCACCTCCATGTATTAAAATATTGACACCTGTTGAATTATAGTTCCATTTTATTGTTAAAAATTTACGGCGCCCCTTTTCCAACGGCCTAACGAAGTTCTCTCTGAGATAAGAAGAACTTATCCAAATATATGTTAGGATGAAGTTTGGAGCAAAAAATCGTGCGATTATACTCGCGGCTGTTGGCGTCGTTGTAGCGATAAAGGTATTTCCCGCAGGTTTTGCAGATGGTTATCGATGTTTATGGTCTTTTGCCGGTATATGTAGATCCAATACGTTTTGGTAACAAGCCCCATTAAAGGTACATGATGGGTTTCAAAATAAATTCGAATCTTTTCATGTTCATTTTACCATCTTTTCGGAACCAGGTTTTGCAGATGGTTATCGATGTTGATGGTCTTTTGCCGGTATATGTACATCCTATACGTTTTGGTAACAAGCCCCATTAAAGGTACATGATGGGTTTCAAAATAAATTCGAATCTTTACATGTTCATTTTACCATCTTTTCGGAACCATAATAATATGGGTGCTTGCTTGGAGGTACTGCCACCAGAGCTCACTACTAAAAGTTCTTTAAACAGAGTTCATTCTATGACACATGCCAACTTCTGAACGTATTTCTGTTGAGATCTTTAATCCGTCAGAATTAGTATGTAATAAATAATGCAAAATTAGCGGTCAGGTCACAAAGAAAGCCGCTCATTCATTCATTTCGACGACTGACGCGAATGAAAAGCTTAAAGGAGATAAATTTAAAAACAGGGCAAAATCAGTTACAAATCGCAATGAGTGAGAATTGTGCTACCACTACATGAGTACACCCAACGGGTTAGGGGGTCAGAATATACCCGAGCTAGGTATTCCTGTCGTAAGAGCCGACTAAAATACCACATTCAAGGGGTTGTGTAGCGCAACCCTTTCAGGTTGCCAGCGCAATATATAGCTTCTCCAAACCCAATTTGTCAACCTCACGTATGTGTGGCGAATCCTGTTTCATTAACAGCCGATGCTCTGGCGCCCGAACTCCTCATGGATCTAGGGGGTGGGAGGGCGGTATGGCCAATAAGGTTGCATGTGGTCATAACAAATCGTTCCCGAGATGGTCGGGCTTGGTACCGGAACGTACCGGATCTGCATCGGGCAAAAGACCATCAACATCGATAACACTCCCCAAGGCCTTCGGGGAGTGTCCTTATCGCTACAACAACAACAACATGAGGTCGAAAATTACTTTTGGCAGAGTAGATGTGAGAACCAAGTGGAGAAATCATCAACTGTATGTTACGTGGAAAACGATGTCATTGTCGATTGCTGGACCTACAAGAATGCGCACGGTCGCACTGCTTATATGCCTGCCGTTGATCACGATGGGTCCCCTTTGATTTTGTGTTCTGTGGTTAAAGTAGCTTGGTGGGTCTCTTTTTGCTAGAACCTGGTACCTCAGATGACAACATCTCGAATTGTGGTGAAGTGGATAAACTTTCCCTGCCCAAATGGGCGTTAAGGTTGCTAAGAACAATTTAGAGGTAGACAGGGGAGAAACAGATAAGTCTTTTTCACGGAATTGGGGGTCGAATGATCATGGAGGTTCTACGTATTCGTATAAATTGGACTTGGGATGGTCGGGTTAGTTGCTTAATGGTGCCAGAACTTATCGCCACTACCTTGCAAAGGACCTTTAATGTCGGAAAATCCCTCCAAAAATTACTAGTCGCTTAAAGAAGAAGAACTAAAATTAGTGAATTACCTTACAATATGAAAATACTGTTTAAGAACTAACACTTATAACATCCACTACATCAACATAAGGTACTGCATTTGTTTTGCTGTACTCTTACTCCTCGCTATTTCAGAATCTGTAATGATTTGTCTAAATTTCTCCGATATTTTTGGACGAGTTTGAGCTGTTGTGAGCTAAAGTAAAGAATTCCCGCGAAACCTACAAGGAAAGCTGCAAAAATATATTTAAAACATTAATCATCGATTTTATATTAATATTGCAACATCTTACCATCATTTAATGCAGAAAATATGCGAATAAGAATTGTCGCACGTTCTAATCATATAAAAGTCAACACAAAACGGAACTTGAGATAAAAAGTGATGCCGTTGTATATTTTTCAGAAAAAAACGATTTGTATAGTTTTACATACATTTTTTCCTCTAAATAAAATAGGAGTTTTGTAAAGCGACCACATTCTTATTTCTAAGGGCGTTCAAGATGGCGGCGTTAGAGCGAGAAGCTGCTTACATCCGCCACCCTCTATAATTCCATCATGGTTTTTATGTCGTCTGATTACTTTCTGAATTTTGACTTCTGAATTTTCCCTTCTGAAATTTGACTTCTGAATTTTCACTTCTGAAATTTCCAGGGGCTCCCTCGCGATCCTTCTAGGGTTTTGGGGTCATTTCGGATTGACTTTTGCGACTCCCTCGAGGTCTTTTGGAGGTTATTTTGGCATGGTTTAGGGGAGTACCACGGGGTCCTCCCGGGGTCATTCCGTGATCTTTTTGGGACTCCCTCGGGGTCATTTGGGGGTAATTCCGGGATGATTTTGGGGACTTCCTCGGGGTCATTTCGGAATGGTTTTGGGGACTCCCTCTGGGTAATTTGGGGGTAATTCGTAGGTCATTCCGGGATCTTTTTGGGGACTCCCTCGGGGTAATTTCGGGATGGTTTTGGGGACTCCCTCGGGGTAATTTCGGGGTCATTCGTAGGTCATTCAGGGATCTTTTTGGGGACTCCCTCGGGGTCATTCCGGGATGGTTTTGGGGACTCCCTCGGGGTCATTTCGGGGTCATTTCGGGATGGTTTTGGGGACTCCCTCGGGGTCATTCAGGGATGGTTTTGGGGACTCCCTCGGGGCCATTTGGGGGTCATTCGTAGGTCATTTCGGGATGGTTTTAGGGACTCCCTCGGGGTCATTTCGGAATGATTTTGGGGACTCCCTCGGGGTCATTGGTAGGTCATTTCGGGATGGTTTTGGGGACTCCCTCGGGGTCATTTCGGGGTCATTCGTAGGTCATTCCGGGATCTTTTTGGGGACTCCTTCGGGGTCATTTCGGGATGGTTTTGGGGACTCCCTCGAGGTCATTTCGGGGTTATTCGTAGGTCATTCCGGGATATTTTTGGGGACTCCCTCGGGGTCATTCCGGGATGATTTTTGAGACTCCCAAGGGGTCATTTGGGATTAATTTCGTGATGAGGTACGACATTCTTCGAAAAAAGTACCTTGTTTTAAAAGTTTTCTGGGATGTGGCGCATTCAAATCGGCAGCCGAGGTTGGGTGATATTCCATTCGGGCTTCGATATATATATGTAGTTTAGTACACTTTAGTAGCACACTTTTAACATTGAAATATGTAGTTTTTGAGTGTATAATCAAGGTTCAAAACCTGTACATCTCATAGGTCAAAAAAATTTTATTTGATTTGAAAAAAGTTTAATTTGATTTGAAGAAAGTTTCTTTTTACCTGAAATTGTTATATGGAGTAATTTGGATGTATGCTCAGTTAAAAATGTCGCCAAAAGTAATCCGCAAATTTATGACTTGGAGACACCGTTTTCCAAGTTTGCTTCTGGGTATTTAGCGCTCTCTCAGGAGTTACTGAACGGTTGGGCAAACCTATGCATAACGGTTGCCACTTTGGTCCATTTGGACCAAAAATGGTCCTTTCTAACCCCGTTTGGTCCGATGGTCATTTTTGGTAAATTTTGGTATTTTTTAGCAAGTAGGCACGACTTTGGTATATTTCTCTATTTTTCTCTGGGAGAAAAACAAACTATGGGAACGTTGAAAGGACTTTGCTTGATTGAGCATCCTGTTAATTACCATGGATTGAGGCAATACGATGGCCGGCGAAAAAACTAATTGAAAAATTTATGTTAATGACATTTTATCTATACCAAAAATAAGTCCTTTATCAAATTTGGTAATTTTTTTTTGATGAATTTCGAACCGAAATGAAACATTGTATGGCAGCCGTGATTTGGCAGCCAACATTGCCATTAACCCAGATACGCCCATCAAAAGTACGTAAATATTTTAAAAGTGCTTTGCATTGATGTTTAGTAAAAACAACAGTCGAAAGACATTGTTGTTATGGATTTATAAAAATGTTTTGGAAAAAATTGATTTCATACAGGCCTTCCCATTGACAGTGGGGTTTATACTTATAAGAAGTGCCCCTATGGAACGGTACAATAAAAACAACACCGAAAACAAGCAATTGGCAAACCATGCTTGTTAATTTAAATTTGAATACAATATAATATTTTTAGTTAACAATTGGAAAAAATTCAACTTGCAGTGAAAATGTTGATAGTTTATGATTGGACATCACACAAATTGCCGCAAAAAACTAACTTACCGTACTGTGGACCGCTATATATTAACAAACATCAAATCCGTAAATACAGTAAACACTACATAATAAAACATGTCTCGCTTTGTATGTAAAAATTTAGGTGTACTATATGTAGAGCATTTGGCATAATTGGGTTAAATCAAAGATAACACTTCGGTCATTTAATTCAATGGTGTCATAATTCAAAAAACAAAATTTTTCAGGAGAGCCATTCAAAGATTTTAACTACCATTTGTTGTGCATATAAAAGCATCTTTTCATTTGTATAGCACGTGATCAATTTTTAACGGACCACAAAGATTTTTTTTATACAACATACATCATGATATTTATTACGTTTTTACGTTATTTACTCAAAGTCATGCCCTCTTGTTTGTACCACTACAGATGAGACAAGTGTGATATCTTAAGCATAGACGACAAAATAACAAATAGACTCGATCACCTGATTTTAAAGGTACTTTAACGGTCTCATCTTGTGTCTCTATGTCTCAAGTCTCAAGTGACATAACTTCGATATCTGCGTAATACGAAAAAATTTTCTTTTAATTTGCATGTTTTCTTCTAGAGAGTGCACGCAGAAGCTTATGAAAATCTATATAAGCCTTATGTGCATAAAAAACGGGAAAAGCTGGAGAACAGTACATCTGGTGCTATAAAAAAATTGAACCGTTCGAGCCGTCAGAAAAAATATGAAGACAATGTTGTTACCTATGTGCTTGAAAGTATGAGTCCCCTTTCCACAGTTGAAATGCCGTCATTCAGAAAATTAATAGATGGTGAATAACTTTAATTGGAAGCGTGTCATTATTGTGTATTACAAAATTCTGGGTGACAAAATTCTGTAAATTTCAAAAAAATTCTGCTTGAACAAAATTCTGCTTTTTTAAAATTCTGCTTTTTAAAATTCTCCTTTCTAAAATTCTGCTTTTCAAAATTCTGCATGTCTAATGCGAAAAATTCTGCTTTATTCAAGTTTTGTGATTTTCGTCATACGCAGAAGGACATCACCGTGGCAGTAGCCACGGTTATACCACACACCCGGACTTGGCATGGCGTAGCCCAGGGTTATTTTTTATAAGCGCGGCCGAAGGCCGCTTATGCAGAAAGGTGTTCTACTCAGAATTACTGTGCATGGCGCGGCCGGTGTTGGATTGGCTTTTTCCAGAATATTGGCTTCCATAATATTGATTTCCGGTGTTTCGACTTCCGGAATTATGAATGCATGACCTCTTTAACATTGTTAACATTATATTTTAATAAAGAATTTTGCAATACAGAATTTTGTAATACAGAATTTTGTAATACAGAATTTTGAAAGCAGAATTTTGTTTTTAGAATTTTGTACATACAGAATTTCGACACCAACCCACTTTAATTCACTTATACTGAGTGTTAAATACTTTTTATTTAATTATTGTTCACAGATATTTTATCAAAAGATGAAAGTGCGCATATGAAGCACTTATCTAGAAGAACCGTGGGAAAGCACATACAAAAGAGATTTATTGAAAATATGGATGAACTTCGTTCCATATTAAAAAATGTTGATTACGTTTGTACAACGGCTGATGTTTGGTCGAGTAGTACCAGGCGATTTTTGGGAGTTACTGCCCATTGGGTAAAATTTCAGAAAATTAAAGCGATTTCAACAACTATGCTATTTATGAAATTCCCTTTTAGATTGATTCCAAAACTTTTACAATAAAGTCAGCTACTATTGCGTGTCGAAGATTTTCAGGAACTTACGACAGAATTGCTGAGCTTCTTCACGAAATTCATTTGTCATTTGGCTTGGACAGCAAAAAGTTAGTTTCAATAGTAACAGACAACGGGTCGAATTTGGCGAAGGCTTGTAATGAGTTTGGAATTAAAATTCCTCTTCTGACGCATGACGGTAAATATTTTTAACATGAAACTAGAAATGAGCGTGTGTATGTATGTGTGTGTGTTTTTCTTTTATAAGCGTTCTTGTGATCACTCGACACACTATAATCTGAAATATATTTTGATAAAGTAGGCCGAGTCACGCCCATGCATAGGAAAAGGCTAAATTCGCTTCAAGGAGCTGTACATATTTGGTGTAGAGGAGTGGGGGTGTGAGAAGGAAATCGGGATAAAGTACGAGATAGAAAAATGTGAGAAGGACAAAAATAGAAAGTAGTGAAAGATAGTGAAGAAAGAAAAAAGGAAACATAAAAAGGTATCGTTAGTTGTTTAATTGGAAAGAGTGTTACGACAAAAGCGTGACGGGGGAGCAAGAGACCCAGACTGAATGGTGTGTGTTTGATTTAATGTAGGATCTACACACGATGACAGCCTGACTAAAGCATATTTTTGGCTAACTAAAATGAGCATGCGTTGCAACAATATACAAAGTTTATGTAATAAGTTGCTCGTTTAAAACCAACTTAGAACTGCCGCGTTGCATTTGGAACCTTTTAGAACTATAAGCATTCAGGGTGCGGCAGTAATTGTTAAATGTTAATTTGTAAATCATTTATTTCGTTGAGATACTTACAGAGTTAGATTATGAAGGTAAATTTAAAAAAAAAACTTGCAAAAGGGTTGAGACTTCGCAAATCTATAGTCATTCAAAAAACATGAAAACACTATGTTTATTCTATTCAAAAAAACGCGCGTTCCACTAAAAAAACGATTCACGCCATTAAAGATATTCTTTTGCCCAAACCCGCCATATAATGGTTTCAAAGGTTGCAAAATACCTCAATGAAAAGCCAGTATTTTGTCTCAGTTTTAATGTTTAAACTTACACATTTTGTAAAATTATGTAAATACATTAAGCTATATACCTAACATACTAATTTTGATATAACTTTCGTACTTCTGACCCTATTTGAAAATCGTTCCCATCACTGTGATGTGATACTTTAAGCGTTGCTATCTCACCAAAGCAATTTTTCATTATTCACATATTTTGCAAAGTTTTACGACGCGATTCTGAATTGTGCTTTATTTCTCCCATAAGTCTAAGAATACTGCATAAACTGTTGGTTTGATTGAAATAAAATGTATGTCGTTTTCGCGGTTCCATATATGGAACTCGAAAGTTTTTAAATAGAATAAACATGGTGTTTTCATGTTTTTTGAAAGACTATAAAAATCTGCGAAATCACTAACCCTTTGCTATTTTTTTTAATTTTACCTTTATAATCTTATTATGTGATTTTTGCCCCGTAATAGATGAATAAATCAAATCAAAAAGCCTTTCGTTTTGTCGTGGATGTAACACGTACACGAATGGCTCGCGAGTGAGACTCAGCGTGTGTAAACCCTATTCGAGTTTGTTGAGTTTCTCAAAAGAAACCACATTTCGGAACAACATTTCTTAATTTTTTTCTCATTTTGAACTTAATTTTGCAGAAGGCGCTACTGATTTTATGTCCGATGATGACGAAGACGATGTTACAATTGATCCATATGTCGGCAATAATGCATCATCCCAAATACCATTCGATGTTGAACCAGCCTTACCCGAAGATGAACCTCATCAGTTCCAACCAAAGCCATCGCTTTCGGTGCATATGAGATGCGCCAGTCTTACGATTAATTTAATTGCCTCCACTGATTTTACTTCCTTCATAAAGCAGTCAGCCACTTTGTCTTCCCAACATAGTGAAACGATTAACCGCTGTCAGGCTCTGTGGTCTTTGCTACGCTCCCCGAAGCAGAGAGAAATAATGATAGAATATCTTGGAAAACCCCTGACAAAGCCAATATGTGTTAGGTGGAACTCTTTGTTCGATAGTTTAGCATTGATTGTTTCGCTACGCGATGAAATTATTACATTCAGTGAGGCGGTGGGAATAACAAACACCATGCAGGATACTGATTTTAAATATTTAGAAGACTATTTGAACTGCACACGACTCCTTATTGATACTTTGAATAAACTGCAAGGTGAGAAAAACTGCAGCTATGGGTATTTGTTGCCGTGTATCATAACACTGCGCAGAAAGTTGCTAGCAGTCAAAACAAACGTCGGAACAACCTTTTGCATTGATGCTGTCGATTATTTGGTTGAAAGAGTGGAACACCGCTTTAGGGACTTTTTCGAAGTTGAGGATTGCGGAAAATGGGCAGCTATTACAGCTGTAATCCATCCGCAATTCAAAACTCAGTGGCTAGGTTGCCTCTCGATTGAAGCACAGAAAAAAGTTTACTCAGTGGTGATGACTGCTGCAACGGATGCGGAAGCCGTAGTGTTGTCAACGATAAATACACCGAACAAGGTAGATGAGTTTTTTGATTTCGGTAACATCTCCAGTACTACCTATACTGAACTTGATATCTTCAGTAACACTGGAGCGCAACTTCAGGTAAACAAATATTTACACGAACATGTAACAAACAATCTTTTAGCAGTGGATTTTTATCCGGTTGTGAAAAAAATTTTCCTTAAATACAACACCCCGCTGCCTTCCTCAGCAGCGGTAGAGAGGCTTTTTTCATACGCAACGATGCACAACTTACCTCGGTATAATAGGCTTAAGGACTATAACTTTGAAATACGCGTTCTTGCTAAATGTAATAGTTCGAAAAATTGGCGCTAGACTGGCATGAGCGTAAATAATAAAAGCAATCAGAAATAAAAGAGAGCAGTATAGGGAATAGGTACTCCCTCATTATTCAATCAATGAAAAATTTTTTTCCGTATAAATATGTATGTACATATTTGTTTTAATATTAAAAAAATTTGATAACCAACTCAAGAATATTTACATACATTTTCCCCATATGTTTATATCTCATATGTACAATCATTCTCAAAAAAATATCCAAATAAATGAAAATCTACCTATCTTTGTAATTACAGACGTTCTTACGTACTTTATTGTACTTTAGTACTTTATTGTGTAAGATCGCTACCACTGTTGCTATTTAGTTCGCAGTTTTTTATTTTTATCATTTTAAGTAAAATGTATATACATATGTTTGTATGTATATATAAAATTACTGCAAATAAAAGGGGTCCACATTAATTTCGTGTGGATTCCAGGATCCCGGAAGGGTTCCGAACTGATCCCGAAATTAATCCCAAATGCCCCTTGGGAGTCCTCAAAATCATCCCGGAATTACCCCGAAATATCCCCGAGGGAGTCCCCAAAATCATCCCGGAATGACCCCGAAATGACCCCGAGGGAGTCCCCAAAAAGATCCCGGAATGACCTACGAATGACCCCGAAATGACCCCGAGGGAGTCCCCAAAACCATCCCGAAATGACCCCGAGGAAGTCCCCAAAATCATCCCGGAATGACCCCCAAATGACCCCGAGGGAGTCCCAAAAAGATCACGGAATGACCCCGGGAGGACCCCGTGGTACTCCCCTAAACCATGCCAAAATGACCTCCAAAAGACCTCGAGGGAGTCGCAAAAATCATCCCGAAATGACCCCAAAACCCTAGAAGGATCGCGAGGGAGCCCCTGGAATGGACCCCAATAGGCCCCTGTAGGATCCGCAGGGTGTCCCAGAAATTACCCCCAAACCGCTCCCAAAAAACCCCATGAATACTCTCCAAAATCATCTCAATATTACCCTAAGAAGCTTCAGAACTACACACGAACTGTTTACGCATATGGGTATATTTTCAGGGCATCTCGATGGTTTATTTTTTTATTTTTTGGATAACTGAATAAAAACTTTGAAAGTAAGGAATAATAACTCAACTCTTTATTTAAATTTTGCAAAAATAAGAATGAGCGGTTATCATCAATCAGAATATTTTGAATAACGAGAAAATGTTATTGATTATTCAAGAAATGCTTGAATAAAAAATAACTTTTTATTCATCAATTAGAAAATTTAAAATGATGAATAATTTTTTATTTTGATTTGTTTCATTTGAAAATGACTCAACCCTGACCCCTAGAATGTGTTTATAGAGTATTGATAACGAATGAAAGCTGTTGATGAGTGCTTTAGTACAGGGTAGTTTTCATACCTATTTGTGAAGGGTCTCGAGATATAGGCCAAAACGTGAATCAGGGTAACACTAAGATGTGTTTTTACATTATGGGTATCAAATTGAAGCTGTTGATGAGTGTGTTAGTACAGAGTAATTTTTATACCGCTGGGTGACTAGGGTCTCAAGATATGGGCAAAACCTGGACCCGGATACCCCTAGAATGTGTGTGTAATATGGATATCAAATGAAAGTTGTTGCTGAGAGCTTTAAAGTAATTTTCATTGTGATATTCGATTTAGTTGCGTTAACCTGGCAAAACTGATAAATGTGCATGCGAAGCAGAAATAAAGACATGAGTTAATAATACCCACCTACCTATTTACATACGTCCTATTCGATTTGCCTGGCAATAAGGGATGAAGAAGAATGGGAAAAACTTTAGAGAATAGAAAAGAGAGAAGGAGACTGAGAAAGAGATAGAGTGAGTCGAAAATAAAGATAGATGAAGCGAAAAGACGGAGGGAGGAGTGAATAAAAGGATTAAGAAAAAGTGAGGAGGGGGATAGAGTTAGACGGAAAAAGCTTATTAAAATGTATGGAGATAGACAAAATTTAGGGCAGAACAACGTCTGACGGGTCTGCTAGTAAATATATATAAACAAACAACTAGTAGGAAATTTTCTTATGAAAAAGTATCAAAATATTTTGTCAAACCCACGTTCATTTCATTTCTCTACAATATGCGTAAGTATGAACCTGTTTGTTTAACTAATTAAAAATACCCATTAAAGTTATTAATTAAATAGGCTAATTAGGTTCCTATAATAGAAAATTTATATAGAAGTGTTATTATAAACGCCTAATAATCATTGTACACATATCAATTTGATAACACAATTCAATAGCACCCCCACAGAGGTTTAAGCAGGCATCCGTAAGGCAAGGTCTTCCAAATCGATAGGCCCCAACGGAATAGCCATGCCAATGCTTAAACACCTTGGCGATGAGGGAATATCGTCAATTTATAGATTTTACACCAGAGGGAGAGAGAAGGGGGGGGGGCGGAGGGTGTCACTGCTCACTTTGTAAATCCTCGACTTATTTGACCCATTGAGTCTGTAATATTGGTGAAGGCCAGTATAAGTAAAGTTATAATGTGTAAAAATTATTAAAAAGTAATTGTTCGAAGGGGTCGTGGGACCCCCGCCCCCTTTGCATGTTCGAAAAAAATTTCACTAGTAGACTATTGTCTGTGTCTCAAAATTCATCAAAATCCGTGTAGCCGTTCTGCGTGATTCAGTCACAAAGACGAAAAAATATAATAATTAAATTATAATTGTTCCTACGGGGCGGGGACCTCCCCCCTTTTCAATAAAATACATCTAGTAGATCCTTCTAGACTATTGGCTATATGTGTGCCAAATTTCATCCAAATCCGTCCAGCCGTTCTTGCGTGATTGAGGCACAAAGACAAACGTCTGGACATACAAACATCCAAACTTTCCCATATAATATACTAGCCTTTACCCGCGGCCCCGTCCGCAAGGAGAAATTAAAATATATGGGCTATTCACGTTAGCGTGGTTATCAAGTTATCTGTTTAAAAATTTATTTTGTTTATTGTATTTTATTTTTTTTAATAGAGTAAAAAAAGAACTAAACGAGCTGATAACCTGAAAGGCACGCTTACGTAAATAGTATAATACAGTTTTTTCGAATTAAAAAAATACATTTTGTTTTTAAGTTAAATTAATTGAATGACAGAGGTGTAGGAATTGCTTACTATTCATAGAACAAAGGAGTGAAACTACAATTTGCTGAAACCGAAGAGAATGAAAATTTATATTGAGTTATAACAATTTATAGATTTTGCACCAGCGGGGGAGGAGGGGGAGGGGCGGAGGTTGTCACTAAATTATAACTGTTCCTAGCTAGTCACATCTGGAAACATCCAAACATCCAAACTTTCGCATTTTAATATTATAAAGATTAGAGATTGAGATTTGCAGTTAATTTTGTGCTATTGGATTGAGAAAGGCTATGAGATACGTGTGTAATAAGTAGAAAACTTCTAGACGTCAAGAAGCGGCACAATGCAAATGATCCCGGAATATTCCCGAATATGTCCCAAAATCACCCGACGTGATCCCGGACGGATCCCGAAAACTATACTGAAATTATCCCGGAAGGGTCCCAAAATGATCCGGAAATAGTCCCGAAATGACCCAGCCGGGATCCCGGACGGATCCCGAAAACCATCCAGAAATGGATCCCGGAAGGGCTTCGATATGACCCTTACGGGATTACAAATAAGGTGAAGCTAATTATAAAACCATGTTAATAAGGCAGCAGGCGCATTGGAGCGAATGAAAAGTTACAAAGAAACATTCAGGTAAAGCTGATAAAAGCGTGCTAATAAAACCAATTGGTGGAGGACGGATGGCGGGAGGAGAAGGAGAGGACCACTGATCGTTTTTCCAAAATTGTTTAGATTTCGATCTGTATGTGCCAGATACAAAAAACTATTGATTTAGGAAAAAATGTACATTGAGTTAATAACAATTTATAGATTTTACACCAGAGGGAGAGAGAAGGGGGGGGGGGGCGAAGGGTGTCGCTGCTGACTTTGTAAATCCTCGACTTATTTGACTGACCCATTGAGTCTGTAATATTGGTGAAGGCCAGTATAAGTAAAGTTATAATGTGTAAAAATGATTAAAAAGTAATTGTTCGAAGGGGTCGTGGACTCCCACCCCCTTTGCATGATCGAAAAAAATTTCGCTAGTAGACTATTGTCTGTGTCCCAAATTTAATCAAAATCCGTGTAGCCGTTCTGGCGTGATTCCGGTCACAAAGACGAAAAAATACAATAATTAAATTATAACTGTTTCTAGGGGGCGGGGACATCCCACATTTTCAAAAAAATATAGGTAGTAGATCCTTCTAGACTATTGGCTATATGTGTGCCAAATTTCAACCAAATCGGTCCAGGCCCGTTCTTGCGTGATTGAGTCACAAAGACAAACGTCTAGACAAACATCCAAACATCTAAACATCCAAACTTTCCCATTTATAATATAATATTAGATACTAGCCTTTACACGCGGCCCGTCCGCAAGGAGAAAATGAAATATATGGGCTATTCAGGTTAGCCTGCTTATTAAGTTATCTGTTTAACAATTTGTTTCTGTCTAATGCATTTTACATTTGTAATTGAGTAAAAAAAGAACTAATGAGCTGATAACCTGATAGGATCCCCAAATTATCCCGATATAATCCATAAAAAGCCACGAAATGACCCCGACGCTATCGCGGACGGATTCCTAAAACCATCCAGAAATGCCCCGGAAGGGTCTCCAAAAGTTCCCGGAATAGACCCAAAAAACCCGAAATGGCACCCAAAAAACCCGAAATGGCAACAACACGATTCTAGACTTATCCAGAGAACCACACAGAAATGATCCCTGAAGGGTACCAAAATGATCCCGGACGGATCTCAAAAACCATCCAACAAATATCCAGGAAGGGTTCTTAAATTATCCCGACATAGTCCAGAAAAAGTTCCGAAATGACCCCGGGGGATCCAAGACGTATCGCGAAAACCATACAGAAATGATTTCGTAAGGGTCCCAAAATGATCCTTAAATAGTCCGGAAATAACCCCGATGGGATCCCGCACGGATCCAGAAATGATCCCGGAAAGGTCTCAAAACTATCCCGAAAAAGTAAAAAAAAAAAAAATCTCGAAATGACTCCTACGGCACGGACTTCGGAAGAGTCCCCAAATGATCCCAAAATGGTCCCGAAATTACCCTGATGGATCTGGCAAACCATCAACAATTGATGCCGGAAGGGTCCCCAAATGATACAGAAGTCATGAAATTACCCCTAAAGGGTCTCCAAATGATCCCGAAATAGTCCCGAAATTACCCGTACATATCCCGAAATCCATCCAGGAGTGATGCCGAAAGGGTCCCCAAATGATCCAGTATTAGCCCTGAAAAAGTTCCGAAATGACCCAGACGGGCTCCCGGACGGATCCCGAAAACCATCCAAAAATGATCCCGAAATAGTCCCGAAGAAGTACGGAAATGAGCCTGACGGGATCTCGAACGGATACCTAAATGACCCTGACGGAAGGGTCCCAAAATGATCCTGAAATAGTCTCGGAAAAGTCCAGGAATTAAGCTGACGGGATCCCGGACGGATCCTGAAAACCATGCTTAAATGATCCCGAAAAAGTCCCGAAAAGAACCTGACGGGATCCCGTAAGGATCCCGAAAATCATCCATGATGCCGAAAGGCTCCCCAAATCATCCCGTATTAGTCCCAAAAAAGTCCCGAAATGACCTCGACGGGATCCCGAACGGATACCCAAAACCATCTAGAAATGATCCGGAAGAGACCCCGAATGGTCCCGAAAATTCCCGAAATTACCCCCCCCCCCCCCCCCCCCCCCCGGATCCCGGACGGATACCGAAAACCATCCAGAAAAGATGCCGGTAGGTACCCCAAATGATCCCGAAATAATACAGAAAAATTTGGCAGAGAGGTTGCCTCTACTATAAGGAATGCTTTGAAGAAAAATTAGGGAAATCGGTAAAGGATCACGCCCACTTTTATATAAAAGATTTTTAAAAGGGTCGTGGACGAATAAAATAAGCTATATCTTTGCAAAAAAGAGCTTTATAACAATGGTATTTCATTTCCCATGTGGATTTATAACAGTAAATAGGAAAAACTTCAAATTTAAAAAAATGGGCGTAGCACCGCCCCTTTTATGACTAAGCGATTTTCTATGTTTCGGGAGCCATAACTCGAAGAAAAATTAACGGATCGTTACAAAATTGGGTACATATATTTTCCTTATAGCAGGAAATATTTCTAGTAAAAATGGATAAGATTGGTTAAGGACCACGCCGACTTTTATATAAATGACTTTAAAAAGGGTCGTGGGCAAAATAATAACTTAAATCTTAGCGAAAATAGTTTTCTACCAATCGTATTTTGTGCCATTATAACAAGAAATGGGAAAAAATTCAGATCTTGAAAAATGGGCGTGCCCCTTTCTTACAATGCAAAAGTGCGTAGATGCAGGTAATAAGTTATTTCTAGTAAAATTGGAAAATTTCGTTAATAACCCTGCCCTTTTTTTTTGTAATAACACTTTTTTAGTACAATGGCACTTGTGTGTTTATGGTTATTGTTCTATCTTTGTTTTAAAATAAACAGTAGGGAAATCCCCATATCTGAGGGAAAACTGCGTTATTACCCGCTCAAGATCATTGGTGCTAGCGTATCATTTTTGCTTCTTTTAAACGAAAATTAGTTCAGAATAGCACACAGCCGATTATTTGGTGATTACGAATGGGATAAGATTATTGTTCAGCCCCATTCATGAAAGGTATGGAGTCTTCGGCACAGCCGAAGACAGTCCCGTCCATACTTGTTTTTTTTTATACTCAGTTGAGCAGAGCTCACAGAGTATATTAAGTTTGATTGGATAACGGTTGGTTGTACATATATAAAGGAATCGAGATAGATATAGACTTCCATATATCAAAATAATCAGGATCGAAAAAAAATTTGATTGAGCCATGTCCGTCCGTCCGTCCGTCAGTCCGTTAACACGATAACTTGAGTAAATTTTGAGGTATCTTGATGAAATTTGGTATGTAGGTTCCTGAGCACTCATCTCAGATCGCTATTTAAAATGAACGATATCGGACTATAAACACGCCCACTTTTTCGATATCGAAAATTTCGAAAAACAGAAAAAGTGCGATAATTCATTACAAAAGACAGCTAAAGCGACGAAACTTGTTAGATGAGTTGAACTTATGACGCAGAATAGAAAATTAGTAAAATTTTGGACAATGGGCGTGGCACCGCCCACTTTTAAAAGAAGGTAATTTAAAACTTTTGCAAGCTGTAATTTGGCAGTCGTTGAAGATATCATGATGAAATTTGGCAGGAGCGTTACTCCTATTACTATATGTACGCCTAATAAAAATTAGCAAAATCGGAGAAGGATCACGCCCACTTTTAAAAAAAAAATTGTTTTTAAAGTAAAATTTTAACAAAAAATTTAATACCTTTACAGTATATAAGTAAATTATGTCAACATTCAACTCCAGTAATGATATGGTGCAACAAAATACAAAAATTAATGAAAATTTCAAAATGGGCGTGGCTCCGCCCTTTTTCATTTAATTTGTCTAGGATACTTTTAACGCCATAAGTCGAACAAAAATTAACCAATCCTTTTGAAATTTGGTAGGGGCATAGATTTTATGACGTTAACTCTTTTCTGTGAAAATGGGCGAAATCGGTTGATGCCACGCCCAGTTTTTATACACAGTCGTCCGTCTGTCCTTCCGCATGGCCGTTAACACGATAACTTGAGCAAAAATCGACATATCTTTAATGAACTTAGTTCACGTGCTTACTTGAACTCACTTTATCTTGGTATGAAAAATGAACGAAATCCGACTATGACCACGCCCACTTTTTCGATATCGAAAATTACGAAAAATGAAAAAATGCCATAATTCTATACCAAATACGAAAAAAGGGATGAAACACGGTAAGGTAATTGGATTGTTTTATTGACGCGAAATATAACTTTAGAAAAAACTTTATAAAATGGTTGTGACACCTACCATATTAAGTAGAAGAAAATGAAAAAGTTCTGCAGGGCGAAATAAAAAACCCTTAAAATCTTGGCAGGTATTACATATATAAATAAATTAGCGGTATCCAACAGATGATCTTCTGGGTCACCCTGGTCCACATTTTGGTCGATATCTGGAAAACGCCTTCACACCACTCCCTTTTAAAACTCTCATTAATACCTTTAATTTGATACCCATATCGTACAAACTCATTCTAGAGTCACCCCTGGTCCACCTTTATGGCGATATCTCGAAACGGCGTCCACCTATGGCACTAGGATTACTCCCTTTTAAAATACTCATTAGCACCCTTCTTTTGATACCCATATTGTACAAACAAATTCTAGGGTCGCCCCTGGTCCACCTTTATTGCGATACCTCGAAAAGGCGTCCACCTATAGAACTAAGGCCCACTCCCTTTTAAAATACTCATTAACTCCTTTCGTTTGATACCCATATTGCACAAACGAATTCTAGAGTCACCCCTGGTCCACCTTTATGGCGATATCTCGAAACGGCGTCCACCTATGGCACTAGGATTACTCCCTTTTAAAATACTCATTAGCACCCTTCTTTTGATACCCATATCGTACAAACATATTCTAGAGTCACCCCTGGTCCACCTTTATGGCGATATTTCGAAACGGTGTCCACCTATAGAACTAAGGCCCACTCCCTTTTAAAATACTCATTAACACCTTTCGTTTGATACCCATATTGTACAAACAAATTCTAGGGTCACCCCTGGTCCACCTTTATGGCGATATCTCGAAACGGCGTCCACCTATGGAACTAAGGATTACTCCCTTTTAAAATACTCATTAACACCTTTCTTTTGATACCCATATTGTACAAACAAATTCTAGGGTCACCTCTGGTCCACCTTTATGGCGATATCTCGAAACGGCGTCCACCTATGGAACTAAGGAATACTCCCTTTTAAAATACTCATTAACACCTTTCATTTGATACCCATATCGTACAAACGCATTCTAGAGTCACCCCTGGTCCACCTTTATGGCGATATCTCGAAAAGGCGACCACCTATACAACAACCACCACTCCCTTTTAAAACCCTCATTAATACCTTTAATTTGATACCCATATCGTACAAACACATTCTAGAGTCACCCCTGGTCCACCTTTATGGCGATATTTCGAAACGGCATCCACCTATAGAACTAAGGCCCATTCCCTTTTAAAATACTCATTAACACCATTCGTTTGATGCCCATATTGTACAAACAAATTCTAGGGTCACCCCTGGTCCACCTTTGTGGCGATATCTAGAAACGGCGTCCACCTATGGAACTAAGGATTACTACCTTTTAAAATACTCATTAACACCTTTCATTTGATACCCATATCGTACAAACGCATTCTACAGTCAACCCTGATCCACCTTTATGGCTATATCCCTAAATGGCGTCCACCTATAGAACTATGGCCCACTCCCTCATAAAATACTCTTTAATGCCTTTCATTTCATACACATTCCAGGGTTGCCCTCGGTTCATTTTCCTACATGGCTATTTTCCCTTATGTTGTCACCATAGCTCTCAACTGAGTATGTGATGTTCGGTTACAACCGAACTTAACCTTCCTTACTTGTTTTTGTTTTTTTTTTTTTTTTTTCTTTAGGTGTACCACCTATGCAGGCCTACTGCTCATGGTCAAAAAAATACGATTGTGTGGATGTGATTTTGTACAGCACTTTTTAAAAATTTTGCACGCTGTGCTGTGGGTATAAACACGTACATCTATAAATTTGCTTTTGCAACTCTTTTCACAGGGATTTTTAAGGTCATAATTTTTGTTTTGGTTTTTTAATAAATTAGGGTTTGTGAAATTTTCACAGGTGAGTATAATTTCCTTCGCAGGTAAGTAGGTTTTCTAAGTGAGTGAGTGAGGTGAGTATAATTTTCTGCAGGGGTAAGTTTATCTTTCTTCACAAATACTAATCGTAAATTTTTGCACTTACTTACTGGAAGAGATAAGCTTTAGCTGCAACCGTGTTAACTTTTATATTGATAGTCAGGCGCGTATTCAGGGGGGCGGAGGGGTTCAACCCTCCCCCACCACGAAATTTCCGAAAATTAAAAAATATACCTCTGTACTAGAATAATTACTCTATTCACTTTTAAAACCCCTGTTAAGAAAATAGCATTAATAGCAATAATGAAAATGCGAAAGAATAAAATTAAATAATATTTCACACTGAGAGAAGTTATTGGTAGTCGCTCCTTTTAAAATATCGAATTTTGCATTATTTTCATGCTCAGTCATCCCATTTTCGTACGTATGACCTGAGTAAAGCAACGTCAAAACCGCCAATGTAATTTCATTGATCTCTGGGATTTCAACAAAGACTGCAAAGATATGCAGGAAATGTAGTTACAAAAATACACTTGAGCGATTTTTCGAGATTCCGCTTCGTTTGCAAAATACAGTGTTAAAAAAAAAAGTAAGGAATATTTTAATGAAAAGTTAATAACTCACAGGCTTTTTGCAATAAATCTATAAAAAAAAATTTTTGAGTAGGCAAATGTCTACAAAAAGAATATACAGGCGAGTCATTAACTTTTCACTAAAATGTTCCATTAAAAAACAATGTTTCTTGCAAACAAAGAGGAGTCTCGAAAAGTGTAATTTTGTATCGACATTACCTATAAATTTTTGCTTCATTGTTGAAATTCTAGAGATCAATTAAAAAAACATGTGCGGTTTTGACGCGGCTTTACCCACCTCTCAATAAAAATGCAATGAAAGAAATCTTTCATCAAGTAAATCAAATGAAAATATGATCAAGAATATTTTTTTGTATTACGCCATAATAAAAAACATAGCAAAACTTTTTCAGGCATTGTTTGACAATCCCAAAGGAGGAGCGACCAAGAACCCAGCGGGTTAGGGGATCAGAATATACCCGCGGTAGGTATGCCTGTCGTAAGAGGCGACTAAAATACCAGATCCAAGGGGCTGTGTAGGGCAACCCTTCAGGTTGCCAGCGCAATATATAGCTTCTCCAAACCCAATTGTCAACCTCACCTATTTGCGGCGAATCCTGTTTCACTAACAGACGAGGCTCTGGCGATCCCAAGCTTCTCATGGAACTTTGAGGTGGGGAGGGAGGGAATGGCCTGAAGGTTTAATGTGGCCACATAAATCGTTCCCGAGATGGTCGGGCTAGCACCTTAATGGTGCTGTGGTACCGGATCTATATCCGGCAAAGGGCCATCACATCGATAAAACTCCCCAAAGCCTTCGGGGAGCAACCTTAACGCTACAACAACAACAACAAAAGGAGCGACCAAGCGCGTTCATTGATGTATTAAATAATTGTTCCGTGTCTTTTTTCCCTACGGTACATCGATATATAAAAATCGCTGCTACGCTTCCAGTTTCCATTGCTCCTAGGGAACGCTCTTTCTCTTCCCTCCGAAGGTTAAAAACTTATCAAAGAAATACAATGGGCCAGGAGAGGATGAATGGGCTGTCTCTACTCAACATCTACTCTACTATTGAAGTAACTCATGAAGAAATCCTAAACAAAATGGTAAAACAAACAAGAAAAATAAATATTGTTTTGTAGAAAGAAAGAAAAATTTCAAATAAATAAAAGTATAAATATGTAATATGTAAAAACATAAATATGTGTATATTTACAGGTAATTATTATTTACTGACACTTTGGCTAAGGAAAAAACATTTCGAATCAATAAATTGTAGAAATATTTAAAAAACAAAAAAATCTCCCTTTACAAAGCCCAAGTGTGCAACTTGCACTTGTGCATAGAGTGAATACCCCTGACTTTGTTTGAGACCAAAACTTTGTAAAAATTAAAAATTGTAATTCCTTCAAAGAGCTGTGTTGTCACATTTCAGCTCGGTGTCTCGGAAAAAGAGCTACATATGTTGCCACTTTTCACTTCAACAACTTTTACAGATTTTGCTTAATTTTCGCATTTTTGTTGAAAGTTGAGAAGAAAATTCTTTCTAATGGCATTTGCAAAGGGAGTTATGAATAGAAGACTTTTATGTTTAGAGCAGTCTGGCTGGCGCCAATGAATATATGTCCATTTGTATGTTATTGTTTTTGTATTTTCAGATGATTGATTTTGACCGGGGATTGGCTTCTGCGACGGTGCAGAGAAATGTTTTGTTTTTGTATGTACATATGTATGTATATACAAATGTCTTTTGGACGTTTTAGAATTTTGGACAGCATATGTATGAGGGAAGGCAAAAACTAATTAAGTCATGTATGTATGTATTTAAATACATAAATTGTTAGAAAAAGTTATATACATACCTACATCTCTTTAAATATTGTCCGATATCAACAACTTCCTCCAATACATAATATAAAATTGATTTGCCGACGGCAAATACATAATATAAAATTGATTTGCCGTCGGCAAATCATATTTACTTATCAGCAATAACATATAACTGCAATAATAATGATTCTCTACGTGGCCACAAGAATTCTGCATTTGTGCTGATTTCCTATGTGGGCACCAGAATTCTGTTATTATTCGGCATTGGCAACCCTGTTCGCGAAAAGTGAAAATTAAAGAAAAATACGAGAAATCCGACGTAGTTTATAAAATCAAATGCAATCGCGACGGGTCCCACATATGCAATAAGGTATATATGGGGACAACTAAATCAAAATTAAAGATAAAGATTTCCGCTCAAAAATCGAATTTAAAAAATCGCGACCACTCTAATGACAACAAAACGGCTTTAACACAACACTGTAGGGCCACGGGATACTAACCAGATTTAGAAAATACGGCGATATTAGAAAAAGAAAAGCATTATAATAAGTGCTTCATTCTAGAAATGTTGCACATTATAAATACAGATATACGTATGAATTTTACGAGTGATACGGACCACTGTGCACAAGCCTACAAACAACTCATCAAAAATAGCTACAAGCAATGCTGAGTCTCATTTGTTCGTGTTCTGTCCTACCACCTTTGTATGTTCTCTCGCCATACAACACCAAATAACCTGTTGGTGATAAATATGTTTTGAGCGTCGCTTATAGCTCCGTCACAGAAGCAGTTTTTCATATATATATATGATTTTTCACAAGCTTATGCATTATGAGTAGATTGCACGTATTTTTATGGAGAACTGTAGATTGAGCGACACTGGCGCCATCTGATATGAAAAAGTAGCCAACTCCCAAATTTTATTGTAAGCAAATCATATGAAGAAGAATTTGACATTTGCTTTAGCTAAGGACACAGTTTGCAAGTGAAATTAGTTTTCCCACTGGTTGGTAACTTTTCTAACTTTTTTCGCAATTAAAAACTGCAATATAACATCGAATACGACACAAAATATGTTAGCAAGTTTTTGTGTTTTATAGGGAGAATGTTTATAACAGTGCTTCGCGAAATTTTGTATGTGAATGGGCAAGTCGAAATAAACTTCAATTTGCCAAGTCTGAAGTTCCTTCATATTTACAAACGCAACATCTTAGTTGATTGTAGCGATGTTATTGGAATGCACAAGCTTGTATTAGACACACCTATATGAAAAATATCAGTCTGCCGCGGCCTTTACAGTTTATTAGTTCATATATGGTTGATATTGTTAAATTTTGTTTACCACTACGATTCTTTAATTGTTTACATCTTGTCTTAGGTGCTTCTTATATTGTTTTATTTCATGACCAAAATTAGTCTATAAGCAAGAATCATATTATGGTGTTTTGTGAACGATTCCTTTATTTTAGTTCGATATCGCAAGCAACGCGTTGGCTGGGCTTCTTTTTACAATCTTTCCGGAACCGGAAGTCACCAAACGCTGCTCGACACTTCGTGCTGCCAGATTACTATAATTACATTCAGATAACTTATTCTTTTACAGCTCGGTCAACCTGACAATCAATCGACCTCGATTGATCCATACAATCCTTAATTTCATCCAAATATTCATAATCAGTACAATCACTTACAATTTCTTCTTCTAAATACTCATAATCTGTACAATAATCATTTGACTTAGAGTCATCAGGACTATCAATGTTGCCTTCCAAATCCACACCTTGACCAGGCTCTAACCACTTCTTCATGCGACTTGAATCAATTACATTATTGTATGGTATTTGAGTAACTTGACAATTTTCAATATCTTTAACTACATGTCGGTCAGAACCCAACTGCTTATGCACTACATATAGACCTTTATACTTAGGGATTAGTTTCTTATTTTGACCCAAAGTAGTGTCCACATTTTTTATTACCACCAAATCCCCTATTTTAAATTCTCGTGGCGGTTTATGACTTCGTTCCAAATTGCTCTGATTATGCAACTGAGATTTTTGAATGTTAATATCAGCCTCATTTCTCAACACTTCTAAATTTTCAATGGGCTTAGAGTAAATTTCATGCAAGTATTTGGTTAATTCATCAATTTGCTCCCCCCTTTGTTCAACACCAAACATCATTTGGCTGGGAGTCTGCTTAGTTGCACAGTGTACAGTATTATTTATTGCAAACTCCACCCTAGACAACTTCCTTCTCCAATCGGCATGACATATTGGGTCCGTCAGCTTCGATAAAATACTTTTTAACACCTTATTCACTCGTTCTACCTGGCCGTTCGATTGGGGTGAAGCTACTGCATTTAAAATATGACTCACGATATATTCTTTACAGAAGTTCTCAAATTCATTGGAAGTAAATGCTGTTCCCCGATCACTTACGATTCTTCGTGGACGACTGTAATCTACAAAGTACTTTTTAAGTGCACATATACGCTCTTTGGAGCTTGGTCTAACCGCATATAACTTAGCAAACTTCGTAAACCCATAAACGATCACCAATACATGCCTTTGTTTCGATTTTACCGACTCCAATGGTCCAAAGTGGTCAATGTGTAATGTATCAAATGGCTCCGGCCTTTTCGGAATACTGTAAAGATTTCGCTCTCTGTTGCTAGGCAAACTAGAATAATATATACACTTCAAGCAATTTCGTATAAATTTATTCAGCTTTCTCCTCATCAAAGGAAACCAATAATGCTTCTGTATTTGATTTGAGCACTGATCTATTCCTTGATGACCATAATTCTCATGTACGGTTCTCATTACGTTTTCCTCCATTTCCGATGGAACATATAACTGCTGGTATCGCCCACTAACGCGAAATACTAAACCATTTTCCAGCTCATATCCCGGCACCTCCCCGCCTTCTAGCTTTTCCTTTAATTCGCGAATATTTCTATCACGCGACTGTGCAATTTGAATATTCAGATCAACCTCATTCTCCCCAATATAACACACCGGTACCCTACTCAAAGCGTCTACATGTGACATCTGATCCCCTCCCCTGTGCTTTACAACGAAATCAAAATTTGAGAAGTTCAAGGTCCACCGCGCAATACATGGGTTCACAATTTTTTTTCCAATGTCAACACCAACGAGTTGCAGTCCGTAACAAGCACAAAAGGAACCCCGTCCAAAAATATACGAAACCGTAGTTGTTTTAGAAAAATATGCAACCGGATGGAGTTTTTGTCATCCTGCTTTTGTAATAATACCGCTCCATACCCCGAGCACTGGCATCTGTATGCAGCTCGGTTTCACGTTGTGGATCTAATATACATAACACAGGCGGTTCTGTCAATTTATCTTTCAATGTTGCAAAGCTACTCATACACTCATCTGTCCACTCAAACTTTACATTTTTACGCGTCAACTGATTTAAAGGGGCCGCAATCCGAGAGAAACTTGGGACAAAGCATCTAAAGTAAGAAAATAAGCCCACACATTGTTTTACCTCTTTTGCATTTTTAGGAATCGGATAATTTTTAATTGCCTTAAGGTGTGCTTCGTTTGGACTTATACCCCTATCATTTACACAATATCCTAAGTATTCAACTTCCTTATATGCAAATCGACTCTTTGACAAATTTAATTGCAACCCAGCAGCACTTAATAGATCTACTACTTGCTTCAATATTTCAACATGCTCGTTTTGGTAGCCACATTAATGTCATCTAAATACACTACAATCCTACCAGCATCAATAAGTGGTTTTAAAATTTTATTAATTAAGCGCTGGAAAACTGCAGGTGCATTGGTCAGTCCAAATGGCATATAGCAATATTCGTATTGACCCATTGGCATGACAAAAGCCGTCAGTGGTATGGGCTCCTCACTCATTGGTACTTGGTGGAAGCCATCCTTCAAATCAAGAGTACTGAAATACGTTTTTCCTCCTAGATAGCTTAAACAATCTTCAAAGGAGGTAACGGATAGTGATCACGTATTGTTAAACTATTGAGCGCCCGATAGTCCACGCACATTCTCAACGAACCATTCTTTTTTCGTACCAACACTTTGGGCGACGCATAAGGTGACTCACTTTGTCTTATAATACCTTTAGCCAATAATTCATCCATAGTTTTCTGGACCTCAATTTTTTCCTTAAACAATAGCCTCCTCGGACTACTGTACACTGGTGTATCATTTTTCAATTTGATTTTCATCGAATACCCGCTGACAATCGCTCTGCTAGTACTTTTACATTTATTCAATATTATAGCGCGAAGGATACCTGATTCTATTTTATTCAATTTTGGATCTATATTAATATAATCGCTAACATTCTCTTCCTCAGTTGCATCAACAGATAAAATAATTTCATTGCAATCATTTACATCTTTTTCGATCAATTTTCCCACATTGATATTGATATTATTACGATAACAATTCTCGCTTATCTCTAATTCTGACATCTCTAAGTTTACATTGTTTGGTTTTTCTATGAAAGCAACCTGGTCAACAACTTGTGGACTTTTATATAAATAAGAGGAGCGAAGTGTACTGACAAGGATATCCGAAAGAGGGGATTTATTTTGAAAGTTCAAGCTTAACAATTCATTTGGATTATAACTAATTTTATTAAATTGGCACAACATTATTCGCAATTTTGTTAACAGGTCCCTTCCAACCAATACTGGAACAACTGCATCCAAATCTGGCAAAATAACAAAATTGTGAATGATACAATGCTTACGAAATATAAATTTACAAGGCAAAATACCGTACATTTTTATTTGCTTGTTACCAATTCCATGCTATCGTGTTAATTTTCGTTTATTGCTTAGTTGTACTAACTCTGGAATAAGGGATCGTTTTATGAAACTAACTGGACTACCCGTGTCGAATAATGCAAAAAAAGAGAGTAAATCAATACACTTTTCTCCATTATAGAAGGCAACACTTACCATGTTATTTGACGGAAGTCGTTCAGTTAATTTTCATTTCTCGAATCTCCTCATCACCTACAGCAGCTGCGACGTTGCGATTGTTTGCTGATGATACATGACGAGGACAATTATGGCGAGTATGGCCTACTTCTGCGCACATAAAACACATTAGGTGGACGTCTGAGTTGTGTACATGCACTCTGATAATGCCCGTACTGGAAACAATTGTAACAACGCACATTATTGACATCTACACGGCTAGTTACGGCGGCCTTCTCTTTGACACGATTATCCACTGTAACAACAGTTTTCCTCATTTTTCCGTAACGCTCCATCAACATTTTTAAACTTCTAATTGACGTTGCACCATATAACATCGACACATAAGTATATTTGTCGTTGAGTCCGTCAATAATTATGTCGACTAAATCACTTTCTGGTATGTCAGCTCGGCTAGCCATATGTTGCATTTCCACCACGTATTGTCGGGGGTTTCCCCTGGTTTAATACTACGTGTTTTCAACTGGCTAAATACATCTTGGAGCGAAAACGTTCGTCGATACTCCAGCAATAAAACAGACTTTAAGTCACTATACGAACGGACTAGAGCAATGTCCAGGAATTTTTTGGCATGGCCTGTTACTAAATGTCGCGCAGCAATCAGCTTGTCTCTATCATTGTAGCGTAGAAATTCAAATACTGCCTCCAACTCACCAATCCACTTAACAACATCTTGGAATTCTGACCCGTCGAATTTATTCATGAGCGCATTCAGCTCATGCAGATCAATTCTGCGTCTATCAATTTGATTGATCTGTTGCTGCAGTTCAATCAGTTCACGCTTTTTGCGAGCAACAGCTAGCATCCGTGCCAAGTGCTCTTCTTCAGCCTTTAAGCTATCAATTGAGCTGCCACTCGCCTGTAAATTTGGCTTGGTCAAAGTGGTCAACGGAAGTAGCAAATCATTATCAACATTGAAGCATTTACCACATCTACACCGGTTATGTCCTCCTCCGGCCCTCCTTCATCTGGCACGTCTTCATGTGGCCTATTTTCCTCTGGTACACCTTCATCTCGCACATTTTTGTCCGGTACATTTTCATCTGGCACGTTCACGTTTTGTAACTTTCCATTCAGCGAACCGTCATCCAATAATTTTGGCAGAATAGCTACAGCCTGGTCGTACAAGACACGCAATTGTACAAGAGTAGCCTCTTTATCAAATTCAACATTAGCCATCGTCAGCGTATTAATCATTTGCTGCCGTGTCAGCATATTTTCCATTACCAATTAGTTTCTTCAAATTTCGATTTGAATTTAAAATATCTTGATGTACTAAATAAAATATTGGCCTGTGGAATTTCCACACCTGATATATGGTCTTTTGTGAACGATTCCTTTATTTTAGTTTGATATCGCAAGCAACGCGTTGGCTGGGCTTCTTTTCTTCTTTTTACAATCTTTCCGGAACCGGAAGTCACCAAACCCTGCTCGACACTTCGTGCTGCCAGATTACTATAATTACATTCAGATAACTTATTCTATTACAATATATATGTGTAGGTTGTTAATTTCTATGTGCAGTTAATGTTTTTAGTGTAATATATATCTTAATTTCCAGTCTTGAAGATGACTTCAAACTGAGGTCGAAATATCGACAACAATAAATATTGTATATGCAAAATCAAAATCGGTTTTTGAAATTTTGATATACATATATGTATATATTTGTGTGGCCTAGAGCTTGAACAAAAGTTTTTAATAAGTAAAAACGTTTTTATTTTCCAGAAACGAAAGAATCCTATTTTCCCTCAGTTTCTAAAAAACCTTTGAAATAGAAGACAGCAAAGAGATATGTAGACTATAATTGTGGACAGACGGACATGGCTAAATCAACTCAGCTCGTCCCCTGATCATTTTGGTATACTTTTTGGTGGGTCTAACGGAAACATATACATAAAAAATGATTTGGGCCTTGAAAATGAAAAAAATCGACTTCGACCAAAACTGTTAATGCCAACGTTTTTATCGCATAATTTTAAGTGGGATAGGAACTATGAGACAAATTCGTTTTCATCGGCAACACTTTTGCACGTTTCTGAAGAAACAATTGGCGAAAAATAAATTTTTTCACCAAAACACTCCTCAAAACCCAAAAAATATATATATTTTTTTTTTTCAAAAAACTGTTGTCGCCAAAGTTTTTAGCGGACAATTTTGAGTCGGACAGGGTATACATTAAAATTTTAAAATCAAATGAAAATTTTTTAAGTAGGTCATGAAAAAAACTTTACAAATCAAAGAAAAAAAGTAAAGAAACTCAAATTTTGCAGGCTCGAAAATAATTTTTCAACATAAGTTTCAAAATAACTTTTTTTGCTGAGCCCAAAACCTATCGAAAAATCGATGGCGCGATATGGGTTAACTTTCGTTCATGCAAATCAACCCAGCTTAATGTAGTAAGGTTCCATTTTGGAACCTCTGAAAATTGCATGTGCGCTTTGCACGACCCCAACTCACTCCACACCAAACACGTATTTGTTGTTTAAGTTTTTGTTCTTTTATTTATTAGAGTTTTCGTATGATAAATGTTCTTCAGTTAATTGTACACCTTATTTAGTTTTAATTTTAGTTTGTACAAATTGATTTTAACTTCACCACTTAGTTCGTGTTTTCTTGTTGTCCAAATTTATATTAATAATCTCCCAGCCGAATTGCTCTGTGTTCAAGTTGTTCCACACCCGTCGGTAGACAACGGGTGTTGCAGCAACTTGAACACAGGGTGACATTTTATTATTTATTAAGGCTCTGTTACTTCATCCTTTTTGGGGAAAAGAAGAATTGACAAAGTGATCAATTTTGTCACATTCTTCTTTGGCCAAAAACTTATAAAAATTGTTGCGAACAAACGAACATATATTTATATTAGGGTGTACCTCCCCTTTTTAATTCGTTGGTTCGGAACCATTTTTATTATTAATTGAAAAAAAAAACTTAGAACTAAAATACTTGAATTTTAGTTACATTTTTGTGTAAAATATTGTTTGGTGTTTGTGTTTTTTTTTTTTTTTTTTTGTTTTTCTTTGTACAATATGTATATTTTAATATCAACTTAAGGTTTTTTTATTTATAAAATATTAATTTGTTACGTGTAGAATAAGTTTTTGGTTGTAACTTGGTAAATACAATTTTTTCGATAATAGGCTAAGCTTTTGTTAAAGGTTTTTTTTTTTGCTTGTACTATAATTTTGATAGGTTACATTTTTCATTTGAGTGTACAAAATTTTTGTGCTATTTTTTTTTTTTTTTTTTTTTGTTTTAACAGTTTTTGAGCCTTCGTGGCTGCTTAACTGCTAGTAAACAAATTTTTTTTTTTGGATTTTTTTCCAATCAAAGTTAAAGTTTAATAAAAATATTAAAGTAACGTTAATATACTTTACTTAGCCGATTTTTATATACAACGTGTTCTTTATTTTTAACTTCATCGAAAATAGTTACGTTAGGTTCGTTAATTTTTGTTATAATAAACGGACCTTGATAAATACTTTCGTGTTTATGATGTGGTTCTTTCTGTAAAAGTACTTTATCTCCGATTTTGACAACTAAAGGTCGTGCCTTTTTATCGTACAGATTTTTACTTTGTAACTTATTTTTATTAATTAGGTTTTGTGCCATTATTTGTGCTTTCTGCATCCTAAACTTGACTTCTTTGGCATAGTTTTTGACATTATAAATTGGGTCAATTGTTTCTTTTGCCAATTCATTAGGCAAAGTTGCCTTTTTCCCAAAAACTAACTCGAAAGGAGAAAATTGATTGTCGAAAACTGTGCTACTCGTAGTGTTGTGTAGGAAAGTAAAATATTTTAAATAAACATCCCAATGAGAAAAAGTATCTATTAAATATGCACGTAAGTATTCATTAAAAACTTTATGATTACGTTCAATCGTGCCAACAGTTTCGTGATGGTATGCAGTTGAAAAATTATGTTCAATATTTAGAAGTTTAGTTAATTCTTCAAATAATTCATTTTTAAATTCTGTACGTAAATCTGATTTTATGGCATTCATTGTGTCGTATGTCAAAATGAAGCCTTCAAAGATTGCTGAAGCGATTGTTTTTGCCGATTCGTCTGGCACAGCGACTGTTACCAGGTATTTAGTCATGTCGCAAATCATGGTAAGTGCGAACTTGTTACCATATTTGGACTCAGGTAGGGGACCTATTGTGTCACTTATTAGTATATCAAATGGTTTACAAGGAGTTGGTGTTAAAACAAGTTTTTCTTTAGTTTTAGGTTTAACTTTGTTTAAAAGACAATCATTAAAATTTTTGATATATTTCGATATATCGCGAGTCATATCTTTCCAATAAAACTTTGTTCGTAGTTTTGCGTAAAGTCTTTTCATTCCGCAATGTCCACCAGAAATGGGGTCATTATGGTAAATTTTCATTAGTTTTAATTTTGTATCTTCATCCGTTACTATCTCCCCTGGATCTGTTAGTATAATTTGTAAAGATTTTAAAATTTTATTTCCAATATTTTTGAAATTTGTAATAGTATAATGTTCGAACATAATATCGTTTTTCGGCCATTCAATCTGCTTAATTTTGCGTTTGCCGGCTTCTGATTCAAGCCTCGAAAGTAATTTCTCTAAAGTCATTATTTCGTTAACAAGCTCAAAACTAAGTAACTCGAGTTTCTTATGTTTAATATGCGCAAAAATTCTTAAACTTGTTGTTTTATTATTTTTATCGTACGTAATTTCAGATCTTATTCGTGGAATCTTTTTTGAAAAATTAAATGAAAATTTGTCGTAGACATGTAAAGTAAGTTGTTTTTCGTCTGTTTTCCTAGGAATGTTATTGTCGTTTTGCCTTTTTGTCATTGATCTTGTCTGAACTGCTAAAATTTGTTTGTTCGATTCCTTGATCTCCCGTCCTGCTATATGGGGCAGAAGCATGAACCATGACAACAGCAGATGAAGCGGCTTTGGGAGTGTTCGAGAGAAAAGTTCTTCGAAAGATTTATGGACCTCTACGCGTTGGCGATGGCGAGTACCGAAGAAGATTTAATGATGCGCTGTACAAGCTATACGCAGACATCAACAAAGTCCAGCGAATTAAAACGCAGCGGCTGCGCTGGCTAGGCCATGTTATGCGAATGAAAGATGATACTCCGGCCAAGAAAGTGTTTCTAACGGAACCCGCCTATGGAAGCAGAGGTAGAGGGCGGCCCCCACTCCGACTGGCGCGCCTTGTTGGACGGCAATAACTGTTTAGACGGTTAAGCGCCAATTAAGTAAGATTCCTTGATCTCAAAGATTGTAATACGCGATAGTGCATCAGCACCGACGTTTGATTTTCCCTTAATATATACAATAGTGAAATTATATTCAGCTAGTTCTAGTCTTATTCTTGAAAGTTTTGAAGATGGGTCTTTCATATTGAATAGGTATGTTAGAGGTCTATGATCTGACTTTACAATAAAATGGGCACCATACACATATGGTCGAAATTGCTTTATTGCGAAATAAATAGCTAAGAGTTACAACCAGGCATGCTTAACCAACGAACCGATATCATTTCGTTACGATAATTAACGTTAATAAACGTAACAAAGTCATTTCGTTTCGTTTATTAACGTTAAAAACGTCAAATTAGCGAAATGATTTCGTTTCGTTTTCTGCCATATCAAAACGAAATCAAATCGTTTATGTTGATTATTAATTTAAAACTATGCTGGCAAAGCTGATTGATGGCGGAGTCATTAAAGGTGAAAGCATTCGCCAAGCTGATTGCAACTTTTCTCATGAATTTTGACAGTACGAACATTTCTCAGAGTATTTTTGACATTACCACCAACGAATTACACAAACAAATTACATGGAGTTTGTGTGTGTATGTGCCCTCGTTGTTACCACCTTACGGCTTCGCCAGCACAATTCAAACATAAAGTATCACGTTTTTGTTAACGTTTTTAACGTAAACGAAAGCTTTTCGTTTCGGTTAAAAACGAGATACAATTTATCTTGATAATTTCTTTATCGATAATATTTCGAAGTGTTTCAACGGAAACGGTGGAAATTTTTTGATAAACGATTAGCTTAACGTTAAGGTGCATCCCTGGTTCCAACTCTATAATTGGTTTTTTCTGTTCAGCTTTATTAAATGCTTTAGAACCGAAACAAATCGGTAAGGAAGCATCAACAGTAATAATGAATTGTTTAGTAAAATCTGGATATTGAAGTAATTTTGGTGAAAGTAACGCTGCTTTCAAAGATAAAAATGCTCTTTCGCACTCAACATCCCATACAAATTCAACTCTTTTTCTGCTTAATCGATTTAGAGGCGCTGCCAGAGATGCAAAATTAGGCATAAACCGTCTGTAATAGTTTGCAAACGCGACGAATCGTCGTACCGCGTCTTTGTCAGTCGGTTTTGTATAATTTTTAATTGCGTTTATTTTAGAGTCGTCTGGCAACAAACCTTTTGCTGAACATTTGTGACCTAAAAATGTAACTTCTGGTCGTAAAAAGTTGCATTAATTTGAGTTAAGTTTGAGACTGAAAGACCTACAAGTATCGAAAACTTTTGAAATATTTCTGATATGGTGTGCTTCGCTACAACCTATGACGATAATATCGTCGACATACAAAAATGCGACATTGGGTGGTATACCCGAAAAAGCTATAGTCATCATTCGTGAGAATGAATTTGGTTCTATGTTTAAACCGAATCTAAATGCGCCGACCGAGGTGCTGAAAGAAGTAATGTCACGTGAGTCAGGATGCAAGGGGATTTGATGAAATCCTGAAAAGAGATCTAAAGTGGAAAAATACTTTGCTCTACCGAGATTATCTAGAATATCGTCAACTCTAGCTAGTGGAAATTTATCAGCAATGAGTTTTTTGTTTACTGCGCGAAAATCTATGCACATACGATAAGCTTTTTGGCCATTAGTATCTTTCTTTGGGACTACAATCAAAGGACTATTGTAGTTCGAATAACTGGGTTCAATCAAATCGTTGTCTAACAATTTATGTACTTGGCGATTTATTTCTTCACGTTGAGAGTATGGCAATCTATAGTTTTTAACATATACCGGCTCGTTGTCTGTCAGTCTTAATTTTTGCTCGTAGAACTTGTTTAAAGTCATTTTGTCCGTGTCAAGAGCGAAAATGTCGGCATAATCTATGCAAAGGTCAAGTAATTTACTTGGAGCATGTTGAGGTATTAGATTTTTTAAAATCGAAATTAGTTTTTTCGTACGTTTGTCTTCTGTTTCTGTCTTGTTAATTGTATAAACATTATAGTTTGAAAGTTTTTCTGTCCTAATAATTTTTCTTTTCACATACCTTACATCATCCGTGGTGTTAATGACTTTAATTATTGGGTTACTGGAATTAACAATGAACCTGCGAATCCACGAAAAGTGGTTCGGTTGAATCTCCTAAATCAAAAAGTCTGAATATTTCACATCTTGGCGGAATGATACAATTGTCGCTTTCTGTTCCATGTAGGATTGGTATCGTGACTTTTTCATTACCTACCCAAAAGGAAATACTATTTCTTTCATAATTAATAATGCATTTATTAATTTTCAGAAAATCTTTACCCAGTATGCCATCGGATGGAATATTAAAGTCTTCATTTACTACATGTAAAGTATGTTTAATAGAAAAGTTAGAAAAATTTAAATTTGCTGTAATTTTACCTAAAGTAGAAACTGAATTAGAAGTGACACCGGTAATGTTAATAATGTCGTTCGTATGTAAGGAAATATTTCTGTCTAAAGTAACAAAATTTTTGTGACTCGTTAAGTTGTAATTCAACGAAATCAGAGTAGTTTAAATTTAAACAATAGATGCCTATTGGTGAGGGAAGTTCGCTTACTGGCTTAGTTCGTCCTCCCCCAGTGTTCGCTCCCGAGGGGCACTCGCGTTTAAAGCGCGTAAGTTTGCATTTCTACCTCTACCGTTGGATGATCTCGAATTGTTACCTCTATTGTTACTATTTTTTCTATTAGGTTTTGTATTTGAAAGCGTATTATTATTGTTATTATTTTGATATCTATTTCCGTTATAATTCCTATATCTTTGATTCTTGTTGCCGTTATAGTTGCTATTGTATGAAAATGAACTATTATTATTTCTATAACCAGTATAGCCGCGGTTTGGGTAAAAGCCTCGATAACTATCACGTGAATTTCTAAATGTGTTGTTACCACGTGATCGAAAAGCTAAAACCTGACGCTCTGTTACTTCGTTATTTTGTTCTATTATTAATTTTGCTACTACGTCTTTCGGATCAGTGAATGCCGTTGAGGCTAAGATGGTTTTTACTAAATTTGATTTTGCGTTTAAACGACACATGTTAACAGTTTGTTCGACTGCCATTTCGTGAGCTTTCGCTTGAGTGATCCCTTCAATAATAAGAGACCGCTCAAGTGAGTCAGCTAAATCTTCAACTTTTTTCGCAAAATCTGTATAATTGTTACCGTTGACGTGCAACGCTGCAATTCTCCCTGCTACAACTTTCGAGTTGTCCGGTTTGATCCTATTACGTAGAGCTGTTTTAATTTCGTTGACTGAAGTTACCTGTGTTGGTATTGCTTCATGGGCTTTACCCTCAAGTTTTGATTTTAAGAACGCTATAAAAGTATCAGTCAAATCTGCAGTTGCGAATTGTTCAAGTAATGCAATTTTGTCTATAAAAGAATCAAGTGCTAGAGGATCACCACTGTAGTTTTCTCTAATAGAATTAGCACATGTGTTAATAACAATTCTTTTATCCTCTGGTGTTGCCATGATTTGATCGTTAAGATCTGGAGCTGAATTAGCAAAAGGTGAGGCCACGTTTGTACTATTTGGATCGTTAAGATCTGATTTTAAAGTAAAAGAAGTTGAAGTTAGTTTTGCACTATTTGAATCGTTAAGATTTGAATCTAGATTAGAAGTTGAATTTTTAATGGAAGAATTTTCGAAGCCTGGAAAATCTGTTGACAAAGAAAATCTATTTTCTTGGTTTGTGACTTCTTCGGTCGAGGATGAAGCTAAACTTTCGTAGCTTGAGGCTGAATTATCGGAATCGGATTCTGAGTCTGAATTTTTTTGCACTTGCTTACCACTTCTAAGGTACATATGTTGTTATCAGAATAGCAAAATAATTCAGTTCAAACTATGAAATTAATGAAGTACTTATTTGAATGTCTGAATTTATATTTAAGCTGAAATATTGAGGAAAAAGAAAAAAAAATTGTAAAAGTGAACTGATTTACAGGTGAATAGTCGCTAAAGAAATATTTAACTATTTATTTGAAGAATTAATGAAAACTGCATTATACTTGTATAGAAAAATCTTTAAGAAGTAATTGAATTTAAACTTTGCACAAAAGTATATAGGTATTAATTGGTAACAATCTCAAAATTGTTGTAACTTGTTCAAAAGATCCATTTATATTCACGCGTTGTAGAAAAATTCGTATATTTTCACGGACGCACCGCTTTATGTAAAAAAAATCTCAATTTGGTTTTTCACGGAACCACCGCATGTATTAAAAAAATTAATTGGTTTTTAACGGAACCACCGCATATGTCAAGAAAAGTTAATTGGTTTTCTAACAAACCACCGTTTATTAAAATCCAAAAGTTATATGAAATGCGAAATTAATTTTTCCTTTAATTTTTGAAATTTTAAATTATTGATTGGAATGCGCAAGCAATGAATTTTATAAAAGTTTTAATATACATACATATATGCGTAAGAAAAAAACCGTAAGCAAAAAAATTTTTGATACATACATATATATATATACTTAATTGTCGCTGCTGCTAGAACGATGGCTGCAGCTGATGTCACCAATATTACTGCTGCCGGTGTTGTTGCTGCTGCTGACGTTGTTGCTGCTGGCGGTGGTGGTGGTGTTTAAAAATGGCGATGTTTTACTGTTGGCTAGTGCCGTTATTCAATGGCGTGATTATACTCGTCCCAGATTTTCTATTTTTAGCTTTATATTACATTTGTATTATATCTGTATCATTTATTTGTAGTTTTTAGCACATTTTGTTAATTAAAAGAATTTTTTATTTATTATTATTTCTGTTTAATTTAGTTGTAGTTTTTAGACAATTTTTATTATTTAGCGCTTTCTGTACTTTATTTCTTCTCCATTTAACGTAGGATTAGTTCTGTTGTATTACAAAGTTTCTTCTATCTCAATTTAAAATTGTGTATTTTCATTGCCACTGCCACCTAGAATTGCCTTTGCAAAAAAAATTTAACACCACCACCTACCTTCTTCAAACAAAATCCGGTTGCCTGCTGAGGCTCCAGCCTCACGGTCGCCATGTAAGGTTTCATTTTGGAACCTCTGAAAATTGCATGTGCGCTTTGCACGACCCCAACTCACTCCACACCAAACACGTATTTGTTGTTTAAGTTTTTGTTCTTTTATTTATTAGAGTTTTCGTATGATAAATGTTCTTCAGTTAATTGTACACCTTATTTAGTTTTAATTTTAGTTTGTACAAATTGATTTTAACTTCACCACTTAGTTCGTGTTTTCTTGTTGTCCAAATTTATATTAATAATCTCCCAGCCGAATTGCTCTGTATTCAAGTTGTTCCACACCCGTGGGTAGACAACGGGTGTTGCAGCAACTTGAACACAGGGTGACATTTTATTATTTATTAAGGCTCTGTTACAATGCGTTGTTGCCAAGTTAATGCAACATAAATCGTTAAGACTGCAAACATCTCTTGAAAAATACTCTCGTTAAAAATATTGAACCGTTCCTTAAAATTCGTAAACAAAAGTTTTTTTTGGTATTTTTGCATGTATATATTAATATTTTGTAGAGGGCAATATTGATAAATATGCATGCGAAGCCGAAATAAAGACATGAATTAATAATACCCACATACCTATTTACATACGTCATATTCGATTTGCCTGAAATTTGGTATATTAATTTGCCTATATTAGTATTCACGATCCTTTTTTCCGGGACTGGCAATAAGGGATGAAGGAGAATGAGAAGAACTTGAGAGAGAGAAAAGAGGGAAGGAGACTGAGAAAGAGATAGAGTAAGACGTAGATAGAGATAGATGAAGCGAAAAAACGGAGGGAGGAGTGAATAAAAGGATTAAGAAAAAGTGAAGAGAGTTAGACGGAAAAAGATTGTAGTCTACGACCCTTTTAAGCTTGTTTTATATCTAAGTTGCCGTGGTCTTTAACCGATCCCCTCCATTTTTACTAGAAATATTTTCTTCTATGGGGAAAATTTGTTTACCGAGTTTTATTACAATATGTTAATTTTTCTTCGAGTTACGGCTCCCGAAACATAGAAAATTGCTTAGGAATAAAAGGGGCGGTGCCACGCCCATTTTTTTTAATTTGAAAATTTTCCTATTTATTGATATAAATCTACTTGAGAAATGAAATACCATTGACACAAAACTCTTTTTTGCAAAGATATAGCTTATTTTGTTCGTCCACGACCCTTTTAAAAATCTTCTCTATAAAAGTGGGCATGGTCCTTAATCGATTTTGTTAATTTTTGTTCAAAGCATTCCTTATAGTAAAGGCAACCTCTGCCGAATTTCGTTACGATAGGTTTAACGATTTTTGATTTATGATTAATAATATTTGTAAAATTGATGTTATCACAAGTGGGCGGTGCCACGCCCATTTTAAAAGATATTTTCAAATTTTTATCAAGTCTAAATATCAGTCCACACGTCAAATTTTAACATTCTAGGTGTATTATTTACTAAATAATCAGGTTTTTTGTGTTTTCCAAAATGTTATACATATATATAAAAAGTGGGCGTGGTTATCATCATCTCATCAATCTATTCTGGGTCCAGATAAGCTCGTGTACCAAATTTGGTGAATATATCTCAATATTTACTCAAGTTATCGTGTTAACGGACAGACGGGCGGATACGATTCAATCAATTTTTTTCGATACTGGTGATTTTATGAGCTTTTATTTACCTTCACTTGGCTGTTGTTATGTAATGAAATCTTGCAAGTTAAATTTGATACACTTCCCGGTGTCCGATTGAGCTGAACTTTTGCACACATGTATAACTCCGATGACAATGCAATATTACTTTGCGAGAATTCGATAAATTAATCGATAACACAGTTATCGGTAAAGATTTGTGTTTACTTTGGCATAACAGCTTAAGTCCCATACAAACCCGCCGGTACCTAACCGTGGATTCTGAGACTTAGACTTGGTGTATCACACGTGTCACACGTGGTGAATCCCACGCTTGCGAAAAGCGGAGACACAACCCTCTGTTGTATTTCTGTGTATAACCAACATAGCTGATTTTTTAAGGCTGTTTAAATATGTAATCTTTTCTGTAATTTATTTTGCTTTTGGAAAAATTACCTATTTGAAAAAATCTGGCTGAAAAATATTGGCATAACAGCTTAAGTTAAATCAAGAATGGAAAATCTTGGAAAATTTGAGCAGATGTGGCAATTAAGCGCGTTCGTTGAACGAAATACTGAAAATCTATTGATCATCGCTAGGAAATTAGCGACATTCTATCAACTAAGCATCACTTTAGCAATACTACTGTTATTATTTGGCTGCTCAAACACACCCATATTAATTGTGCATTAAATCTAAAATATTCAACTCAAAAATGACTCCGGTTGTTATGTCCGCAGCATTTATTTGGTTCAAATACACAACCAAAAATAGCCAAAGCCATAATAATTTAACGGGTCATCAATTCTTTCTCTGGTTCAAAAGCTGAACTACCAGCGCTACCGTCATCAGCTCAGTGTCATCATTGCCAGTAGCGCCAATAACACCAAACTCGTGCCTGACACACAAAAGTCGTTTCACTCAATAGCGCAAGTGAAATATACTACGCACTCACTACTAAGTAGCGTCAAAAATTCGCTTGGAGTCATTGCGTCAATGAGCTACCATTGAGCTGGCACCGCATTGGCGCTGGCGCCATGCAATTTACATCACTAAAATTGCGCGAATGCCGAGGCTCATGACATTTTTAATCCAGATGGTGAAAACGAAGCAGTGCAGCAGTTTAAACAACGCTATATTTTAATTGTCTTTGTGCTGTATCCCCGAAATGTTGCAGAATGGCTCACCGACTCCAGATCAGATTAATTGCAACTTTTCGTTCTGAAAATTTTATATATTCTCATTACTAAATTATCTTTTCTTATTATCAATTCATATTTCTCATTATCAACTTATGTATTCTCAATATGAAGTAACATTTTTCACTATCAATTTATATTTTCTCAATAAGAAGATACGCCTCTCATTATCATATTTTATTTTCTCATTATAAAGTTGGATTTCCCATTATCGATCAGCGTTTTCTCAATAGCTGTGTTTTTTTTTTTTTTTTTACACGCATATACGTTTCGTTTGCGCGTGAAAAAACGCCTATCCGCGCTTAGATAATGCTTAGGAGACCCATCTAGCGGCTGTGGCTAAACAACTAGCTACATAAGCAGGGTGTAGCGAAAAGCGGGGACACCCTCTTTGTATTTCTGTGTATAAAATATAGCTGAATCAGTTGTGATAAATAGTGGACGCGCCTAGAATACACAGAATTAGTGCAGAGGGTGAAACATAGGCACACATTTCAGTTTCATCTGAGTATGATGCGTATTGAAATTTAGTAGTACTAATTTTATACGTAGCAATTTCAGAGGTGTATTTAAAGTTTGTCGCTTAGCATTCCATAAAAAGTTTAAGCGTAAACGTATATAGATGAGAAAATAAAATTAAAGAAAGAAAAAACTTTTTTAAAAATAAACTTTTATTATTGGTTAATAAAATTAACTAAAAAGTAAAAAAATAAAATTAAAAGAAAACAAGTAAGGAAGGCTAAGTTCGGGTGTAACCGAACATTACATACTCAGTTGAGAGCTATGGAGACAAAATAAGGAAAATCACCATGTAGGAAAATGAACCTAGGGTAACCCTGGAATGTGGTTGTATGACATGTGTATCAAATGGAAGGTATTAAAGAGTATTTTAAGAGAGAGTAGGCCATAGTTCTATGGATGGACGCCATTTAGGGATATCGCCATAAAGGTGGACCAGGGTTGACTCTAGAATGTGTTTGTACGATATGGGTATCAAATGAAAGGTGATAATGAGTATTTTAAAAGGGAATGGGCTTTAGTTCTATAGGTGAACGCCTTTTCGAGAAATCCCCATAAAGGTGGACCAGGGGTGACTCTAGAATATGTTTGTACGATATGGGTATCAAATGAAAGCTGTTAATGAGTATTTTGAAAAGGAGTGATCCTTAGTTCCCTAGGTGGACGCCGTTTCGAGATATCGCCATAAAGGTGCACCAGGGGTGTCTCTAGTTGTACGATATGGGAATCAAATGAAAGGTGTTACTGAGCGTTTTAAGAGGGAGTGGGCATTAGGTCTATAGGTGGACGCCTTTTCGAAATGTCGCCATTAGGGTGGGCAAGGGGTGACTCTAGAATGTGTTTGTACGATATGGGTATCAAACGAAAGGTGTTACTGAGCATTTTAAGAGGGAGTGGGCATTAGGTCCATAGGTGGACGCCTTTTCGAGATATCGCCATTAGGGTGGGCCAGGGGTGACTCTGGAATGTGTTTGTACGATATGGGTATCAAATGAAAGGTGGTAATGAGTATTTTAAAAGGGAGTAATCCTTAGTTCTATAGGTGGACGCCTTTTCGAGATATCGCCATAAAGGTGGACCAAGGGTGACTCTAGAATGTTTGTACGATATGGGTATCAAACGAAAGGTGTTACTGAGCATTTTAAGAGGGAGTGGGCACTAGGTCTATAGGTGGGCGCCTTTTCGAGATATCGCCATTAGGGTGGGCCAGGGTGACTCTAGAATGTGTTTGTACGATATGGGTATCAAATGAAAGGTGGTAATGAGTATTTTAAAAGGGAGTAATCCTCAGTTCTATAGGTGGACGCCTTTTCGAGATATCGCCATAAAGGTTGACCAAGGGTGACTCTAGAATGTTTGTACGATATGGGTATCAAACGAAAGGTGTTACTGAGCATTTTAAGAGGGAATGGGCATTAGGTCTATAGGTGGACGCCTTTTCGGTATATCGCCATTAGGGTGGGCCAGGGGTGACTCTAGGATGTTTGTACGATATGGGTATCAAACGAAAGGTGTTACTGAGCATTTTAAGAGGGAGTGGCCATTAGGTCTATAGGTGGACGCCTTTTCGCGATATCGCCATTAGGGTGGGCCAGGGGTGACTCTAGAATGTTTGTACGATATGGGTATCAAAGGAAAGGTGTTACTGAGCATTTTAAGAGGGAGTGGACATTAGGTCTATAGGTGGACGCCTTTTCGAGATATCGCCATTAGGGTGGGCCAGGGGTGACTCTAGAATGTTTTTACGATATGGGTATCAAACGAAAGGTGTTACTGAGCATTTTAAGAGGGAGTGGGCATTAGGTCTATAGGTGCACGCCTTTTCGAGATATCGCCATTAGGGTGGGCCAGGGTTGACTCTAGAATGTGTTTGTACGATATGGATATCAAATTAAAGGTATTAATGAGGGTTTTAAAAGCGAGTGGCCCTTAGATGTATATGTGAAGGCGTTCTCGCGATATCGACCAAATGTGGATCAGGTGATCCAGAAAATCATCTGTCGGGTACTGCTAATTTATTTATATATTCAATAACACTAACAGTATTCCTGCCAAGATTCCAAGACCTGTTGATTTCGCCTTGTAGAACTTTTTCATTTTCTTCTACTTAATATGGTAGGTGTGACACCCATTTTACAAAGTTTTTTCCAAAGTTATATTTTGCGTCAATAAACCAATCCAGTTACCATGTTTCATTCCTTTTTTCGTATTTGGTATAGAATTATGGCATTTTTTTAATTTTTCGTAATTTTCGATATCGATAAAGTGGGCGTGGTTATGGTTGGATTTCGGCCATTTTTTATACCAAGATAAAGTGAGTTCAGATAAGTACGTGGGCTAAGTTTAGTAAAGATATATCGGTTTTTGCTCAAGTTATTGTGTTAACGGCCGAGCGGAAGGACAGACGGTGGACTGTGTATAAAAACTGGGCGTGGCTTCCACCGATTTCGACCATTTTCACAGAGAACAGTTAACGTCATAGAATCTATGCTCCTACCAAATTTCAAAAGGATTGGTAAATTTTTGTTCGACTTATGGCATTAAAAAAATTCTAGACACACTAAATGAAAATGGGCGGAGCTACGCCCATTTTGAAATTTTCTTTTATTTTTGTATTTTGTTGCATCATATCATTACTGGAGTTGAATTTTGACTTAATTTACTTATATACAGTAAAGATATTAAATTTTTTGTTAAAATTTGAATTTAAAAAAAATTTTTTTTAAAAAGTGGGCGTGTTCTTCATCCAATTTTGCTAATTTTTATTTAGCACATATATAGTAATAGTAGTAACGTTCCTGCCAAATTTCATCATGATATCTTCAACGACTGCCAAATTACAGCTTGCAAAACTTTTAAATTACCTTCTTGTAAAAGTGGGCGGTGCCACGCCCATTGTCCAAAATCTTACTAATTTTCTATTCTGCGTCATAACGTCAACCCATCTACCAAGTTTCATCGCTTTAACCGCATTTGGCAATGAATTATCGCATTTTTTCGGTTTTTCGAAATTTTCGATATCGAAAAAGTGGGCGTGGTTATAGTCCGATATCGTTCATTTTAAATAGCGATCTGAGATGAGTGCTCAGGAACCTACATACCAAATTTCATCAAGATACCTCAAAATTTACTCAAGTTATCGTGTTAACGGACGGACGGACGGACGGACGGACATGGCTCAATCAAATTTTTTTTGGATCCTGATTATTTTGATATATGGAAGTCTATATCTATCTCGATTCCTTTATATATGTACAACCAACCGTTATCCAATCAAACTTAATATACTCTGTGAGCTGTGCTCAACTGAGTATAAAAAAACTTTTTTAAAAATACGCTTTTATTATTGGTTAATAAAATTAACTAAAAAGTAAAAAATAAATTGACTGTAAAGAAATATACCACTTTATAAGTTCATTGTAACCTTTAGCGATAATTAGGCTTTTTCGTCTGGAACAAAAAAATTATATATTGCACATAATTATATATTTTTAACATTAAAACTTTACACCTAAATTATTAAATCTTACAGTTTATATCACAGTCCTAATTATTCTAATAAAAGCGTATTACATTGTGATTGCAAGAAAAGGAGATCCTAAATGTTCTTAATTATACCATCAAAATTTAACACGCTTTTAAATAGAACAATTAGGACTGTGATATAAACTGTAAGATTTAATAATTTAGGTGTAAAGTTTTAATGTTAAAAATATATAATTATGTACAATATAGAATTTTTTTGTTCCAGACGAAAAAGCCTATTATCGCTAAAGGTTACAATGAACTTATAAAAGTTATATTTCTTTACAGGCAATTTATTTTTTACTTTTTAGTTAATTTTATTAACCAATAATAAAAGCTTATTTTTAAAAAAGTTTTTTTTCTTTAATTTTATTGATATATGGAAGTCTATATCTATCTCGATTATTTTATACCTGTACAACCAACCGTTATCCAATCAAAGTTAATATACACTGTGTTCAAAGCACGCTGAGTATAAAAAATGCCATAATTCTATACCATATATGAAAGAAGGGATAACAGAATAAGCTCTTGTACCAAGTTTGGTGAAGATATCTCAATATTTACTTAAGTTATCGTGTTAACGGACAGACGGACGAAGGAAGAATGGGCATGGCTCGATCAAATTTTTTTTTCAATAGATGATTTTGATATATGGAAGTCTATATCTACCTCGATTCATTTATACCTGTACAACCAACCATTATCCAATCAAAGTTATTATACTCTGTGTGCAAAGCACGCTGAGTATAATAAAAAACAAACTTCTTTGACTAACGGTTCTAAAACACAAACCTCAGGTCTCAAGTGTGACAAACGATTGGCTGCACCTTCCTCCAAATCCCTTACATTCATAATTAAGTTGCTTGGAAAACACTCACAGAAATGTCATCTTTAGGATCCTCTTGATTTTCTACCATACTGTAAACAGCAACAGAAGCTAAAAGACTTTTTCTATAGTAAAGTTTCGTAACATTGACTGCATTTTCATCCATAGGTTGTATAAGAGGGGTGACATTTGGTGGCATAAACATTGCAAATATGTAGCCGGCTTCACTTTTTAGTTCATCCTCGGGTGGATGCGATGGAGCGTTATCAATGTAAAGGAGAGATTAGTTAATCCCTTTTCCATCAAAAACTTTGTAACTTAAACAAATTTTTTGAGTTTTAAGCTACTGAGATAGAAATATGAAAGTTTACCACAGGCATGAATGATCGTTGGAACCAATATTTGAAAATAGCCGCAGTAATACAAGCGGCTTTAGAATGTCGATAATACACCGGACAGTCAAAACCTTTAAAAAAAACGGCGGTTTTAAGACTTTCCAACTATAAGAAGCTTGAGTTGATGAGATCCTGACGCAGTTGAACAGCACAAGAAAGCTTTTCTTTGCTTTTTCATCTTTGCACCTGGGCCAGTTTTTCTAACTATAACACATACGTCTTTTGTGGGAAAAGATTCCTGTATAAACCGGATTCATCGGCGTTACATAGTTGCTCACAACTTAAGCTCCTCCATTTTCATCTCTAACGCTTCTTTGAATGGGTCAACTAACTCGGGCTGTGAAAATAGTTTTTCTTCAGAAACTTGGAGCAATCGAACGCCATATCTCTTTTAAAATTCTGAAGCCACTTCACTGGAATTGAACTCAAGGAAATTTTCCCTAATTTTAAAATGAAGGTCTTTTGCTTTTTCTTTCAACATAAGCCCGATAACCGGGAGCTCTCTCTCTTCGGGTACCCTGAATGACGTAAAGTTTTCCTCTTTCCAGGACCGATAAAAATATTGTTGACACATTTAGAGATAGCATTTTTATTAATTCCGCATATTGTAGACTTTGTCACTCCATATTTACGCGCTAAATTAGTAACACTTTGACCCTTTCGTAAATATTCCACAATAGTATCTGATTTTTCTCTTAAGGTCAAAAACTTATGCTTTTTTGTATGCATTTTTTAAAGTGAATAATATTAGAATTTGTTGCAAGAAAATGAAGTATCAATGCTCGCATGAAATGACCAACTAAAGACGTTAAAAATTTATACCGACTCCTGAACATAAAAGAACGCAAGCATTTCTCAATAATGTTCAAATTTGAGAGTACTCAATGGAAGCGAAAAAGTGTTCATATTTTGTGGTGTTCGTATATTAGGGTGTTAATATAATAGCGAGTGCACTGTATTTGCTTTAGTGTCCTTTCGAGCTATGAACTCTATATGAACAAATACTTAATGACACTAGTAAGCGATCTTCAACATGACATTGTTGGGATAAATCTTGATGCCGTGGTGTGGTGGAAGCGCGCTCCGTCTACCACATCGAAGATCTTGGTTTCAAATCAAGAGAATCAAAATGTTATTGCTCAAAAATTTGACACATTGTTCACCGCTTTGAGTATGACGGTGAGAAAAAATGGTGAAGAACGAGTTAAACGGTGAACTTCACCGTTTTCTTAGTTTCCACATAATTACTTCTACATTGCAAAATTTTTGACAACCGCTTTCGAGGAAACCAAGCCTTTAGGGAAATGGTTTAAAAGCAACAATGTCATGAATTTGAAAATACTTTCGGCTGGTAATACAAATAGGTACTTTAGGGGATATAGAACACAATTCTGGGACCTAATCAAGTGAAAACGACTTCACAGCTCGAAATGACATTAAAAGCAAAAATGCAGATTTCCAGGACCAAAATAATGACGTATCAATTAAAAAATCGGATTCCAATATCAAAGGAAAAATTTCGAAAGATTTAAATAAATTAAAAAACACTCTCAACAAAGCTTCAAATTTAGGGGCGGACTTCACACTTTTTTTTAATGGGAACCAACCCGGTCTAATGTACATCCCACTCAAAACAATTCTGCGCGTACAATTCACAGCGAACATACACACAAACTCACTTGTGTCATACTTTTTAAATTTCACTTTCAACAATTTTTCATAACGGGCATAAAGAAGTATAGCTTCAAAGATGAAATAACTTATTAAAATAGAAAATCCAAAGGAACTGGTCACAAGCTACTCAATCAATAACTTACGTATTTAGCCAAAACAGTTCAGAACAAAAATAATAACGCCAAAATAAGAATAAATTCGCGAAAGTAAAAATTTATAGATTATGGATATGTCTGAAAACCAAAAACTAATTAATTGGCCATGGTAAGGTTATGACAAAGGCGGTATGCTATGATATCAACAACAAATACATTGATTTCCATAAGGTTGATTCGGTCAGCTGTTTTATACCGATATGGATCGGTCAAGTTTGCCTTACTTATTTCGTTATTTTCTTTTCGTCTATGTTCTATTCATAAACGAGGGAACTTTAAAGCTATGCTTAAAGTTTCATCTCACAACCTAAGGCATTTGCATGCGTCACATCTTAAAAGCGTACAATCAAGGTTTTTTTTTAAATCGCAATTACATTTTTATACTCATCAGTACAAGGCAACGCGGCCTTCCTGGCCCTATATTCCACATTGGGCCTCCAGGACAGCTTCTTGTCCCGAAAAATCCTCAAATATTTAACACTGTCAGTAAGTACCAACGGTACCCCTCCAATCGAAGGAGTTCTGAAGTCGGGTATCTTATATCTCCTTGTAAAAAGAACCAATTGTGTTTCTGATTCAGCCCACCTAGCCACAGTATTCAGGTAGCCCTGCAGAACATCGCGCAGGGTGCTCAGAAATTCGCCTATGACTAGGATAGCGAGGTCATCTGCATAGGCAACCACCCACAACCATTGGCTTCCAGCTCCACAAGAAGCTCGTTGACTACCACAACCCAGAGCAGATGAGATAGGACACCCCCTGTGGCGTGCCGCTGCACACCTTCCTCTTAATTATGGCCCCTCCCCACTCCGCTGCGACAATTCTGCCGCATAGAAGTTTGCTAATAAATTCAACCAGAGCCGCTTCGGCTCCTTGAGCATACTCTTTGTGTTCTAGGGACCCCTCTGTTTGCTTTACAATCGAGCCGTTTGCATCGATCTACCCTTGCAGTCGCATGCTGTGAAGCCGACAGTAACCCCGAGGTATCTTTTCCCGTAAGTACAGGTCAATCAACCGCTCAAACGACTTAACAAGCAACGACGAGAGACTGATTGGCAAGAAATCCTTAGGTGATACATGAGAGTTCCTGCCGGCCTTCGGTATGAAGATGACCCTAACCGTGTGCCACGAGTTAGGGATATAGTTAAGCCTGAGGCAGTTAGTGTAGATGATGGACAACCAGCGGCAGGAAATCCCTAAATATGTTTGAAGTTGCGCAAGAATGATGCCATCCGGGCCGGGTGACTTATAGGGCTTGAATGAACTTATAGCCCAGGATATTTGACTTTTCCGTAGTGGAATGGCAGGCATTTCTGCATGGCCAGCGACCGCCGACCATCAAGCGAAGTTCCCTGAGCAACTGGGACATCGGGAAAATGATTGTCCTGTAGAAGTCTTAGGGACTCCTCGCTACTCATCGACCGGCCCCCACCATCATCTCTCAGATACCCCCGAGGGGCGGTATTCCTAGAGAGTATTTTTCTAAAGCTCGCGGATTCATTGCAGCCTTCTACGTTTTCGCAGAAGCCTCGCCATAAATCTCGCTTGGCTATCCTTATTTCATATTTATAAATCCCCAGACTCACCTTATAGAGCTCCCAGTCGGTGGGTAATTTACTCCTCCTGGCTCTGTTAAATAGCCGCCTACTGGACGCTCTTAGGTCGTTAAGAAAATCAGGCCACCAGGGCGGCTTGCCCTTCCCCCTGTAAGTTTTCAATGAGCAGGACAGTTGAAAGGCGCTATTGCTTGCCGAGGTGAAGTTTTCCACCAGATGGTCTATCTCAGATTCGGACAGGTCCGAACCATCGATAGGCGCCTCAGGCAATAGCTCTCCCAGCTTCCTACAATGCAAGTCCCAGTTGGTACTTTTGGGGTTCCTAAAAGATATTTTACCGGGAAGTTCTTCGTTCACCGAGAACTGAATATATCGGTGATCAGAGAAGGAGTGCTCGTTGAGAACCTTCCAGCCAGATATCCGATCTTTCAATTCTCTGCTAACCATGGTGAGGTCCAGGACCTCCTCCCTTACCGCAGTAATAAAAGTCGGGGCATTCTCCCTATTACATATAAAAGTCCCTCATCTACAATAAAAGTAAATAAAGACTCACTTCTGGTGTTCGTATCCGAGCTACCCCATATCCTATGGTGTGCATTAGCATCGGAACCTATGATTACGCCAACGCCTCTCCGCCTTGCTTCAGCGGTGATTTCGCGCAGTATCACATCCCCATGGGGCATGTACGCTGAGACCACCCACATTTCGTTACTGCCTCCCTCGAGGTAGACCGTGGTTACGTCAGCATTGCTGAAATTAGAGAGAATAAAAGCTATAAATTCCTATTTAATAAACACACTGCCTCCCCCAGCATCAAGGTGTTGAATATTCCCGTCCTTAATCCAGAAAATTTTCCGCCGTTACTACTCAGCCACGGCTCCACAAGTTTGCGTAAGCCGCCTTAGAATGCTGAAGATTTATTTGACGGATTTCCATCAACACCACTCTTCCTCTGCTGCACCCAAACCTTGGCGGATTCGCCCTCCGAGGCTAGGAGATCCTCCCCCCACCCCCCCCCCCCCCCCCCCCCCCCCCCCCCCCCCCCAAACAGACGATTTACACTGATGACGGATCCCGCCATCGATGATTCGCCCTCGGAGGCTAGGAGCTCCTCCTCTGCCCTATCAGCCAGAGGACTAGCACTGATGACAGATCCCGCTATTGACGAGACGTCGATAATGCTTTTGCTGTCCAAATCAGCGGGGTCAGCATCCACAACCATGAGTACTGGCTCCCCTGTGGACGCCTCCACCTCCCGAACAGTCTCTAGGAGAGAGGAACCATCTCCCCTGGAATCGGCGTGGTAGATTGTGAGAACCACACGATCGAGACCATAGGAGATAACCCCCCCCCCCCTCGTGTCAGAAAGAGGACCGGTGGACTCTGCGTTAAGCAGAATCATCACTTGCCGACGTGGGCCAACAGCCTCCTCTACTCTGAGGACCCTCCACTTATGCGCCGGAAGGTTCGGGTTGCAATAACGCATCAACTCCAGTATTTTCTCCGGCTCAAAGGGCCCGGCAGGCAACCACACTCGAGCCCTCGGTCGAAGGGGGAGATCCCTCCGTTCCACGGCCTCGAGTCTGGCTCCCCTCCAGACCTCCCTACCAAAGAAATTATTTTCTTAAAGATACAAGCCGACCGCTCGTGAGCACAAGTAATCAGTCTAAATCCATGATATCACCCCGAGTATTCGAAGCATGGCCGCGGACCTGGGCTCTCCATAACAGCGGTCATATAGGCCGCTGATATGGCTTTGGCGACCCACGGCCACTCCTCTCGGTAGATGGCACCATCCTCCCAACTCCTATCCAGGACCCTGAGGGTGATGGAGCCCGCTCGTTTAGCGATTTCTCTAAACGCAATTGCGTGCCCACCCCCTCGAGCCCTTTTTGTCGTTGAGGCATTCCGCTCATCCGACCTTTGCCGCTTCCTAGCCCCCAGACCCTGCTGCTCACCCGCATCGTTCGACACCGGTGTGTGGTCGTCGCAACCTACGACGCTCCTGGCCCACTCCAGTGTTCGGGAATGCTTCTCAGAAATCTGAGCTGCATCCCTTACGCCATAGCGCTCCAAGATCTCCTCATCCAGGCGCCGATCACCCAGAGCTTTCCTACGCGGCGTCGATCGCCTACCTTTCCTGGCAGGCTTCGACCCCAGGGCTCCCGTTGGGAAAGCTCCTCGCGACAGGGCTTCCTTACTGGTACTGAGCTGGTCCGTCGCATTCGCCGGACCTCTGCCTTTCCCAGTCACAGCCCCATATGGGCCTGCATTGGGTGTCGGTTCCGACAACCCTCCACTACCCGAACTATCCATACCTAAGGGGTTTGAAACCAAACACCCCTGCGCTGAACCGTCTGATCAGCCCTTTTGATCCGTCGGGAGTTTTCCCGGCTGCCAGCGACCTGCTACGGAGCGCTCTCCGCACCTGTCCCGTCCCTCGCACCATGGCGACCTTCGCCGTCACTCCTACCCTCTTTTTGTTTATGTTCGTATCCATTCTAATCCGATTGTGTAGTCGCCCTTCAACAGTCCAGTGGTTATCTATGCTGCGCAGGGAGGCCATGCGAGGGTTGACGCATTACCTTATGGGTAATGCGTTCAGAGCCAGACCGGACGCAAAGCGGGAAAATCTTCAACCGCACTTACACCACCAACTTAACGGCAACGGAGCCGGAACGTACCTTGAGGCCCGCCACAGTTTTAACGGGACGTCAGCAGGTGCAGCATTAGACTACCAGCCGTTTCGATAGGGTTTCACCCCGACCTACTAAGGTGGCAGAATACCGCACCTACCAGCCCAAAGTCATCAATTCCCAAACGAAGTCAAAATCAAAGTCCGTAACAATCCAGTTCGTCACCGTTGTGTATCGATCTTGACCCTTAACAGGGTCCTACCTCCCCTGAGCTCGGCACAATGACTCAGGGGTGCGGGTTTTATCGAGTTGTCCTCTCTAGATCCATCATTATCAGTAGAAGCAGTGGCACCTCGTGCAGGACGTGATAACTAATCACGTGTGACAATTCGTCACTATGGCCGATCAAAGGCTGATACCAGTCCCTGATCAAGAGCCTGTAATCTCGTATGATATCCAAGCCAAGTATCTTAACCCCCAGCGATATGACGATAACTGTTTCTCAAAAATCATCTCAATATTACTCTAAGAAGTTTTAGTACTATAGACGAACTATTTACGCATATATGAATATTTTCAGGGCATCTCGAGGATTTATTTTTTAATTTTTGAATAGGTGAATAAAAATTGAAATTTTATTGTTATTCCGTATTTTTATACTCAGCTGAGCAGTACTCACAGAGTATATTAATTTTGTTCTCATAACGGTAATCCGTAACGGCATATACTAATCGTGATAGATATAGACTTCTATATATCAAAATGATCTGGGCGAAAAAAAAAATTTATTTAGCCATGTCCGTCCGTCCGTCCGTCCGTAAACACGATAACTTGAGTAAATTTTAAGATATCTTGATGAAATTTGGTATGTATGTTCCTGAGCACTCATCTCACATTGCTATTCAAAATGAACGACATCGGACTATAACCACGCCCACTTTTTCGATATCGAAAATTTCGAAAAACCCAAAAAGTGCGATATTTCATTACCAAAGACGGATAAAGCGATGAAAGTTGGTAGGTTGGTTGATCTTATGATGTAGAATAGAAAATTAGTAAAATTTTGGACGATGGGCGTAGCAACGCCCATTTTTAAAAGAAGGTAATTTGAAAGTTTTGCAAGCCGTATTTTGGCAGTCGTTGAAGAGATAATGATGAAATTTTGCAAAAGCGTTACTCCTATTCCTATATGTGTGCTAAATAAAAATTAGCAAAATCGGATGACGAACACGCCCACTTCAAAAAAAAAAAATTAAGTCAAATTATAACAAAAAATTTAATATCTTTACAGTATATAAGTAAATCATGTCAACATTCGACTCCAGTAATGATATGGTGCAACAAAATACAAAGATAAAAGAAAATTTCAAAATGGGCGTAACTCCGCCCTTTTTCATTTTATTCGTCTAGAATACTTTTAATGCCATAATTCAAACAAAAATTATCAATCCTTGTGAAATTTGGTAGGAGCATAGACTCTATGACGATGACGGTTTTCTGTGAAAATGGGCGAAATCGGTTGAAGCCACGCCCAGTTTTTATACACAGTCGACCGTCTGTCCTTCCGCTCGGCCCTTAACACGATAACTTGAGCAAAAATCGATATATCTTTACTAAACTCAGTTCACTTACTTATCTGAACCCACTTTATCTTGGTATAAAAAATGACCGAAATCCGACTATGACCATGCCCACTTTTTCGATATCGAATATTACGAAAAATGAAAAAAATGCCATAATTCTATACCAAATATGAAAAAAGGGATAAAACATTGTAATTGGATTGGTTTATTGACGCAAAATATAACTTTAGAAAAAACTTTGTAAAATGGGTGCGACACCTTCCACATTAAGAATAAAATGAAAAAGTTCTGCAGGGCGAAATCAAAAGCCGATTCCAAGGGCTGTCAGGACTACTGTTCGTGATATAGATAAATTACCGGTACCCGACAGCTGATGTTCTGGGTCACCCTGGTCCACATTTTGGTCGATATCTCGAAAATGCCTTCACGTATACAACTAAGGGCCACTCCCTTTTAAAACCCTCATTAATACCTTTAATTTGATACTCATATCGTACCAACGCATTCTAGAGTCACCCCTGGTGCACCTTTATGGCGATATCTCGAAAAGGCGTCCACCTATAGAACTAAGGCCCACTCCTTTTTAAATAATCATTGACACCTTTCATTTGATACCCATGTCATACAAACGTATTCCAGGTTTACCCTAGGTTAATTTTCCTACATGGTGATTTTCCCTTATTAACACGCTTTTATTAGCTTGGCCTGTATGTAACGGAATCTTTAAGCTTAATTTTCACCGGTTTCTAGAAGTCTGATTAATTTGAAACTTGGCAAACGTATCAGGGACGGATTATAATGCATTAATGTGGTGGTGTGTTGACTTAAGGTCAACGGCCATAAGGTCAATTGGCCTTATTACTACTTTGAATGACCATAAGTTTGATTGAAACTTTGCACACGTATCAAGGCTTGATGACAATGCATTAATGTGATGGTGCGGTGACATAAGGTCAACGGCCATAAGGTCAATTGGCGTTATTTCCACTTTGAATGGTCATAAGTTTGATTGAAACTTTGCACACGTATCAAGGCTCGATGACAATGCATTAATGTGATGATGTGGTGACATAAGGTTAACGGACATAAGGTCAATTGAACTTATGACCACCCCAAATGACCATAGATTTGAAACCTTGCACATAATGCGAAAAACGCATTCCTTTATTAATGATAGAAGTGGATGCATAGCACGTCTGCGAAAGAGCATACTGGAGCCCTTTTTAACACGCTTTTATTAGCTTGGCCTGTATCTATCTATGTATCCATGTATGTATGTAACGGAATCTGCAGCGGAGCCGAGAGCCCCGGTAATGCAGAGCTCCGAACTCCGTTGCACCTTTTGAAGCATTTTAAAACAGGTACTTTTAGCTAGTGCAGGCCACCAAACCAAGGCACCATAAAGAAGAATCGGGCGCACAATAGCTGTGTAAATCCAGTAGGTCACCTTAGGGGAGAATCCCCAGGAGGTGCCAATTGCCCTCTTACAGGTGAACAGCTCTGCTGCTGCCTTCTTGGATCGCTCCACTATATGGTTACTCCATAATAGCTTCCTATCCAGAATGACTCCCAAATACTTGACTTGATCGTTAAACGCTAAGAACGTACCCCCAATTCTTGGCGGTGTAAGATTTGGTACTTTGTACCTCCTCGTGAAGAGGACAAGCTCGGTTTTATCCAGGTTGACTTCCAAACCGGTGGCGGGTTGTACTTCTGGAGCAGCTCCAGGATGTCAGCTGGGTCAGTTGGCGTCACTGGAACCCAGGCTCTAGCACTTGGTCGTGAGGGGATATCACGCGCCTCCACTACCTTGAGGCGAGCGCCCGGATATACCACCCCTATCAGCGTGACGGCGGCCCTATAGAGGTTTACCGACCTGGCGTCGTCACAGGCAATTAGCTTGACATTGCCCTGGAACCACCCTGCATCGGTGTAAGACGGCGGTAGACCAGGGTTGTCTTTCTCAACCTTAACGGTCACCGTAGCGAGTGCGGCCTCGATCCACTTCCACTGTTGTTTCGGGATCCTGTCATCTTCGCTGCTCTCATCTATAATGCCAATGATCTGCCGAGCCTTGGCAATTTCCATGGATCGCTGGCGTTTCGAGGTTTCATCACTCTCGACTTAAACTTTCAAAATTACTTGAACTAAAAAATTAAAAATAAATATTAGTTTAAAAAACTAAAAAAAAAACGCTTTTATAGCTAACCGAACTAAAAAACAGAAAATAATTTTCAATTAAAAAGAGTTTATATAACAGTAGTAGAAGGTCAAACAATCATTTATAGTTAATCACTTTAAAATAAAATTATAATAAAATTTAAGTTATCAACAGAATAATTAAATTCAGATTAAAAAACGTGGGCTGCATTTGACTACATTTCATATCTTTCCTCTCAGATAGTTTCCAATAGAATGATTGTAACATTCAATATCAAGCACCCCACGCTTTTTACAGTGAATTAAATTATTCTGTTAATAACTTAAATTTTATTATAATTTCATTTTGTGGTGATTAACAAAAAATGATTTTTTGACCTTCTACTACTTTTATACAAACTCTTTTTAATTGAAAATTATTTTCTATTTTTTAGTTCGGTTAACTATAAAAGCGTGCTTTTTTAGTTTTTTTAAACTATTATTTTTTTGTCTCCAAAGCTCTCAGCTGAGTCTGTAATATTCGGTTACAACCGAACTTAGCCTTCCTTACTTCTTCAAATAATCTAATATATATTATAAATGGGAAAGTTTGGATGTTAAGATGTTTGGATGTTTGGATGTTTGGATGTTTAGATGTTTGGATGTTTGGATGTTTGGATGTTTGGATGTTTGTCCAGACGTTTGTCTTTGTGACTCAATAACGCAAGAACGGCTGGACCGATTTGGATGAAATTTTGCACACATATAGCCAATAGTCTAGAAGGATCTACTAGCTATATATTTTTCAAAAGGGGCGTGGTCCCCGCCCCCTAGGACAGTTATAATTTAATTATTATATTTTTTCGTCTTTGCGACTGAATCACGCCAAAATGGCTACACGGATTTTGATGAAATTTGGGACACAGACAGTAGTCTACTAGCGAAATTTTTTTTGAACATGGAAAGAGGGGTGGGGGTCCCACGACCCTTCGAGAAATTATTTTTCATAATTTTTACACATTATAACTTTACGTATACTGGCCTTCCCCAATATCACAGACTCAAGGGGTCAAATAAGTCGAGGGCTTACAAAGTAAGCAGTGACACATCCGCCCGCCCCCCTTTATCTCCCCCACTTGTGTAAAATCCATAAATTGTTATAACTCAATCTAAATTTTCTCCTAAATCAATAGTTTTTGGTATCTGGTACATACAGAACGAGATCTAGACAATTTTGGAGGAACGATCAGTGGTCCTCTCCTCTACTCCCGCCATCCGCCCTCCATCAATTGTTTTTATTAGCACGCTTTTATTAGCTTTACCTGTATGTTTCTATCTAACTTTTTATTCGCTCCAATGCGCCTGCTGCCTTATTAACATGGTTTTATAATTAGCTTCACCTTATTTGTAATACCGTAAGGGTCATATCGAGACCCTTCCGGGATCATTTCTGAATGGTTTTCGGGATCGGTCCGGGATTACGCCGGGGTAATTTCGGGACTTTTTCGGGACTATTTCGGGATCATTTTGGGACCCTTCCGGGATCATTTCTGTATAGTTTACGGGATCCGTCCGGGATCCCGTCGGGGTTATTTTGGAACATTTTCGGGACTATTCCGGAATCATTTCGGGACTATTTCGCGATCATTTGGGGACCCTTCCGGCATCATTTCTGGATGGTTTTCGGGATCCGTGCGGGATCTCGTCGGGGTCATATGGGGACTTTTTCGGGATCATTTGAGGGCTCTTCCGGCATCATTTCTGGATGGTTTTCGGGATCCGTCCGGGATATCGTCGGGGTCATTTGGGGACTTTTTCGGGATCATTTGGGGGCTCTTCCGGCATCATTTCTGGATGGTTTTCGGGATCCGTCCGGGATCTCGTCGGGGTCATTTGGGGACTTTTTCGGGATCATTTTGGGGCTCATCCGGCATCATTTCTGGATGGTTTTCGGGATCCGTCCGGGATCCCGTCGGGGTCATTTCGGGACTTTTTCGCGACTAATACGGGATCATTTGGGAACCCTTTCGGCATCATTTCTTGATGGTTTTCGGGATCCGTCCGGGATCCCGTCGGGGTCATTTCGGGACTTTTTCGCGACTAATACGGGATCATTTGGGAACCCTTTCGGCATCATTTCTGGATGGTTTTCGGGATCCGTCCGGGATCCCATTAGGGTAATTTCGGGACTATTAGGGGATCATTTGGGAACCTTTCCGGCATCATTTCTGGATAATTTTCGGGATCCGTCCGGGATGCCGACGAGGTCATTTCGGGACTTTCGGGATCATTTGGGATACCTACCGGCATCATTTCTGGATGGTTTTTGGGATTCGTCCGGGATCCCGTCGTGGTCCTTTGGGGACTTTTTTTCGACTAATACGGGATCATTTGCGGACCCTTTCGGCATCATTTCTGGATAGTTGTCGGGATCCCGTCACGGTCATTTCGGTACTATTAGGGGATCATTTGAGGACCTTTCCGGCATCATTTCTGTATTGCTTTCGGAATCCTTTCGGGATCCCGTCAGGGCCATTTTGGGACTTTTTTGGGGCTAATACGGGATCATTTGGGGATCCTCTAGGGGTCGTTTCGTGACTTTTTCTGTTTTATTTCGGGATCATTTGGGGACCCTTCCGGCATAATTTCTTGATGGTTTGCCGGATCCATCAGGGTAATTTCGGGACCATTTTGGGATCATTTGGGGACCCTTCCGAGATCATTTCTGGATCCGTCCGGGATGCCGTAGGAGCCATTTCAGGATTTTTTGTTACTTTTCCGGGATAGTTTTTGGACCCTTCCGGGATCATTTCTGGATCTGTGCGGGATCCCATCTGGGTCATTTCCGGACTATTTCGGGAGCATTTTGGGATCCTTCCGGAATCATTTCTGTATGGTTTTCGCGATCCGTCGTTGATTCCCTCGGAGCCATTTCGGAACCTTTTCTGGAGTATGTCGGGGTCATTTGGGGACTTTTTCGGGATCATTTGGGGCTCTTCCGGCATCATTTCTGGATGGTTTTCGGGATCCGTGCGGGATCTCGTCGGGGTCATTTGGGGACTTTTTCGGGATCATTTGGGGGCTCTTCCGGCATCATTTCTGGATGGTTTTCGGGATCCGTCCGGGATATCGTCGGGGTCACTTGGGGACTTTTTCGGGATCATTTGCGGGCTCTTCCGGCATCATTTCTGGATGGTTTTCGGGATCCGTCCGGGATCCCATCAGGGTAATTTCGGGACTATTAGGGGATCATTTGTGGACCTTTCCGGCATCATTTCTGGATAAGTTTCGGTATCCGTCCGGGATGCCGACGAGGTCATTTCGGGATTATTTCGGGATCATTTGGGATACCTACCGGCATCATTTCTGGATGGTTTTTGGGATTCGTCCGGGATCCCGTCGGGGTCATTTCGGGACTTTTTCTCGACTAATACGGGATCATTTGCGGACCCTTTCGGCATAATTTCTGGATAGTTGTCGGGATCCGTTCGGGATCCCGTCACGGTCATTTCGGAACTATTGGGGATCATTTGAGGACCTTTCCGGCATCATTTCTGGATAGTTTTTGGAATCCTTTCGGGATCCCGTCAGGGTCATTTCGGGGCTTTTTCGGGATCATTTAAGGATGGCTTTCAGGATTCGTCCGGGAACCCGTCAGGGTAATTTCTGGACTTTTCCGAGACTATTTCGGGATTATTTTGGGACCTTCCCAAGATCATTTCTGGATGGATTTCGGGATTTGTCCGGGATGCCCTCAGGGTCATTTTGGGACTATTAGGTGAGCATTTGAGGACCGTTCCGGCATCACTTCTGGATGGTTTTCGGTATCCGTTCAGATTCCCGTCGGAATAATTGCGGGACTTTTTCGGGATCATTGGGGTCCCTTCCAAAATCATTTCTGGATGGTTTTTGGGATTCGTCCGGCATCCCGTCGGGGTCATTTCGGGACTTTTTCTCGACTAATACGGGATCATTTGCGGGCCCTTTCGGTATCATTTCTGGATAGTTGTCGGGATCCGTTCGGGATCCCGTCAGGGTCTTTTCGGAACTATTGGGAGATCATTTGAGGACCTTTCCGGCATCATTTCTGGTTATTTTTCGGGATCCTTTCCGGGTCCCATCAGGGTCATTTCGGGACTTTTTCGGCATCATTTAAGATTGGTTTTCAGGATTCGTCCGGTACCCGTCAGGGTAAGTTCTGGGCTTTTCCCAGACTATTTCGGGATAATTTTGGGACCCTCCCAAGATCATTTCTGGATGGATTTCGGGATCTGTACGGGATGCCGTCAGGGTCATTTTGGGACTATTAGGTGATCATTTGAGGACCTTTTCGGCATCACTTCTGGATGGTTTTCGGTATCCGCTCAGGATCCCGTCGGAATTATTGCGGGACTTTTTCGGGATCATTTGGTGTCCCTTCCGGCATCATTTCTGGCTGGTTTTTGGGATTCGTCCGGCATCCCGTCAGGTTCATTTCGGGACTTTTTCTCGACTAATACGGGATCATTTGCGGGCCCTTTCGGCATCATTTCTAGATAGTTGTCGGGATCCGTTCGGGATCCCGTCAGGGTCTTTTCGGAACTATTAGGTGATCATTTGAGGACATTTCCGGCATCATTTCTGGATAGTTTTCGGGATCCTTTCGGGGTCCAGTCAGGGTCATTTCGGGACTTTTTCGGGATTATTTAGAGATGGCTTTCAGGATTCGTCCGGGAACCCGTCAGGGTAATTTTTGAACTTTTCCGAGACTATTTCGGGATAATTTTGGGCCTTCCCAAGATCATTTCTGGATGGATTTTGGGATCAGTCCGGGATGCCGTCAGGGTCATTTTGGTATTAGGTGATCATTTGAGGACCTTTCCGGCATCACTTCTGGATGGTTATCGGTATCCGATCAGGATCCTCTCGGAATCATTGCGGGACTTTTTCGGGATCATTTGGGGTCCCTCCCAAGATCATTTCTGGATGGATTTCGGGATCTGTCCGGGATCCCGTCAGGGTCATTTAGGGGTGCGTTCGAGATCCCGTCAGGGTCATTTCGGGACTTCTTCGGGAATATATCGGGATCATTTCTGGATGGTTTATGGGATCCGTCCATGACCCCTTAAGGGTCATTTCGGGACTATTAGGTGATCATTTGAGGACCTTTCCGGCATCACTTCTGAATGATTTTCGGTATCCGTTCGGGATCCCGTCGGAATCAATGCGGGACTTTTACGGAATCATTTGGGATTCCTTCCGGCATCATTTCTGGATGGTTTTCGGGATTTGTCCGGGATCCCGTCGGGGTTATTTCGGACCTTTTCGGGGCTAATACGGGATCATTTGGGGATCCTCTAGGGATCGTTTCGTGACTTTTTCTGTATTATTTCGGGATCATTTTGGGACCCTTTCGGCATAATTTCTTGATGATTTGCCGGATCCATCAGGGTCATTTCGGGACCATTTTGGGATCATTTGGGGACCCTTCCGAGATCATTTCTGGATCCGTCCGGGATGCCGTAGGAGCCATTTCGGGATTTTTTGTTACTTTTCCGGGATAGTTTTTGCACCCTTCCGGGATCATTTCTGGATTTGTGCGGGATCCCATCTGGGTCAATTCCGGACTATTTCGGGATCATTTTGGAATCCTTCCGGAATCATTTCTGTGTGGTTTTCGCGATCCATCGTGGATCCCCTCTGAGCCATTTCGGAACTTTTTCTGGAGTTAGTCGGGATAATTTAGGGACCCTTCCTGGATATTTTCTGGATGGTTTCTGAGATCCGTCCGGGAGCCCGTCAGGGTAATTTCGGAACTTTTTCGGGACTATTTCGGGATCAATTTGGTACCCTTCAGGCATCATTTCTGTGTGGTTATCTGGATAAGTCTATAATCGTGTCGTTGTCATTTCGGGTTTTTTTGGGACTACTTCGGTAACTTTTGGAAACACTTCCGGGGCGTTTCTGGATGGTTTTCGGGATCCGTCCGCGATAGCGTCGGGGTCATTTCGTGGCTTTTTCTGGATAATTTCGTTATCATTTTGGGATCCTATCAGGTTATCAGCTCATAAAGTTCTTTTTTTTACTCAATTACAAAAATAAAATGCATTAGACAGAAAAAAAATTTTAAACAGATAACTTTATAAGCAGGCTAACGTGAATAGCCCACATATTTCATTTTCTCCTTGCGGACGGGGCCGCGGGTAAAGCCTAGTGAATAATAACTCAACCCGGTTAACGATAAAATGTTATTCGTTATTCAAAAAATGCTTGAATAGAAAATAACTTGTTATCATCAATCAGAAAATTAAAAATTATGAATAATTTTTTATTATTTTTTTCTTTAAAGCGTCAGCCCTCTTCATCGCAAATTTTAAAAAAGCTTTAACTTTAGCATTACATATATTTGTAAATATAGTCGGACCTAATCTGGTTAAAGGTGGTATTCTAGCTGCTAGTACCGCATAAAGTTTTTCTCCAACAACGGCCGGTGCACCAACATCTCCCTTACACATATCACTTTTATGTGCCGGATCTATTAAACAAATTGCTGGTTGGGGGAAATTTGTCTTCAGCTCCGCATAAGAATCTGCATAAAGAGCCTCACATTGGTTGATTGGGAATACTTCAAACTCAGCAGATTGGAGTATAGGCGAAGGTCGCACATTTGTCGGACCCCATCCACTAACTCGCACTTTTACGCCCGGCTTTAATTCAGTTTCGCATAAAGATATTGAATTAATGTTTGCGCTCTTGTGGTATTCTTCATTCAATGCAATCACTGCTATATCCAGTTTCTTTCTAACGTCACCTGGACGAATTATAAACTCCGCAATGCGAACTGTTCCTCCGTCTTTTAAATTGGATTTACCAGCTATAACACGGACATTTGTCTCCACGAAATTGGGAATATCATCAAAGCACCATAAAGATGTAAGCACCCTCCTCAAAGAGATTAAAGTACCCACGCAAAGATATTGCTCCTCATAACGTATTACCACCACATACGGGCTCTTCTTTATATCCCAATCAGTTCCACCTATAACGCGATTTTGGGAATTCGCATTAGTCAAAATACAGGTAAGGAAGACGTGCACGATCGCGATAGAATTGAGTAAATTCATTTTTTTAAGATTCAAGATTTAAGATATTCCTTCGATTTTTAAATTTAAAGTGAATGAAGTTCAAATTTATGGGTGCTATTTATATAAAATTTTGTTGTGTAGATAAAAAAAAAGTTTTGGTTTGGAAAAAAGACAGCCTACTAAATTTTTGTGATTGTAGCAGCATAAGTGTGACAAGAAAAAATTTTAATTTAGGTACATTCGATTATTGAATACAAAAACAAAAACTTTAACACAGCAATATATCGGCACTCTGATGTTTGTGAGTGTGCCCAGCCTGTAGTAGGAATATAGAAGTATGGCATATTTGGTAATTGGCGGCCGCCGTGGTGTGGTAGTAGAGTGCTCCGTCTATCACACCGAGGGTCCTGGGTTCAACTCCCGGGAAAGTAACATCAAAAATTTAGCAAACAAGTTTTTCTAAGCGGGGTCACCCCTCGGAAGTGATTCGGCAAACACTCCGGGTATATTTCTTTCATGAAAAGCTTCTCAGTGAAAATGCCGCTCGGAGTCGGCATAAAACATGTAGGGCCAGTTCAGGCAATTTTTAGGAAAAATTAAAAGGAGCACTTCGCAAATTGAAAGAGAAGCTAGGCCTTAAATCGCTTCGGAGCTTATCGCGCCTTGCATTTATTTATTTAATTGTTTATTTATATACAATGATGGAACAAATAATGGGAACAACTTAGTGCGAAATACTAAATAAATTATATAAGCAGCACTTCAATATCTCTCTTGGAATAGTGCACCCTATAAAAATAGCATTTTAAGGATGTTCTTTTGCGAAAAAATAAACCAGTAGACCTTTGGCTTGGACAATAGGGATAAAGCGTGCTTAAACTTCGTAAAAACTTCGTTGTTGAAGACTTTATAAGTCCTATAAAAGAAAATATTTAAGGGAAAATATCGGCACTTCAATTTTAGAAATAAAAACGCGCCAAAACTCTTGTTTTAATTGTAAATAAGTATAAACTGTTTGCTTTTAATGGTGTGTTCAATTTATAATTATTATTAAGAATTCACGAGCTTAACACAGGCTTATAATAATTGAATATTCAATTATTATGTTGTTCTAAGAGAAACTGAAAAGAGAGAAAGAAACATTTACTCCCATATTGCGATGGTACCATTTCGAGTTAAGTGTAAACTTTGTTAATTATAATTATTGTATATATGTAATAAGAATGTCGCTTTTATTTATTTTGAGGATTTATTTGAGAGGCGTATATAGTGTGGCGGATAGCGAACAACTAACTTCAAGCGGTCCATCACCTCCGTTGGGCCGCTTACTTCTTAATATAAACGAGTAAGGAAGGCTAAGTTCGGGTGTAACCGAACATTACACACTCAGTTGAGAGCTGTGGAGACAAAGTAAGGGAAAATCACCATGTTGTAAAAAGAACCTAGGGTAATCCTGGAATGTGTTTGTATGACATGTGTATCAAATGGAAGGTATTAATGAGTATTTTAAAAGGGCGTGGGGCTTAGTTCTATAGGTGGACACCTTCTCGAGATATCGCCATAAAGGTGAACCAGGGGTGACTCCAGAATGTGTTTGTACAATATGGCTATCAAACGAAAGGTGTTAATAAGTATTTTAAAAGGGCGTGAGGCTTAGTTCTATAGGTGGACGCCTTTTCGAGATATCGCCATAAAGGTGGACCAGGGGTGACTCTAGAATGTGTTTGTACAATATTGGTATCAAAGGAAAGGTGTTAATGAGTATTTTGGAAGGGCGTGGGGCTTAGTTCTATAGGTGGACGCCTTTTCGAGATATCGCCATAAAGGTGAACCAGGGGTGACTCTAGAATGTGTTTGTACAATATTGGTATCAAAGGAAAGGTGTTAATGAGTATTTTAAAAGGGCGTGGGGCTTAGTTCTATAGGTGGACGCCTTTTCGAGATATCGCCATAAAGGTGAACCAGGGGTGACTCTAGAATGCGTTTGTACAATATTGGTATCAAATGAAAGGTGTTAATGAGTATTTTAGAAGGGCGTGGGGCTTAGTTCTATAGGTGGACGCCTTTTCGAGATATCGCCATAAAGGTGAACCAGGGGTGACTCTAGAATGTGTTTGTACAATATGGCTATCAAACGAAAGGTGTTAATAAGTATTTTAAAAGGGCGTGGGGCTTAGTTCTATAGGTGGACGCCTTTTCGAGATATCGCCATAAAGGTGGACCAAGGGTGACTCTAGAATGTGTTTGTCAATATTGGTATCAAATGAAAGGTGTTAATGAGTATTTTTAAAGGGCGTGGGGCTTAGTTCTATAGGTGGACGCCTTTTCGAGATATCGGCATAAAGGTGAACCAGGGGTGACTCTAGAATGTGTTTGTACAATATGCCTATCAAACAAAAGGTGTTAATGAGTATTTTAAATGGGAGTGGGCCTTAGTTCTATAGTTTGATAGCCATATATCAAACGAAAGGTGTTAATAAGTATTTTAAAATGGCGTGGGGCTTAGTTTTATAGGTGGACGCCTTTTTGAGATATCGAAATAAAGGTGGACCAGGGGTGACTCTAGAATGTGTTTGTACAATATGGCTATCAAACGAAAGGTGTTAATAAGTATTTTAAAAGGGCGTGGGGCTTAGTTCTATAGGTGGACGCCTTTTCGAGATATCGCCATAAAGGTGGACCACGGGTGACTCTAGAATGTGTTTGTACAATATGGCTATCAAACGAAAGGTGTTAATGAGTATTTTAAAAGGGCGTGGAGCTTAGTTCTATATGTGGACGCCTTTTCGAGATATCGCCATAAAAGTGGACCAGGGGTGACTCTAGAATGCGTTTGTACAATATTGGTATCAAATGAAAGGTGTTAATGAGTATTTTAGAAGGGCGTGGGGCTTAGTTCTATAGGTGGACGCCTTTTCGAGATATCGCCATAAAGGTGAACCAGGGGTGACTCTAGAATGTGTTTGTACAATATGGCTATCAAACGAAAGGTGTTAATAAGTATTTTAAAAGGGCGTGGGGCTTAGTTCTATAGGTGGACGCCTTTTCGAGATATCGCCATAAAGGTGGACCAAGGGTGACTCTAGAATGTGTTTGTCAATATTGGTATCAAATGAAAGGTGTTAATGAGTATTTTTAAAGGGCGTGGGGCTTAGTTCTATAGGTGGACGCCTTTTCGAGATATCGGCATAAAGGTGAACCAGGGGTGACTCTAGAATGTGTTTGTACAATATGCCTATCAAACAAAAGGTGTTAATGAGTATTTTAAATGGGAGTGGGCCTTAGTTCTATAGTTTGATAGCTATATATCAAACGAAAGGTGTTAATAAGTATTTTAAAATGGCGTGGGGCTTAGTTTTATAGGTGGACGCCTTTTTGAGATATCGAAATAAAGGTGGACCAGGGGTGACTCTAGAATGTGTTTGTACAATATGGCTATCAAACGAAAGGTGTTAATAAGTATTTTAAAAGGGCGTGGGGCTTAGTTCTATAGGTGGACGCCTTTTCGAGATATCGCCATAAAAGTGGACCAGGGGTGACTCTAGAATGTGTTTGTACAATATGGCTTTCAAACGAAAGGTGTTAATAAGTATTTTAAAAGGGCGTGGGGCTTAGTTCTATAGGTGGACGCCTTTTCGAGATATCGCCATAAAGGTGGACCAGGGGTGATTCTAGAATGTGTTTGTACAATGTGGCTATCAAACGAAAGGTGTTAATGAGTATTTTAAAAGGGCGTGGAGCTTAGTTCTATATGTGGACGCCTTTTCGAGATATCGCCATAAAAGTGGACCAGGGGTGACTCTAGAATGCGTTTGTACAATATTAGTATCAAATGAAAGGTGTTAATGAGTATTTTAAAAGGGCGTGGGGCTTAGTTCTATAGGTGGACGCCTTTTCGAGATATCGCCATAAAAGTGGACCAGGGGTGACTCTAGAATGCGTTTGTACAATATTAGTATCAAATGAAAGGTGTTAATGAGTATTTTAAAAGGGCGTGGGGCTTAGTTCTATAGGTGGACGCCTTTTCGAGATATCGCCATAAAGGTGGACCAGGGGTGACTCTAGCATGTGTTTGTACAATATGGCTATCAAACGAAAGGTGTTAATGAGTATTTTAAATGGGAGTGGGCCTTAGTTCTATAGGTGGACGCCTCTTCGAGATATCGCCATAAATGTGGACCAGGGGTTACTCTAGAATGCGTTTGTACAATATGGGTATCAAACGAAAGGTGTTAATGAGTATTTCAAAAGGGCGTGGGGCTTAGTTCTATAGGTGGATGAGCTTAAGACGGCATCTACAGGAATATAGAAATTGAGTTTACATCGCTACAAAGAAAGGAAAGGGTGCGTGTACTTATGTACGCGCGTGAAAAGTTATAGTTCTTTGTCATCATTCAAAAATGGTTTTTAATTTCACGCTAATAATTAATTTCAATAAAACAACAAGTAAGGAAGGTTAAGTTCGGGTGTAACCGAACATTACATACTCAGTTGAGAGCTATGGTGGCAACATAAGGGAAAAAAACCATGTAGGAAAATGAACCGAGGGTAACCCTGGAATGTGTTTGTATGACATGTGTATCAAATGAAAGGTATTAGAGAGTATTTTAAGAGGGAGTGGGCCATAGTTCTATAGGTGGACGCCATTTAGGGATATCGCCATAAAGGTGGACCAGGGTTGACTCTAGAATGCGTTTGTACAATATTGGTATCAAATGAAAGGTGTTAATGAGTATTTTGAAAGGGAGTGGGCCTTGGTTCTATAGGTGGACGCCTTCTCGAGATATAGCTATAAAGGTGGACCAGGGGTGACTCTAGAATATGTTCGTACGATATGGGTATCACATGAAAGGTGTTAATGAGTATTTTAAAAGGGCGTGGGGCTTAGTTCTATAGGTGGATGCCTTTTCTAGATATCGCCATAAAGGTGGACCAGGGGTGACTCTAGAATGTGTTTGTACGATATGGGTATCAAATTAAAGTTATTAATGAGGGTTTTAAAGGGGAGTGGTTGTAGTTGTATAGGTGGTCGCCTTTTCGAGATATCGGCATAAAGGTGGACCAGGGGTGACCCTAGAATGCGTTTGAAAAATATGGGTATCAAACGAAAGGCATTAATGAGTATTTTGAAAGGGAGTTGGCCTTAGTTCTATAGGTGGACGCCTTTTCGAGATATAGCCATAAAGGTGGACCAATGGTGACTCTAGAATATGTTCGTACGATATGGGTATCACATGAAAGGTGTTAATGAGTATTTTAAAAGGGAGTGGGCCTTAGTTCTATAGAACGCCTTTTCGAGATATCGCCATAAAGGTGGACCAGGGGTGACTCTAGAATGCGTTTGTACAATATGGGTATCAAACGAAAGGTGTTAATGAGTATTTCAAAAGGGCGTGGGGCTTAGTTCTATAGGTGGATGCCTTTTCTAGATATCGCCATAAAGGTGGACCAGGGGTGACTCTAGAATGTGTTTGTACGATATGGGTATCAAATTAAAGTTATTAATGAGGGTTTTAAAAGGGAGTGGTTGTAGTTGTATAGGTGGTCGCTTTTTCGAGATATCGGCATAAAGGTGGACCAGGGGTGACCCTAGAATGCGTTTGAAAAATATGGGTATCAAACGGAAGGCATTAATGGGTATTTTCATTTTCTTCTACTTAATATGGTAGGTGTCACACCCATTTTACAAAGTTTTTTTCTAAAGTTATATTTTGCGTCAATAAACTAATCCAAATACCATGTTTCATCCATTTTTTCGTATTGGGTATAGAATTTTGGCATTTTTTTCGTTTTTCGTAATTTTCGATATCGAAAAAGTGGGCGTGGTCATAGTTCGATTTCGGCCACTTTTTATACCAATACAAAGTGAGTTCAGATAAGTACGTGAACTGAGTTTAGTAAAGATATATCGATTTTTGCTCAAGTTATCGTGTTAACGGCCGAGCGGAAGGACAGACGATCGACTGTGTATAAAAACTGGGCGTGGCTTCAACCGATTTCGCTCTTTTTCACAGAGATAAGTTATCGTCCCAGAATCTAAGCCCCTACCAAATTTCTCAAGGATTGGTGAATTTTTGTTCGACTTATGGCATTAAAAGTATCCTAGACAAATTAAATGAAAAAGGGCGGAGCCACGCCCATTTTGAAATTTTCTTTTACTTTTGTATTTTATTGCACCATATAATTAGTGGAGTTGAATGTTGACATAATTTACTTATATACTGTAAGGATATTAAATATTTTGTTAAAATTTGACTTAAAAAAAATTTTTTTTTTAAAAGTGGGCGTGGTCGTTCTCCGATTTTGCTAATTTTTATTAAGCATACATATAGTAATAGGAGTAACGTTCCTGCCAAATTTCATCATGATATCTTCAACGACTGCCAAATTACAGCTTGCAAAACTTTTAAATTACCTTCTTTTAAAAGTGGCCGGTGCTACGCCCATTGTCCAAAATTTTACTAATTTTCTATTCTGCGTCATAAGTTCAACTCACCTACTAAGTTTCATCGCTTTATTCGTCTTTGGTGATGAATTATCGCACTTTTTCCGTTTTTCGAAATTTTCGACATAGAAAAAGTGGGCGTGGTTATAGTCCGATATTGTTCATTGTAAATAGCGATCTAAGATGAGTGCTCAGGAACCTACATACCAATTTTCATCAAGATACCTCAAAACTTACTCAAGTTATCGTGTTAACGGACGGACGGACGGACGGACGGACATGGCTCAATAAAATTTTTTTTTCGATCCTGATGATTTTGATATATGGAAGTCTATTCCTATCTCGATTCCTTTATACCTGTACAACCAACCGTTATCCAATCAAAGTTAATATACTCTGTGAGCTCTGCTCAACTGAGTATAATAAGGGGACTGGAAAACATTGCCAATAAAGTTCAGTTGAAATTTGAAAAATTCAATAAATAAAAAAAATGTTCCTCACATTAAGTGTAGCATAAATTCGCGAATTAATGGAATGTTATTATTTTTAAATACAACCACACGTACAGAAGAAATATATACATATATATATAAGATTGATTAAATTGCCTTAGTGCATAAACATAAGTACATATGATTATACATATGTACACACATACTTACAAACATACCAAAGATAGAGCCGCTATGTTCATTCCACTCAAAGCAAGTTTACGCGTTCAACTCACAACGAATATACACACGAACTGCATTTTCAAACATGTGACTTTTGTGTCACATTTTTTAAAATTTCACTCTCATTAATTTTTCATAACGCGCCTAGGTTAGGTTAGGTTGAACTGGCCGGTCCATGAGGACCAGAAGTTTGTTTTAACGACCAAACTGAAAACCCTTATCAAAAACATGGACCTATGTAATAAAATAACTCCGCCCTCTTGGCAAATTCTAGAAGCTTTCTAGGACTTAAGACACTTGCTGCTTCTAGGTGTGACAGCTGAATCACTCCTAATAGCTGGAGTCTTATACTGTTTTCACACAGAAACTTAATGATCTCATTTCACCTGCTAATGAAATCGTAAATTTTTTGCAGAAGTAACTGCTCGATTAGTATGAAGGATGAGACAGACAATCATGGCGGAACCATACAAGGTGGGAGCATGGTGACATACGTACAAACAAAAAAATTCCATGTACTTGTAAATTCGATGGACAAATGTCAAAATCGTACTGCGCCGGTAGTTGATGTATCAAATCAAATAAAAAATGTTATAATCAGCTGTTCGATGCGGCCACCTTGTATCGTTCCGCCATGCAGACGATGACATTTGCTTTGACAAATGACATTTTTAAGCACTGAACACACCAAAAACTAAGAAGCGGAAACGGAAGCGGAACGCTGCCAACAGAGTTGCATTGTGCTTTTGACTTCATTAGGCATTCGATTAGCTACTAATGAAATAATAATAGATTCGAATTTTGTAGGGAAGATTGAGCTCAATAAGCGTCTTAATGTAGAAAATTGCCTTTATTATTCAATAAGCCGTCTGTGAAAATTGTATTAGTCTAGCAAGCACAGGGTACGAGCACAAAACGTGCTCTATCGTTTCCTCCTTTCCAGCCCGCACTTCCTACATCTGCTATCACTGACCAAGCGTAATTTAAGGGCATGTGACGCCAGTCCTCTCTTTATAATGATAGAAGCAACTTTGTATAAGGTTGTGAGACCTACACATAATCTTCGATACTTTACAGCCCCGCGTTTGAGCCCACGTATTTGCCGCTTGGGCGATCATGTGCACTTCTCGCCTTCTATTAATCTCGCCCAATCTAATTGGGACGCAAGCTTCAAGGAATGCGCCCTTTTCAGCTAGTTCATCTGATTTTTCATTCCCATATGCCCTGGGACCATGCGCGGTTCCAGGGGGAGGGTAACTTTTTTTTGTATTGACTGTAATGAAGCATATAATACAAATCTACATAGTAGTTTCTTATCACAAAACGGAATTTTACTAATTTTTAATTTTTCTTGCTTTTTTACGTTATTATTATATATATTTTAAAAAAGGGTCCCCCACCCCCCTAGAACGTAAAAAAGCAAGAAAAATTAGTAAAAATCCGTATTGTGATAAGAAACTACTATGTAGACTTGTATTATATACTTCATTACAGTCAATACAAAAAAAGTCCCCATCCCCCCTGGAACCGCGGATGCCAGGGACCAAATATAGATGTATGCCTCTCCCTGTCCCGATTCTTTCCAGAGACTGCTTATACGGTAACACCCTTTTAGATGATGTGATATGCGAGATTGTTGATGCTTGGCTGTCAATATAAAAGTTAACACGGATGCAGTTTAAGCTATTTTCTTCCAGTGTTTCTACCGCTTTTGTTACGGCTAATATTGGAAAACGCTACAGTAATGTGGAAGCTTGTAGGATCTGTTTATTTCCGGATCAGCACAGTATACCGCAGATCCTACTCCTTCCACTACTTTGGAACCATCTGTTTACACATGTATCGCCTCGTCCGCCATTTGAGCACCCTTGCGCTAACCATCCACCTCTATTGTGGCCTTAAGATTTCCCTTGAGGCGCAGATAGGGAATCAGGTAGTCTGTTCGTCCTGTAAATGATGATGCTATACTACTAAGGCCGTATAGTCGGCGCTCAAGTTGCCCCGAGGCACTGGTACTGGTTCCATTATTTGCGAACGCATTCGTTGCTTATATATCGTGCATGTTTTGCAGTTGAATATGCATTTTTTTACTTTCCACTTGAGTCTGGAGATTTAGTATTCCTTCTGTATCATGCAGATCATTAGCTGTTTTTCGCCATGGAACAAAACTTTATGGAGCTAATCTAAAATCAGGAGAAGAATTTCCAGTTGTCTGGGATAATAATTGTACAGCGTTCTTTATAGCTCATATCAGCATTAACTAAACGACCGTCAATAAGGAGGATACAATCATCTAGCATGGAATTTAGGGTTAGTAGGGAGCTTTTCTTGCTGATAAGGTTTGATTCTTCTGAGTGATTTCTGCTGGGAAATGATGGTGTTGCATTGATATTATGAGTTTCATTTTAGCGTCGTACCCGTGAGTGAGAGCTATTGAATTGAGAATCGGGTGGGTTTGAGTGTGACGGATGAAACGACCTTAATGCATTTTTCTACGGAGGAGATGGATTGGAGTGTTTTGACCAGAATGTGTTCGGCTTAGAGAGCTATTGGAGTCCATTTCACCATAACGAGCAGTCAACTAAATCTTGTTGTTTGCATCCTCCAGTTCCTAAATCGGCGGGGTTGTCATCGCTGGTACGTGACTCCAAATTGTGTTGCTGACGTTCTGCAAAATTTGGGTAATCTGTATGCCACATAAGTTTTCCATGTATGTCGGGTTTTTCTAGCCAGGTCAACTTAATGGAGGAATCTGACCAGAGTGTCAATTTGGGTGGTGGCAACTTCAATTGAAATTGAGTTTGAGTTATTTTTTTCGACAATAACACGGCTCCGCAGAGTTCTAGTCGTGGCAAGTTAACTGTTTGCAGGGGTGTGACTTTGGTTTTTGCCATAAAGAGGTGGGTTGAGGCAGAATTCTCATCGTGCTGCACTCTTATATAAACACATCACCAAATGCATGGCATTAAAAAAACCGTAGATTTGAATGCTTTTATTAGGGGAAAATTGCACCCATCGAGGGATATTTACACCGTTAATAGCTGGGAAACTTGTGCGGAAGGTGTTCCCATTGTAAAAGGATTCCGTCGGTTCCTTCTTACCAGAGCTGTTGGAGAAAGATTTTGGCTAAGATCATTATTGGTGATAGCCATTCTGTCGAGTCAAAAAGTTTTGCCACGGCTGAGAGTATTTGCCGTTTTGTATTTGACTTGAAGTTGGGAATTGGGTTGTACGAGTACGAAAACGAGTCAGTTAATGCGTTCCATTGTATTCTTAGCGTTATAGTAGTGTCAGGGAATTTGAAATTATTTGATTGCAGTTTTTGTTTGATTTGCAGTTATTTTTCTTAGAGGAAAGCCTCCTAATTTTAGAGCTTCGATAGTTTGGGTCATAGAATCGAGAGATGACTGTATATCGTGTCCGCCAGAGAGGATATCATCTACATAAGTTTCTCGTAGTATGATGTTAGTGGCGAGAGTTTTTTTTCGTTGTAGGCCTGAGCGAGTTGGTGCAGTGTGCGGATTGTGAGGTATGGAGCGTATTTAGAACCGAAAGTCACGGCTTTTTATTTGAAATCTTATATCGGATCTTGAGGGCCTTTCCTAAAGAGAGTTGGAAGTCTTGATATTCTTCCTTGACTACGATTTTGCGATATATTTTTTTGAAGTCGCCATCGAAAACGAACTTGTAGAGACCCCAGTTGAGAATTATAGACGTCAAGTCGTTTTGGAGAATCGGCCCTGTATATAATGGTGGTGGTGCTTAAGAGGGCCTCACAACATTGGTTCTCGATCTGGATCGGGTTTATTCCTATTCCCCGAAGCGTTTGAGTAGGCTGCTGAGATCCGGTTATGTTGCCCCACTGACTTAAGTGGAGAAGGCCGATACTAGTTCCAGGACTGAAAGCTGGTTACCTATCCGAATCTGAGCGATAAATGTTTCTTGGTGGTTATACCGCGATAACAATGTCGATTTTTGAAGGGTTGAGCTGACTCTGGCGACTTGTTAGTTGGGAGAAAATGAGTGAGTTGATGGCGTTAAATAGCATTGGTATAAATCCTTTTGCTCAAATCAGAGGAACAAAGTGTGGCCTCGCAAGTTGTTGGATTGGGGACGCCAAACACGTTTTTGAGGGCCTTGGTCAATGAGCGCACGAATTTTATGATACCCTGCAAAAATCGCGCCGACACATAAGCAGTTTTTCATATATGTAGATGAGTTTACCACAAGCGTATGCATTATGAGTAGATTGCACGTATTGAGAACGGAGAACGGTAGAATGAGCGACATTGGCGTCATCTGATATTGAAAAGTAGCCAACTCCCAAATTTAGTTCCAAGCAAATCATAGGAAGAAGAATTTGACATTTGCTTTGGCTAAGGGTGTTGGCACACTTTTCAAGTGAAATAATTTTTCCCACTGGTTGGTAAAATTTCTAACATTTTTCGCAATTGAAAACTGCAGTATAACAATCGAATACGACACAAACTATGTTAGCACGTATTTTTGTTGTATAGGGAGAATGTTTACAACAGTACAAACGCAACATCTTGGTTGATTGTGGCGATTTTATTGGAATGCATAAGCTTGTATTAAACACATCTATATGAAAAATGTCAATGTGCCGCGGCCTTTACCGTTTATTAGTTCATATATAGTTGTTATTATTAAATTTTGTTTACCATTACGGTTCTTTAACTGGTCCACCTTTATGGCGATATCTCGAAACGGCGTCCACCTATGGGACTAAGGATTACTCCCTTTTAAAATGCTCATTAACACCTTTCATTTGATACCAATATCGTACAAACGCATTCTAGTCACCCCTGGTCCATCTTTACGGCGATATCTGGAAAAGGCGTCCATCTATAGAACTTAGGTCCACGCCCTTTTAAAATACTCATTAATACCTTTCATTTGATACACATGTCATACAAACACATTCCAGGGTTTCCCTCGGTTCATTTTTCTACATGGTTATTTTCCCTTATATTGTCACCATAGCTCTCAACTGAGTATGTAATGTTCGGTTACACCCGAACTTAACCTTCCTTACTTGTTTAAATTCGATTTGTGAGCGGAAATCTGTGTCTTTAATTTTGATTTAGTTGTCCCCACATATACCTTATTGCATATGTGGGACCCGTCGCGATTGCATTTGATTTTATAAACTACGTCGGATTTCTCGTATTTTTCTTTAATTTTCACTTTTCGCGAACAGGGTTGCCAATGCCGAATAATAACAGAATTCTGGTGCCCACATAGGGAATCAGCACAAATGCAGAATTCTTGTGGCCACATAGAGAATCATTATTATTGCAGTTATATGTTATTGCTGATAAGTAAATATGATTTGCCGACGGCAAATCAATTTTATATTATGTATTGGAGGAAGTTGTTGATATCGGAAAATATTTAAAGAGATGTAGGTATGTATATAACTTTTTCTAACAATTTATGTAATTAAATACATATGTACATACATGACTTAATTAGTTTTTGCCTTCCCTCATACATATGCTGTCCAAAATTCTAAAACGTCCAAAAGACATTTGTATATACATACATATGTACATACAAAAACAAAACACTCTCTGCACCGTCAATTTCAAAATCAATCATCTGAAAATACAAAAACAATAACATACAAATGGACATATGTATATTCATTGGCGCCAGCCAGACTGCTCTAAACATAAAAGTCTTCTATTCATAACTCCCTTTGCAAATGCCATTAGAAAGAATTTTCTTCTCAACTTTCAACAAAAATGCGAAAATTAAGCAAAATCTGTAAAAGTTGTTGAAGTGAAAAGTGGCAACATATGTAGCTCTTTTTCCGAGACACCGAGCTGAAATGTGACAACACAGCTGTTTGAAGGAATTACAATTTTTAATTTTTACAAAGTTTTGGTCTCAAACAAAGTCAGGGGTATTCACTCTATGCACAAGTGCAAGTTGCACACTTGGGCTTTGTAAAGGGAGATTTTTTTGTTTTTTAAATATTTCTACAATTTATTGATTCCAAATGTTTTTCCTTATGAAAACATCTACAAATATACGAATTTTATACAACGAAATCGTTTTCGTATTTCAAGTGCCAAAAGGATTTTCCTTCACGTATCTACAGTTGCATTTTTCAGTCATAAACTAGTAGTCTTATCCTCAGAAGTGTCATAAATTAATTAAGGGAGACAGAATTTTGTCTGTTTGATGTTGGAAACGTTGCTTTAGCAAATGAAACTTAGTGAACAACTTTTTTCATTTTCAACTTTTTCTTTGCACATTTTCCTTTGTTTTGACAGTTGCTGATTTGACATTCAAAATTGAAATAAAATAAATAAAAACAAATTTAAGCTAAACGGTTTTATTGGAAACAAGACTTACATGAAGTAATAATAATAATAAAAGCTAGAAAATAATTAGGTAGGTCCTAGGTACTAGTCATCACAGTCCTCATCATTCTGGGGCGTTGATCAGACAATTCAATAAAAACGTTGGGCACGTGAAATTTCTAAAAATGTGAGGCGTCGCATAACCTGATTAAGGTTCAGTTGGTCTTACTTATGACTATCAATAGAAATTTGACGCGTCCAATGCTTTTATTTGTCAGATCAACGCCCTAGATTGATGAGGAGTGTGATGACTAGAACCTAGGAGCTACCTAATTATTTTCGAACTTTTAGTATTATTATTAATTCATGCAAGTATTGTTTTCAATAAAACCGTTTAACTTAAACATTTTTTTTTATTATTTTATTTTCAAGTTTTTAGTGGTTATTTAATTGCCCGTTGTTATTTCTCATTCGATTTAGTTCACTTAGTGACAATTTATTACAAGGACTCTTTCCTGACAATTTGTTACAATCTAAGTCCTCAATACATAATTCTTCCAAAGACTTTACTCGACTCTGCGCCACGTATGCTTGTCCCTCCTCGAACTCCAAAATATTTGGATGTCACTTCTACCGGACTGTTTGTAATATTTGGTTCCAAATATGAGCCAAATCGGACTTCATAGGTCGCTTTCTATTCATGTGTGTATTATGTTTTCCAAATATGGACCAAATCGTACCATAAATATGAATTTTTTGAATATCTCGATCCTTCCACCACCTAGCGGTGATTTTTTTCATAGGTCTCTTTCTATTGTTGTACGTATTATGTGTTCCAAATATGAGCCAAATCGGACACAAATACGATTTTTTGAAATATTTCAATCCATGCGCCACCTATCGGAGTTTTTTTCTTTTTATTATTGCACTTTTTATTATTACTCGACTCTGCGCCACGTATGCTTGTCCCTCCTCGAACACCAAACTATTTTGATGTCACTTCTACCGGACTGTATGTAATATTTCGTTTCAAATATAATCCAAATCGGACATCATTGGTTGCTTTATATTCATGTATGCAGGCCCGACGATTGGGCAGGGGGATTGGGGGATTCCCCCGGGCCCGGGGTTTCTGAGGGGCCCGCAATTTAGAGGTACTACGACATTTTTTTTTCAGGAGTCTTTAGTTGTTCCATGTGCAATTTTTAAGCCGAATTTCAAAAGCAACGAATATCTGCCTTTCGTTATAATATAGTGAAATGTTATGTATTAGAAAAGTCCTTTTCCTTAAAATTTAAGAATAAATATTTCATTTGGCAGCTGGCTCAAAACCATTCAGGTTCCGATTCCGATTCAACTATTGATAATGATTTTTTGCCTAGGCCTTCGAGCAGTGAGGAGACAATAAAAACATTAAACAAAAATGTATGATTACATGAACCCGAAATCGTAAAGTTTCGTTGTGACACGATGAAAGTTCATCTTCAAAAAGTCTTCCAACAATACCACCAACTCTGTATCAAAGTCCAGATTATTTAAACGACTTCGACATCGGTGTCGTAAATAATGAGTTTTTGCGATCTGAAGAAGTCAACGAAATAATTCGTCGAGGTCATCAAAAGTTTCCTGTTATTTTTCCACGTGATCGTCATGACGAGGCATTTCGTACCTCGTTGTTAAACAGAATCTTGCCAAATGGAGAGAAAGTGGAGCGTGACTGGTTGGTGTGGAATGCCAATAGCAATGCTTTTTATTGCCTACCATGTCGTCTGTTAAGCACCAATACCTTAAATCGACCTAAAATCCTGGCGGATATTCGAAATTGCAGGTGGGAAGAAGCTATACTATAAACTGCCAATACACGAAAATACTCAAGATCACATTAAATGTTATATTCAATGGCGATTTTTATAAAATCTAATTCAAAAGCAGGCTACAATTGATACACTTATCAATGAACAACTAATCACTGAAACTCAAAAGTGGAAAGAAGTTTTATATAGAATTTTGGACACTATTTTATTTTTGGGTGAAAGAGGCCTAGCACTAAGAGGCGAAAGTAATTACATATATTGGTGAACGAAATAATGGAAATTTTGTAGGCATCTTAGAACTCATAACCCATTATGATCCGATACTTAGAGATCATTTGGGGAAATTAGGATTTCACAACGGCCGCACAAACTTTTACAAGTTCACTATCTTTCCCCAGACATTCAGAACCAGTTTATAGAAATTTGTGCAAAACACGTGAGGGAAACTATATTAGATCAACGCAAGAAAGCCAAGTATTTTGCTGTTATCGTTGATGCTACTTACTCCTGATGCTAGTCACGTTGAACAGACTAGTTCATTTTGCGCTACCTCCATTTCAATTCGAAAGCAACAAATTTTACAACTCAAAAACGGTTTTTGGCTTTCGTGGATTGTAACAAAAGAACTGGTCAGGAAATCGCTGATTTAATTTGCCATACTCTAGGTAAACATGAATTCCCATTAAAAGATTACTCGCCTTGTGCAACCCACAGTCTGAAATTATGTGGTCTTGATGCTGCAGAATGTTGTACGGCTGCAATTACTTTCTTCGGAGTTGTACAAAAATGTTTTATTATTTTCAGCAGCAGTCCACAACAAGGGACATCCTCAAAAAAAATTTACCGAGCTCTCTTCACAGCCTTTCAGACACTAGGTGGTCGGCTATAATTGAGGCAATCAGACCATTCGCAAACCATGTTCCAGGATTAACACAAGCACTAAACGCATTACTTAAGCTAAATTTTACTGCACAAGCATACGGAGATTTTACCGGCATTCTCAAGTATATCAACAAGTTCGAATGTATCTTTCTGTCCTCAATTTCGTTCAAAATACTGACTACCATTAATGAAAGAAACGTCGTACTCCAAGCTAGATACCTCACCATAGATGTTGAGGTCCGACATCTGGTTCCCCCATAAATTCAGAAAACAAAAATTCGGAAACACATTTTTTCAGAAAACATTAGTCAGAACCATAAACAAATCAACAAAGATCCCGCATTCCGGAATTGTTGTATTTGTAATCGAATTTGAAAAAAAAGTTTGATGACGTAGCGCTTTTGAAGTTTTTCGATTTATTACATTTCTCTCATATTTCGCTACCAGTGTTCGGAGTATTTAAAACTGTTACCTGAGTAAACGACTACGGCGGAGTAAAAATAAAATTTTCGGAGTATATTTTTTTTCCTTTTTGAAAGCGGGCGAACAACTAACATGAAATTGATTTGGTGGCTTGGCAATCCCTTCGATTGTGTTTCCGTCATGAAAAGTTTCTCAGCAAAAAAGTTATCTGCCTTATCAGATGCACATGGAGTCGGCCTAAAACGTGTAGGATTACCGAATAATGCTCCCATTAGCACACAACATTCTGGAAGAAAAGTGGGCTCTATCTCCCCGCATATATATCGCGAAAAATATTATTATTATTTTTCGTTTATCATACATTTTTCATACTCTTTTAATGACAGAAGGTTTCAAGACCGGGGCAGATTTCTGTAGGAATGATAATAGCGACCTTGTAACTGACGTACAGAGTTACCCGAGACGAACCCGATACCCCGATTACCGATGATGAAAAACACGCTCCGGCATCCAACTTTGGCGAAGTGAGTATGGCAATATTACGGCTAAAAAATCACAAGGTGCCAAGTAATGACGGGATACCCGCCGGGCTGTTCAAGTATGGAGGCGAAGAGCTGGTATAAGATAAAGAAGCAAAAAAAGTGGGTCTTGCAGTAACTGTGGACAAGGCGCAGCACTTGCTGTCATCGTGGCCTTTGTAGCCACGTCACTGTTGACGGATTCAAAATTGGAGACTGTGAAGGATTTCCTCTATTTGGGAAGCAGCATTAGAAGCAAAAACAATGTCGGCCTAGAAATCAAACGGAGAATAACTCTTGCAAACAAGTACTGCTTTAAGCAATTGAACAGTAAAGTCCTGTCTCGACGAACAAAATTCTCGCTTTATAAGTCACTCATCATAACTGTCCTGATGTATGGCTCGGAATTATGGAAGGTCTCGAGAGAAGATGACATGGCTCTTGGAGTATTCGAGAGAAAAGTTCTCCGGAGGATTTATAGTCCTATCCGTGATGTCGACGGCGAGTATTGAGGAGGTATAATGATGAGCTATATGAGCTTTTTATAGATATGACGATAGTGCAGCCAATAAAAATAGAAAGCTTCGCTAGCTAGCTCATGTTATGCGGATGAACGAATACGCTCCGGCAGTTTGTAAACATAGGAAAGAGAATACCTTCACTGAGTTTGGAAAGACAGTTGGAGGAAGCTTTGACCTCGCTTGGTGCTCCAAATTGACGACTGTTATCGCAAAACAGGGTTAGCTGACCTCACTGACTCAACGTACTTCATTTTTATATAAAACTTCAAGAGCAGTATGTTGAATTTAGGCAGGATTTACAGATCGCGTCCGGACACATTTTTTACTTGCATTTTACTCCTTCTATTCTGATTCTATACGAAAAATGTGAACAAGCATGTCTTAAGATACGAACAATCATTTCGTCCAATGGTCAAACAATCAGCTTTTCATACGTCCATATGCATAGAAAACTTCAACCAAAAGATATTAGGTAGTAATATTATTTAGTTTTCAACTCGACCCAAATAAACCTTTAAGATGAAAATGTAGTAGGAGGTAAGAGCGGAGCAAAATACTCCGATTGGAATAAAGTCTGAGCACTGCGCCAGCAATAAAACATGTTGTCAAAAGCGTGACGTCACGCCGAAAAATTTATTTCCCAGCCAACTATGATTTTTCGCTCTCTCATTTTTAATGCGGGATCTGTTTATTGGTTCACGAGTCAGAAACCATTTTTCAGAAAGCCAAATCTCAGAAGTCAAAATTCAGAAAGTATACTTTATTTAATTTAATGTTTTTTTGCTGGCTGATTACAATGGTTCAATTATATGGTTGGCTCATCTCATCAGCTGATTTTATTTATTTTATTGCATGGTCGATGGGATTGTCAAAAGGAGATGGCAAACTCAAAATGAAACCAACACATTGGCAACATTTTCTTACACATACAAAAACTGCTAAGTTTTATGTTTCCATTCCATACCATTCGCACCAACACCAATACACATATTTTGACAATTTGAGCAGACATATTTGGTTATTGTACAGATGAGCCAACCATATAGTTGAACCATGCTGATTACTTTCTGAATTTTGACTTCTTCAATTTTTTTCAGCCTGGAACACAGCAGCGTCGAAAGCAGGCGTTATATCCAATCGAATTATGGAATATGTATAATATCACCAAATTGGGTGAAGTCCGTACAAATAATTCTATCGAAAGGTGGCACAACGTCATTCGAAATGCGTTTGGGACACACGCTAACATATTTAATTTCATAAACAAGTAAGAACGAGACTTCATACCTTTCATGAATGGGGCTGAACAATAATCTTATCCCGTTCGTAATCTCCGAATAATCGGATGTATAAGATAAGAAATATATAGTGAACAGATCTACATACCTTAACGATTTTTAAGATAAATATAAAATAAAAAATAGGTAGGTAATCTGTGTGAGGATGCAAAGCTTCACGTTTTTTGTGGTCTGCATGTAAAAACTATGACTACGAGTCACGTATTTCAAAAATATATGACGTAAACGTAACTATTTGATGAAATTTGATGAATTTTGAAGCTTCTAGCCGTAAAAAAGGGGTCAAAATGACAGTTTATATGAAGTATATAATATATATACCACCGATCTCTATGATTTTTTCAGACAACAATATATGCTATATACGTAAGCATTTTGTGAAATTTGAAGCTTCTAGCTGTTAAAACGGGGCAGAAATTGCGCAAAGTTTCTTATCTGAACAATCGGTTGTATGAGATATATACTATGTATACCACCGATCTCAATGATTTTTTCAGACATCAATATATGCTATACACGTAAGCAGTTGGTGAAATTTGAAGCTTCTAGCTGTTAAAATGGGGCCGAAATCGTAAAAAAAATATATATATACTATATATACCATCATATATATATTATATATATCACCGATCTCTATGATTTTTTGACACAACAATACATACTATATACGTAAGCATTCGTTGAAATTTGAAGCCTCTAGCTCTTAAAATAAGGCAGTAATTACGAAAAGTTCCTTATCTGAACAATCTGTTGTGGGGGATATATACTATATATACGACCGATCTCATAAATTTTTTCAGGCAACAATATGTGCAATATACGAAAGTATACGCTGAAGTTTGAAGCTTCAATCTGTTAAATTGGGTAAGATATTACAAAAATCCTCTTTTTCTGAAAAATCGGTTGTATGGAGGATATATGCTATAGTGGTCCGATCCTGTCGGTACCGACAAATGTCTAATCGGACACCCAAATACACCCGCTCACCAAATTTTGTCAAGATATCTCAAAAATTGAGGGACTAGTTTGCATACAAACAGACAGACGGACAGACGGACATGGCAAAATCAACTCAGCTCTTCAACCTGATTATTTCGGTATACTTAATGGTGGGTCTATCTATTTTCCTTTAAGGACTTACAATTTTCGGTTTCGTGACGAAATTAATATACCATTTCATTTTCATGAAAGGTATAATAAGATAAAAAACGAACATGCAATAACAGAAACAAAACTGCAGAAATTTTCAGCTGGAGGCGAGCCATATCGGAAACGCAAGATAAAATATAAAGACTTCGTTTTTTTAATATTGTAAATTCATTTGAAAAAGATAAGCGCGAAAAGATTTAATTAATTACATGCTTGCTATTGCAGAAAATTTAAAATTTTAGATTTTACTACTTTTTCTTTATACATAATTCCTTCCAAATAAATGAACGTTTCCGAATTTTTTAGAAAAATTTAATGTTTTTATCATCATAATGTAATGATAGAAGGTGGCGGAAGATTTGGCAGCTGTCATATCGAACGCCCTTAGCTCTAGTGAGCTCCAGGTTGTATTTTGGAAGTACAAGAGAATGGGGGCATAAAAGGCCCCTTTTTGAAATGGTACTTAAATTCCTACTTTTTCAATAATGATAAAATACAGAAAGGAGTGTATTTATAATGATTTTTACGCAATTTAATCATAAAAGTTATGAAATGGGGATTGCTTTTTTAAATTTTGAAACGTTTGCAGCTTATAAATTTCTTTTGAACGCATCAATTTTGCTGGTAATATTCTAGAAAAGGGGTCGAATGCTAATAAACGACAAAAAATGCCAGCAGAGGTGTCAAAAGACATGTTTTTAATTCGGTATCAATAACCTGAAAGATTTCACTAATGCCAAAAGGTATTTGCAAAAAAAAACGTTTAAAATTGTATGCACAAGTGTTCTGCGAAAAAGAGGCCTGTAACTTACCCCCGGTTTTGGAGCGGCCCGGGGTCATTGCTCAGATTATTGGTACCGAGGTGTCTTTTGAAGACTTTCTCGACATTTTTGGACGTGTATTAAGAGTCTAGTCCTCTTCTGGAGTATTAACTAAGGCAGTTTTTAATATATTACATGATGGGAAAAGATATTTAACACACAACAGTAGGACGGACAAGGCAGCAGGTATACTAATTTGGTGGATATTAATTGAGGTTCTGGCTTTAGTCTTGATCCCTTAAACCTCAGGTGTTTGAGCTGTTGAGATCCGTTTTTGGCCTAACATTGAATTCGTCGCTGCGGCGAACTGTAGGAAGGGGCTCCGGAGCCGAAGAGATCATGATGTACACCAAGCCTTCGCTGACAGTAAAGATACTAAGCGAGCTGCTACAACTTTTCAGACGCCCGTTCGGGACATCGTCATGTGTATGTTCTAACAAGCACAACGACTTCATTATATAGCGCACATTGTTGCTTTAACGACAAAGACACTCACCACATGTTTTGGGGGAATGTTGGGTGTTGATAGTCCTTTGCTGGTTATAGATTCGGTTCGTTCCATTCAGGTTCTAGTACGACCATCTCGGAAACGAGTTGATATAACCAAATTAAACCTTCTAGGTCACACCACCCTCTACACAAGGTAGAAAAGCTTCTGATAGCCATTCACTGGAAATGAGCATCATGGGCGGCTGACTTATAGATCAATGCGGTCATTATACAAACGTGTAATGTAGCCATAATCCTCGTCCTGGGCTTGGAACCCGCCACATAAAACGAGTTTAATACAAATAAAGTAGAGTTACGAGGTATAAAGGGCCTGTAGTTTCCTATTAGATAATCATGTAAGCGGCGGTGAGATATGCCTATAATCGGACAGCCAAGTGATAGTACGCTGGTGTATCGCGATACACCTCTGAGGCAGTAACGACTGTTTTTATCAATACAGAGTAACATAACCCCCAACTTCAAAAAAAACAACGGACACCAGTAAAATCACCGAGCAAACTTGGCCTGATTACAACCAGAAAAGAGCAGAGTTTCTATTAAATATGCCTAGAAAAGAGATATTCAGTATCACGTCCACAAGAACAGAATATTGGTCATTTGGCCCTTCAACGGCAGGGGAGGACGGTAGTAAGGAAACAGTCACCCACCTCGTCTGTCAGTGCCCAACACCTGAGAACTTTAGGTATCGAACTAAAATCTGTTTTGTGCTACCCGATTTAATGGTTGTATCAAATGCTCCATTAAAGACATCAGGAGACGTTTTGATTTAACCAAATGGTTTGAGTAAAACAAACACAGCGTATATTACGTAATTGGTTCCATGGGAACACAATGTGCATGAAAATGGCGATAGAGCCGGCGAGGTCTCTCTGACCGGGCAGCATAGCCACCAACCAAACAACCAGGAAAGTCATAAGGTCAATTATTTTGTTACGCACCTCCATGTATTAAAATATTGACACCTGTTGAATTATAGTTCCATTTTATTGTTAAAAATTTACGGCGCCCCTTTTCCAACGGCCTAACGAAGTTCTCTCTGAGATAAGAAGAACTTATCCAAATATATGTTAGGATGAAGTTTGGAGCAAAAAATCGTGCGATTATACTCGCGGCTGTTGGCGTCGTTGTAGCGATAAAGGTATTTCCCGCAGGTTTTGCAGATGGTTATCGATGTTTATGGTCTTTTGCCGGTATATGTAGATCCAATACGTTTTGGTAACAAGCCCCATTAAAGGTACATGATGGGTTTCAAAATAAATTCGAATCTTTTCATGTTCATTTTACCATCTTTTCGGAACCAGGTTTTGCAGATGGTTATCGATGTTGATGGTCTTTTGCCGGTATATGTACATCCTATACGTTTTGGTAACAAGCCCCATTAAAGGTACATGATGGGTTTCAAAATAAATTCGAATCTTTACATGTTCATTTTACCATCTTTTCGGAACCATAATAATATGGGTGCTTGCTTGGAGGTACTGCCACCAGAGCTCACTACTAAAAGTTCTTTAAACAGAGTTCATTCTATGACACATGCCAACTTCTGAACGTATTTCTGTTGAGATCTTTAATCCGTCAGAATTAGTATGTAATAAATAATGCAAAATTAGCGGTCAGGTCACAAAGAAAGCCGCTCATTCATTCATTTCGACGACTGACGCGAATGAAAAGCTTAAAGGAGATAAATTTAAAAACAGGGCAAAATCAGTTACAAATCGCAATGAGTGAGAATTGTGCTACCACTACATGAGTACACCCAACGGGTTAGGGGGTCAGAATATACCCGAGCTAGGTATTCCTGTCGTAAGAGCCGACTAAAATACCACATTCAAGGGGTTGTGTAGCGCAACCCTTTCAGGTTGCCAGCGCAATATATAGCTTCTCCAAACCCAATTTGTCAACCTCACGTATGTGTGGCGAATCCTGTTTCATTAACAGCCGATGCTCTGGCGCCCGAACTCCTCATGGATCTAGGGGGTGGGAGGGCGGTATGGCCAATAAGGTTGCATGTGGTCATAACAAATCGTTCCCGAGATGGTCGGGCTTGGTACCGGAACGTACCGGATCTGCATCGGGCAAAAGACCATCAACATCGATAACACTCCCCAAGGCCTTCGGGGAGTGTCCTTATCGCTACAACAACAACAACATGAGGTCGAAAATTACTTTTGGCAGAGTAGATGTGAGAACCAAGTGGAGAAATCATCAACTGTATGTTACGTGGAAAACGATGTCATTGTCGATTGCTGGACCTACAAGAATGCGCACGGTCGCACTGCTTATATGCCTGCCGTTGATCACGATGGGTCCCCTTTGATTTTGTGTTCTGTGGTTAAAGTAGCTTGGTGGGTCTCTTTTTGCTAGAACCTGGTACCTCAGATGACAACATCTCGAATTGTGGTGAAGTGGATAAACTTTCCCTGCCCAAATGGGCGTTAAGGTTGCTAAGAACAATTTAGAGGTAGACAGGGGAGAAACAGATAAGTCTTTTTCACGGAATTGGGGGTCGAATGATCATGGAGGTTCTACGTATTCGTATAAATTGGACTTGGGATGGTCGGGTTAGTTGCTTAATGGTGCCAGAACTTATCGCCACTACCTTGCAAAGGACCTTTAATGTCGGAAAATCCCTCCAAAAATTACTAGTCGCTTAAAGAAGAAGAACTAAAATTAGTGAATTACCTTACAATATGAAAATACTGTTTAAGAACTAACACTTATAACATCCACTACATCAACATAAGGTACTGCATTTGTTTTGCTGTACTCTTACTCCTCGCTATTTCAGAATCTGTAATGATTTGTCTAAATTTCTCCGATATTTTTGGACGAGTTTGAGCTGTTGTGAGCTAAAGTAAAGAATTCCCGCGAAACCTACAAGGAAAGCTGCAAAAATATATTTAAAACATTAATCATCGATTTTATATTAATATTGCAACATCTTACCATCATTTAATGCAGAAAATATGCGAATAAGAATTGTCGCACGTTCTAATCATATAAAAGTCAACACAAAACGGAACTTGAGATAAAAAGTGATGCCGTTGTATATTTTTCAGAAAAAAACGATTTGTATAGTTTTACATACATTTTTTCCTCTAAATAAAATAGGAGTTTTGTAAAGCGACCACATTCTTATTTCTAAGGGCGTTCAAGATGGCGGCGTTAGAGCGAGAAGCTGCTTACATCCGCCACCCTCTATAATTCCATCATGGTTTTTATGTCGTCTGATTACTTTCTGAATTTTGACTTCTGAATTTTCCCTTCTGAAATTTGACTTCTGAATTTTCACTTCTGAAATTTCCAGGGGCTCCCTCGCGATCCTTCTAGGGTTTTGGGGTCATTTCGGATTGACTTTTGCGACTCCCTCGAGGTCTTTTGGAGGTTATTTTGGCATGGTTTAGGGGAGTACCACGGGGTCCTCCCGGGGTCATTCCGTGATCTTTTTGGGACTCCCTCGGGGTCATTTGGGGGTAATTCCGGGATGATTTTGGGGACTTCCTCGGGGTCATTTCGGAATGGTTTTGGGGACTCCCTCTGGGTAATTTGGGGGTAATTCGTAGGTCATTCCGGGATCTTTTTGGGGACTCCCTCGGGGTAATTTCGGGATGGTTTTGGGGACTCCCTCGGGGTAATTTCGGGGTCATTCGTAGGTCATTCAGGGATCTTTTTGGGGACTCCCTCGGGGTCATTCCGGGATGGTTTTGGGGACTCCCTCGGGGTCATTTCGGGGTCATTTCGGGATGGTTTTGGGGACTCCCTCGGGGTCATTCAGGGATGGTTTTGGGGACTCCCTCGGGGCCATTTGGGGGTCATTCGTAGGTCATTTCGGGATGGTTTTAGGGACTCCCTCGGGGTCATTTCGGAATGATTTTGGGGACTCCCTCGGGGTCATTGGTAGGTCATTTCGGGATGGTTTTGGGGACTCCCTCGGGGTCATTTCGGGGTCATTCGTAGGTCATTCCGGGATCTTTTTGGGGACTCCTTCGGGGTCATTTCGGGGTCATTTCGGGATGGTTTTGGGGACTCCCTCGAGGTCATTTCGGGGTTATTCGTAGGTCATTCCGGGATATTTTTGGGGACTCCCTCGGGGTCATTCCGGGATGATTTTGGAGACTCCCAAGGGGTCATTTGGGATTAATTTCGTGATGAGGTACGACATTCTTCGAAAAAAGTACCTTGTTTTAAAAGTTTTCTGGGATGTGGCGCATTCAAATCGGCAGCCGAGATTGGGTGATATTCCATTCGGGCTTCGATATATGTATGTAGTTTAGTACACTTTAGTAGCACACTTTTAACATTGAAATATGTAGTTTTTGAGTGTATAATCAAGGTTCAAAACCTGTACATCTCATAGGTCAAAAAAATTTTATTTGATTTGAAAAAAGTTTAATTTGATTTGAAGAAAGTTTCTTTTTACCTGAAATTGTTATATGGAGTAATTTGGATGTATGCTCAGTTAAAAATGTCGCCAAAAGTAATCCGCAAATTTATGACTTGGAGACACCGTTTTCCAAGTTTGCTTCTGGGTATTTAGCGCTCTCTCAGGAGTTACTGAACGGTTGGGCAAACCTATGCATAACGGTTGCCACTTTGGTCCATTTGGACCAAAAATGGTCCTTTCTAACCCCGTTTGGTCCGATGGTCATTTTTGGTAAATTTTGGTATTTTTTAGCAAGTAGGCACGACTTTGGTATATTTCTCTATTTTTCTCTGGGAGAAAAACAAACTATGGGAACGTTGAAAGGACTTTGCTTGATTGAGCATCCTGTTAATTACCATGGATTGAGGCAATACGATGGCCGGCGAAAAAACTAATTGAAAAATTTATGTTAATGACATTTTATCTATACCAAAAATAAGTCCTTTATCAAATTTGGTAATTTTTTTTTTTTTGATGAATTTCGAACCGAAATGAAACATTGTATGGCAGCCGTGATTTGGCAGCCAACATTGCCATTAACCCAGATACGCCCATTAAAAGTACGTAAATATTTTAAAAGTGCTTTGCATTGATGTTTAGTAAAAACAACAGTTGAAAGACATTGTTGTTATGGATTTATAAAAATGTTTTGGAAAAAATTGATTTCATACAGGCCTTCCCATTGACAGTGGGGTTTATACTTATAAGAAGTGCCCCTATGGAACGGTACAATAAAAACAACACCGAAAACAAGCAATTGGCAAACCATGCTTGTTAATTTAAATTTGAATACAATATAATATTTTTAGTTAACAATTGGAAAAAATTCAACTTGCAGTGAAAATGTTGATAGTTTATGATTGGACATCACACAAATTGCCGCAAAAAACTAACTTACCGTACTGTGGACCGCTATATATTAACAAACATCAAATCCGTAAATACAGTAAACACTACATAATAAAACATGTCTCGCTTTGTATGTAAAAATTTAGGTGTACTATATGTAGAGCATTTGGCATAATTGGGTTAAATCAAAGATAACACTTCGGTCATTTAATTCAATGGTGTCATAATTCAAAAAACAAAATTTTTCAGGAGAGCCATTCAAAGATTTTAACTACCATTTGTTGTGCATATAAAAGCATCTTTTCATTTGTATAGCACGTGATCAATTTTTAACGGACCACAAAGATTTTTTTTATACAACATTCATCATGATATTTATTACGTTTTTACGTTATTTACTCAAAGTCATGCCCTCTTGTTTGTACCACTACAGATGAGACAAGTGTGATATCTTAAGCATAGACGACAAAATAACAAATAGACTCGATCACCTGATTTTAAAGGTACTTTAACGGTCTCATCTTGTGTCTCTATGTCTCAAGTCTCAAGTGACATAACTTCGATATCTGCGTAATACGAAAAAATTTTCTTTTAATTTGCATGTTTTCTTCTAGAGAGTGCACGCAGAAGCTTATGAAAATCTATATAAGCCTTATGTGCATAAAAAACGGGAAAAGCTGGAGAACAGTACATCTGGTGCTATAAAAAAATTGAACCGTTCGAGCCGTCAGAAAAAATATGAAGACAATGTTGTTACCTATGTGATTGAAAGTATGAGTCCCCTTTCCACAGTTGAAATGCCGTCATTCAGAAAATTAATAGATGGTGAATAACTTTAATTGGAAGCGTGTCATTATTGTGTATTACAAAATTCTGGGTGACAAAATTCTGTAAATTTCAAAAAAATTCTGCTTGAACAAAATTCTGCTTTTTTAAAATTCTGCTTTTTAAAATTCTCCTTTCTAAAATTCTGCTTTTTCAAAATTCTGCATGTCTAATGCGAAAAATTCTGCTTTATTCAAGTTTTGTGATTTTCGTCATACGCAGAAGGACATCACCGTGGCAGTAGCCACGGTTATACCACACACCCGGACTTGGCATGGCGTAGCCCAGGGTTATTTTTTATAAGCGCGGCCGAAGGCCGCTTATGCAGAAAGGTGTTCTACTCAGAATTACTGTGCATGGCGCGGCCGGTGTTGGATTGGCTTTTTCCAGAATATTGGCTTCCATAATATTGATTTCCGGTGTTTCGACTTCCGGAATTATGAATGCATGACCTCTTTAACATTGTTAACATTATATTTTAATAAAGAATTTTGCAATGCAGAATTTTGTAATACAGAATTTTGTAATACAGAATTTTGAAAGCAGAATTTTGTTTTTAGAATTTTGTACATACAGAATTTCGACACCAACCCACTTTAATTCACTTATACTGAGTGTTAAATACTTTTTATTTAATTATTGTTCACAGATATTTTATCAAAAGATGAAAGTGCGCATATGAAGCACTTATCTAGAAGAACCGTGGGAAAGCACATACAAAAGAGATTTATTGAAAATATGGATGAACTTCGTTCCATATTAAAAAATGTTGATTACGTTTGTACAACGGCTGATGTTTGGTCGAGTAGTACCAGGCGATTTTTGGGAGTTACTGCCCATTGGGTAAAATTTCAGAAAATTAAAGCGATTTCAACAACTATGCTATTTATGAAATTCCCTTTTAGATTGATTCCAAAACTTTTACAATAAAGTCAGCTACTATTGCGTGTCGAAGATTTTCAGGAACTTACGACAGAATTGCTGAGCTTCTTCACGAAATTCATTTGTCATTTGGCTTGGACAGCAAAAAGTTAGTTTCAATAGTAACAGACAACGGGTCGAATTTGGCGAAGGCTTGTAATGAGTTTGGAATTAAAATTCCTCTTCTTACGCATGACGGTAAATATTTTTAACATGAAACTAGAAATGAGCGTGTGTATGTATGTGTGTGTGTTTTTCTTTTATAAGCGTTCTTGTGATCACTCGACACACTATAATCTGAAATATATTTTGAAAAAGTAGGCCGAGTTACGCCCTTGCATAGGAAAAGGCTAAATTCGCTTCAAGGAGCTGTACATATTTGGTGTAGAGGAGTGGGGGTGTGAGAAGGAAACCGGGATAAAGTACGAGATAGAAAAATGTGAGAAGGACAAAAATAGAAAGTAGTGAAAAATAGTGAAGAAAGAAAAAAGGAAACGTAAAAAGGTATCGTTAGTTGTTTAATTGGAAAGAGTGTTACGACAAAAGCGTGACGGGGGAGCAAGAGACCCAGACTGAATGGTGTGTGTTTGATTTAATGTAGGATCTACACACGATGACAGCCTGACTAAAGCATATTTTTGGCTAACTAAAATGAGAATGCGTTGCAACAATATACAAAGTTTATGTAATAAGTTGCTCGTTTAAAACCAACTTAGAACTGCCGCGTTGCATTTGGAACCTTTTAGAACTATAAGCATTCAGGGTGCGGCAGTAATTGTTAAATGTTAATTTGTAAATCATTTATTTCGTTGAGATACTTACAGAGTTAGATTATGAAGGTAAATTTAAAAAAAAAACTTGCAAAAGGGTTGAGACTTCGCAAATCTATAGTCATTCAAAAAACATGAAAACATTATGTTTATTCTATTCAAAAAAAACTCGCGTTCGACTAAAAAAACGATTCACCCCATTAAAGATCTTCTTTTGCCCAAACCCGCCATATAATGGTTTCAAAGGTTGCAAAATACCTCAATGAAAAGCCAGTATTTTGTCTCAGTTTAAATGTTTAAACTTACACATTTTGTAAAATTATGTAAATACATTAAGCTGTATACCTAACATACTAATTTTGATATAACTTTCGTACTTCTGCCCGATTTGAAAATCGTTCCCATCACTGTGATGTGATACTTTAAGCGTTGCTATCTCACCAAAGCAATTTTTCATTATTCACATATTTTGCAAAGTTTTACGACGCGATTCTGAATTGTGCTTTATTTCTCCCACAAGTCTAAGAATACTGCATAAACTGTTGGTTTGATTGAAATAAAATGTATGTCGTTTTCGCTGTTCCATATATGGAACTCGAAAGTTTTTAAATAGAATAAACATGGTATTTTCAAGTTTTTTGAAAGACTATAAAAATCTGCGAAATCACTAACCCTTTGCTATTTTTTTAATTTTACCTTTATAATCTTATTATGTGATTTTTGCCCCCGTAATAAATGAATAAATCAAATCAAAAACCCTTTGGTTTTGTCGTGGATGTAACACGTACACGAATGGCTCGCGAGTGAGACTCAGCGTGTGTAGACCCTATTCGAGTTTGCTGAGTTTCTCAAAAGAAACCACATTTCGGAACAACATTTCTTAATTTTTTTTTTCATTTTGAACTTAATTTTGCGGAAGGCGCTACTGATTTTATGTCCGATGATGACGAAGACGATGTTACAATTGATCCATATGTCGGCAATAATGCATCATCCCAAATACCATTCGATGCTGAACCAGCCTTACCCGAAGATGAACCTCATCAGTTCCGACCAAAGCCATCGCTTTCGGTGCATATGAGATGCGCCAGTCATACGATTAATTTAATTGCCTCCACTGATTTTACTTCCTTCATAAAGCAGTCAGCCACTTTGTCTTCCCTACATAGTGAAACGATTAACCGCTGCCAGGCTCTGTGATCTTTGCTACGCTCCCCGAAGCAGAGATAAATAATGATAGAATATCTTGGAAAACCTCTGACAAAGCCAATATGTCTTAGGTGGAACTCTTTGTTCGATAGTTTAGCATTGATTGTTTCGCTACGCGATGAAATTATTACATTCAGTGAGGCGGTGGGAATAACAAACACCATGCAGGATACTGATTTTAAATATTTAGAAGACTATTTGAACTGTACACGACCCCTTATTGATAATTTGAATAAACTGCAAGGTGAGAAAAACTGCAGCTATGGGTATTTGTTGCCGTGTATCATAACACTGCGCAGAAAGTTGCTAGCAGTCAAAACAAACGTCGGAACAACCTTTTGCATTGATGCTGTCGATTATTTGGTTGAAAAAGTGGAACACCGCTTTAGGGACTTTTTCGAAGTTGAGGATTGCGGAAAATGGGCAGCTATTACAGCTGTAATCCATCCGCAATTCAAAACTCAGTGGCTAGTTTGCCTCTCGATTGAAGCACAGAAAAAAGTTTACTTAGTGGTGATGACTGCTGCAACGGATGCGGAAGCCGTAGTGTTGTCAACGACAAATACACCGAACAAGGTAGATGAGTTTTTTAATTTCGGTAACATCTCCAGTACTACCTATACTGAACTTGATATCTTCAGTAACACTGGAGCGCAACTTCAGGTAAACAAATATTTACACGAACCTGTAACAAACAATCTTTTAGCAGTGGATGTTTATCCGGTTGTGAAAAAAATTTTCCTTAAATACAACACCCCGCTGCCTTCCTCAGCAGCGGTAGAGAGGCTTTTTTCATACGCAACGATGCACAACTTACCTCGGTATAATAGGCTTAAGGACTATAACTTTGAAATACGCGTTCTTGCTAAATGTAATAGTTCGAAAAATTGGCGCTAGACTGGCATGAACGTAAATAATAAAAGCAATCAGAAATAAAAGAGAGCAGTATGGAGAATAGGTACTCCCTCATTATTCAATCAATGAAAATGTTTTTTCCGTATAAATATGTATGTACATATTTGTTTTAATATTAAAAAAATTTGATAACCAACACAAGTATATTTATTTACATACATTTTCCCCATATGTCTATATCTCATATGTACAATCATTCTCAAAAAAATATCAAAATAAATGAAAATCTACCTATCTTTGTAATTACAGACGTTCTTACGTACTTTATTGTACTTTAGTACTTTATTGTGTAAGATCGCTACCACTGTTGCTATTTAGTTCGCAGTTTTTTATTTTTATCATTTTAAGTAAAATGTATATACATATGTTTGTATGTATATATAAAATTACTGCAAATAAAAGGGGTCCACATTAATTTCGTGTGGATTCCAGGATCCCGGAAGGGTTCCGAACTGATCCCGAAATTAATCCCAAATGCCCCTTGGGAGTCCTCAAAATCATCCCGGAATTACCCCGAAATATCCCCGAGGGAGTCCCCAAAATCATCCCGGAATGACCCCGAAATGACCCCGAGGGAGTCCCCAAAACCATCCCGGAATGACCCCGAAATTAACCCGAAGGAGTTCCCAAAAAGATCCCGGAATGACCTACGAATGACCCCCAAATGACCCCGAGGGAGTCCCCAAAAAGATCCCGGAATGATCTACGAATTACCCCCAAATGACCCCGAGGTAGTCCCCAAAACCATCCCGAAATGACCCCGAGGGAGTCCCCAAAACCATCCCGAAATGACCCCGAGGGAGTCCCCAAAATCATCCCGGAATGACCCCGAAATGACCCCGAGGGAGTCCCCAAAACCATCCCGAAATGACCTACGAAAGACCCCCAAATGACCCCGAGGGAGTCCCCAAAACCATCCCGGAATGACCCCGAAATTACCCCGAGGGAGTCTCCAAAAAGATCCCGGAATGACTTACCAATGACCCCGAGGGAGTCCCCAAAACCATCCCGGAATGGCCCCGAAATGACCCCGAGGGAGTCCCCAAAACGATACAGGAATGACCCCCAAATGACCCCGGGAGGACCAGATGGAGTCCCCAAAACCGTCCCGGAATGATCCCCAAATGACCCCGAGGGAGTCCCCAAAACGATACAGGAATGACCCCCAAATGACCCCGGGAGGACCAGATGGAGTCCCCAAAACCGTCCCGGAATTATCCCCAAATGACCCCGCGGGAGTCCCTAAGCCATGCCAAAATTACCCCTAAACGACCCCGAGAGAGTCCCTAAAACTGTACCGGAATGATCCCCAAATGACCCGAGGGAGTCCCCAAAAGATACAGGAACGACCCCCAAATGACCCCGGGAAACCCCAAAACCATCCCGGAATGTCCCCCAAATGACCCCGAGGGAGTCCCCAAAACCGTCCTGAAATTACCCCCAAAATCCCCAGAGGATCTTCCCACAATAATAGCAAAAGTAATAAATCTTCCATTTTCTCTCGATCGCACAATAACAGAATTCTAATTTAAGTTTATCCGTATAAATTAAATTATCAAGAGCGTTTGACTTATTGACAAATTGTCAGCGAAAAGGCTTTTTATTTTTTACATAGAATAGCAATTACTTGATAAATTATCAAACTTGACAAATAAGCAAGATGGTGAATTTGTCAAATGCACAGAATAGGACTGCAAATTTAGGGCAGAACAACGTCTGACGGGTCTGCTAGTACATATATATAAACAAACAACTAGTAGGAAATTTTCTTATGAAAAAGTATCAAAATATTTTGTCAAACCCACGTTCATTTCATTTCTCTGCAATATGCGTAAGTATGGACCTGTTTGTTTAACCAATTAAAAATACCCATTAAAGTTATTAATTAAATAGGCTAATTAGGTTCCTATAATAGAAAATTTATATAGAAGTGTTATTATAAACGCCTAATAATCATTGTACACATATCAATTTGATAACACAATTCAATAGCACCCCCACAGAGGTTGAAGCAGGCATCCGTAAGGCAAGGTCTTCCAAATCGATAGGCCCCAACGGAATAGCCATGCCAATGCTTAAACACCTTGGCGATGAGGGAATATCGCCAATTTATAGATTTTACACCAGAGGGAGAGAGAAGGGGGGGGGGCGGAGGGTGTCACTGCTCACTTTGTAAATCCTCGACTTATTTGACCCATTGAGTCTGTAATATTGGTGAAGGCCAGTATAAGTAAAGTTATAATGTGTAAAAATTATTAAAAAGTAATTGTTCGAAGGGGTCGTGGGACCTCCGCCCCCTTTGCATGTTCGAAAAAAATTTCGCTAGTAGACTATTGTCTGTGTCTCAAAATCCGTGTAGCCGTTCTGGCGTGATTCAGTCACAAAGACGAAAAAATATAATAATTAAATTATAGCTGTTCCTACGGGGCGGGGACCTCCCCCCTTTTCAATAAAATATATCTAGTAGATCCTTCTAGACTATTGGCTATATGTGTGCCAAATTTCATCCGAATCCGTCCGGCCGTTCTTGCGTGATTGAGGCACAAAGACAAACGTCTGGACATACAAACATCCAAACTTTCCCATATAATATACTAGCCTTTACCCGCGGCCCCGTCCGCAAGGAGAAATTAAAATATATGGGCTATTCACGTTAGCGTGGTTATCAAGTTATCTGTTTAAAAATTTATTTTGCTTATTGTATTTTATTTTTTTAATAGAGTAAAAAAAGAACTAAACGAGCTGATAACCTGAAAGGCACGCTTACGTAAATACTACAATACAGTTTTTTCGAATTAAAAAAATACATTTTGTTTTTAAGTTAAATTAATTGAATTACAGAGGTGTAGGAATTGCTTACTATTCATAGAACAAAGGAGTGAAACTACAATTTGCTGAAACCGAAGAGAATGAAAATTTATATTGAGTTATAACAATTTATAGATTTTGCACCAGCGTGGGGAGGAGGGGGAGGGGCGGAGGTTGTCACTAAATTATAACTGTTCCTAGCGGGCTAGCTAGTCACAAAAATAAACATCTGGAAACATCCAAACATCCAAACTTTCGCATTTTAATATTATAAAGATTAAGATTGAGATTTGCAGTTAATTTGTGATATTGGATTGAGAAAGGCTATGAGATACGTGTATAATAAGTAGAAACTTCTAGATGACAAGAAGCGGGCACAATTCAAATATTTTGACACACTTGGCTTTTTCAACAGATTGTCGTTTGTTTATATATTTGCACAGTTAGTTAATTAGCTCTATTGAATTGAGAAAGGCTATGAGACACGTGTATAATAAGTAGAAACTTCTAGATGCCAAGAAGCGGGCACAATGCAAATATTTTGACACATTTGGCTTTTTCAACAGATTGTCGTTTGTTTATATATTTGCACAGTTAGATAATTAGTGCTATTGAATTGAGAAAGGCTATGAGATACGTGTATAATAAGTAGAAACTTCTAGATGCCAAGAAGCGGGCACAATGCAAATATTTTGACACATTTGGCTTTTTCAACAGATTGTCGTTTGTTTATATATTTGCACAGTTAGTTAATTAGCTCTATTGGATTGAGAAAGGCTATGAGATACGTGTATAATAAGTAGAAACTTCTAGATGCCAAGAAGCGGGCACAATGCAAATATTTTGACACATTTGGCTTTTTCAACAGATTGTCGTTTGTTTATATATTTGCACAGTTAGTTAATTAGTGCTATTGAATTGAGAAAGGCTATGAGATACGTGTATAATAAGTAGAAACTTCTAGATGCCAAGAAGCGGGCGCAATGCAAATATTTTGACACACTTGGATTTTTCAACAGATTTTCATTTGTTTATATATTTGCACAGTTAGTTAATTGGCTCTATTGGATTGAGAAACGCTATAAGATACGTGTATAATAAGTAGAAACTTCTAGATGCCAAGAAGCGGGCACAACGCAAATATTTTGACACATTTGGCTTTTTCAACAGATTGTCGTTTGTTTATATATTTGCACAGTTAGTTAATTAGTGCTATTGAATTGAGAAAGGCTATGAGATACGTGTATAATAAGTAGAAACTTCTAGATGCCAAGAAGCGGGCACAATGCAAATATTTTGACACACTTGGATTTTTCAACAGATTTTCATTTGTTTATATATTTGCACAGTTAGTTAATTAGCTCTATTGGATTGAGAAAGGCTATGAGATACGTGTATAATAAGTAGAAACTTCTAGATGCCAAGAAGCGGGCACAATGCAAATATTTTGACACATTTGGCTTTTTCAACAGATTGTCGTTTGTTTATATATTTGCACAGTTAGATAATTAGTGCTATTGAATTGAGAAAGGCTATGAGATACGTGTATAATAAGTAGAAACTTCTAGATGCCAAGAAGCGGGCACAATGCAAATATTTTGACACATTTGGCTTTTTCAACAGATTGTCGTTTGTTTATATATTTGCACAGTTAGTTAATTAGCTCTATTGGATTGAGAAAGGCTATGAAATACGTATATAATAAGTAGAAACTTCTAGATGCCAAGAAGCGGGCACAATGCAAATATTTTGACACATTTGGCTTTTTCAACAGATTGTCGTTTGTTTATATATTTGCACAGTTAGTTAATTAGTGCTATTGAATTGAGAAAGGCTATGAGATACGTGTATAATAAGTAGAAACTTCTAGATGCCAAGAAGCGGGCACAATGCAAATATTTTGACACACTTGGATTTTTCAACAGATTTTCATTTGTTTATATATTTGCACAGTTAGTTAATTAGCTCTATTGGATTGAGAAAGGCTATGAGATACGTGTATAATAAGTAGAAACTTCTAGATGCCAAGAAGCGGGCACAATGCAAATATTTTGACACATTTGGCTTTTTCAACAGATTATCGTTTGTTTATATATTTGCACAGTTAGTTAATTACTGCTATTGAATTGAGAAAGGCTATGAGATACGTGTATAATAAGTAGAAACTTCTAGATGCCAAGAAGCGGGCACAATGCAAATATTTTGACACATTTGGCTTTTTCAACAGATTGTCGTTTGTTTATATATTTGCACAGTTAGTTAATTAGCTCTATTGGATTGAGAAAGGCTATGAGATACGTGTATAATAAGTAGAAACTTCTAGATGCCAAGAAGCGGGCACAATGCAAATATTTTGACACATTTGGCTTTTTCAACAGATTGTCGTTTGTTTATATATTTGCACAGTTAGTTAATTAGTGCTATTGAATTGAGAAAGGCTATGAGATACGTGTATAATAAGTAGAAACTTCTAGATGCCAAGAAGCGGGAACAATGCAAATATTTTGACACATTTAACTTTTTCAACAGATTATCGTTTGTTTATATATTTGCACAGTTAGTTAATTAGCTCTATTGGATTGAGAAAGGCTATGAGATACGTGTATAATAAGTAGAAACTTCTAGATGCCAAGAAGCGGGCACAATGCAAATATTTTGACACATTTGGCTTTTTCAACAGATTGTCGTTTGTTTATATATTTGCACAGTTAGTTAATTAGTGCTATTGAATTGAGAAAGGCTATGAGATACGTGTATAATAAGTAGAAACTTCTAGATGCCAAGAAGCGGGCACAATGCAAACATTTTGACGCATTTGGCATTTTCAACAGATTATCGTTTGTTTATACATTTGCACAGTTAGTTAATTAGTGCTATTGAATTGAGAAAGGCTATGAGATACGTGTATAATAAGTAGAAACTTCTAGATGCCAAGAAGCGGGCACAATGCAAATATTTTGACACATTTGGCTTTTTCAACAGATTGTCGTTTGTTTATATATTTGCACAGTTAGTTAATTAGCTCTATTGGATTGAGAAAGGCTATGAGATACGTGTATAATAAGTAGGAACTTCTAGATGCCAAGAAGCGCGCAGAATGCAAACATTTTGACGCATTTGGCATTTTCAACAGATTATCGTTTGTTTATACATTTGCACAGTTAGTTAATTAGTGCTATTGAATTGAGAAAGGCTATGAGATACGTGTATAATAAGTAGAAACTTCTAGATGCCAAGAAGCGGGCACAATGCAAATATTTTGACACATTTGGCTTTTTCAACAGATTGTCGTTTGTTTATATATTTGCACAGTTAGTTAATTAGCTCTATTGGATTGAGAAAGGCCTACATTTTGTTTTTAAGTTAAATTAATTGAATGACAGAGGTGTAGGAATTGCTTACTATTCATAGAACAAAGGAGTGAAACTACAATTTGCTGAAACCGAAGAGAATGCAAATTTATATTGAGTTATAACAATTTATAGATTTTGCACCAGAGGGGGGAGGAGGGGGAGGGGCGGAGGTTGTCACTAAATTATAACTGTTCCTAGCGGGTTAGCTAGTCACAAAAATAAACATCTGGAAACATCCAAACATCCAAACTTTCGCATTTTAATATTATAAAGATTAAGATTGAGATTTGCAGTTAATTTGTGCTATTGGATTGAGAAAGGCTATGAGATACGTGTATAATAAGTAGAAACTTCTAGATGACAAGAAGCGGGCACAATTCAAATATTTTGACACACTTGGCTTTTTCAACAGATTGTCGTTTGTTTATATATTTGCACAGTTAGTTAATTAGCTCTATTGAATTGAGAAAGGCTATGAGATACGTGTATAAGAAGCAGAAATTTCTAGATGCCAATAAGCGGGCACAATGCAAATATTTTGACACACTTGGCTTTTCCAACAGATTGTCGTTTGTTTATATATTTGCACAGTTAGTTAATTAGTGCTATTGAATTGAGAAAAGCTATGAGATACGTGTATAATAAGCAGAAACTTCTAGATGCCAAGAAGCGGGCACAATGCAAATATTTTGACACACTTGGATTTTTCAACAGATTTTCATTTGTTTATATATTTGCACAGTTAGTTAATTAGTGCTATTGAATTGAGAAAAGCTATGAGATACGTGTATAATAAGCAGAAACTTCTAGATGCCAAGAAGAGGGCACAATGCAAATATTTTGACACATTTGGCTTTTCCAACAGATTGTCGTTTGTTTATATATTTGCACAGTTAGTTAATTAGTGCTATTGAATTGAGAAAGGCTATGAGATACGTGTATAATAAGTAGAAACTTCTAGATGCCAAGAAGCGGGCACAATGCAAATATTTTGACACACTTGGATTTTTCAACAGATTTTCATTTGTTTATATATTTGCACAGTTAGTTAATTAGCTCTATTGAATTGAGAAAGGCTATGAGATACGTGTATAATAAGCAGAAATTTCTAGATGCCAAGAAGCGGGCACAATGCAAATATTTTGACACACTTGGCTTTTCCAACAAATTGTCGTTTGTTTATATATTTGCACAGTTAGTTAATTAGTGCTATTGAATTGAGAAAAGCTATGAGATACGTGTATAATAAGCAGAAACTTCTAGATGCCAAGAAGCGGGCACAATGCAAATATTTTGACACACTTGGCTTTTCCAACAGATTGTCGCTTGTTTATATATTTGCACAGTTAGTTAATTAGTGCTATTGAATTGAGAAAGGCTATGAGATACGTGTATAATAAGTAGAAATTTCTAGATGCCAAGAAGCGGGCACAATGCAAATATTTTGATACACTTGGCTTTTCCAACAGATTGTCGTTTGTTTATATATTTGCACAGTTAGTTAATTAGTGCTATTGAATTGAGAAAGGCTATGAGATACGTGTATAATAAGCAGAAATTTCTAGATGCCAAGAAGCGGGCACAATGCAAATATTTTGATACACTTGGCTTTTCCAACAGATTGTCGTTTGTTTATATATTTGCACAGTTAGTTAATTAGCTCTATTGAATTGAGAAAGGCTATGAGATACGTGTATAATAAGCAGAAATTTCTAGATGCCAAGAAGCGGGCACAATGCAAATATTTTGACACACTTGGCTTTTCCAACAAATTGTCGTTTGTTTATATATTTGCACAGTTAGTTAATTAGTGCTATTGAATTGAGAAAAGCTATGAGATACGTGTATAATAAGCAGAAACTTCTAGATGCCAAGAAGCGGGCACAATGCAAATATTTTGACACACTTGGCTTTTCCAACAGATTGTCGTTTGTTTATATATTTGCACAGTTAGTTAATTAGTGCTATTGAATTGAAAAAAGCTATGAGATACGTGTATAATAAGCAGAAACTTCTAGATGCCAAGAAGCGGGCACAATGCAAATATTTTGACACACTTGGATTTTTCAACAGATTTTCATTTGTTTATATATTTGCACAGTTAGTTAATTAGTGCTATTGAATTGAGAAAAGCTATGAGATACGTGTATAATAAGCAGAAACTTCTAGATGCCAAGAAGCGGGCACAATGCAAATATTTTGACACACTTGGCTTTTCCAACAGATTGTCGTTTGTTTATATATTTGCACAGTTAGTTAATTAGTGCTATTGAATTGAGAAAGGCTATGAGATACGTGTATAATAAGTAGAAACTTCTAGGTGCCAAGAAGCGGGCACAATGCAAATATTTTGACACACTTGGATTTTTCAACAGATTTTCATTTGTTTATATATTTGCACAGTTAGTTAATTAGTGCTATTGAATTGAGAAAGGCTATGAGATACGTGTATAATAAGTAGAAACTTCTAGATGCCAAGAAGCGGGCACAATGCAAATATTTTGACACATTTGGCTTTTTCAACAGATTGTCGTTTGTTTATATATTTGCACAGTTAGTTAATTAGTGCTATTGAATTGAGAAAGGCTATGAGATACGTGTATAATAAGTAGAAACTTCTAGATGCCAAGAAGCGGGCACAATGCAAGTATTTTGACACACTTGGATTTTTCAACAGATTTTCATTTGTTTATATATTTGCGCAGTTAGTTAATTAGCTCTATTGGATTGAGAAAGGCTATGAGATACGTGTATAATAAGTAGAAACTTCTAGATGCCAAGAAGCGGGCACAATGCAAATATTTTGACACATTTGGCTTTTTCAACAGATTGTCGTTTGTTTATATATTTGCACAGTTAGTTAATTAGTGCTATTGAATTGAGAAAGGCTATGAGATACGTGTATAATAAGTAGAAACTTCTAGATGCCAAGAAGCGGGCACAATGCAAATATTTTGACACACTTGGATTTTTCAACAGATTTTCATTTGTTTATATATTTGCGCAGTTAGTTAATTAGCTCTATTGGATTGAGAAAGGCTATGAGATACGTGTATAATAAGTAGAAACTTCTAGATGCCAAGAAGCGGGCACAATGCAAATATTTTGACACATTTGGCTTTTTCAACAGATTGTCGTTTGGTTATATATTTGCACAGTTAGTTAATTAGTGCTATTGAATTGAGAAAGGCTATGAGATACGTGTATAATAAGTAGAAACTTCTAGATGCCAAGAAGCGGGCACAATGCAAATATTTTGACACACTTGGATTTTTCAACAGATTTTCATTTGTTTATATATTTGCGCAGTTAGTTAATTAGCTCTATTGGATTGAGAAAGGCTATGAGATACGTGTATAATAAGTAGAAACTTCTAGATGCCAAGAAGCGGGCACAATGCAAATATTTTGACACATTTGGCTTTTTCAACAGATTGTCGTTTGTTTATATATTTGCACAGTTAGTTAATTAGTGCTATTGAATTGAGAAAGGCTATGAGATACGTGTATAATAAGTAGAAACTTCTAGATGCCAAGAAGCGGGCACAATGCAAATATTTTGACACATTTAGCTTTTTCAACAGATTGTCGTTTGTTTATATATTTGCACAGATAGTTAATTAGCTCTATTGGATTGAGAAAGGCTATGAGATACGTGTATAATAAGTAGAAACTTCTAGATGCCAAGAAGCGGGCACAATGCAAATATATTGACACATTTGGCTTTTTCAACAGATTGTCGTTTGTTTATATATTTGCACAGTTAGTTAATTAGTGCTATTGAATTGAGAAAGGCTATGAGATACGTGTATAATAAGTAGAAACTTCTAGATGCCAAGAAGCGGGCACAATGCAAATATTTTGACACACTTGGATTTTTCAACAGATTTTCATTTGTTTATATATTTGCACAGTTAGTTAATTAGCTCTATTGGATTGAGAAAGGCTATGAGATACGTGTATAATAAGTAGAAACTTCTAGATGCCAAGAAGCGGGCACAATGCAAATATTTTGACACATTTGGCTTTTTCAACAGATTGTCGTTTGTTTATATATTTGCACAGTTAGTTAATTAGTGCTATTGAATTGAGAAAGGCTATGAGATACGTGTATAATAAGTAGAAACTTCTAGATGCCAAGAAGCGGGCACAATGCAAATATTTTGACACACTTGGATTTTTCAACAGATTTTCATTTGTTTATATATTTGCACAGTTAGTTAATTAGCTCTATTGGATTGAGAAAGGCTATGAGATACGTGTATAATAAGTAGAAACTTCTAGATGCCAAGAAGCGGGCACAATGCAAATATTTTGACACATTTGGCTTTTTCAACAGATTGTCGTTTGTTTATATATTTGCACAGTTAGTTAATTAGTGCTATTGAATTGAGAAAGGCTATGAGATACGTGTATAATAAGTAGAAACTTCTAGATGCCAAGAAGCGGGCACAATGCAAATATTTTGACACATTTGGCTTTTTCAACAGATTGTCGTTTGTTTATATATTTGCACAATTAGTTAATTAGTGCTATTGAATTGAGAAAGGCTATGAGATACGTGTATAATAAGTAGAAACTTCTAGATGCCAAGAAGCGGGGACAATGCAAATATTTTGACACATTTGGCTTTTTCAACAGATTGTCGTTTGTTTATATATTTGCACAGTTAGTTAATTAGCTCTATTGGATTGAGAAAGGCTATGAGATACGTGTATAATAAGTAGAAACTTCTAGATGCCAAGAAGCGGGCACAATGCAAATATTTTGACACATTTGGCTTTTTCAACAGATTGTCGTTTGTTTATATATTTGCACAGTTAGTTAATTAGTGCTATTGAATTGAGAAAGGCTATGAGATACGTGTATAATAAGTAGAAACTTCTAGATGCCAAGAAGCGGGCACAATGCAAGTATTTTGACACACTTGGATTTTTCAACAGATTTTCATTTGTTTATATATTTGCGCAGTTAGTTAATTAGCTCTATTGGATTGAGAAAGGCTATGAGATACGTGCATAATAAGTAGAAACTTCTAGATGCCAAGAAGCGGGCACAATGCAAATATTTTGACACATTTGGCTTTTTCAACAGATTGTCGTTTGTTTATATATTTGCACAGTTAGTTAATTAGTGCTATTGAATTGAGAAAGGCTATGAGATACGTGTATAATAAGTAGAAACTTCTAGATGCCAAGAAGCGGGCACAATGCAAATATTTTGACACACTTGGATTTTTCAACAGATTTTCATTTGTTTATATATTTGCGCAGTTAGTTAATTAGCTCTATTGGATTGAGAAAGGCTATGAGATACGTGTATAATAAGTAGAAACTTCTAGATGCCAAGAAGCGGGCACAATGCAAATATTTTGACACATTTGGCTTTTTCAACAGATTGTCGTTTGGTTATATATTTGCACAGTTAGTTAATTAGTGCTATTGAATTGAGAAAGGCTACGAGATACGTGTATAATAAGTAGAAACTTCTAGATGCCAAGAAGCGGGCACAATGCAAATATTTTGACACACTTGGATTTTTCAACAGATTTTCATTTGTTTATATATTTGCGCAGTTAGTTAATTAGCTCTATTGGATTGAGAAAGGCTATGAGATACGTGTATAATAAGTAGAAACTTCTAGATGCCAAGAAGCGGGCACAATGCAAATATTTTGACACATTTGGCTTTTTCAACAGATTGTCGTTTGTTTATATATTTGCACAGTTAGTTAATTAGTGCTATTGAATTGAGAAAGGCTATGAGATACGTGTATAATAAGTAGAAACTTCTAGATGCCAAGAAGCGGGCACAATGCAAATATTTTGACACATTTGGCTTTTTCAACAGATTGTCGTTTGTTTATATATTTGCACAGTTAGTTAATTAGTGCTATTGAATTGAGAAAGGCTATGAGATACGTGTATAATAAGTAGAAACTTCTAGATGCCAAGAAGCGGGCACAATGCAAATATTTTGACACATTTGGCTTTTTCAACAGATTGTCGTTTGTTTATATATTTGCACAATTAGTTAATTAGTGCTATTGAATTGAGAAAGGCTATGAGATACGTGTATAATAAGTAGAAACTTCTAGATGCCAAGAAGCGGGGACAATGCAAATATTTTGACACATTTGGCTTTTTCAACAGATTGTCGTTTGTTTATATATTTGCACAGTTAGTTAATTAGCTCTATTGGATTGAGAAAGGCTATGAGATACGTGTATAATAAGTAGAAACTTCTAGATGCAGGAAGCGGGCACAATGCAAATATTTTGACACATTTGGCTTTTTCAACAGATTGTCGTTTGTTTATATATTTGCACAGTTAGTTAATTAGTGCTATTGAATTGAGAAAGGCTATGAGATACGTGTATAATAAGTAGAAACTTCTAGATGCCAAGAAGCGGGCACAATGCAAATATTTTGACACACTTGGATTTTTCAACAGATTGTCGTTTGTTTATATATTTGCACAGTTAGTTAATTAGCTCTATTGGATTGAGAAAGGCTATGAGATACGTGTATAATAAGTAGAAACTTCTAGATGCAGGAAGCGGGCACAATGCAAATGTTTTGACACATTTGGCTTTTTCAACATATTGTCGTTTGTTTATATATTTGCACAGTTAGTTAATTAGTGCTATTGAATTGAGAAAGGCTATGAGATACGTGTATAATAAGTAGAAACTTCTAGATGCCAAGAAGCGGGCACAATGCAAATATTTTGACACATTTGGCTTTTTCAACAGATTGTCGTTTGTTTATATATTTGCACAGTTAGTTAATTAGCTCTATTGGATTGAGAAAGGCTATGAGATACGTGTATAATAAGTAGAAACTTCTAGATGCAGGAAGCGGGCACAATGCAAATATTTTGACACATTTGGCTTTTTCAACAGATTTTCGTTTGTTTATATATTTGCACAGTTAGTTAATTAGTGCTATTGAATTGAGAAAGGCTATGAGATACGTGTATAATAAGTAGAAACTTCTAGATGCCAAGAAGCGGGCACAATGCAAATATATTGACACATTTGGCACAGTTAGTTAATTAGTGCTATTGAATTGAGAAAGGCTATGAGATACGTGTATAATAAGTAGAAACTTCTAGATGCCAAGAAGCGGGCACAATGCAAATATTTTGACACACTTGGATTTTTCAACAGATTTTCATTTCTTTATATATTTGCACAGTTAGTTAATTAGCTCTATTGGATTGAGAAAGGCTATGAGATACGTGTATAATAAGTAGAAACTTCTAGATGCCAAGAAGCGGGCACAATGCAAATATTTTGACACATTTGGCTTTTTCAACAGATTGTCGTTTGTTTATATATTTGCACAGTTAGTTAATTAGTGCTATTGAATTGAGAAAGGCTATGAGATACGTGTATAATAAGTAGAAACTTCTAAATGCCAAGAAGCGGGCACAATGCAAATATTTTGACACACTTGGATTTTTCAACAGATTTTCATTTGTTTATATATTTGCACAGTTAGTTAATTAGCTCTATTGGATTGAGAAAGGCTATGAGATACGTGTATAATAAGTAGAAACTTCTAGATGCCAAGAAGCGGGCACAATGCAAATATTTTGACACATTTGGCTTTTTCAACAGATTGTCGTTTGTTTATATATTTGCACAGTTAGTTAATTAGTGCTATTGAATTGAGAAAGGCTATGAGATACGTGTATAATAAGTAGAAACTTCTAGATGCCAAGAAGCGGGCACAATGCAAATATTTTGACACATTTGGCTTTTTCAACAGATTGTCGTTTGTTTATATATTTGCACAGTTAGTTAATTAGCTCTATTGGATTGAGAGAGGCTACGATATACGTGTATAATAAGTAGAAACTTCTAGATGCCAAGAAGCGGGCACAATGCAAATATTTTGACACATTTGGCTTTTTCAACAGATTGTCGTTTGTTTATATATTTGCACAGTTAGTTAATTAGTGCTATTGAATTGAGAAAGGCTATGAGATACGTGTATAATAAGTAGAAACTTCTAGATGCCAAGAAGCGCGCACAATGCAAATATTTTGACACACTTGGATTTTTCAACAGATTTTCATTTGTTTATATATTTGCACAGTTAGTTAATTAGCTCTATTGGAATGAGAAAGGCTATGAGATACGTGTATAATAAGTAGAAACTTCTAGATGCCAAGAAGCGGGTACAATGCAAATATTTTGACACATTTGGCTTTTTCAACAGATTGTCGTTTGTTTATATATTTGCACAATTAGTTAATTAGTGCTATTGAATTGAGAAAGGCTATGAGATACGTGTATAATAAGTAGAAACTTCTAGATGCCAAGAAGCGGGCACAATGCAAATATTTTGACACATTTGGCTTTTTCAACAGATTGTCGTTTGTTTATATATTTGCACAGTTAGTTAATTAGCTCTATTGGATTGAGAAAGGCTATGAGATACGTGTATAATAAGTAGAAACTTCTAGATGCAGGAAGCGGGCACAATGCAAATATTTTGACACATTTGGCTTTTTCAACAGATTGTCGTTTGTTTATATATTTGCACAGTTAGTTAATTAGTGCTATTGAATTGAGAAAGGCTATGAGATACGTGTGTAATAAGTAGAAACTTCTAGATGCCAAGAAGCGGGCACAATGCAAATATTTTGACACATTTGGCTTTTTCAACAGATTGTCGTTTGTTTATATATTTGCATAGTTAGTTAATTAGCTCTATTGGATTGAGAAAGGCTATGAGATACGTGTATAATAAGTAGAAACTTCTAGATGCCAAGAAGCGGGCACAATGCAAATATTTTGACACATTTGGCTTTTTCAACAGATTGTCGTTTGTTTATATATTTGCACAGTTAGTTAATTAGTGCTATTGAATTGAGAAAGGCTATGAGATACGTGTATAATAAGTAGAAACTTCTAGATGCCAAGAAACGCGCACAATGCAAATATTGTGACACACTTGGATTTTTCAACAGATTTTCATTTGTTTATATATTTGCACAGTTAGTTAATTAGCTCTATTGGATTGAGAAAGGCTATGAGATACGTGTATAATAAGTAGAAAATTCTAGATGCCAAGAAGCGGGCACAATGCAAATATGTTGACACATTTGGCTTTTTCAACAGATTGTCGTTTGTTTATATATTTGCACAGTTAGTTAATTAGTGCTATTGAATTGAGAAAGGCTATGAGATACGTGTATAATAAGTAGAAACTTCTAGATGCCAAGAAGCGGGCACAATGCAAATATTTTGACACATTTGGCTTTTTCAACAGATTGTCGTTTGTTTATATATTTGCACAGTTAGTTAATTAGCTCTATTGGATTGAGAAAGGCTATGAGATACGTGTATAATAAGTAGAAACATCTAGATGCCAAGAAGCGGGCACAATGCAAATATTTTGACACATTTGGCTTTTTCAACAGATTGTCGTTTGTTTATATATTTGCACAGTTAGTTAATTAGTGCTATTGAATTGAGAAAGGCTATGAGATACGTGTATAATAAGTAGAAACTTCTAGATGCCAAGAAGCGGGCACAATGCAAATATTTTGACACACTTGGATTTTTCAACAGATTGTCATTTGTTTATATATTTGCACAGTTAGTTAATTAGCTCTATTGGATTGAGAAAGGCTATGAGATACGTGTATAATAAGTAGAAACTTCTAGATGCCAATAAGCGGGCACAATGCAAATATTTTGACACATTTGGCTTTTTCAACAGATTGTCGTTTGTTTATATATTTGCACAGTTAGTTAATTAGTGCTACTGAATTGAGAAAGGCTATGAGATACGTGTATAATAAGTAGAAACTTCTAGATGCCAAGAAGCGGGCACAATGCTAATATTTTGACACACTTGGATTTTTCAACAGATTTTCATTTGTTTATATATTTGCACAGTTAGTTAATTAGCTCTATTGGATTGAGAAAGGCTATGAGATACGTGTATAATAAGTAGAAACTTCTAGATGCCAAGAAGCGGGCACAATGCAAATATTTTGACACATTTGGCTTTTTCAACAGATTGTCGTTTGTTTATATATTTGCACAGTTAGTTAATTAGTGCTACTGAATTGAGAAAGGCTATGAGATACGTGTATAATAAGTAGAAACTTCTAGATGCCAAGAAGCGGGCACAATGCAAATATTTTGACACATTTGGCTTTTTCAACAGATTGTAGTTTGTTTATATATTTGCACAGTTAGTTAATTAGCTCTATTGGATTGAGAAAGGCTATGAGATACGTGTATAATAAGTAGAAACTTCTAGATGCCAAGAAGCGGGCACAATGCAAATATTTTGACACATTTGGCTTTTTCAACAGATTGTCGTTTGTTTATATATTTGCACAGTTAGTTAATTAGTGCTATTGAATTGAGAAAGGCTATGAGATACGTGTATAATAAGTAGAAACTTCTAGATGCCAAGAAGCGGGCACAATGCAAATATTTTGACACACTTGGATTTTTCAACAGATTTTCATTTCTTTATATATTTGCACAGTTAGTTAATTAGCTCTATTGGATTGAGAAAGGCTATGAGATACGTGTATAATAAGTAGAAACTTCTAGATGCCAAGAAGCGGGCACAATGCAAATATTTTGACACATTTGGCTTTTTCAACAGATTGTCGTTTGTTTATATATTTGCACAGTTAGTTAATTAGTGCTATTGAATTGAGAAAGGCTATGAGATACGTGTATAATAAGTAGAAACTTCTAAATGCCAAGAAGCGGGCACAATGCAAATATTTTGACACACTTGGATTTTTCAACAGATTTTCATTTGTTTATATATTTGCACAGTTAGTTAATTAGCTCTATTGGATTGAGAAAGGCTATGAGATACGTGTATAATAAGTAGAAACTTCTAGATGCCAAGAAGCGGGCACAATGCAAATATTTTGACACATTTGGCTTTTTCAACAGATTGTCGTTTGTTTATATATTTGCACAGTTAGTTAATTAGTGCTATTGAATTGAGAAAGGCTATGAGATACGTGTATAATAAGTAGAAACTTCTAGATGCCAAGAAGCGGGCACAATGCAAATATTTTGACACATTTGGCTTTTTCAACAGATTGTCGTTTGTTTATATATTTGCACAGTTAGTTAATTAGCTCTATTGGATTGAGAAAGGCTACGATATACGTGTATAATAAGTAGAAACTTCTAGATGCCAAGAAGCGGGCACAATGCAAATATTTTGACACATTTGGCTTTTTCAACAGATTGTCGTTTGTTTATATATTTGCACAGTTAGTTAATTAGTGCTATTGAATTGAGAAAGGCTATGAGATACGTGTATAATAAGTAGAAACTTCTAGATGCCAAGAAGCGCGCACAATGCAAATATTTTGACACACTTGGATTTTTCAACAGATTTTCATTTGTTTATATATTTGCACAGTTAGTTAATTAGCTCTATTGGAATGAGAAAGGCTATGAGATACGTGTATAATAAGTAGAAACTTCTAGATGCCAAGAAGCGGGTACAATGCAAATATTTTGACACATTTGGCTTTTTCAACAGATTGTCGTTTGTTTATATATTTGCACAATTAGTTAATTAGTGCTATTGAATTGAGAAAGGCTATGAGATACGTGTATAATAAGTAGAAACTTCTAGATGCCAAGAAGCGGGCACAATGCAAATATTTTGACACATTTGGCTTTTTCAACAGATTGTCGTTTGTTTATATATTTGCACAGTTAGTTAATTAGCTCTATTGGATTGAGAAAGGCTACGATATACGTGTATAATAAGTAGAAACTTCTAGATGCCAAGAAGCGGGCACAATGCAAATATTTTGACACATTTGGCTTTTTCAACAGATTGTCGTTTGTTTATATATTTGCACAGTTAGTTAATTAGTGCTACTGAATTGAGAAAGGCTATGAGATACGTGTATAATAAGTAGAAACTTCTAGATGCCAAGAAGCGGGCACAATGCAAATATTTTGACACACTTGGATTTTTCAACAGATTTTCATTTGTTTATATATTTGCACAGTTAGTTAATTAGCTCTATTGGATTGAGAAAGGCTATGAGATACGTGTATAATAAGTAGAAACTTCTAGATGCCAAGAAGCGGGCACAATGCAAATATTTTGACACATTTGGCTTTTTCAACAGATTGTCGTTTGTTTATATATTTGCACAGTTAGTTAATTAGTGCTACTGAATTGAGAAAGGCTATGAGATACGTGTATAATAAGTAGAAACTTCTAGATGCCAAGAAGCGGGCACAATGCAAATATTTTGACACATTTGGCTTTTTCAACAGATTGTAGTTTGTTTATATATTTGCACAGTTAGTTAATTAGCTCTATTGGATTGAGAAAGGCTATGAGATACGTGTATAATAAGTAGAAACTTCTAGATGCCAAGAAGCGGGCACAATGCAAATATTTTGACACATTTGGCTTTTTCAACAGATTGTCGTTTGTTTATATATTTGCACAGTTAGTTAATTAGTGCTATTGAATTGAGAAAGGCTATGAGATACGTGTATAATAAGTAGAAACTTCTAGATGCCAAGAAGCGGGCACAATGCAAATATTTTGACACACTTGGATTTTTCAACAGATTTTCATTTGTTTATATACTTGCACAGTTAGTTAATTAGCTCTATTGGATTGAGAAAGGCTATGAGATACGTGTATAATAAGTAGAAACTTCTAGATGCCAAGAAGCGGGCACAATGCAAATATTTTGACACATTTGGCTTTTTCAACAGATTTTCGTTTGTTTATATATTTGCACAGTTAGTTAATTAGTGCTATTGAATTGAGAAAGGCTATGAGATACGTGTATAATAAGTAGAAACTTCTAGATGCCAAGAAGCGGGCACAATGCAAATATTTTGACACACTTGGATTTTTCAACAGATTTTCATTTGTTTATATATTTGCACAGTTAGTTAATTAGCTCTATTGGATTGAGAAAGGCTATGAGATACGTGTATAATAAGTAGAAACTTCTAGATGCCAAGAAGCGGGCACAATGCCAAATATTTTGACACACTTGGCTTTTTCAACAGATTTGCATTTGTTTATATATTTGCACAGTTAGTTAATTAGCTCTATTGGATTGAGAAAGGCTATGAGATACGTGTATAATAAGTAGAAACTTCTAGATGCGAAGAAGCGGGCACAATGCAAATATTTTGACACATTTGGCTTTTTCATCAGATTGTCGTTTGTTTATATATTTGCACAGTTAGTTTATTAGTGCTATTGAATTGAGAAAGGCTATGAGATACGTGTATAATAAGCAGAAAATTCTAGACGTCAAGAAGCGGGCCCAATGCAAATATTTTGACACATTTGGCTTTTTCAACAGATTGTCGTTTGTTTATATATTTGCACAGTTAGTTAATTGGCTCTATTGGATTGAGAAAGGCTATGAGATACGTGTATAATAAGTAGAAACTTCTAGATGCCAAGAAGCGGGCACAATGCAAATATTTTGACACACTTGGCTTTTTCAACAGATTTTCATTTGTTTATATATTTGCACAGTTAGTTAATTAGCTCTATTGAATTGAGAAAGGCTATGATATATGTGTATAATAAGTAGAAACTTCTAGATGCCAAGAAGCGTGCACAATGCAAATATTTTGACACACTTGGCTTTTTCAACAGATTTTCATTTGTTTATATATTTGCACAGTTAGTTAATTAGCTCTATTGGATTGAGAAAGGCTATGAGATACGTGTATAATAAGCAGAAAATTCTAGATGCCAAGAAGCGGGCACAATGCAAATATTTTGACACATTTGGCTTTTTCAACAGATTGTCGTTTGTTTATATATTTGCACAGTTAGTTAATTAGCTCTATTGAATTGAGAAAGGCTATGATATATGTGTATAATAAGTAGAAACTTCTAGATGCCAAGAAGCGGGCACAATGCAAATATTTTGACACACTTGGCTTTTTCAACAGATTTTCATTTGTTTATATATTTGCACAGTTAGTTAATTAGCTATATTGGATTGAGAAAGGCTATGAGATACGTGTATAATAAGCAGAAAATTCTAGACGTCAAGAAGCGGGCACAATGCAAATATTTTGACACATTTGGCTTTTTCAACAGATTGTCGTTTGTTTATATATTTGCACAGTTAGTTAAGTAGTGCTATTGAATTGAGAAAGGCTATTAGATATGTGTATAATAAGTAGAAACTTCTAGATGCCAAGAAGCGGGCACCTTGCAAATATTTTGACACATTTGGCTTTTTCAACAGATTGTCGTTTGTTTATATATTTTCATAGTTAGTTAATTAGTGCTATTGAATTGAGAAAGGCTATGAGATACGTGTATAATAAGTAGAAACTTCTAGATGCCAAGAAGCGGGCGCAATGCAAATACTTTGACACATTTGGCTTTTTCAACAGATTGTCATTTGTTTATATATTTACACAGTTAGTTAGTTAGCTCTATTGAAATGAGAAAGGCTATGATATATGTGTATAATAAGTAGAAACTTCTTGATGCCAAGAAGCGGGCACAATGCAAATATTTTGACACATTTGGCTTTTTCAACAGATTGTCATTTGTTTATATATTTGCACAGTTAGTTAATTAGCTCTATTGAATTGAGAAAGGCTATGAGATACTTGTATAATAAGCAGAAACTTGTAGACGTCAAGAAGCGGGCACAATGCAAATATTTTGACACATTTGGCTTTTTCAGCAGATTGTCATTTGTTTATATATTTGCACAGTTAGTTAATTAGCTCTATTGAATTGAGAAAGGATATGAGATACTTGTATAATAAGCAGAAACTTGTAGACGTTAAGAAGCGGGCCCAATGCAAATATTTTGACACATTTGGCTTTTTCAACAGATTGCCATTTGTTTATATATTTGCACAGTTAGTTAATTAGTGCTATTGAATTGAAAAGGGTTTTGAGATACGTGTATAATAAGTAGAAATTTCTAGACGTCAAGAAGCGGGCACAACGCAAATGATCCCAGAATATTCCCGAATATGTCCCAAAATCACCCCGACGTGATCCCGGACGGATCCCGAAAACTATACAGAAATTATCCCGGAAGGGTCCCAAAATGATCCCGAAATAGTCCCGAAATGACCCAGGCGGGATCCCGGACGGATCCCGAAAACCATCCAGAAATGATCCCGGAAGGGCCTCGATATGATCCTTACGGGATTACAAATAAGGTAAGGCTAATTATAAAACCATGTTAATAAGGCAGCAGGCGCATTGGAGCGAATGAAAAGTTACAAAGAAACATTCAGGTAAAGCTAATAAAAGCGTGCTAATAAAACCAATTGGTGGTGGACGGATGGCGGGAGGAGAAGGAGAGGACCACTGATCGTTTTTCCAAAATTGTTTAGATCTCGATCTGTATGTGCCAGATACCAAAAACTATTGATTTAGGAAAAAATGTACGCTTCCCAAGGCAGTCGGTTCTATGTACCGGAGCGACTCGGGATTTTTCCCGACCAAGGACTGTCATTTCAGTGTGACCCCATTTAATTTGTTTCGTCCCTCCCACAAATTGCCATCCTCCCAGCAGCTCCTTGCAGCAGGACTGCTACATATTCTCTTACTCCGGGAAGGTATCGAACCCAATCCGGGTCCGTCTCCTAACCCCGGTCCTGAGAAATGGTTTTGCTGCATTTGCCAGAAAAGAATCTTTTTAGGACGGTCATACTCTGTTCAGTGTGTCTCGTGCAAGGGATGGTTGCATCGGACAGGTTGTTCTGGGCTTGATCCCAAAACCCGACGTCCACGTAACTTTTATAAATCTTTTGTGGCTCCTTGCTGCTCACGCCCAAGGGCGTCCCGTAGTCTACGCCTAAGCGTATCCCCACTACCTTCCAGCAGCTTCGCTGCTCAGCAAGCCACAACAAGTACCCGCAGCTGATACCACTCATAACTACTACCTTCGTAGTAGAGCTGGTAGCAATGCTGAGCATCAGCCCCTGCCCCCGTCTTCTTCTCCCCCCTCTTTTCTGGCAGCAATCGTGCAGGTCAGGGAAACAGACTCTTAGTCCCTGCCTCCGTTTGCACCGTCTGCCAGCACAGAATATATAGGTTTGCGACATCCGCTCAATGCAGCTCCTGCCTTGGGTGGTGCCACTTTCCTAGATGTTCTGGTCTCCGCGACGGCAACCCCTCGACGGGTTTCATCGCGCCATGTTGCCAGGTCGCAAACCCAAATCATCCGGGTACCCCAATGCTTGCCCAAGGGCGCCCAGTCCCAAGGCCACAACAGCAATTGCGTCCTGGCCTTCCACAACCTAGGCGTAGTCACCCGTCACTTACCCCTAGAGTGGCGGCGTCACCCCTCATGCACTTCAGAATTCTGCAGTTCAACTGTAATGAACTAACTGGGAAGATTACGGAGATAGTCGATTTCATGAAGCGGCACAACATCCGCATTGCTGCGATTCAAGAGACTAAACTCACAGCAAGATCTGCATTGCAGACCTGCTCTGGTTATAATGTCCACAGGAAAGACCGCGAGTGCGGAAATGGAGGCGGCCTCGCGTTTATTATACACCACTCTGTGCAATATCATATATTTGATCCTGGCATCGACCGCAGGGACAATGTCTTAGAACGTCAAGGCCTATCTGTCCGGTCAGGCGATGCAAATCTAGAAATCATCAACATCTACATCCCTCCTGTCACCTGTTGTCCCAGTGGATACCGCCCTAATATCGAGGCCTTACTCACTGGCAACAATCGCATTATCTTAGGCGATTTCAATGCCCATCACGACCTATGGCATTCAAACTTGCGGGCGGACAGTAGGGGTGAGATGTTGGCGGATCAAATAGACGAAACGACGTTCTGCACAATAAACGGAGACGCCCCCACACGTATGGTAGGAAGCTGTCATAGCTCGCCAGATATCTCAATCGTGAGCGCAGAACTCGTAAACTGCGTCAACTGGCAGCCGATGGTAACATTGGCATCCGACCACCTGCCCATACTTATTTCGTTCGAGCGTACCGCCGACTTCATCGTCACCGAAAAACGCACTTTCATAAACTTCAAAAAAGGAAAGTGGGAAGAATACAAATGCGCAACAGACAGCAGCTTTGCTGCCCTCCCTATCCCGACTGATGCCCGCCAAGGGGAGCGTGCCTTCCGTAAGGTCATTGAATCCGCCTCGGCACATTTCATTCCCGCCGGGAGAATTCCCGAAATCCGGCCCCACTTCCCGGCGGAGGCCGCGAGCTTAGCGAGGGAACGCGACCTTATAAGACAGCTTGATCCAGGCGACCCCCAAATAAGGGATATAAACCAACGCATCAGATTGCTTGTGGACGAACACAAGCGGGCGAAATGGGAAGAGCGCCTAAGAAGTTGTAACCTCTCTACCGGTGTAGGTAAACTTTGGTCCACCGTAAAGTCCCTATCCAATCCGACTAAGCACAAAGACAAAATTTCCATCGCCTTTGGCGATAAGGTGCTGTCGGATGCGAAAAAATGCGCGAGCGCTTTCTGCCGACAATACATAATGCATCCTACGGTCGACAAAGATAGACGGAGAGCCAATAGACACGCACATAAACACAAACTCAGCGCGTCACCAATTACCATCACCGCTAGAGAGGTTGAGGACGCCATTGGTCGCGCTAAACCATCCAAAGCAGTGGGCCCAGACGGCATAGCCATGCCGATGCTTAAAAACCTAGGGAAAGAGGGTTTCAAATATTTAGCGCATGTCTTCAACCTGTCTCTTTCCACCTTTGTCATACCCGAGAAATGGAAAATGGCCAAGGTGGTCCCGCTACTAAAGCCTGGGAAACCAGCTAACGTAGGTGAATCATATCGTCCGATATCTCTCCTATCGCCAGTGGCAAAGACGCTGGAAGCCATTTTGCTCCCTTATTTCCAAGCACATTTGCAGCTAGCCCCTCATCAGCATGGCTTCAGAAAACTCCATAGCACTACCTCCGCGCTAAATGTCATTAGCACCCAGATAAATTGCGGTTTGAATCAATATCCCCACCATAGAACAGTACTCGTAGCGTTAGACCTATCAAAAGCTTTTGATACGGTCAACCATGGCTCGTTACTGCAAGATCTGGAAGGGTCTACCCTTCCCCCATGTCTTAAAAGGTGGACCGCAAATTATCTGGGTGGTCGGCAGGCATCGGTGCAATTCAGAAACGAAACATCAAAACAAAGGAGAAGTAAACAAGGGGTGCCACAGGGTGGTGTCCTATCCCCGCTTTTGTTTAATTTCTACATATCTAAGCTACCTTCTCCACCGGAAGGAGTCACAATCGTTTCCTACGCTGATGACTGCACAATAATGGCCACAGGCCCAGGCCCAGAGATCGATGAGCTATGCAATAAAATAAACGGCTATCTTCCTGATCTCTCCAGTTTTTTCGCCTCGCGAAACCTGGCACTGTCACCGACTAAATCTTCCGCGACCTTATTTACAACATGGACGCCCCAAATGTCGACCATATTGAACATCCACGTCGATGGCACTACGCTACCGACTGTCCTACACCCCAAAATCTTGGGTGTGACGTTTGATCAGGATCTACATTTTGGTGCGCACGCAACCGCAATTGTTCCAAGAATTCAGAGCCGTAATAAAATCCTCAAATCCCTTGCTGGCAGTACCTGGGGAAAAGATAAAGAAACGCTCTTGACCACATACAAAGCAATTAGCCAGCCGATTACGTGCTACGCGTCACCCATGTGGTCGCCAAGCCTAAAAACCACCCACTGGAAGAAACTACAGGCCAGCCAAAATACTGCTCTCAGAATCGCCACGGGCTGTCTTCTTATGTCCCCAGAACACCATCTGCATAATGAGGCGAGAATACTCCCCATCAGGGAGAGAAATGAGATGCTGACCAAACAGTTTCTGTTGAATACCCAGAAACCTGGGCATCCCAAAAGACATCTGATTGACGAACCAGCACCGCCTAGGGGCCTAAGGAGTCATCTCCGTAAGCATTTTGAGGAAATACGGCACCTGAGAACCCAGCCGTATGAAGCGGAAAAACACAAGCAGGTCCTTGGTGAACTCCATAGACAGGCGTCGGACCTTTATGTCGGGAATTGCCCGGTGAATCCAGTACTTGAAGAAAAATATCCAGAACTCGCAGAAGAGGAACGCATACTCCCCAGGGAAACGCGTGTCACTCTTGCTCAACTTCGTTCTGGATACTGTAACAGGTTAAACTCTTACCTATCCAGAATCAACCCCGACATACAAAATGTATGCCCTGCTTGCAATGTGTCCCCACATGACACCAACCATCTCTTTAATTGTAATGTGGAACCAACGCCTCTAACACCCCTTTCCTTATGGTCCACCCCTGTTGAAACGGCAAGTTTCCTTGGACTCCCGTTAGAGGATATTGATGACAATTTGTGATCGGTCGCGGCAATTAGGTGGGGCGAGCATTGCTACAACAACAACAACAACAGGAAAAAATGTACATTGAATTATAACAATTAATAGATTTTACACCAGAGGGAGAGAGAAGGGGGGGCCGGAGGGTGTTACTGCTCACTTTGTAAATCCTCGACTTATTTGACCCATTGAGTCTGTAATATTGGTGAAGGCCAGTATAAGTAAAGTTATAATGTGTAAAAATGATTAAAAAGTAATTGTTCGAAGGGCTCGTGGGACTCCCACCCCCTTTGCATGATCGAAAAAAATGTCGCTAGTAGACTATTGTCTGTGTCCCAAATTTAATCAAAATCCGTGTAGCCGTTCTGGCGTGATTCGGTCACAAAGACGAAAAAATACAATAATTAAATTATAACTGTTTCTAGGAGGCGGGGACATCCCACCTTTTCAAAAAAATATAGGTAGTAGATCCTTCTAGACTATTGGCTATATGTGTGCCAAATTTCAACCAAATCGGTCCAGCCGTTCTTGCGTGATTGAGTCACAAAGACAAACGTCTAGACAAACATCCAAACATCCAAACATCTAAACATCCAAACATCCAAACTTTCCCATTTATAATATAATATTAGATACTAGCCTTTACACGCGGCCCCGTCCGCAAGGAGAAAATGAAATATAGGGGCTATTCAGGTTAGCCTGCTTATCAAGTTATCTGTTTAACAATTTGTTTCTGTCTAATGCATTTTACATATGTAATTGAGTAAAAAAAGAACTGAATGAGCTGATAACCTGATAGGATCCCCAAATTATCCCGATATAATCCATAAAAAGCCACGAAATTACCCCGACGCTATCGCGGACGGATTCCTAAAACCATCCAGAAATGCCCCGGAAGGGTCTCCAAAAGTTCCCGGAATAGACCCAAAAAACCCGAAATGGCAACAACACGATTCTAGACTTATCCAGAGAACCACACAGAAATGATCCCTGAAGGGTACCAAAATGATCCCGGACGGATCTCAAAAACCATCCAAAAAATACCCAGGAAGGGTTCTTAAATTATCCCGACATAGTCCAGAAAAAGTTCCGAAATGACCCCGGGGGATCCAAGACGTATCGCGAAAACCATACATAAATGATTTCGGAAGGGTCCCAAAATGATCCTTAAATAGTCCGGAAATAACCCCGATGGATCCAGAAATGATCCCGGAAAGGTCTCAAAACTATCCCGAAAAAGTAAAAAAAAAAAAAATCTCGAAATGACTCCTACGGCACGGACTTCGGAAGAGTCCCCAAATGATCCCAAAATGGTCCCGAAATTACCCTGATGGATCTGGCAAACCATCAAGAATTGATGCCGGAAGGGTCCCCAAATGATACAGAATACAGAAATAGTCATGAAATTACCACTAAAGGGTCTCCAAATGATCCCGAAATAGTCCCGAAATTACCCGTACATATCCCGAAATCCATCCAGGAGTGATGCCGAAAGGGTCCCCAAATGATCCCTTATTAGCCCTGAAAAAGTTCCGAAATGACCCAGACGGGCTCCCGGACGGATCCCGAAAACCATCTAAAAATGATGCCGAAATGGTCCCCAAATTATCCCGTATTAGTCGAGAAAAAGTCCCAAAATGACCCCGACGGGAACCCGAACGGATACCGAAAACCATCTAAAAATGATGCCGGAAGGTACCCCAAATGATCCCGAAATGACCCCGACGGGATCCCGGATGGATCCCGAAAACCAACCAGAAATGATAACGGTAGATACCCCAAATGATCCCGAAATAATCCCGAAATGACCCTGTCGGGATCCCGGACGGATCCCGAAAATTATCCAGAAATGATGCCAGAAAGGGCCCCAAGTGATCCCGTAATAGTGCCGAAATGACGCTGACGGAATCCTGGACGGATCCCGAAAACCATCCAGAAATGATGCCGAAGGGTCCCCAAATTATCCCGTATTAGTTGCGAAAAAGTTCCGAAATGACCCCGACGAGATCCCGGACGGATCCCTAAAAACCATCTAGAAATGATGCCGGAAGGTACCCAAAATGATCCCGAAAAAGTCCTGAAATGACACTGACGGGATCCCGGACGGATCGCGAAAACCATCCAGAAATGATGCCGGAAAGGACCCCAAATAATCCCGAAAAAGTCCCGAAATGACCCCGATGGGATCCCGGATGGATCCCGAAAACCAACCAGAAATAATGCCGGCAGGTACCCCAAATGATCCCGAAATAGTCCAAAAATGACTCCGTCGGGATCACGGACGGATACCCAAAACCACCTAGAAATGATGCCGGAAGGTACCCCAAATGATCCCGAAAAAGTCCTGAAATGACGCCGACGGGATCCCGGACGGATCCCTAAAACCATCCGGAAAAGATGCCGAAAGGGTCCCCAAATGATCCTGTAATAGTCGAGAAAAAGTTCCGAAATTACCCCGACAGGATCGCGGACGGATCCCGAAAACCATCCAGAAATTATCCGGAAGAGACCCCGAATGGTCCCGAAAATTCCCGAAATTTGGCAAAGAGGTTGCCTTTACTATAAGGAATGCTTTGAAGAAAAATTAGGGAAATCGGTAAAGGATCACCCCCACTTTTATATAAAAGATTTTTAAAAGGGTCGTGGACGAATAAAATAAGCTATATCTTTGCAAAAAAGAGCTTTATAACAATGGTATTTCATTTCCCATGTGGATTTATAACAGTAAATAGGAAAAACTTCAAATTTAAAAAAATGGGCGTAGCACCGCCCCTTTTATGACTAAGCAATTTTCTATGTTTCGGGAGCCATAACTCGAAGAAAAATTAACGGATCGTTACAAAATTGGGTACATATATTTTCCTTATAGCAGGAAATATTTCTAGTAAAAATGGATAAGATTGGTTAAGGACCACGCCGACTTTTATATAAATGACTTTAAAAAGGGTCGTAAGCAAAAATAATAACTTAAATCTTAGCGAAAATAGTTTTGTACCAATCGTATTTTGTGCCATTATAACAAGAAATGGGAAAAAATTCAGATCTTGAAAAATGGGCGTGCCCCTTTCTTACAATGAATTTCCCAACGTTTCTGGAGCTATAACTCGACGAAAACTTTTGTGTTTAACGGGAAATATTTTCAGTAAGAATTTGACTAAATCGGTTAAATCGCCTTCTTTTATATAAAAGATTTTGTAAAAGTGCGTAAATGCAGGTAATAAGTTATTTCTAGTAAAATTGGAAAATTTTGTTAATAACCCTGCTCTTTTTTTTTTTGTAATAACACTTTTTTAGTACAATGGCACTTGTGTGTTTATGGTTATTGTTCTATCTTTGTTTTAAAATAAACAGTAGGGAAATCCCCATATCTGAGGGAAAACTGCGTTATTACCCGCTCAAGATCATTGGTGCTAGCGTATCATTTTTGCTTCTTTTAAACGAAAATTTGTTCAGAATAGCACACAGCCGATTATTTGGTGATTACGAATGGGATAAGATTATTGTTCAGCCCCATTCATGAAAGGCATGGAGTCTTCGGCACAGCCGAAGACAGTCCCGTCCATACTTGTTATACTCAGTTGAGCAGAGCTCACAGAGTATATTAAGTTTGATTGGATAACGGTTGGTTGTACATATATAAAGGAATCGAGATAGATATAGACTTCCATATATCAAAATAATCAGGATCGAAAAAAAATTTGATTGAGCCATGTCCGTCCGTCCGTCCGTCCGTCCGTCCGTTAACACGATAACTTGAGTAAATTTTGAGGTATCTTGATGAAATTTGGTATGTAGGTTCCTGAGCACTCATCTCAGATCGCTATTTAAAATGAACGATATCGGACTATAACCACGCCCACTTTTTCGATATCGAAAATTTCGAAAAACCGAAAAAGTGCGATAACTCATTACAAAAGACAGATAAAGCGACGAAACTTGGTAGATGGGTTGATGTTATGACGCAGAATAGAAAATTAGTAAGATTTTGGACAATGGGCGTGGCCCCGCCCACTTTTACAAGAAGGTAATTTAAAAGTTTTGCAAGCTGTAATTTGGCAGTCGTTGAAGATATCATGATGAAATTTGGCAGGAACGTTACTACTATTACTCTATATGTGCTAAATAAAAATTAGCAAAATTGGATTAAGAACACGCCCACTTTTTAAAAAAAAATTTTTTTAAATTCAAATTTTAACAAAAAATTTAATATCTTTACTGTATATAAGTAAATTAAGTCAAAATTCAACTCCAGTAATGATATGATGCAACAAAATACAAAAATAAAAGAAAATTTCAAAATGGGCGTGGCTCCGCCCATTTTCATTTAGTTTGTCTAGAATACTTTTATTGCCATAAGTCGAACAAAAATTTACCAATCCTTCTGAAATTTGGTAGGAGCATAGATTCTATGACGGTAACTGTTCTCTGTGAAAATGGGCGAAATCGGTGGAAGCCACGCCCAGTTTTTATACACAGTCCACCGTCTGTCCTTCCGTTCGGCCATTAACACAATAACTTGAGCAAAATCCGATATATCTTTACTAAACTTAGCCCACGTACTTACCTGAGCTCACTTTTTCTTGGTATAAAAAATGGGCGAAATCTGACCATAACCACGCCCACTTTATCGATATCGAAAATTACGAAAAATGAAAAAAATGCCATAATTCTATACCAAATACGAAAAAAGGGATGAAACATGGTAACTGGATTGGTTTGTTGACGCAAAATATAACTTTGGAAAAATCTTTGTAAAATGGGTGTGACACCTACCATATTAAGTAGAAGAAAATGAAAAAGTTCTACAAGGCGAAATCAACAGCCCTTGGAATCTTGGCAGGAATACTGTTAGTGGTATTGCATATATAAATAAATTAGCAGTACCCGACAGATGATTTTCTGGATCACCTGGTCCACATTTTGGTGGATATCACGAGAACGCCTTCACATATACATCTAAGGGCCACTCGCTTTTAAAACCCTCATTAATACCTTTAATTTGATATCCATATCGTACAAAAACATACCAGAGTCACCCCTGTCCCACCCTAATGGCGATATCTCGAAAAGGCGTCCACCTATAGAACTAATGCCCCCTCTCTCTTAAAATGCTCAGTAACACCTTTCGTTTGATACCCATATCGTACAAACATTCTAGAGTAACCCCTGGCCCACCCTAATGGCGATATCTCGAAAAGGCGTCCACCTATAGACCTAGTGTCCACTCCCTCTTAAAATGCTCAGTAACACCTTTCGTTTGATACCCATATCGTACAAACATTCTAGAGTCACCCCTGGCCCACCCTAATGGCAATATCTCGAAAAGGCGTCCACCTATAGACCTAATGCCCACTCCCTCTTAAAATGCTCAGTAACAGCTTTCGTTTGATACCCATATCGTACAAACATTCTAGAGTCACACCTGGCCCACCCTAATGGCGATATTTCGAAAAGGCGTCCACCTATAGAACTAAGGATTACTCCCTTTTAAAATACTCATTACCACCTTTCATTTGATACCCATATCGTACAAACACATTCTAGAGTCACCCTGGCCCACCCTAATGGCGATATCTCGAAAAGGCGTCCACCTATAGACCTAATGTCCACTCCCTCTTAAAATGCTCAGTAACACCTTTCGTTTGATACCCATATCGTACAAACATTCTAGAGTCACCCCTGGCCCACCCTAATGGCGATATCTCGAAAAGGCGTCCACCTATAGACCTAATGTACACTCCCTCTTAAAATGCTCAGTAACACCTTTCGTTTGATACCCATATCATACAAACATTCTAGAGTCACCCCTGTCCCACCCTAATGGCGATATCTCGAAAAGGCGTCCACCTATAGACCTAATGCCCACTCCCTCTTAAAATGCTCAGTAACACCTTTCGTTTGATACCCATATCGTACAAACATTCTAGAGTCACACCTGGCCCACCCTAATGGCGATATCTCGAAAACGCGTCCACCTATAGAACTAAGGATTACTCCCTTTTAAAATACTCATTACCACCTTTCATTTGATACCCATATCTTACAAACACATTCTAGAGTCACCCTGGCCCACCCTAATGGCGATATCTCGAAAAGGCGTCCACCTATAGACCTAATGCCCACTCCCTCTTAAAATGCTCAGTAACACCTTTCGTTTGATACCCATACCGTACAAACATTCTAGAGTCACCCTTGGTCCAGCTTTATGGCGATATCTCGAAAAGGCGTCCACCTATAGAACTAAGGATTACTCCCTTTTAAAATACTCATTACCACCTTTCATTTGATACCCATATCGTACAAACACATTCTAGAGTCACCCTGGCCCACCCTAATGGCGATATCTCGAAAAGGCGTCCACCTATAGACCTAATGCCCACTCCCTCTTAAAATGCTCAGTAACACCTTTCGTTTGATACCCATATCGTACAAACATTCTAGAGTCACCCTTGGTCCACCTTTATGGCGATATCTCGAAAAGGCGTCCACCTATAGAACTAAGGATTACTCCCTTTTAAAATACTCCTTACCACCTTTCATTTGATACCCATATCGTACAAACACATTCTAGAGTCACCCCTGGCCCACCCTAATGGCGATATCTCGAAAAGGCGTCCACCTATAGACCTAATGCCCACTCCCTCTTAAAATGCTCAGTAACACCTTTCGTTTGATACCCATATCGTACAAACATTCTAGAGTCACCCCTGGCCCACCCTAATGGCGATATCTCGAAAGGGCGTCCACCTATAGACCTAATGCCCACTCCCTCTTAAAATGCTCAGTAACACCTTTCGTTTGATGCACATATCGTACAAACACATTCTAGAGTCACCCCTGGCCCACCCTAATGGCGATATCTCGAAAAGGCGTCCACCTATAGACCTAATGCCCACTCCCTCTTAAAATGCTCAGTAACACCTTTCGTTTGATACCCATATCGTACAAACATTCTAGAGTCACCCTTGGTCCACCTTTATGGCGATATCTCGAAAAGGCGTCCACCTATAGAACTAAGGATTACTCCCTTTTAAAATACTCCTTACCACCTTTCATTTGATACCCATATCGTACAAACACATTCTAGAGTCACCCCTGGCCCACCCTAATGGCGATATCTCGAAAAGGCGTCCACCTATAGACCTAATGCCCACTCCCTCTTAAAATGCTCAGTAACACCTTTCGTTTGATACCCATATCGTACAAACATTCTAGAGTCACCCTTGGTCCACCTTTATGGCGATATCTCGAAAAGGCGTCCACCTATAGAACTAAGGATTACTCCCTTTTAAAATACTCCTTACCACCTTTCATTTGATACCCATATCGTACAAACACATTCTAGAGTCACCCCTGGCCCACCCTAATGGCGATATCTCGAAAAGGCGTCCACCTATAGACCTAATGCCCACTCCCTCTTAAAATGCTCAGTAACACCTTTCGTTTGATACCCATATCGTACAAACATTCTAGAGTCACCCCTGGCCCACCCTAATGGCGATATCTCGAAAAGGCGTCCACCGATAGACCTAAGGCCCACTGCCTCTTAAAATGCTCAGTAACACCTTTCATTTGATACCCATATCGTACAAACAAATTATAGTCAGCCCTGGTCTACCTTTATGGCGATATCCCTAAATGGCGTTCATCCATAGAACTATGGCCTATTCTCTCTTAAAATACTCTTTAATACCTTTCATTTGATACACATGTTATACAACCACATTCCAGGGTTACCCCAGATTGATTTTCCTTATTTTGTCTCCATAGCTCTCAACTGAGTATGTTATGTTCGGTTACACCCGAACTTAGCCTTCCTTACTTGTTTTTTTTTATACTCAGTTGAGCAAAGCTCACAGAGTATATAAGTTTGATTGGATAACGGTTGGTTGTACATATATAAAGGAATCGAGATAGATATAGACTTCCATATATCAAAATAATCAGGATCGAAAAAAAATTTGATTGAGCCATGTCCGTCCGTCCGTCCGTCCGTCCGTTAACACCATAACTTCAGTAAATTTTGAGGTATCTTGATGAAATTTGGTATGTAGGTTCCTGAGCACTCATCTCAGATCGCTATTTAAAATGAACGATATCGGACTATAAACACGCCCACTTTTTCGATATCGAAAATTTCGAAAAATAGAAAAAGTGCGATAATTCATTACAAAAGACAGCTAAAGCGACGAAACTTGGTAGATGAGTTGAACTTATGACGCAGAATAGAAAATTAGTAAAATTTTGGACAATAGGCGTGGCACCGCCCACTTTTAAAAGAAGGTAATTTAAAATTTTTGCAAGCTGTAATTTGGCAGTCGTTGAAGATATCATGATGAAATTTGGCAGGAACGTTACTCCTATTACTATATGTACGCTTAATAAAAATTAGCAAAATCGGAGAAGGACCACGCCCACTTTTAAAAAAAAATTTGTTTTAAAGTAAAATTTTAACAAAAAATTTAATACCTTTACAGTATATAAGTAAATTATGTCAACATTCAACTCCAGTAATGATATGGTGCAACAAAATACAAAAATTAATGAAAATTTCAAAATGGGCGTGGCTCCGCCCTTTTTCATTTAATTTGTCTAGGATACTTTTAACGCCATAAGTCGAACAAAAATTAACCAATCCTTTTGAAATTTGGTAGGGGCATAGATTTTATGACGTTAACTCTTTTCTGTGAAAATGGGCGAAATCGGTTGATGCCACGCCCAGTTTTTATACACAGTCGTCCGTCTGTCCTTCCGCATGGCCGTTAACACGATAACTTGAGCAAAAATCGACATATCTTTAATGAACTTAGTTCACGTGCTTACTTGAACTCACTTTATCTTGGTATGAAAAATGAACGAAATCCGACTATGACCACGCCCACTTTTTCGATATCGAAAATTACGAAAAATGAAAAAATGCCATAATTCTATACCAAATACGAAAAAAGGGATGAAACACAGTAAGGTAATTGGATTGTTTTATTGACGCGAAGTGACCTTTATGGCGATATCTCGAAACGGTGTCCACCTATGGAACTAGGATTACTCCCTTTTAAAATACTCATTAACACCTTTCTTTTGATACCCATATTGTACAAACAAATTCTAGGGTCACCCCTGGTCCACCTTTATGGCGATATCTCGAAAAAGCGACCACCTATACAACAACCACCACTCCCTTTTAAAACCCTCATTAATACCTTTAATTTGATACCCATATCGTACAAACACATTCTAGAGTCACCCCTGGTCCACCTTTATGGCGATATTTCGAAACGGCATCCACCTATAGAACTAAGGCCCATTCCCTTTTAAAATACTCATTAACACCATTCGTTTGATGCCCATATTGTACAAACAAATTCTAGGGTCACCCCTGGTCCACCTTTTTGGCGATATCTCGAAACGGCGTCCACCTATGGAACTAAGGATTACTTCCTTTTAAAATACTCATTAACACCTTTCATTTGATACCCATATTGTACAAACGCATTCTAGAGTCAACCCTGATCCACCTTTATGGCTATATCCCTAAATGGCGTCCACCTATAGAACTATGGCCCACTCCCTCATAAAATACTCTTTAATGCCTTTCATTTGATACACATTCCAGGGTTGCCCTCGGTTCATTTTCCTACATGGTTATTTTCCCTTATGTTGTCGCCATAGCTCTCAACTGAGTATGTAATGTTCGGTTACACCCGAACTTAACCTTCCTTACTTGTTTTTGTTTTTTTTTTTTTAGGTGTACCACCTATGCAGGCCTACTGCTCATGGTCAAAAAAATACGATTGTGTGGATGTGATTTTGTACAGCACTTTTTAAAAATTTTGCACGCTGTGCTGTGGGTATAAACACGTACATCTATAAATTTGCTTTTGCAACTCTTTTCACAGGGATTTTTAAGCTCATAATTTTTGTTTTGGTTTTTTAATAAATTAGGGTTTGTGAAATTTTCACAGGTGAGTATAATTTCCTTCGCAGGTAAGTAGGTTTTCTAAGTGAGTAAGTGAGGTGAGTATAATTTTCTGCAGGGGTAAGTTTATCTTTCTTCACAAATACTAATCGTAATTTTTTGCACTTACTTACTGGAAGAGATAAGCTTAAGCTGCAACCGTGTTAACTTTTATATTGATAGTCAGGCGCGTATTCAGGGGGGCGGGGGGGTTCAACCCTCCCCCACCCCGAAATTTCCGAAAATTAAAAAATATACCTCTGTACTAGAATAATTACTCTATTCACTTTTAAAACCCCTGTTAAGAAAATAGCATTAATAGCAATAATGAAAATGCGAAAGAATAAAATTAAATAATATTTCACACTGAGAGAAGTTATTGGTAGTCGCTCCTTTTAAAATATCGAATTTTGCATTATTTTCATGCTCAGTCATTCCATTTTCGTATGTTTCACCTGAGTAAAGCCACGTCAAAACCGCCAATGTAATTTCATTGATCTCTGGGATTTCAACAAAGACTGCAAAGATATGTAGGAAATGTCGTTACAAAAATACACTTGAGCGATTTTTCGAGATTCCGCTTCGTTTGCAAAATACAGTGTTAAAAAAAAAAGTAAGGAATATTTTAATGAAAAGTTAATAACTCACAGGCTTTTGGCAATAAATCTATAAAAAAAATTTTTGAGTAGGCAAATGTCTACAAAAAGAATATACAGGCGAGTCATTAACTTTTCACTAAAATGTTCCATTAAAAAACAATGCTTTCTTGCAAACAAAGAGGAGTCTCGAAAAGTGTAATTTTGTATCGACATTACCTATAAATTTTTGCTTCATTGTTGAAATTCTAGAGATCAATTAAAAAAACATGTGCGGTTTTGACGCGGCTTTACCCACCTCTCAATAAAAATGCAATGAAAGAAATATTTCATCAAGTAAATCAAATGAAAATATGATCAAGAATATTTTTTTGTATTACGCCATAATAAAAAACATAGCAAAACTTTTTCAGGCATTGTTTGACAATCCCAAAGGAGGAGCGACCAAGACCCCAGCGGGTTAGGGGATCAGAATATACCCGCGGTAGGTATGCCTGTCGTAAGAGGCGACTAAATTACCAGATCCAAGGGGCTGTGTAGGGCAACCCTTCAGGTTGCCAACGCAATATATAGCTTCTCCAAACCCAATTGTCAACCTCACCTATTCGCGGCGAATCCTGTTTCACTAACAGACGAGGCTCTGGCGACCCCAAGCTCCTCATGGAACTTTGAGGTGGGGAGGGAGGGAATGGCCTGAAGGTTTAATGTGGCCACATAAATCGTTCCCGAGATGGTCGGGCTAGCACCTTAATGGTGCTGTGGTACCGGAGCGTACCGGATCTATATCCGGCAAAGGGCCATCACATCGATAAAACTCCCAAAAGCCTTCGGGGAGCAACCTTATCGCTACAACAACAACAACAACAGGAGCGACCAAGCACGTTCATTGATGTATTAAATAATTGTTCCGTGTCTTTTTTCCCTACGGTACATCGATATATAAAAATCGCTGCGACGCTTCCAGTTTCCATTGCTCCTAGGGTACGCTCTTTCTCTTCCCTTCGAAGATTAAAAACTTATGAAAGAATGGGCCAGGAGAGGATGAATGGGCTGGCTCTACTCAACATCTACTCTACTATTGAAGTAACTCATGAAGAAATCCTAAACAAAATGGTAAAACAAACAAGAAAAATAAATATTATTTTGTAGAAAGAAAGAAAAATTTCAAATAAATAAAAGTATAAATATGTAATATGTAAAAATATAAATATGTGTATATTTACAGGTAATTATTATTTACTGACACTTTGGCTAAGCTCCCCCACCCCCACCCCCCTCCCCCACCCTTACCACTCCAAATTTTTTTCTGGCTACGCGCCTGTTGATAGTCAAGCAGCAATTAAGGCAATAATCTCGCATAGCACATCATCTAAATGAGTGTTATGCGGCAGTTACTCACAAACGTACGTACCAAAAACGTGTCAGCTGACACGACCTATCTTATGAGTGTGCAATGTAAACGAAAACTCAGCGACCTGCAACACCCGTACGTACGTAGCCCGGAACGTAGAAATCAAAACAATTTTGATTTTTTCCGTAAGAACGTGTCAGCTGATCGCTCTCCCACTAGACAGAGTTGCTTAGTAAACTTTTGTGCGCTAATTTTTGACCGTTTGCAGTTTTATGCAAAAACACCTAATTAAAGTTTGAAAAATTGTGAAAATAATTCGAAATAATTATGTAAAAGTGCAGATTATAAATATGTAATCTATTTATATTTATTTAATATTAATTCCAGCCTTTTACAACATCAAAAATTAAATTGGAAAACGTTGATGATTCCATAAGCATGCATGCAAAATGGTCAATGGCAACATTGCTTATCTGTAAACAATACACACACAAATATGTTATGTACATGTACACAGACGCACACATTGATGCCTACGGGCTTGAGGGTTCGGTCAAATGTGTTTCGTACGACAAACGTCCGTACGTACGGCACACGGTGGGTAATTGCCGCTTTAGAGTGTAAGCAGACTCTGGAGAGAATCGGGACAGGGATAAGCATATATCTATATTTGGTCCCAAGGCATATGGGAATAGAGAGGAATGAAAAGGCAGATGAACTAGTTAACAAGAAAGCTTGCTCCGTAGACGGTCCAATTACGTTGGGCGAGAATAAGAGAAGGCGAGAGGTGCACATGATCGACCAAGCGGGAAAGGCGTGGGTTCAAGCGCTTAGGCAAAATTGCTTCTATCATTAAAAAGATAGGACTGGCGTCACATGCCTTTAAATTACGCTTGGTCAGCGATAGCAGATGTAGGAAGTGCGGGTTGGAAAGGAGGAAACGATAGAACACGTTTTGTGCTCGTGCCCTGCGCTTGCCAGTATAAAACTCCAGCTATTAGGAGAGATAGAGTTGTCAGATCTAGAAGCAGCAAGTGGCTTAAGTCCTAGAAAGCTTCTAGAATTAGCCATAGGTCAATGTTTTTGATAGGCGCGTTATGAAAAATTAATGAGAGTGAAATTTTAAGAAATGTGACACAAAAGTCACATGTTTGAAAATGCAGTTCATGCGTATGCTCGCTGTGGATTGAACGCGTAAACTTGCTTTGAGTGGAATGAACATATGTATGTATACGGACTTACATATGTACACACAAAATAGAAATAGCGCCTCTATTTAAGCATGTAAATTATTGTATCCTTTATTAAAGTTGCAAAAAAAATATTTTTTTTTGGGTCTCAAGACCTTTATTATTATTTATTCACTAATTTAATTATTGGTCGTAATACTATTTTCACACAGAAACTTAATGATCTCATTTCACCTTCCAATGAAATCGTAAATTTTTTGCTTTCACACAGAAGTAGTTGCTCGATTAGTATGAAGGATGAAATGTCAAGCGACTAAAATGACAATGCTATATGACAGGTAATGACATTTGCTTTGACAAATGACATTTTTAAGCACTGAACACACCAAAAACTAAGAAACTGAACGCGGCCAAAAGAGTTGCATTGGGCTTTTGATTTCATTAGGCATTCGATTAGTCACTAATGAAATAATTATAGATTCGAATTTTGTAGGGAAGATTGAGCTTAATAAGCGCCTTAATGTAGAAAACTGCCTTTATTATTCAATAAGCCGTGTGTGTGAAAATAGTATTAGACCTTACTTTCTTACTCACTAATTAAAACTGAACGTTTACAACTAACTGCTTACAACTGACTGACTTAAAATGGTAAATTAGTTCTAAATATAACTTAATTCTACCTGTGTCAGCATTATTTCGTTCGGCGCGTGGCGGATGTTGTTCCCAATTCAATTCCGGATCACAATATTTGTGTTTTTGCTGATCAGGCGTCTGGGCCTTTTCCTGTTTGCTTCAAAATTATTATTAAGTATTTTGAGCCATCGACTTGCGTATTGCTGACTAAGCTCCTTACATTAGCGTCAGCTCGAATGTTGACTTAGTTGGTGCTAAAGGTGTAATTAATGGTGACTTATAACTATAAGACCATAACCAGATAAAACAGCTGATCAAACCCACCTTATGGAAATCAATGTAATCGGATAATGTTGCCATACCATAACGCTAACGCCATAGCCAACCAATTGGTTTTTGGATTTTCGCCATATCCATAACTTAAATATATTTGAGTTAGTGAATTTAATAACTTTTTGTAGATTTTCTTCATTGTTTTGGATACATTTTGACTAAGAAACTTATTTTTTGTGGAATATGTTTGTAAGTTTTTGCGTTTTCTTCATTTTTATGAAATTTTGACGATTTTTAGGTTAAGGCACCATTAATCGATCACATTTGAGATATATATGTATATGGGTATGGTTACGACTATGGCGTTAGGGTTAAGGAAGTTTAATTTGGCCTTAACTTGTATGTGCGTATTTATATTTATGACACTTCTGAGGGTAAGACTACTAGTTTATGACTGAAAAATGCAACTGTAGAAACGTGAAGGAAAATCCTGTTGGCACTTCAAATACGAAAACGACCATTGTATTTCTGATATACACCTAGAGGAGTGGGGTTTGATATAAAATATTTCTCATTTAGTCGATAAATTTTTGACTGTTGTATAAAATTCGTATATTTGTAGATGTTTTCATAAGGAAAAAACATTTCGAATCAATAAATTGTAGAAATATTTACAAAACAAAAAAATCTCCCTTTACAAAGCCCAAGTGTGCAACTTGCACTTGTGCATAGAGTGCATACCCCTGACTTTGTTCGAGACCAAAACTTTGTAAAAATTAAAAATTGTAATTCCTTCAAAGAGCTGTGTTGTCACATTTCAGCTCGGTGTCTCGGAAAAAGAGCTACATATGTTGCCACTTTTCACTTCAACAACTTTTACAGATTTTGCTTAATTTTCGCATTTTTGTTGAAAGTTGAGAAGAAAATTTTTTCTAATGGCATTTGCAAAGGGAGTTATGAATAGAAGACTTTTATGTTTAGAGCAGTCTGGCTGGCGCCAATGAATATATGTCCATTTGTATGTTATTGTTTTTGTATTTTCAGATGATTGATTTTTACCGGGGATTGGCTTTTGCGACGGTGCAGAGAATGTTTTGTTTTTGTATGTACATATGTATGTTGGTGATAAATATGTTTTGAGCGTCGCTTATAGCTCCGTCACAGAAGCAGTTTTTATACTCAGTTGAGCAGAGCTCACAGAGTATATTAACTTTGATTGGATAACGGTTGGTTGTACAGGTATAAAGGAATCGAGATAGATATAGACTTCCATATATCAAAATCATCAGGATCGAAAAAAATTTGATTGAGCCATGTCCGTCCGTCCGTCCGTCCGTCTGTCCGTTAACACGATAACTTGAGTAAATTTTGAGGTATCTTTATGAAATTTGGTATGTAGATTCCTGGGCACTCATCTCAGATCGCTATTTAAAATGAACGATATCGGAGTATAACCACGCCCACTTTTTCGATATCGAAAATTTCGAAACCCCGAAAAAATGCGATAATTCATTGCCAAAGGCGGATAAAGCGATAAAACTTGGTAGATGGGTTGACGTTATGACGCAGAATAGAAAATTAGTAAGAATTTGCACAATGGGCGTGGCACCGCCCACTTTTACAAGAAGGTAATTTAAAAGTTTTGCAAGCTGTAATTTGGCAGTCGTTGAAGATATCATGATGAAATTTGGCAGGAACGTTACTACTATTACTATATATGTGCTAAATAAAAATCAGCAAAATCGGATGAAGAACACGCCCACTTTTTAAAACAAAATTTTTTAAAAGTCAAATTTTAACAAAAAATTTAATATCTTTACTGTGTATAGGTAAATTAAGTCAAAATTCAACGCCAGTAATGATATGATGCAACAAAATACAAAAATAAAAGAAAATTTCAAAACGGGCGTGGCTCCGCCCATTTTCATTTAGTTTGTCTAGAATACTTTTAATGCCATAAGTCGAACAAAAATTTCCCGATCCTTCTTAAATTTGGTAGGGGCATAGATTCTCTGACGATAACTGTTTTCTGTGAAAATGGGCGAAATCGGTGGAAGCCACGCCCAGTTTTTATACACAGTCCACCGTCTGTCCTTCCGCTCGGCCGTTAACACGATAACTTGAGCAAAAACCGCTTTATCTTTATTAAACTTAGTCCACGTATTTACCTAAACTCACTTTATCTTGGTATAAAAAATGGCCGAAATCCGACTATAACCACGCCCACTTTATCGATATCAAAAATTACGAAAAATTAAAAAAACGCCATAATTCTATACCAAATACGTAAAAAGGGATGAAACATGGTAATTGGATTGGTTTATTGACGCAAAATATAACTTTAGAAAAAACTTTGTAAAATGGGTGTGACACCTACAATATTAAGTAGAAGAAAATGAAAAAGTTCTACAAGGCGAAATCAACAGCCCTTGGAATCTTGGCAGGAATACTGGCCATTGTATTGCATATATAAATAAATTAGCAGTACCCGACAGATAATTTTCTGGATCACCCTGGTCCACATTTTGGTCGATATCGCGAAAACGCCTTCACATATACATCTAAGGGCCACTCGCTTTTAAAACCCTGATTAATACCTTTAATTTGATATCCATATCGTACAAACACATTCTAGAGTCACGCCTGGCCCACCCTAATGGCGATATCTCGAAAAGGCGTCCACCTATAGACCTAATGCCCCTCCCTCTTAAAATGCTCAGTAACACCTTTCGTTTGATACCCATATCGTACAAACACATTCTAGAGTCACCCCTGGCCCACCCTAATGGCGATATCTCGAAAAGGCCTCCACCTATAGACCTAATGCCCACTCCCTCTTAATATGCTCAGTAACACATTTCGTTTGATACCCATATCGTACAAACATTCTAGAGTCACCCTTGGTCCACCTTTATGGCGATATCTAGAAAAGGCGTCCACCTATAGAACTAAGGATTACTCCCTTTTAAAATACTCATTACCACCTTTCATTTGATACCCATATCGATATCTCGAAAAGGCGTCCACCTATAGAACTAATGCCCACTCCCTCTTAAAATGATCAGTAATACCTTTCGTTTGATACCCATATCGTACAAACATTCTAGAGTCACCCCTGGCCCACCCTAATGGCGATATCTCGAGAAGGCGTCCACCTAAAGACCTACTGCCCACTCCCTCTTAAAATGCTCAGTAACACCTTTCGTTTGATACCCATATCGTACAAACACATTCTAGAGTCACCCCTGGACCACCCTAATGGCGATATCTCGAAAAGGCGTCCACCTATAGACCTAATGCCCACTCCCTCTTAAAATGCTCAGTAACACCTTTCATTTGATACCCATATAGTACAAACATTCTAGAGTCACCCTTGGTCCACCTTTAGAGCGACATCTCGAAAAGGCGTCCACCTATAGAACTAAGGATTACTCCCTTTTAAAATACTCATTACCACCTTTAATTTAATACCCATATCGTACAAACACATTCTAGAGTCACCCCTGGCTCACCCTAATGGCGATATTTCTAAAAGGTGTCCACCTATAGACCTAATGCCCGCTCCCTTTTAAAATCCTCAGTAACAACTTTCGTTTGATACCCATATCGTACAAACATTCTAGAGTCACCCCTGGCCCATCCTAATGGCGATATCTCGAAAAGGCGTCTACCTATAGACCTAATGCCCACTCCCTCTTAAAATGCTCAGTAACACCTTTCGTTTGATACCCATATCGTACAAACATTCTAGATTCACCCCTGGCCCACCCTAATGGCGATATCTCGAAAAGGCGTCCACCTATAGAACTAAGGATTACTCCCTTTTAAAATACTCATTACCACCTTTAATTTAATACCCATATCGTACAAACACATTCTAGAGTCACCCCTGGCTCACCCTAATGGCGATATTTCTAAAAGGTGTCCACCTATAGACCTAATGTCCGCTCCCTTTTAAAATGCTCAGTAACAACTTTCGTTTGATACCCATATCGTACAAACATTCTAGAGTCACCCCTGGCCCATCCTAATGGCGATATCTCGAAAAGGCGTCTCCCTATAGACCTAATGCCCACTCCCTCTTAAAATGCTCAGTAACACCTTTCGTTTGATACCCATATCGTACAAACATTCTAGAGTCACACCTGGCCCACCCTAATGGCGATATCAATTGCTTAAAGCAGTACTTGTTTGCAAGAGTTATTCTCCGTTTGATTTCTAGGCCGACATTGTTTTTGCTTCTAATGCTGCTTCCCAAATAGAGGAAATCCTTCACAGTCTCCAATTTTGAATCCGTCAACAGTGACGTGGCTAAAAAGGCCACGATGACAGCAAGTGCTGCGCCTTGTCCACAGTTACTGCAAGACCCACTTTTTTTGCTTCTTTATCTTATACCAGCTCTTCGCCTCCATACTTGAACAGCCCGGCGGGTATCCCGTCATTACTTGGCACCTTGTGATTTTTTAGCCGTAATATTGCCATACTCACTTCGCCAAAGTTGGATGCCGGAGCGTGTTTTTCATCATCGGTAATCGGGGTATCGGGTTCGTCTCGGGTAACTCTGTACGTCAGTTACAAGGTCGCTATTATCATTCCTACAGAAATCTGCCCCGGTCTTGAAACCTTCTGTCATTAAAAGAGTATGAAAAATGTATGATAAACGAAAAATAATAATAATATTTTTCGCGATATATATGCGGGGAGATAGAGCCCACTTTTCTTCCAGAATGTTGTGTGCTAATGGGAGCATTATTCGGTAATCCTACACGTTTTAGGCCGACTCCATGTGCATCTGATAAGGCAGATAACTTTTTTGCTGAGAAACTTTTCATGACGGAAACACAATCGAAGGGATTGCCAAGCCACCAAATCAATTTCATGTTAGTTGTTCGCCCGCTTTCAAAAAGGAAAAAAAATATACTCCGAAAATTTTATTTTTACTCCGCCGTAGTCGTTTACTCAGGTAACAGTTTTAAATACTCCGAACACTGGTAGCGAAATATGAGAGAAATGTAATAAATCGAAAAACTTCAAAAGCGCTACGTCATCAAACTTTTTTTTCAAATTCGATTACAAATACAACAATTCCGGAATGCGGGATCTTTGTTGATTTGTTTATGGTTCTGACTAATGTTTTCTGAAAAAATGTGTTTCCGAATTTTTGTTTTCTGAATTTATGGGGGAACCAGATGTCGGACCTCAACATCTATGGTGAGGTATCTAGCTTGGAGTACGACGTTTCTTTCATTAATGGTAGTCAGTATTTTGAACGAAATTGAGGACAGAAAGATACATTCGAACTTGTTGATATACTTGAGAATGCCGGTAAAATCTCCGTATGCTTGTGCAGTAAAATTTAGCTTAAGTAATGCGTTTAGTGCTTGTGTTAATCCTGGAACATGGTTTGCGAATGGTCTGATTGCCTCAATTATAGCCGACCACCTAGTGTCTGAAAGGCTGTGAAGAGAGCTCGGTAAATTTTTTTTGAGGATGTCCCTTGTTGTGGACTGCTGCTGAAAATAATAAAACATTTTTGTACAACTCCGAAGAAAGTAATTGCAGCCGTACAACATTCTGCAGCATCAAGACCACATAATTTCAGACTGTGGGTTGCACAAGGCGAGTAATCTTTTAATGGGAATTCATGTTTACCTAGAGTATGGCAAATTAAATCAGCGATTTCCTGACCAGTTCTTTTGTTACAATCCACGAAAGCCAAAAACCGTTTTTGAGTTGTAAAATTTGTTGCTTTCGAATTGAAATGGAGGTAGCGCAAAATGAACTAGTCTGTTCAACGTGACTAGCATCAGGAGTAAGTAGCATCAACGATAACAGCAAAATACTTGGCTTTCTTGCGTTGATCTAATATAGTTTCCCTCACGTGTTTTGCACAAATTTCTATAAACTGGTTCTGAATGTCTGGGGAAAGATAGTGAACTTGTAAAAGTTTGTGCGGCCGTTGTGAAATCCTAATTTCCCCAAATGATCTCTAAGTATCGGATCATAATGGGTTATGAGTTCTAAGATGCCTACAAAATTTCGATTATTTCGTTCACCAATATATGTAATTACTTTCGCCTCTTAGTGCTAGGCCTCTTTCACCCAAAAATAAAATAGTGTCCAAAATTCTATATAAAACTTCTTTCCACTTTTGAGTTTCAGTGATTAGTTGTTCATTGATAAGTGTATCAATTGTAGCCTGCTTTTGAATTAGATTTTATAAAAATCGCCATTGAATATAACATTTAATGTGATCTTGAGTATTTTCGTGTATTGGCAGTTTATAGTATAGCTTCTTCCCACCTGCAATTTCGAATATCCGCCAGGATTTTAGGTCGATTTAAGGTATTGGTGCTTAACAGACGACATGGTAGGCAATAAAAAGCATTGCTATTGGCATTCCACACCAACCAGTCACGCTCCACTTTCTCTCCATTTGGCAAGATTCTGTTTAACAACGAGGTACGAAATGCCTCGTCATGACGATCACGTGGAAAAATAACAGGAAACTTTTGATGACCTCGACGAATTATTTCGTTGACTTCTTCAGATCGCAAAAACTCATTATTTACGACACCGATGTCGAAGTCGTTTAAATAATCTGGACTTTGATACAGAGTTGGTGGTATTGTTGGAAGACTTTTTGAAGATGAACTTTCATCGTGTCACAACGAAACTTTACGATTTCGGGTTCATGTAATCATACATTTTTGTTTAATGTTTTTATTGTCTCCTCACTGCTCGAAGGCCTAGGCAAAAAATCATTATCAATAGTTGAATCGGAATCGGAACCTGAATGGTTTTGAGCCAGCTGCCAAATGAAATATTTATTCTTAAATTTTAAGGAAAAGGACTTTTGTAATACATAACATTTCACTATATTATAACGAAAGGCAGATATTCGTTGCTTTTGAAATTCGGCTTAAAAATTGCACATGGAACAACTCAAGACTCCTGAAAAAAAAATGTCGTAGTACCTCTAAATTGCGGGCCCCTCAGAAACCCCGGGCCCGGGGGAATCCCCCAATCCCCCTGCCCAATCGTCGGGCCTGCATACATGAATATAAAGCAACCAATGATGTCCGATTTGGATTATATTTGAAACGAAATATTACATACAGTCCGGTAGAAGTGACATCAAAATAGTTTGGTGTTCGAGGAGGGACAAGCATACGTGGCGCAGAGTCGAGTAATAATAAAAAGTGCAATAATAAAAAGAAAAAAACTCCGATAGGTGGCGCATGGATTGAAATATTTCAAAAAATCGTATTTGTGTCCGATTTGGCTCATATTTGGAACACATAATACGTACAACAATAGAAAGAGACCTATGAAAAAAATCACCGCTAGGTGGTGGAAGGATCGAGATATTCAAAAAATTCATATTTATGGTACGATTTGGTCCATATTTGGAAAACATAATACACACATGAATAGAAAGCGACCTATGAAGTCCGATTTGGCTCATATTTGGAACCAAATATTACAAACAGTCCGGTAGAAGTGACATCCAAATATTTTGGAGTTCGAGGAGGGACAAGCATACGTGGCGCAGAGTCGAGTAAAGTCTTTGGAAGAATTATGTATTGAGGACTTAGATTGTAACAAATTGTCAGGAAAGAGTCCTTGTAATAAATTGTCACTAAGTGAACTAAATCGAATGAGAAATAACAACGGGCAATTAAATAACAACTAAAAACTTGAAAATAAAATAATAAAAAAAAATGTTTAAGTTAAACGGTTTTATTGAAAACAATACTTGCATGAAGTAATAATAATACTAAAAGTTCGAAAATAATTAGGTAGCTCCTAGGTTCTAGTCATCACACTCCTCATCAATCTAGGGCGTTGATCTGACAAATAAAAGCATTGGACGCGTCAAATTTCTATTGATAGTCATAAGTAAGACCAACTGAACCTTAATCAGGTTATGCGACGCCTCACATTTTTAGAAATTTCACGTGCCCAACGTTTTTATTGAATTGTCTGATCAACGCCCCAGAATGATGAGGACTGTGATGACTAGTACCTAGGACCTACCTAATTATTTTCTAGCTTTTATTATTATTATTACTTCATGTAAGTCTTGTTTCCAATAAAACCGTTTAGCTTAAATTTGTTTTTATTTATTTTATTTCAATTTTGAATGTCAAATCAGCAACTGTCAAAACAAAGGAAAATGTGCAAAGAAAAAGTTGAAAATGAAAAAAGTTGTTCACTAAGTTTCATTTGCTAAAGCAACGTTTCCAACATCAAACAGACAAAATTCTGTCTCCCTTAATTAATTTATGACACTTCTGAGGATAAGACTACTAGTTTATGACTGAAAAATGCAACTGTAGATACGTGAAGGAAAATCCTTTTGGCACTTGAAATACGAAAACGATTTCGTTGTATAAAATTCGTATATTTGTAGATGTTTTCATAAGGAAAAACATTTGGAATCAATAAATTGTAGAAATATTTAAAAAACAAAAAAATCTCCCGTTACAAAGCCCAAGTGTGCAACTTGCACTTGTGCATAGAGTGAATACCCCTGACTTTGTTTGAGACCAAAACTTTGTAAAAATTAAAAATTGTAATTCCTTCAAAGAGCTGTGTTGTCACATTTCAGCTCGGTGTCTCGGAAAAAGAGCTACATATGTTGCCACTTTTCACTTCAACAACTTTTACAGATTTTGCTTAATTTTCGCATTTTTGTTGAAAGTGGAGAAGAAAATTCTTTCTAATGGCATTTGCAAAGGGAGTTATGAATAGAAGACTTTTATGTTTAGAGCAGTCTGGCTGGCGCCAATGAATATACATATGTCCATTTGTATGTTATTGTTTTTGTATTTTCAGATGATTGATTTTGAAATTGACGGTGCAGAGAGTGTTTTGTTTTTGTATGTACATATGTATGTATATACAAATGTCTTTTGGACGTTTTAGAATTTTGGACAGCATATGTATGAGGGAAGGCAAAAACTAATTAAGTCATGTATGTACATATGTATTTAATTACATAAATTGTTAGAAAAAGTTATATACATACCTACATCTCTTTAAATATTTTCCGATATCAACAACTTCCTCCAATACATAATATAAAATTGATTTGCCGTCGGCAAATCATATTTACTTATCAGCAATAACATATTACTGCAATAATAATGATTCTCTATGTGGCCACAAGAATTCTGCATTTGTGCTGATTCCCTATGTGGGCACCAGAATTCTGTTATTATTCGGCATTGGCAACCCTGTTCGCGAAAAGTGAAAATTAAAGAAAAATACGAGAAATCCGACGTAGTTTATAAAATCAAATGCAATCGCGACGGGTCCCACATATGCAATAAGGTATATGTGGGGACAACTAAATCAAAATTAAAGACAAAGATTTCCGCTCACAAATCGAATTTAAAAAATCGCGACAATCCTAATCACAACAAAACGGCTTTAACACAACACTGTAGGACCACGGGAAACGATCCAGATTTAGAAAATACAGCGATATTAGAAAAAGAAAAGCATATTATATGCATATATTTTGCATCTAAAATACATTGGTCAAAAAGCCTAACCAAAATTTATTTCGAAAAGCATTATAATAAGCGCTTCATTCTAGAAATGTTGCACATTATAAATACGGATATACGTATGAATTTTACGAGTGATACGGACCACTGTGCACAAGCCTACAAACAACTCATCAAAAATAGCTACAAGCAATGCTGAGTCTCATTTGTTCGTGTTCTGTCCTACCACCTTTGTATGTTCTCTCGCCATACAACACCAAATAACATGTTGGTGATAAATATGTTTTGAGCGTCGCTTATAGCTCCGTCACAGAAGCAGTTTTTCATATATATATATGACTTTTCCACAAGCTTATGCATTATGAGTAGATTGCACGTATTTTTATGGAGAACTGTAGATTGAGCGACACTGGCGCCATCTGATATGAAAAAGTAGCCAACTCCCAAATTTTATTGTAAGCAAATCATATGAAGAAGAATTTGACATTTGCTTTAGCTAAGGACACAGTTTGCAAGTGAAATTAGTTTTCCCACTGGTTGGTAACTTTTCTAACTTTTTTCGCAATTAAAAACTGCAATATAACATCGAATACGACACAAAATATGTTAGCAAATTTTTGTGTTTTATAGGGAGAATGTTTATAACAGTGCTTCGCGAAATTTTGTATGTGAATGGGCAAGTCGAAATAAACTTCAATTTGCCAAGTCTGAAGTTCCTTCATATTTACAAACGCAACATCTTAGTTGATTGTGGCGATGTTATTGGAATGCACAAGCTTGTATTAAACGCACCTATATGAAAAATATCAGTCTGCCGCGGCCTTTACAGTTTATTAGTTCATATATGGTTGATGTTGTTAAATTTTGTTTACCACTACGGTTCTTTAATTGTTTACATCTTGTCTTAGGTGCTTCTTATATTGTTTTATTTCATGACCAAAATTAGTCGATAAGAAAGAATCATATTCTGGTCTTTTGTGAACGATTCCTTTATTTTAGTTCGATATCGCAAGCAACGAGTTGGCTGGCCTTCTTTTCTTCTTTTTACAGTCTTTCCGGAACCGGAAGTCACCAAACCCTGCTCGACACTTCGCGCTGCCAGATTACTATAATTACATTCAGATAACTTATTCTTTTACAGCTCGGTCAACTTGACAATCAATCGACCTCGATTGATCCATACAATCCTTAATTTCATCCAAATATTCATAATCAGTACAATCACTTACAATTTCTTCTTCTAAATACTCATAATCTGTACAATAATCATTTGACATAGAGTCATCAGGACTATCAATGTTGCCTGCCAAATCCACACCTTGACCAGGCTCTAACCACTTCTTCATGCGACTTGCATCAATTACATTATTGTATGGTATTTGAGTAACTTGACAATTTTCAATATCTTTAACTACATATCGGTCACAACCCAACTGCTTACGCACTACATATGGACCTTTATACTTAGGGATTAGTTTCTTATTTTGACCCAAAGTAGTGTCCACATTTTTTATTACCACCAAATCCCCTATTTTAAATTCTCGTGGCGGTTTATGACTTCGTTCGAAATTGCTCTGATTATGCAACTGAGATTTTTGAATGTTAATATCAGCCTCATTTCTCAACACTTCTAAATTTTCAATGGGCTTAGAGTAAATTTCATGCAAGTATTCGGTTAATTCATCAATTTGCTCCCCCCTTTGTTCAACACCAAACATCATTTGGCTGGGAGTCTGCTTAGTTGCACAGTGTACAGTATTATTTATTGCAAACTCCACCCTAGACAACTTCCATCTCCAATCGGCATGACATATTGGGTCCGTTAGCTTCGATAAAATACTTTTTAACACCCTATTCACTCGTTCTACATGGCCGTTCGATTGGGGTGAAGCTACTGCATTTAAAATATGACTCACGTTACATTCTTTACAGAAGTTCTCAAATTCATTGGAAGTAAATGCTGTTCCCCGATCACTTACGATTCTTCGTGGACGACTGTAATCTACAAAGTACTTTTTAAGTGCACATATACGCTCTTTGGAGCTTGGTCTAACCGCATATAACTTAACAAACTTCGTAAACCCATCAACGATCACCAATACATGCCTTTGTTTCGATTTTACCGAGTCCAATGGTCCAAAGTGGTAAATGTGTAATGTATCAAATGGCCCGGCCTTTTCGGAATACTGTAAAGATTTCGCTCTCTGTTGCTAGGCAAACTAGAATAATATATACACTTCAAGCAATTTCGTATAAATTTATTCAGCTTTCTCCTCATCAAAGGAAACCAATAATGCTTCTGTATTTGATTTGAGCACTTATCTATTCCTTGATGACCATAATTCTCATGTACGGTCTCATTACGTTTTCCTCCATTTCCGATGGCACATATAACTGCTGGTATCGCCCACTAACGCGAAATACTAAACCATTTTCCAGCTCATATCCCGGCACCTCCCCGCCTTCTAGCTTTTTCTTTAATTCGCGAATATTTCTATTACGCGACTGCAATTTGAATATTCAGATCAACCTCATTCTCCCCAATATAACACACCGGTACCCTACTCAAAGCGTCTACATGTGACATCTGATCCCCTCCCCTGTGCTTTACAACGAAATCAAAATTTGAGAAGTTCAAGGTCCACCGCGCAATACAAGGGTTCACAATTTTTTTTTCCAATGTCAACACCAACGAGTTGCAGTCCGTAACAAGCACAAAAGGAACCCCGTCCAAAAATGTACGAAACCGCTCCAATGCATTAACAATCGCAAGCGTTTCCAACTCGAAACTATGATATCTCGATTCCGCGTCAGTAGTTGTTTTAGAAAAATATGCAACCGGATGGAGTTTTTTGTCATCCTGCTTTTGTAATAATACCGCTCCATACCCCGAGCACTCGCATCTGTTTGCAGCTCGGTTTCACGTTGTGGATCGAATATACATAACACAGGCGGTTCTGTCAATTTATCTTTCAATGTTGCAAAGCTACTCATACACTCATCTGTCCACTCAAACTTTACATCTTTACGCGTCAACTGATTTAAAGGGGCCGCAATCCGGGAGAAACTTGGGACAAAGCGTCTAAAGTAAGAAAATAAGCCCACACCTTGTTTTACCTCTTTTGCATTTTTAGGAATCGGATAATTTTTAATTGCCTTAAGGTGTGCTTCGTTTGGACTTATACCCCTATCATTTACACAATATCCTAAGTATTCAACTTCCTTATTTGCAAATCGACTCTTTGACAAATTTAATTGCAACCCAGCAGCCAGCACTTAATAGATCTACTACTTGCTTCAATATTTCAACACGCTCGTTGTGGTAGCCACATTAATGTCATCTAAATACACTACAATCCTACCAGCATCAATAAGTGGTTTTAAAATTTTATTAATTAAGCGCTGGGCAACTGCAGGTGCATTGGTCAGTCCAAATGGCATATAGCAATATTCGTATTGACCCGTTGGCATGACAAAAGCCGTCAGTGGTATGGTCTCCTCACTCATTGGTACTTGGTGGAAGACATCCTTCAAATCAAGAGTACTGAAATACGTTTTTCCTCCTAGATAGCTTAAACAATCTTCAATAAGAGGTAACGGATAGTGATCACGTATTGTTAAACTATTGAGCGCCCGATAGTCCACGCACATTCTCAACGAACCATTCCTTTTTCGTACCAAAACTATGGGCGACGCATAATGTGACTCACTTTGTCTTATAATACCTTTAGCCAATAATTCATCCATAGTTTTCTGGACCTCAATTTTTTCCTTAAACGATAGCCTCCTCGGACTACTGTACACTGGTGTATCATTTTTCAATTTGATTTTCATCGAATACCCGCTGACAATCGCTCTGCTAGTACTTTTACATTTATTCAATATTATAGCGCGAAGGATATCTGATTCTATTTTATTCAATTTTGGATATATATTAATATAATCGCTAACATTCTCTTCCTCAGTCGCATCAACAGATAAAATAATTTCATTGCAATCATTTACATCTTTATCGATCAATTTTCCCACATTGATATTGATATTATTACGATAACAATTCTCGCTTATATCTAATTCTGACATCTCTAAGTTTACATTGTTTGGTTTTTCTATGAAAGCAACCTGGTCAACAACTTGTGGACTTTTATATAAATGAAAGGAGCGAAGTGTTCTGACAAGGATATCCGAAAGATGGGATTTATTTTGAAAGTTCAAGCTTAACAATTCATTTGGATTATAACTAATTTTATTAAATTGGCACAACATTATTCGCAATTTTGTTAACAGGTCCCGTCCAACCAATACTGGAACAACTGCATCCAAATCTGGCAAAATAACAAAATTGTGAATGATACAATGCTTACGAAATATAAATTTACAAGGCAAAATACCGTACATTTTTATTTGCTTGTTACCAATTCCATGCTATCGTGTTAATTTTCGTTTATTGCTTAGTTGTACTAACTCTGGAACAAGGGATCGTTTTATGAAACTAACTGGACTACCCGTGTCGAATAATGCAAAAAGAGAGAGTAAATCAGTACACTTTTCTCCATTATAGAAGGCAACACTTACCATGTTGTTTGACGGAAGTCGTTCAGTTAATTTATTCATTTCTCGAATCTCCTCATCACCTACAGCAGCTGCGACGTTCCGATTGTTTGCTGATGACGAGGACAATTATGGCGAGTATGGCCTACTTCTGCGCGCATAAAACACGAATTAGGTGGACGTCTGAGTTGTGTAAATGCACTCTGATAATGCCCGTACTGGAAACAATTGTAACAACGCATATTATTGACATCTACACGGCTAGTTACGGCGGCCTTCTCTTTGACACGATTATCCACTGTAACAACAGTTTTCCTCATTCTTCCGTAACGCTCCATCAACATTTTTAAACTTCTGATTGACGTTGCGCCATATAACTTCGACACATAAGTAGATTTGTCGTTGAGTCCGTCAATAATTATGTCGACTAAATCACTTTCTGGTATGTCAGCTCGGCTAGCCATATGTTGCATTTCCACCACGTATTGTCGGGGGTTTCCCCTGGTTTAATACTACGTGTTTTCAACTGGCTAAATACATCTTGGAGCGAAAACGTTCTTCGATACTCCAGCAATAAAGCAGACTTTAAATCACTATACGAACGGACTAGAGCAATGTCCAGGAATTTTTTGGCATGGCCTGTTACTAAATGTCGCGCAGCAATCAGCTTGTCTCTATCATTGTAGCGTAGAAATTCAAATACTGCCTCCAAGTCACCAATCCACTTAACAACATCTTGGAATTCTGACCCGTCGAATTTATTCATGAGCGCATTCAGCTCATGCAGATCAATTCTGCGTCTATCAATTTGATTGATCTGTTGCTGCAGTTCAATCAGTTCACGCTTTTTGCGAGCAACAGCTAGCATCCGTGCCAAGTGCTCTTCTTCAGCCTTTAAGCTATCAATTGAGCTGCCACTCTCCTGTAAATTTGGCTTGGTCAAAGTGGTCAACGGATGTAGCAAATCATTATCAACATAGAAGCATTCACCACATCTACACCGGTTATGTCCTCCTTCGGCCCTCCTTCATCTGGCACGTCTTCATGTGGCCTATTTTCCTCTGGTACACCTTCATCTGGCACATTTTTGTCCGGTACATTTTCATCTGGCACGTTCACGTTTTGTAACTTTCCATTCAGCGAACCGTCATCCAATAATTTTGGCAGAATAGCTACAGCCTGGTCGTACAAGACACGCAATTGTACAAGAGTAGCCTCTTTATCAAATTCAACATTAGCCATCGTCAGCGTATTAATCATTTGCTGCCGTGTCAGCATATTTGCCATTACCAATTAGTTTCTTCAAATTTCGATTTGAATTTAAAATATCTTGATGTACTAAATAAAATATTGGCCTGTGGAATTTCCACACCTGATATATGGTCTTTTGTGAACGATTCCTTTATTTTAGTTTGATATCGCAAGCAACGCGTTGGCTGGGCTTGTTTTCTTCTTTTTACAATCTTTCCGGAACCGGAAGTCACCAAACCCTGCTCGACACTTCGTGCTGCCATATTACTATAATTACATTCAGATAACTTATTCGATTACAATATATATGTGTAGGTTGTTAATTTCTATGTGCATTTAATGTTTTAAGTGTAATATATATCTTAATTTCCAGTCTTGAAGATGACTTCAAACTGAGGTCGAAATATCGACAACAATAAATATTGTATATGCAAAATCAAAATCGGTTTTTGAAATTTTGATATACATATATGTATATATTTGTGTGGCCTAGAGCTTGAACAAAAGTTTTTAATAAGTAAAAACGTTTTTATTTTCCAGAAACGAAAGAATCCTATTTTTCCTCAGTTTCTAAAAGCCTTTGAAATAGAAGACAGCAAAGAGATATGTAGACTATAATTGTGGACAGACGGACATGGCTAAATCAACTCAGCTCGTCCCCTGATCATTTTGGTATACTTTTTGGTGGGTCTAACGGAAACATATACATAAAAAATGATTTGGGCCTTGAAAATGAAAAAAATCGACTTCGAACAAAACAAGTCCCAAAAACCAAAAAAAAAATTTTTTTTTAAACTGTTAATGCCAACGTTTTTATCGCATAATTTTAAGTGGGATAGGAACTATGAGACAAATTCGTTTTCATCGGCAACACTTTTGCACGTTTCTGAAGAAACACTTAAAAAAAATGGCGAAAAAATAAATTTTTTCACCAAAACACTCCTCAAAACCCAAAAAATATATTTTTTTTTTTTTCAAAAAACTGTTATCGCCAAAGTTTTTAGCGGACAATTTTGAGTCGGACAGGGTATACATGAAAATTTTAAAATCAAATGAATATTTTTTAAGTAGGTCATGAAAAAAACTTTAAAAATCAAAGAAAAAAAGTAAAGAAACTCAAATTTTGCAGGCTCGAAAATAATTTTTTTGGGTATGCTTAGTGGAACTTTTTTTGCTGAGCCCAAAACCTATCGAAAAATCGATGGCGCGATATGGGTTAACTTTCGTTCATGCAAATCAACCCAGCTTAATGTAGTAAGGTTCCATTTTGGAACCTCTGAAAATTGCATGTGCGCTTTGCACGACCCCAACTCACTCCACACCAAACACGTATTTGTTGTTTAAGTTTTTGTTCTTTTATTTATTAGAGTTTTCGTATGATAAATGTTCTTCAGTTAATTGTACACCTTATTTAGTTTTAATTTTAGTTTGTACAAATTGATTTTAACTTCACCACTTAGTTCGTGTTTTCTTGTTGTCCAAATTTATATTAATAATCTCCCAGCCGAATTGCTCTGCATTCTAGTTGTTCTTTTTTTTCCCGTTTTAGGAATTGAATGTTCCAATTCCAATAAATGGCAAGAGGACTTTTAAATTGCCTCTTATATCGCCAGGTTAACAAACGTATAAGGGTAATATACTTGCAACATTTAGACGTGCATAAGCAGCTAACATATGTCGCAAAGTAAAAACCCGTAGCACAAATTTTCTCCTTGTAATTGCTAAATATATGGCTTGTTGCCATGTGCTTTTTCAAAATTTGCAATTCATCATGAATTATATTTTTACGTATGTATGTATCATAAATTTTTTTTTTCTATTTTCCAATCTCCAATATCATTTTATGGTTGTATGATTCGAATCCAGTAATTTGTATAATCCGGTGAGTTTTAATATAATATGTACAGATGCTCTAGTCCATTCAATCGTGGTAATTATTTTTCGTTTATTTCTTTTTTGTAAAAGTATTTTCGTCTTTTCAGGTGTTATATTTTATATTTATTTTCTAAAAATTCACGTCAGCTTTCTACGTTTTAAACACTTCGAGCTCATGTGAAGAAGCTCAGGACGCATCATACAAATTTCCAAGTTTTGCCCAAGATTTATGGTTGTATGATTCTGTAACGTAGCGTTACAATAACGTAACCACCCCCTGTATTTCCTTATTCACTTAAACCTGAACCTCCCTGTACTCATTTTTCTATAGCATATTCAACAACCACTAAATTGCAAACCAATAGCGTAGCCAACAACCACTAAAATAGCAAACCAATGAAAAACACAATAACGGAGCGTTGAATTCTCAACCAGTTTGTGTCACCACCCATATAAACACTGAATTTGCATTTTTGCAATTCAGTCCTCGCAGGTGAGCCAGCGGGAGTGGTTGTCCTTTTAAAGACAAAATTGCCACTCCTGCTAGCCAGCTGAGTGGAAGGGGCGCTGTCATGGCGCGGGTCACCCTCCACCCAGGTAAGGACGAGCGGGGCGGATGCCTTTGTGCTATTGCCACCCGCCGCCCCCCTGGGTGTTGAGCGGCCCGACGCCTTGATGACTATGTCACCCCTCCCCCTCAGCTCTGGCTTCGGCCAGCTGAGTGGAAGGGGCGCTGTCATGGCGCGGGTCACCCTTCACCCAGGTAAGGACGAGCGGGGCGGATGCCTTTGTGCTATTGCCACCCGTCGCCCCCCTGGGTGTTGAGCGGCCCGACGCCCTAAAGACTACATAACCCCCTCCCCCTCAGCTCTGGCTTCGGCTAGTTGAGTGGAAGGGGAGCCGTCATGGCACGGGTCACCCTTCACCCGGGTAAGGACGAGCGGGGCGGATGCCTTTGTGCTATTGCCACCCGTCGTCCCCCTGGGTGTTGAGCGGCCCGACGCCTTAATGACTATACCCCCCTCCCCCTCAACTCTGGGTTCGGCCGTGAGTCGATGCGTGCGCATAAGGGGCTACCGTTGTGCCGTTAGGGTGCACTTCCCCTCCGCGCACGGATCGATCCACGGTATATCGGCTGGTACAGCCCCGCCCCTCTTACGCACCTTCTATAAGCGTGCAACTAGGGAGGCGGGGGTGTCCAGCAGTGAAACCAGCACTAACGAGTCCTCGCAGTCTCTTCCGCAGGTGACTGACCCCGCGACTACCACAGCTGCCGAAGAAGAGCGACTAGACGGATCCCGTTGAAGCCGACCGACCAATACCAGCCCGTTGGTACGCCTATCCGACCCCGCCCGGAACACGCAGCCGCTGTCCAGGTAAACCTCGTCGCCGGCCTATTTCCTCTCTCTCTCTCTCTCTGCCCTGGTACGCGCTCCGTAGCCCACCGCCGCTGCCGTCGCACCGTCGCCCCTCTGGTGCCACCGCTGCTACGACGACCGTTGGCCGTTCGCTATCCTACCGCCGTTGAACCGCTGTATCCGTTCCGCCGCTGCTACGACGACCGTTGGCCGTTCGCCATCCTACCGCCGTTAAGCCGCTGCATCCGTCACGCCGCTGCTACGACGACCGTTGGCCGTTCGCCATCCTACCGCCGTTAAGCCGCTGTATCCGTCCCGCCGCTGCTACGACGACCGTTGGCCGTTCACCATCCTACCGCCGTTAAGCCGCTGCATCCGTCACGCCGCTGCTACGACGACCGTTGGCCGTTCGCCATCCTACCGCCGTTAAGCCGCTGCATCCGTCACGCCGCTGCTACGACGACCGTTGGCCGCTCGCCATCCTACCGCCGTTAAGCCGCTGCATCACCGTCCATCCAGTTCGCTGGTGCCGTCACTTCGTCTATACCGCTACACCCATCCGTCCGCTAATACTGTCCGCCGTCCAGCCACTGCGCTCATACTACTGTACCAATCCGTCCGCTAATACTGTCCGCCGTCCGGCCGCCGCGCTGATCCCGCCGCTGCTCCCGGACAACCGTACCATCCCGCCCGCTACTGCACCACCGCTAAACCACCGTACCGACCCCTCCGCTACTACTACGCCTATTAGCCACCGCCTCCATCTTTGCACGGAAAGCTGCTGTCCGCCTAATATCCCCAGCCGTGTGTGCGTGCGTTCGTAACACATAAATATCGTGTATTTATTCAGTAGGGGTTTGTGGGACCTTTACTCGACTCTGGATTGACTGAGTGTTACCCCAGCCTTAGACAAAACCCACCTCATAAATGGCGCCCGAGCAGGGACCCTCCTCCGCAGATGACCGTGGAAAAACAACTACAACCACCACCAACACTGCCGGGGCGGGTTCGACGAACGCACCGCTAGAAACAACACACACACAGGCTCCGGAAGGCACGCTGCTGAACACCGACCCGCTCAATTGGATCTACCTACTTAGGAAGGAGAAGCTGATCGAGGAGTGTAAGGAACACCGAATCGACGTGGAAGGCCAAACCGTAGCCGAGCTGCGCCGCGCACTGAGTACTTACGTGCGAGCGAAACGCGCCAGGAAATCCAGTGAAGACCTGTTGAAAGAGCTGGAACGAGAAGTGAACGAGGAAGAGGGGAAGTTCGCTACGCTACCCCAGCCAACAACAAAGCCGATCCCTTCAATCCAGATCCACAGCCCACAGCCGCACGGAGGAAAGGGAGAGAACGCATTACCAAAACGAGACGAAATGAGCGACGGTGAACTTATGAATACCGTTCGCCGCTGGGACTTGCACTTTTCGGGGGAGGAGTCACTGCACGAATTTCTTGAGAGGATAGAGGAGCTTGCCGAATGCTACCGCATCCCCGTCGACCGACTCCTCCCAACACTGCCGGAGCTTCTACGTGGGAAAGCACTGCAATGGTACCGCGTCCGTAAGCAACACATACACCGCTGGAGCGATCTGCGGAGGGAGGTGCAAAATTTTTTTCTACCTAAGCGACACATACGACATTTGGAAGAGGCCATCCGACAACGCAAACAGCAAGGCCGAGAGAAGGCCAAGGACTACATCCTCGCACTGGAAACGCTGATCCGCCAACACCCGACGATGTGCGAAGAGAATCACCTCGAACGGATCTATGATGGTCTACGCGTGGAATACCGCCTTTTTGTCAAACGCAGCGAGTTTAGGACGATCGAGGAGCTCCTGGAGCTAACGGAAGAGTATGAGCTGTTAAGAGGCGAGGAAGCGAAACAGGGAAAAATGGTGGCCCACAGCCTATACCACCTACCCATGGAATACGACAGCAAAGAGTGCTGTTGGCGCTGCAAGGAACGCGGACACCACCGCTTCCAATGTAAGGGCCCCTGGAGGAAGTTCTGCTCCCGGTGTGGCCAAGACAACATCCTCTCCAGGGACTGCCCATGCCCTCCGACTAGCCCAACTACCGAGAACGCACCCCGAACGCCGTCCAACGCTATTAAAGGAAGCCGCCAAGCACCGTACGTCCGACCAGAGAAGCCGAAGGAACCACCCGCCAGCAAATCGACCGCAAAACCACAAGTAGATGGCCGATTCTATATACCAGTGCTCATCGAGGACATGAGCGTGCGCGCACTAGTGGACACCGGCGCCACCCTATCCTATGTAGATGACACCGTACGGAAACACCTAGAAAAGAACAACATCAAGGCGCGCCCCAACAAGCGAAGCATCCAGCTGGCAGACCAAACGTGTGTCTTTACCTCGAACTCCTACCCGGCAAGGATTGTGTATCAAGGACGAACCACAGACGCGATGCTATCCGTTATCCCAAACTTGGCTGAACAGGTAATCCTCGGAATGGACTTCCTAAGACAGAGGGGAATCATCCTCACGCTGGATGGCCAGCCGCTAGAGGCCACCGTGACCAAGAGAGCACCCGAACTGGATACGCTATGTACATTGACGAGCCGAGAACACCTGAGCGACGAACAAAACACGGAACTGGGAAACTTCCTGGCGCATCACCAAAAGCGGTTTGGCGAAATCATCGGACCGAGCACTGCAGCCGAGCATACGATTCGTCTCAAACACAACCGACCGCTGAAGCAACGATACTACCCCCGCAACCCGGCCATGCAACAAGTAATCAACGAAGAGGTAGACGAGTTATTAGCCGGAGGAAGAATAGAACCATCACGAAGCGCGTACAGCTCGCCAATCGTGCTAGTCCGCAAAAAACAGGGCACGTGGAGGATGTGCATCGATTACCGTCAACTCAACGCCGCCAGCGAACCAGACGCTTACCCGTTGCCGCAAATTGGAGCCATTCTCGACCAGCTGAAAGAGGCGAAATTCATCTCGACCATTGACTTGAAGAACGGCTACTGGCAAATCCTGCTCGCCAGAGCATCCCGACCATACACCGCATTTACAGTTCCTGGCAGAGGGTTGTTCCAGTGGAAAGTCATGCCATTTGGCCTACACTCTGCTCCGGCGACCTTTCAACGCGCTCTGGATTCGATACTTGGACCCGAACTCCAACCAAAAGTTTTCGCCTACCTGGACGATATCATCGTATTGGGAGATACCTTCGCAGAACACTTGGCGATCTTGAGGGAAGTGTTCGAGCGCCTACAAAGACACAGGATGCAAGTAAACTTCGAAAAATGCAGCTTCGTCCAGCAACAACTCCATTACCTAGGACATATCATCAGTTCGAAAGGAATTCACACCGATCCAGCAAAAGTATCCGCTGTACAGGAGATGCCCGCACCGAAAACGCTCAAAGAGCTCCGCCGTTTTCTTGGACTCGCGTCATGGTACCGCCGCTTCGTGGCAGACTTCTCTACGCTCGCCGCGCCGCTTAACCAACTGCTGAAAAAGGGACAAGTCTGGAAATGGGAGGCGCAACAAAATCACGCTTTCAAAGCTCTCAAGGATAAGCTCTCCAGCGCGCCAATACTTTGTTGTCCGGACTTCTCTCGACCGTTTTTTCTCCAGACCGACGCGAGCGGAGAGGGCCTGGGCGTCGTGCTCTATCAACGCCATTCCGACCACGAGAATGTAGTAGCCTACGCCAGCCGAAGCCTAACCCAGCTGGAAAGGCGATACTCGGCCACCGAACAAGAATGCCTCGCCGTGCTATGGGGTATCCGTAAGATGAGACCGTACCTGGAGGGGTATCACTTCACCGTCATCACCGACCACCACTCACTAAAATGGCTGCACTCACTCCAAAACCCCTCTGGACGTCTGGCAAGATGGGCACTGGAATTGCAACAATATAATTTCGAGATAGAATACCGAAAAGGAGCACAGAACGTGGTAGCCGACGCACTCTCCCGCTGCCCGCTACAACACGCCGATGACGACATTTTGTACACCATAACCAACGGAACAAACGACTGGCACGAGAGGAAAGCAAGACAGGTGCGGGAAAAACCTCAAGCACATCCAGATTACCAGATCGTCGATAACCGACTCTTCCGCCACATTTCCCCGAGAAATCAACTGTCGCGGTCACCGCAATGGAAGCTGTGCATCCCAGCCGACCGACGAAAGGACGTACTACAGGAAGTCCACGACGCCGCCGCCGCCGGACATCTCGGGGTGAAGAAGACGCTTAAGAGAGCACAACAGAACTATTACTGGCCCGGGATGTTCCGCGATGTCCTCAAACACGTACGGAAGTGTATCAGATGCGCAGAATACAAAGTCGAGCAAAGACGCCCAGCAGGATTGATGGCAACCATGCAATCATCACGACCGTGGGAAATAGTAACCGCTGACTTCGTAGGGCCACTACCCCGTTCCAAGCAAGGAAATACTTGCCTCCTTGTTATGGTGGACAAATTCTCCAAGTGGGTGGAGTTGATCCCAGTGCGCCAAGCGACAACGGCAAGCGTAATCAAAGCACTCCAAGAAAGAGTCATATACCGATTTGGCTGCCCGAAAACCTTCCTCACAGACAATGGCAAACAATTCGTTGGGAAGGCATTAGCAACGTTTTTAAAGGACCACCGCATCGACCACAAGTTTACGGCAGCCTACGCCCCGCACGAAAACCCCACCGAGCGAACCAACCGAGTCGTGAAAACCATGATGGCTCAGCGATGCAAGGACGACCACCGCACCTGGGACCAGGAGATACCGCAAATAGCATTCGCGATAAACACGGCCAGCCACGAATCTACAACAGCATCAGCAGCAGAAATCAACTTCGGTAGAGACCTTACAGCACCGCAGCAAGTGCGCACGGAGGGAGCAGTACCAGCAGAGCCACCAATCGTACCACCGTCCATCACCAAGTTGTGGGACGAGATAAAAGGGCACCTAGCCAAAGCTTCAAAGCAACAGAAAAAACACTACGACTTACGCAGACGGCAATGGAAGCCACGTATAGGCGAGCAGGTGATGAAAAGGGACCACCCACTCTCATCCGCGGCAGACAAATTCGCCCAGAAGTTAGCACCAAAATTTTCCGGCCCGTACTTGGTGATGGAATACGTTTCGACGAACACGGTAAAATTAGGCCACCCAGAGCAACCAAAGCGACAACGTGCACACGCGCACTTGCAAGACTTAAAGCCGTACAAATCATAAACAACCCGTTTACCTCTTCATTGCAGGAACCAGACCGTCCAATATGAGTCGAAAACACCGGCAACACATACCACCGGACTCACCACAACCAATACGGCCGTGGCGCCCACCGTTTGAGGCAACATTATGGCCGGCGAACAAGCCAAAAATCCAAAATATACAAATTTTTCACGGCCCACCAATCTACGACCACCTAATGGCCATCAGGGCACAGGAGTTGGCACCAGAGAGAGGAAAAGCCGATCCGCACGCAAAACAGGTGCCCACAGAAAAGGCAATAAATGAACGACCGGACCCAGAGGAGTCTATTAAAGAAATTACGCCAAAACAACAAAAACGGGGCGACACCGAACACAACCAAACAGAGAAAAAAACATCATACGAAGAGGGTGACCCTGATCCCGAACAGTTCTTCAGAGAACTGAAATTAAAGCGCTCGAACCACAAGGACAGGAAGAGCTATACGTTCCGCTGGAAAACCAAGCGGGTCAAGGTAAAAATGATAGACAAAACACAGGCGACAGTTTCACTGATGGGGAGAAAAAAGGTGGTACCAATCGAATAAGACACGAAGAGAGGAGGCCGAAATATATATCTTTTCTTTATATACACTTATACCATTTACAAAACTGTTAGACTTAAGACATAAATGAATTGTGAATTATGTTGCAAATAATAAGAAAAAAAAATATATATATACTACAAAAACAACAACAAAAAAAAACAAAAAACTAATAACAACCAATATATATATATACATATATCTACATAACATTATACAGGGAACAAGAGAAGTGCGACAACGGATACAGTTTAGTACGACTCCATCCCCGACAAAAAAAAAAAAAAAAAAAAAAATAGGAAAATGAAAGATAAAATTTTTTTTTTTTTTTAAAAACAATACTTTTTGCCATTAAAACCTGAAATGTTAACATTAACTCTGTTATATATATAAGTGGAATGACTCTGTATATTTTTGAAAAAAAGCAATAATAATTTTTAAATAAAGTGCTTCGCCCACACGCACACCGGCATAACACCTAGGCCACGCCTGGAGATCCACCTTTCCCCCACCGCAGCTTTCCGTCAACCGAAGTGGGAGGGGGACTGTAACGTAGCGTGACAATAACGTAACCACCCCCTGTATTTCCTTATTCACTTAAACCTGAACCTCCCTGTACTCATTTTTCTATAGCATATTCAACAACCACTAAATTGCAAACCAATAGCGTAGCCAACAACCACTAAAATAGCAAACCAATGAAAAACACAATAACGGAGCGTTGAATTCTCAACCAGTTTGTGTCACCACCCATATAAACACTGAATTTGCATTTTTGCAATTCAGTCCTCGCAGGTGAGCCAGCGGGAGTGGTTGTCCTTCTAAAAACAAAATTGCCACTCCTGCTAGCCAGCTGAGTGGAAGGGGCGCTGTCATGGCGCGGGTCACCCTCCACCCAGGTAAGGACGAGCGGGGCGGATGCCTTTGTGCTATTGCCACCCGCCGCCCCCCCTGGGTGTTGAGCGGCCCGACGCCTTGATGACTATGTCACCCCTCCCCCTCAGCTCTGGCTTCGGCCAGCTGAGTGGAAGGGGCGCTGTCATGGCGCGGGTCACCCTTCACCCAGGTAAGGACGAGCGGGGCGGATGCCTTTGTGCTATTGCCACCCGTCGCCCCCCTGGGTGTTGAGCGGCCCGACGCCCTAAAGACTACATAACCCCCTCCCCCTCAGCTCTGGCTTCGGCTAGTTGAGTGGAAGGGGAGCCGTCATGGCACGGGTCACCCTTCACCCGGGTAAGGACGAGCGGGGCGGATGCCTTTGTGCTATTGCCACCCGTCGTCCCCCTGGGTGTGAAGCGGCCCGACGCCTTAATGACTATACCCCCCTCCCCCTCAACTCTGGGTTCGGCCGTGAGTCGATGCGTGCGCATAAGGGGCTACCGTTGTGCCGTTAGGGTGCACTTCCCCTCCGCGCACGGATCGATCCACGGTATATCGGCTGGTACAGCCCCGCCCCTCTTACGCACCTTCTATAAGCGTGCAACTAGGGAGGCGGGGGTGTCCAGCAGTGAAACCAGCACTAACGAGTCCTCGCAGTCTCTTCCGCAGGTGACTGACCCCGCGACTACCACAGCTGCCGAAGAAGAGCGACTAGACGGATCCCGTTGAAGCCGACCGACCAATACCAGCCCGTTGGTACGCCTATCCGACCCCGCCCGGAACACGCAGCCGCTGTCCAGGTAAACCTCGTCGCCGGCCTATTTCCTCTCTCTCTCTCTCTCTGCCCTGGTACGCGCTCCGTAGCCCACCGCCGCTGCCGTCGCACCGTCGCCCCTCTGGTGCCACCGCTGCTACGACGACCGTTGGCCGTTCGCTATCCTACCGCCGTTGAACCGCTGTATCCGTCCCGCCGCTGCTACGACGACCGTTGGCCGTTCGCCATCCTACCGCCGTTAAGCCGCTGCATCCGTCACGCCGCTGCTACGACGACCGTTGGCCGTTCGCCATCCTACCGCCGTTAAGCCGCTGTATCCGTCCCGCCGCTGCTACGACGACCGTTGGCCGTTCGCCATCCTACCGCCGTTAAGCCGCTGCATCCGTCACGCCGCTGCTACGACGACCGTTGGCCGTTCGCCATCCTACCGCCGTTAAGCCGCTGCATCCGTCACGCCGCTGCTACGACGACCGTTGGCCGCTCGCCATCCTACCGCCGTTAAGCCGCTGCATCACCGTCCATCCAGTTCGCTGGTGCCGTCACTTCGTCTATACCGCTACACCCATCCGTCCGCTAATACTGTCCGCCGTCCAGCCACTGCGCTCATACTACTGTACCAATCCGTCCGCTAATACTGTCCGCCGTCCGGCCGCCGCGCTGATCCCGCCGCTGCTCCCGGACAACCGTACCATCCCGCCCGCTACTGCACCACCGCTAAACCACCGTACCGACCCCTCCGCTACTACTACGCCTATTAGCCACCGCCTCCATCTTTGCACGGAAAGCTGCTGTCCGCCTAATATCCCCAGCCGTGTGTGCGTGCGTTCGTAACACATAAATATCGTGTATTTATTCAGTAGGTTCAGTAGGGGTTTGTGGGACCTTTACTCGACTCTGGATTGACTGAGTGTTACCCCAGCCTTAGACAAAACCCACCTCATAATTCGAATCCAGTAATTTGTATAATCCGGTGAGTTTTCATATAATATGTACAGATGCTCTAGTCCATTCAATAGTGGTAATTATTTTTCGTTTATTCCATTTTTTTTAAAGTATTTTCGTCTTTTCAGGTGTTATATTTTATATTTATTCTGGTTATGTGTACATGACTGTACATTAGTATATAATACAGATATTTTCAATTCCGTTATTAGTTCTTTTGCATCGTAAAATTTGTTTTTGTTTTTTTTTTTTTTTTTCTTTTCCTTTGAATAATATGTAGTCGAAATAGGTTTTCCTTGCTTATTCTTTTCCCTTTCTTTTCAATTTATATGTAGTCCCAAATCTTGTGTCCCTTATTTTCGCTAATTTTTTTTTTTTTGTCTTGTTTTTAATGGTAAGGTTGAATTTTCATATGTATATCTACTCTCTTGTTCTAGAAAAAGCCGAAAGTATCCTCTTGCCAAAATAAAATGGCGCCTTGCCAAGCGCCAAATCAGTTGTATTGTCTTCGTTGTGTCCGTATAGTAGCTCCGTTATTTGGTAAAAGTCTTTGATTGTGTATAAATTATAACTGTTAAATTCTTTTCACCGTTTTTTTTTTCCTTCCCAATTTCGTATTTTACTAAGTTTTTCCAATTATATGGCGTTTCACTTAGGTTCACAAATGCTTGGATTTGGTTATTTTTAAGTGGCTCCACGCCAAGCACGAATTTTTAAGTTTTTCTACTTTATTTGGTTATTAACAGTAACCAATTTACTTTCTTTTCTATGTCTTATAGTCATTCTAATGAGTGCAGTGAGGATTGCATTGATTTGATGATTGCAATAAGAATTGCCAATTTATGTACATATATACTGAGTATATAAAGCGAGCTGCTTTCCAGCAAAAATCATTTTTCTTTTATTTTGTTATACAGTTGGTATACTTATATATACCGAAGTGCATTATGTGGCTCGTTGCCATGTGCTTTTCAGATCCGTTTAGTATATAAACCGAGTTTGGCTTTGTATTTGGCGCCACGCCAGTTTTACGTCTCACTGATTCCTGTTAGGAATGCAAGAACCCCACCCTGACTCCAGGTCAGGGAGGTATTGCATCTCCTAACTCCGCCAAAACGCCCGAGGGGAAGCCAGTCTTGTGGCCTATTTGATTTTTCCGCTCAACACAAAAAAGTCCCGAACATACTGCAGTTGAGCCGAATGACACGCACGTCCACTCACACGAAATGACAAGACCGGAATGTTTCTAGTTGTTCCACACCCGTGGGTAGACAACGGGTGTTGCAGCAACTTGAACACAGGGTGACATTTTATTATCTATTAAGGCTCTGTTACAATGCGATGTTGCCAAGTTAATGCAGCATAAATCGTTAAGACTGCAAACATCTCTTGAAAAATACTCTCGTTAAAAATATTGAACATTTCCTTAAAATTCGTAAACAAAAGTTTTTTTTGGTATTTTTGCATGTATATGTTAATATTTTGTAGAGGGTAATTTGCATACCCCTGGTTGACTAGAGTGTCGAGATATAGGCCAAAACGTGGAACCGTGTACCCCTAGAATGTGTTTATACAATATGGATATCAAATGAAAGCTGTTGATGAGTGCTTTAGTAAAGGATAGTTTTCATACCTATTAGTGACTATGGTCTCGAGATATAGGCGAAAACGTGGACCCGGATACCCCTAGAATATGTGTGTATTATGGATATCAAATGAAAGCTATTGCTGAGAGCTTTAAAGTAATTTTCATTGCGTTATTCGATTTAGTCGCAAAACCTGGCAATATTGATAAATATGCATGCGAAGCCGGAATAAAGACATGAATTAATAATACCCACTTACCTATTTACATACGTCCTATTCAATTTGCCTGAAATTTGGTATATTAATTTGCCTATATTAGTATTCACGATCCTTTTTTCCGGGACTGGCAATAAGGGATGAAGGAGAATGAGAACAACTTGAGATAAGAGAAAAGAGGGAAGGAGACTGAGAAAGAGTAAGACGTAGATAGAGATAGATGAAGCGAAAAAACGGAGGGAGGAGTGAATAAAAGGATTAAGAAAAAGTGAAGAGAGTTAGACGGAAAAAGATTGTAGTCTACGACCCTTTTAAACTTGTTTTATATCTAAGTTGCCGTGGTCTTTAACCGATCCCCTCCATTTTTACTAGAAATAGTTTCTTCTATGGGGAAAATTTGTTTGCCGAGTTTTATTACAATATGTTAATTTTTCTTCGAGTTACGGCTCCCGAAACATAGAAAATTGCTTAGGAATAAAAGGGGTGGTGCCACGCCCATTTTTTTAAATTTGAAAATTTTCCTATTTTTTGATATAAATCTACTTGGGAAATGAAATACCATTGACACAAAACTCTTTTTTGCAAAGATATAGCTTATTTTGTTCGTCCACGACCCTTTTAAAAATCTTCTATATAAAAGTGGGCATAGTCCTTAATCGATTTTGTTAATTTTTGTTCAAAGCATTCCTTATAGTAAAGGCAACCTCTGCCGAATTTCGTTACGATAGGTTTAACGATTTTTGATTTATGATTAATAATATTTGTGAAATTGATGTTATCACAAGTGGGCGGTGCCACGCCCATTTTAAAAGATATTTTCAAATTTTTATCAAGTCTCAATATCAGTCCACACGTCAAATTTTAACATTCTAGGTGTATTATTTACTAAATAATCAGGTTGTTTGTGTTTTCCAAAATGTTATACATATATATATAAAGTGGGCGTGGTTATCATCATCTCATCAATCTATTCTGGGTCCAGATAAGCTCGTGTACCAAATTTGGTGAAGATATCTCAATATTTACTCAAGTTATCGTGTTAACGGACAGGCGGACGGATACGATTCAATCAATTTTTTTCGATACTGGTAATTTTATAAGCTTTTATTTACCTTCACTTGGCTGTTGTTATGTAATGAAATCTTGCAAGTTAAATTTGATACACTTCCCGGTGTCCGATTGAGCTGAACTTTTGCACACATGTATAACTCCGATGACAATGCAATATTATTTTGCGAGAATTCGATAAATTAATCGATAACACAGTTATCGGTAAAGATTTGTGTTTACTTTGGCATAACAACTTGAGTCCCATACAAACCCGCCGGTACCTAACCGTGGATTCTGAGACTTAGACGTGGTGAATCACACGTGTCACACGTGGTGAATCCCACGCTTGCGAAAAGCGGAGACACAACCCTCTGTTGTATTTCTGTGTATAACCAACATAGCTGATTTTTTAAGGCTGTTTAACTCTGTAATCTTTTCTGTAATTTATTTTGCTTTTGGAAAAATTATCTATTTGAAAAAAGCTGGCTGAAAAATATTGGTATAAATAACAGTTTAAGTTAAATCAAGAATGGAAAATCTTAGAAAATGTGTGCAGATGTGGCAATTACGCGCGTTCGTTGAACGAAATATTGAAAATCTATTGATCATCGCTAAGAAATTAGCGACGTTCCATCAACTAAGCAGCACTTTAGCAATACTACTGTTATTATTTGGCTGCTCAAACACACCCATATTAATTGTGCATTAAATCTAAAATATACAACTCAAAAATGACTCCGGTTGTTATGTCCGCAGCATTTATTTGGTTCAAATATACAACCAAAAATATCCAAAGCTATAATAATTTACACGGGTCATCAATTCTTTCTCTGGTTCAAAAGCTGAACTGCCAGCGCTACCGTCATCAGCTCAGTGTCATCATTGCCAGTAGCGCCAATAACACCAAACTCGTGCCTGACACACAAAAGCCGTTTCACTCAATGGCGCAAGTGAAATGTACTACGCACTCACTACTAAGTAGCGCCAAAAATTCGCTTGGAGTCATTGCGTCAATGAGATACCATTGAGCTGGCACTGCATTGGCGCTGGCGCCATGCAATTTACATCACTAAAATTGCGCGAATGCCCAGGCTCATGACATTTTTTAATCCAGATGGTGAAAACGAAGCAGTGCTTTAAACAACGCTATATTTTAATTATCTTTATTCTGTATCCCTGAAATGTTGCAGAATGGCTCACCGACTCCAGATCAGATTAATTGCAACTTTTCATTCTGAAAATTTTATATCTTCTCATTATTAAATTATCTTTTCTTATTATCAATTCATATTTCTCATTATCAATTTATGTATTCTCAATATGAAGTAACATTTTTCACTATCAATTTATATTTTCTCAATAAGAAGATACGCCTCTCATTATCATATTTTATTTTCTCATTATAAAGTTGGATTTCCCATTATCGATCAGCGTTTTCTCAATAGCTGTGTTTTTTTTTTTTTTTACACGCATATACGTTTCGTTTGCGCGTGAAAAAACGCCTATCCGCGCTTAGATAATGCTTAGGAGACCCATCTAGCGGCTGTGGTTAAACAACTAGCTACATAAGCAGGGTGTAGTGAAAAGCGGGGACACCCTCTTTGTATTTCTGTGTATAAAATATAGCTGAATCAGTTGTGATAAATAGTGGACGCGCCTAGAATACACAGAATTAGTGCAGAGGGTGAAACATAGGCACACATTTCAGTTTCATCTGAGTATGATGCGTATTGAAATTTAGTAGTACTAATTTTATACGTAGCAATTTCAGAGGTGTATTTAAAGTTTGTCGCTTAGCATTCCATAAAAAGTTTAAGCGTAAACGTATATAGATGAGAAAATAAAATTAAAGAAAGAAAAAACTTTTTTAAAAATAAACTTTTATTATTGGTTAATAAAATTAACTAAAAAGTAAAAAAATAAAATTAAAAGAAAAAAAAACTTTTTTAAAAATACGCTTTTATTATTGGTTAATAAAATTAACTAAAAAGTAAAAAATAAATTGACTGTAAAGAAATATACCACTTTATAAGTTCATTGTAACCTTTAGCGATAATTAGGCTTTTTCGTCTGGAACAAAAAAATTATATATTGCACATAATTATATATTTTTAACATTAAAACTTTACACCTAAATTATTAAATCTTACAGTTTATATCACAGTCCTAATTATTCTAATAAAAGCGTATTACATTGTGATTGCAAGAAAAGGAGATCCTAAATGTTCTTAATTATACCATCAAAATTTAACACGCTTTTAAATAGAACAATTAGGACTGTGATATAAACTGTAAGATTTAATAATTTAGGTGTAAAGTTTTAATGTTAAAAATATATAATTATGTACAATATAGAATTTTTTTGTTCCAGACGAAAAAGCCTATTATCGCTAAAGGTTACAATGAACTTATAAAATGTTATATTTCTTTACAGGCAATTTATTTTTTACTTTTTAGTTAATTTTATTAACCAATAATAAAAGCTTATTTTTAAAAAAGTTTTTTTTCTTTAATTTTATTGATATATGGAAGTCTATATCTATCTCGATTATTTTATACCTGTACAACCAACCGTTATCCAATCAAAGTTAATATACACTGTGTTCAAAGCACGCTGAGTATAAAAAATGCCATAATTCTATACCATATATGAAAGAAGGGATAACAGATGGTAATTTGATTGGTTTATTGACGCAAAATACAACTTTAGAAAAAACTTTGTAAAATGGGTGTGACGCCTACCATATTAAGTACAAGAAAAAGTTCTGCAGGGCGAATTCAAAAGCCTTGGAATCTTGGCAGGAATACTGTTCGTGGTATAACATATATAAATAAATTAGCGGTACCCGACAGATGATGTTCTGGGTCACCCTGGTCCACATTTTGGTCGATATCTCGAAAACGCCGTCACATATACAACTAAGGGCCACTCCATTTTAAAACCCTTATTAATACCATTAATTTGGTACCCATATCGTACAAACACTACCTTCCATTTGATACCCGTGTCATACAAACAAATTCCAGGATTACCCTAGGTTCATTTTCCTAAATGGTGATTTTCCCTTATTTTGTCTCCAAAGCTCTCCCTGAGTACGTAATGTTCGGTTACACCCGAACTTACTTTCTTTGCTTGTTTGGAGGCTACCTTAAGAAAACGGAGATAGTACTTTTTATACTTAAGACTCAATCTCCTCAAAAAGTTGGTTTGGTCCAAAACCCAGAAAAAAGTTGATTTTGTCGCATAGTGTAATGAACGGAAAATACTAGTATTATTGTGAAAAAAGGCGCTCGATTTACGAAAAATATGGCACAAAGCGCCAAATAAGTGATATCTAGTGTCTCCAAATTAAAACCACCTGTATAAACTAAACGCTGCGCATTGCGAATTTGTTCTGTTTGTAAAAAAAAGTTTGTATGAATAAAAAACAAACAAAAGATATTTCCTCTAGATCTGAGGAATAAGAATACTTTTAATCAAGGTTAAATGAATTGAAGTAAATGCTAATTATTTTATTCAATCCGCCCATTATAGCTTGAGGAAGTTTTTTAAAAAATTTCAGGTATAATAAAAATTGAACAAACAGCTTTTTCTCTATCAAACTAATTAGGGAAAATGTTCCTTGTATCCGTTTATTTTTATATACCTAACTGTGTAAGCGTTTGTGTACAATGACTGTATTTTTAAGGAACAAATAGAAAAAAATACAAACGGTATACCTAATTGATTCTATCTGTTTTCAAACTGCTAATTAGTTCTATTGTATTCTCACAAGACTGCTCGAAATTAAATGGATTGACATAATCAAGATCTTGTATTAAATGTTAATGGGACGTTAATTTGTTACCGATTTAAACGTTTGTTCCTCTTTAACATATTCGTAAAATTTAATGACCGTAAGACGGCATCTATAGAAATATAGAAATTGAGTTTACATCGCTACAAAGAAAACAAGTAAAGGTGTCTAAGTTCGGGTGTAACCGAACATTATATACTCAGCGTGAGCTTCAATTGTACATTTCATTTCAGATAATTAACTTTTCTACATAACACGTGGCACCGCCCGTTCAAAAAAAAAATGTCTCCCCACTTCCTCTTACAATAAAACTTGATAAGTGAAATGTCATTTATTCAAAACGTATTTTTTGCTAAGTTATAGCCTATTATTCTAGTCTTTTAAAAATCTTTTATATAAAAGTGGGCGTGGTCCTTCACCAATTTCGTTAATTTTTCTTCAAAGCATTCCTTGTAGTAAAGGCAACCTCTGCCGAATTTTGGTACGATACGTTTAACGATTTTATCACAAGTGGGCGGTGCCACGCCCATTTAAAATTTTTTTTTTTTTTTCAAATTTTTTCAAGAGTCTTAATATCAGTCCACATGTCAAATTTCAGCATTCTATGTGTATTATTTACTAAATAATCAGGTTTTTTGTGTTCAAAATGTTATAATATAAAAAGTGGCGTGGTTATTATCCGATTTCGCTTATTTTCAATACCAATCTATTCTGGGTCCAGATAAGCTCTTGTACCAAGTTTGGTGAAGATATCTCAATATTTACTCAAGTTATCGTGTTAACGGACATACGGACGAAGGAAGAATGGGCATGGCTCGATCAAATTTTTTTTTCAATAGATGATTTTGATATATGGAAGTCTATATCTATCTCGATTCATTTATACCTGTAAAACCAACCATTATCCAATCAAAGTTATTATACTCTGTGTGCAAAGCACGCTGAGTATAATAAAAAACAAACTTCTTTCACTAACGGTTCTAGAACACAAACCTCAGGTCTCAAGTGTGACAAACGATTGGCTGCACCTTCCTCCAAATCCCTTACATTCATAATTAAGTTGCTTGGAAAACACTCACAGAAATGTCATCTTTAGGATCCTCTTGATTTTCTACCATACTGTAAACAGCAACAGAAGCCAAAAGACTTTTTCTATAGTAAAGTTTCGTAACCCTGACTGCATTTTCATCCAAAGGTTGTATAAGAGGGGTGACATTTGGTGGCATAAACATTGCAAATATGCAGCCGTCTTCACTTTTAAGTTCATCCTCGGGTGCATGCGATGGAGCGTTATCAATGTAAATGAGAGATTTGGGAATCCCTTTTCTATCAAAAACTTTGTAACCTAAATAAATTTTATGAGTTTTAAGCTACTGAGATAGAAATATGAAGGCTTACCTCAGGTATGAATGAACGTTGGAACCAATATTTAAAAATAGCCGCAGTAATAAAAGCGGCTTTAGAATGTCGATAATACGCTGGACAGTCAAAACCTTTAAAACAACGGCGGTTTTAAGACTTTCCAACTTTAAGAAGCTTGAGTTGATGAGATCCTGACGCAGTTGAAAAGCACAAGAAACCTTTTCTTTGCTTTTTCATCTTTGCACCTGGGCCAGTTTTTCTAACTATGACACATACGTCTTTTGTGGGAAAAGATTCCTGTATAAACCGGATTCATCGGCGTTACATAGTTGCTCACAACTTAAGCTCCTCCATTTTCACCTCGAACGCTTCTTTGATGGGTCAACTAACTCGGACTGTGAAAATAGTTTTTCTCCAGAAACTTGGAGCAATCGAACGCCACATCTCTTTTAAAATTCTGAGGCCATTTCACTGGAATTGAACTCAAGGGAATTTTCCTTAATTTTAAAATGAAGGTCTTTTGCTTTTTCTTTCAACATAAGCCCGATAACCGGGAGCTTTTTGTCTCTCTCTTCGGGTACCCTGAATGACGTAAAGTTTTCCTCTTTCCAGGACCGATAAAAGTATTGTGGACACATTTAGAGATAGCATTTTTATTAATTCCGTATATTGTAGACTTTGTCACTCCATATTTACGCGCTAAATTAGTAACACTTTGACCCTTTCGTAAATATTCCACAATAGTATCTGATTTTTCTCTTAAGGTCAAAAACTTATGCTTTTTTGTGTGCATTTTTTAAAGTGAATAATATTAGAATTTGTTGCAAGAAAATGAAGTACCAATGCTCGCATGAAATGACCAACTAAAGACGTTAAAAATTTATACCGACTCCTGAACATAAAAGAACGCAAGCATTTCTCAATAATGTTCAAATTTGAGAGTACTCAATGGAAGCGAAAAAGTGTTCATATTTTGTGGTGTTCGTATATTAGGGTGTTAATATAATAGCGAGTGCACTGTATTTGCTTTAGTGTCCTTTCGAGCTATGAACTCTATATGAACAAATACTTAATGACACTAGTAAGCGATCTTCAACATGACATTGTTGGGATAAATCTTGATGCCGTGGTGTGGTGGAAGCGCGCTCCGTCTACCACATCGAAGATCTTGGGTTCAAATCAAGAGAATCAAAAATTTCGAAAAAGTTTTTTCAGTTAGGCAAATTTTTTTTCGTCCCTCATCAGCGGAACCGCTTTGGCGTTAAGCAGCCAATGTATAACAATTACGTATCATCATTTTTCACATTTTTTTTTTGTTTTTTTGTATTGTTTTTTTATATTTGCATAAGTTTTATCAATAAATGTAAATTAAAAATAGTTTTTGTTATTGCTCAAAAATTTGACACATTGTTCACCGCTTTGAGTATGACGGTGAGAAAAAATGGTGAAGAACGAGTTAAACGGTGAACTTCACGGTTTAAAAGCAACAATGTCATAATTTTGAAAATCCTTTCGGCTGGTAATACAAATAGGTACTTTAGGGGATATAGAACACAATTCTGGGACCTAATCAAGTGAAAACGACTTCACAGCTCGAAATGACATTAAAAGCAAAAATGCAGATTTCCAGGACCAAAATAATGACGTATCAAATAAAAAATCGGATTCCAATATCAAAGCAAAAATTTCGAAAGATTTAAGTAAATTATAAAACACTCTCAACAAAGCTTCAAATTTAGGGGCGGACTTCACACCTTTTCTTTAATGGGGACCAACCCCGTCTAATATACATCCCACTCAAAACAATTCTGCGCGTACAATTCACAGCGAACATACACAACAAACTCACTTGTGTCATACTTTTTAAATTTCACTCTCAACAATTTTTCATAACGGGCATAAAGAAGTATAGCTTCAAAGATGTAATAACTTATTAAAATAGAAAATCCAAAGGAACTGATCACAAGCTACTCAATCAATAACTTACGTACTTAGCCAAAACAGTTCAGAACAAAAATAATAACGCCAAAATGTGAATAAATTCGCGAAAGTAAAAATTTATAGATTATGGATATGTCTGAAAACCAAAAACTAATTAATTGGCTATGGCAAGGTTATGACAAAGGCGGTATGCTAAGATATCAACAACAAATACATTGATTTCCATAAGGTTGATTCGGTCAGCTGTTTTATATCGATATGGATCGGTCAAGTTTGCCTTACTTATTTCGCTATTTTCTTTTCGTCTATGTCCTATTCATATACAAGGGAACTTTAAAGCTATGTTTAAAGTTTGATCTCACAACCTAAGGCATTTGCATGCGTTAGATCTTAAAAGCATACAACCAAGGTTTTTTTTTTAATCGCAATTACATTTTTTATTATACTCAGTTGAGCAGAGCTCACAGAGTATATTAACTTTGATTGGATAACGGTTGGTTGTACAGGTATAAAGGAATCGAGATAGATATAGACTTCCATATATCAAAATCATCAGCATCGAAAAAAAATTTTATTGAGCCATGTCCGTCCGTCCGTCCGCCCGTTAACACGATAACTTGAGTAAATTTTAAGGTATCTTAATGAAATTTGGTATGTAAGTTCCTGAGCACTCATCTCAGATATCTATTTAAAATGAACGATATCGGACTATAACCACGCCCCCTTTTTCGATATCGAAAATTACGAAAAACCGAAAAAATGCGATAATTCATTGCCAAAGACGGATAAAGTGATGAAACTTGGTAGATGGATTGACCTTATGACGCAGAATAGAAAATTAGTAAAATTTTGGACAATGGGCGTGGCACCGCCCACTTTTAAAAGAAGGTAATTTAAACGTTTTGCAAGCTGTAATTTGACAGTCATTGAAGATATCATGATGAAATTTGGCAGGAACGTTACTACTATTACTATATATGTGCTAAATAAAAATTAGAAAAATCGGATGAAGAACACGCCCACTTTAAAAAAAAAATTTTTTAAAGTCAAATTTTAACAAAAAATTGAATATCTTTACTGTATATAAGTAAATTATGTCAACATTCAACTCCAGTAATGATACGGTGCAACAAAATACAAAATAAAAGAAAATTTCAAAATGGGCGTGGCTTCGCCCTTTTTCATTTAATTTGTCTAGGATACTTTTAATGCCATAAGTTGAACAAAAATTTACTAATCCTTGTGAAATTTGGTAGGGGCTTAGCTTCTAGGACGGTAACTTATTTCTGTGAAAAAGGGCGAAATCGGTTGAAGCCACGCCCATTTTTTATACACAGTCGACCGCCTGTCCTTACGAAAAATTAAAAAAAAGATGCCATAATCTTTACCAAATACGAAAAAAGGGATGAAACATGGTAATTGGATTGGTTTATTGACGCAAAATATAACTTTAGAAAAAACTTTGTAAAATGGGTGTGATACCTACCATATTAAGTAGAAGAAAATGAAAAAGTTCTGCAGGGCGAAATAAAAAACCCTTGAAATCTTGGCAGGAATAGTGTTCGTGGTATTACATATATAAATAAATTAGCGGTACCCGACAGATGATGTTCTGGGCCACCCTGATCCACATTTTGGTCGATATCTGGAAAACGCCTTCACATATACAACTACCACCACTCCCTTTTAAAACCCTCATTAATACCTTTAATTTGATACCCATATCGTACAAACACATTCTAGAGTCACCCCTGGTCCAACTTTCTGGCGATATCTCGAAAAGGCGTCCAGCTATAGAACTAAGACCCACGCCCTTTTAAAATACTCATTAACACCTTTCATTTGATACCCATATTGTACAAACAAATTCTATGGTCACCCCTGGTCCACCTTTATGGCGATATCTCGAAACGGCGTCCACCTATAGAACTATGGCCCACTCCCTCATAAAATACTTTTTAATGCCTTTCATTTGATACCCATGTCATACAAACACATTCCAGGGTTACCCTCGGTTCATTTTCCTACATGGTGATTTTCCCTTATGTTGTCACCATAGCTCTCAACTGAGTATGTAATGTTCGGTTACACCCGAACTTAACCTTCCTTACTTGTTATTTAATTGTAAATAACACAAAAAGAAATATTGCCATTTGGACTGCTTATTGAAATATCACCATATCTCAGCTACCGTCCCGAAAATGCTCTATCTTAGCATAAATTCTATGTTTTGACGAGAGTTAGAATGTTTATGAAGAAAGTTATGAAATGGTGTAAGGTTAACTCAGCAGTCGTTTTAAAAAAACACCTTGCAATTATGTAATTGCTTGTCGCCAGGAAAGGGCGTTATCAAGAAATTTGAATAACGGTTGACGAAAAAATAAAAGACAAATTTGTATTCATTATTCAAGAAGTGATGAGTAACAATATATTTTTTATTCGAGCACTTCTTGAGTAATGAATAACTTTTTATCGTTATTCAAAATATTCTGAGTGATGCTCATTCTTATTTGTGTAAATTTTGAGTAACTGGTTAAGTTATTATTTATTATTTAAAAAATTTGGAAAAACAATAAAATTAAAATTTTTATTCAGTTATTCAAAAATAAAAAAATAAACCCTCGTGGTGCCCTAAAAATATATACATATGCGTAACCAGTTCGGGTGTAGTTCCGAAGCTTCTTCACGGCGTTTTTGGGGTAATTTCTGGGACACCCGTGCGGGGTCTTTTGGTGTACATTTTTGGGTAATTTCGGCGACTTCTTCGGGGTCCTCCCGGTGTCTTTTGGTAGTTATTTCGGGGCTCGCTCGGTATCCTCCTGCGGCCTTTTCGGGGTCATTTCGGAATGGTTTTTGAGATTCCCTCGGGGCCCTCCCAGGGTCTTTTATAGGTCATTTCGGGGACTTTTAGGGGTCATTTCGGCATGGTTTTGGGGACTCCCTCGGGGTAATTTGTGGGTCATCTCGGGATGGTTTGGGGATCCCCTCGATGTCTTAGGGGGTCATTCCTGGATGGTTTTGGGCCACCCTCGGGGTCCTCCTGAGGTCATTTTTGGGTCATTGCGAGATGTTTTGGGGGTTTTGTCGGAGTAGTTCGGGGGTTATTGGGGATCACTTGCAAATAAATTGTGGCTATTTAGGGGTCCGTGCGCTCAACTTTCCGAATGCTTATTCAAATATGTTTTTTTACACTTACGTTCATTAGGATGTGAGTATTGTAACGATCTTCATGGCACTACTTCTCCCCACAAGAAAGGCTTCTACCGTAAATGGACGTATACGGTTGAGAACCACGCTCACTTTTTATAGCACAGATATCGGACGACGGCTAGAAAAAGTGAACAAATTTGCTTTTAACTTGACTAGCCTTAATTCAGAACTAGTTTGAAGAACGCCCAGCATTTTTTCGGAAACGCCTTATTTCTCATAAAAATGTTTTGAATTGATGCCCACATATAGGACATTTTTTAATGAAAGTCTGGGGTGAGACCTTCTTCGAATAAAATCTGAAAAAGGGTGTATTTTAAAAGTTTTCTGGGATGTGGCGCATTCGAATCGGCAGCCGAGATAGAGTGATATTCACATAGTGCACTTTTAACATTGAAAAACTTTTTGAGTGTAAAATCAAGGTTCAAAACCTGTACATCTCATACGCCAAAAACAATTTCATTTGATTTGAAAAAAATGTTCTTTTGGCCTGAAAATGCTATGTATATGAAGAAGTTTTGGATGTGCGAGTGCTAAGTTAACAATGTCGCCAAATGTAATTCTCAAATTTATGCCTTGGAGACACTATATTCCAAGTTAGCTTCTGGGTATTTAGCGCTCTCTCAGGGTTTATTGAATGGTTGGACAAACCTATGCATAACGGTTGCCACTTTGGTCCCTTTGGACCAAAAATGGTCCTTTCCAAACCTCGTTTGGTCCAATTGTCTTTTTTGATCAATTTTGATCTTTTTTAGAACGTAGGCACAATTTTCGTAAATTTCTTTATTTTTCTCTGGGAGGAAAACAAAGTTTGGGTACGTTCAAAGGACTTTACTTGATTGAGCATCCTGCTAATTACCATGGATTGAGGCAATACGATGGCCGGCGAAAAAATTAGTTGAAAACTAAATGATATACTTCTCACAGAATTTGTGTTAAAGCTATGCGTGCAAGCATACCGAAGATATTGAGAGTTTCTTTAGAAATACATACATATGTACATATATCGCCGTGCCATACGAAAAGTAACACTTTTAAAACTTATTGCATAAAACCATTTTGTAAAAAAAAATTTTATGTCTTACATATCGTGTTATACGTCAATATAGTAATTTATGTTTTGTACGCATATTACTGTTAATGACAATTTATCTATGCCAAAAACAAAGAAAATATAGGCCTTTCTCCAATTAAGTCCTTTTTTCGATGAATTTTGAACCAAAATGAATACATTGCTATTAACCCAGATATGCCCATCAGAAGTGCGCAACTATTTTAAAAGTGCTTTGCGTTTATACTTAGCAAAAACAATATTCAAAAGCTATTGCAATTATGGATCTATGTATAAAAATGTTTTGGGAAAAATGCATTTCATACAGGCCTTCACATTGGTGTTGCGGTATATGTATACACTTATAAGAAGTATCCTATGGAAAGGTACAATAAAAACAACACCGAAAAAAAGCAATTGGCAAACAATGCTTATTAACACAGATTCTTTATTTTAAAGTCGAATACAAGCGAAATATAATGTTTCAGTTAACAATTGGGAAACATTCCACTTGCAGTGAAAATGTAACACAATAATTCGACTTTTAGAAAAAATGACCCCGAGGGAGTACCCAAAAACATTACGGAATGACCCCCAAATGACCATGAGGAAAGTAAGTCGCCAAAACCATTACGATATATCCACCAAATGACCCCGAGGGAGTCTCCAAAACAACTCGGAACGGCCCTCCAGTGACCCCGATGGAGTCCATAAAACCATCTCGGAATGAAGACGAGAGAATCCCCAAAACCATGCCGATATAACCCCAAAGGAGAACCCAAAAACATTCCGGAACGACCACCAAATAACCGTGAAGGGAGTAACCAAAACCATTCAGGAATGTCCCCCAAATGACCCCAAGGTAGTCCCCAAAACCATGCTTAAATGACCCCGAAGGAGTCCCCAAAAACATCACGGAACGACTCCAAAAAGACCCCGAGGAGTCCCCAAAACCATCCCCGAATGACCCTCAAATGGTCACGAGGGATTGCACAGAAATATACCAGAACGACCGCGGAAGGACCCCGAGGGAGTTCCTAAAACCATCCGGGAATGACCCTCATATGACTCCGAAGGAGTGCCCAAAACCATCCCTGAAGGACCCCCAAATGACCCCAAGGAAGTCCCCAAAACCATCCGGGAGTGTCCCCCAAATAACCCCAAGGGATTCCCCAAAACCGTGCCGAAATGAGGGAGTCCCCAGAAACATGCCGGAACGTCCTCCAATAGACCCCGGAGGAACCCGATAGAGTCCCCAAAACCTTCCCGCAATGATACCGAGGGAGTCACAGGACCGCTCCGAAATTACCCCCGTAAGACCACGGGAGGATCCCGAGGGTGTCACCGAAATAACCCCCAAAAAAATCCCGGGAATACCTCAAAATCAGCTCAATACTGCTCTAAGAAGCTGCAGTACTACACGCGAACTGTTTGCGCATATAGGTATATATTCAGGGCAACTCGAGGGTTTTATTTATTTATTTTTTAATAATTGAATAAAAATTGAAATTTTATTGTTAATCCATATTTTTTAAATACTGAATAATAACTCCACGCGGTTAACGATAACATGTTATTCATTATTCAAGAAAGGCTTGAATAAAACATAACCTGTTATCATCAATCAGAAAATTTAAAATGATGAATAAATTTTTATTTTTTGTTTCTTCTTTTTTTATTTTTAATAGCGTCAGTCCTCTGCATCGCATATTTTATAAAAGCTTTAACATCATTATTACATATACTTGTAAATATAGTCGGATGTAATCTGGTTAAAGGTGGTATTCTACCTGCTAGCACCGCATAAAGTTTTCCTCCAGCAACGGCCGGTGCACCAGCATCTCCCGTACACATATCACTTTCCAGTGCCTGATCTATTAAACAAATTGCTGTTTTTGGGAAATTTATCCTGATCTCCGCAAAAAAATCTGCATAACGACTCGCACATTGGTTGATTGGGAATATTTCAAATTCAGCAGATTGGAGTCTATCCGAAGGTTGCACAATGTCTGCATTTGTCGCACCCCATCCACTAACTCGCAATTTTACGCCCGGGTTTAATTCAGTTTCGCATAAAGATATTGCATTTATTAATAAGCTCACTCTGAGTTTTTTATCCAATGCAATCACAGCTATATCTATGTCTTCCATTTCCGCATCACATGGACGAATAATAAGCTCCGCACTGCGATCTACTCCTTCTTCATATAAATTGGATTTACCAGCTGTAACACGGATATAACTCTGGGCGAAATTGGGAATATGAAAGCACCATAAAGATGTAAGCACCCTCCTCATAGAGATTATAGTACCCACGCAACGATAGTGCTCCTGATAACGTATTACCACCACATACGGGCTTTTTTCTATATCCCAATTAATGCCATCTATAATGCGATTTTGGGAATTCGCATTAGTCAAAATACAGGTAAGGAAGACGAACGCGATCGCGATAGAATTGAGTAAATTCATTTTTTTAGTTTAAGATATTCCGTCGATTTTTAAGTTTAAAGTGAAGGAAATTGAATTTTGTGGGTGCTATTTATACAAAATTTTGTTGCGTAAATAAAAATGAGTTTTGAATTGGAAAACAGACAGCCTACTAAATTTTTGTGATTGCAGCAGCATGTGACATTTAGGTACATTCGATTATTGAATACAAAAACAAAAATATTAACACAGCGGCCACCGTGGTGTGATGGTAGCGTGCTCCGCCTATCACACCGTATGCCCTGGGTTCAACTCCCGGGCAAAGCAACATCAAAATTTTAGAAATAAGGTTTTTCAATTATAAGAAAATTTTTCTAAGCGGGGTCGTTTATTTGGCAGTGTTTGGCAAGCGCTCCGGGTGTATTTCTGCCATGAAAAGCTCTCAGTGAAAACTCATCTGCCTTGCAGATGCCGTTCGGAGTCGGCATAAAACATGTAGGTCCCGTCCTTCCAATTTGTAGGGAAAATCAAGAGGAGCACGACGCAAATTGGCAGAGAAGCTCGGCCTTAGATCTCTTCGGAGGTTATCGCGCCTTACATTTATTTTTTATTTTTAACACAGCAATATATCGGCACTCTGATGTTTGTGAGTCTGCCCAGCCTGTAGCAGCAATATAGAAGTATGACATATTTGGTAATTGGCGGCCGCCGCACAGTGTAACTTTTTTCACTTTTAGGATGCCAAAAATCCAAAAAACCATGTTCTCCAATCTCAAAAATGATTTGACATGCAACAGATTAATAACCAACTGTTAAGAAAATGTATACAAAACAAAGTAAAAAACCCACGATCACCATGATAAGCATTATGAAACTTGGATAATTGAAACAAGTGTGAAAATCATTTCACAGTCCAAAATTTTTGACCAGCATTGTGGCCACGTGGTGGATTTTACGATAACTGTTTTGACTTCAAACTATTTTGTTTAACATACTTGGGTAGTTTATAACAGCATTGGCAAGTTTGAGCCCTGTAAACATTTTTTTATTAATTTTTTTTCTTTTTCTGTTTTGGACAGCCACTAAAAGTGCGGTAAGCTTAGAAAATTTTTCGTTTTCAATAGAATAAAACTTGACTGATTCCGCCCAATTCCATTGAACGAATACATACACGTTAAAGGAAATTTCATATAGTTTCAGATAAAAGAAAAAAACCATTGCGAAATTTTGCGTTTTTCTTTGTAATCGCCAACTTAAGGTCTCTATGCCCTCGCTCACGTATGAAGGGCAGTGACCTAACCATGGAATGTCCTCAATTCAAGTCTACTATACAGATCCCAAAGAAAAGACAGTTATACAAAGAAAAGACAGTTATGGTAAAAATCCAGAAAAAGAAAACTTGTGCACTGAATAGCCTTCATTGTTTGTCATATAAGTTTTCCTATAGTTGACGAGTTCTGCACTTATCCCATAAACTTATGTTATGTATGCACGCCTACCTGAGGGTCGTCTATTATGGGTAATACTTCTAAGCAATTGAGTGCTTCGGGAATATACAGATGTATGTATACATCACATAAACGCATACCTAAAGCTCGCTCGGAGTTTGAGATCTTAGGTAGATCTTTAAAACGAATAAATGGGTAAGTATATTTTTGTTAAGCATTAGCAGGTATTATTTTCCCGTAAAACCCAGTTTCTTATTCTATGACCAGTGATATAATAAAACGCTTGGGCTAAGACTATATAAATAGAGAACAAAGCTAAAAATGAATCATAACAAAGACGGACTGCATTGAAGTAAAACCAACTGCACTGTACCAAATTTTCCTATATCATCAACTAGTTACGGCTATTTCACGAAATGCACTCTTTGAAGTTTAGCTAAAAATCAAAGATGGAGAAACGGGCTCCGGGCTCCTTTCTGAGCACCTCGCGTAAGCTCCCTTCTGAGCTCTTCACGACGACCCGCCACTTACGACCGGACGCCACGACGACCGGACACTTATGTTAATTTTATATATACTATATATATATTATACTTTAAATTTTTAGCAGTCGACCGCTCTGTTTTTGAGTCGGCTATAATTTTAAATACATAAATAAATAAATATCATGTGTAATTCTTTCATTCTTTCAACATTTGGCATTTTGTAGTTGGAGATAAGTTTGCGGCATTCGGTTCTGACAAGGATGCTAAGGGGAGCCCCGCATGGAAGTGCATTGGAGTGAGGGCTAATAAATCACTTCGGTCCTGTGGCATAGTGGAGAGAGGGCGAGAATTAAGTACCGCTTATATTCGAAAGAGGAGTGTTGTGAATTGTTCGAACGTAAACGCTCCCAATAAGAGGTTGGTACTGCTAGGGTACATAAACAATTATTTTTTTAGTGTAGTAGGTCTTAAAATACACTAATTTATACTTATAAATATTTGACACGAGCCAGCTAAAAAGCAGGCACAGTCAGCCCGTAACCAAAACTTCTCTTATGTTGATTACGCTAACGCCCATACATATGTACATATGTATGGATGCAACTTTGTAATACCTATGTAATGTAGAGAATAAAAAGATGATAAACAAATTTTATGGACTACCTTTATATAAATGGACCAAAAAATAGAAGGCGAATTTTCCTTTAATACAGACATAGTCTTGTTGAATTTTGATTAAAAAACTTTAATAATAGCTCTTGTAAATTAATGTTGGGATTTAAAACTATAAAGGTGGAGCGCAATCTTTCAGTTTAAGGCAAACCATGTACTTGGGATTAACTAATTGATTATTTAAAATTTAAACACGCGCTCTACGTTTATAATTTTAAATCCCAAAATTCTTTTACAAGAGTTATTGTTAAAGTTTTTTAGTCTATGTCTGTATTAAAGGAAAAATTGCCTTCTATTTTTTGGTCCATTTATATAAAGGTAGTCCTTAAAATTTTTTTATCATCTTTTTATTTTTAATTTTTTAGTACTGCCTACAAAAAGGCAATTGCAACTTTGATAAGTAATTTAAGTAATTCCTAAGTGAAAATTCTTATCTTTATTTATTTGTTCAAAATAGCATGATTTAAGAGAATTTGTGGAATTTTCGCTGACAACACTGAGGAAAGTAACAGAATTCCAACTCGCATCATAACAAGAGAATACCATCTCGTTTGTCAGCTACTTAATTTGCACATCTGAAAATCGTGGTGAAATTCGCATACGCCTGAAATTCTAAAAGAATCGTGGTGAAAGTCGCGTAAGCCCAAAAGTATGCAAGGACGTGCATTATGGTGGGCCTTCAACGAGGTGGAATTCTACAAAGCCTGCAACACTCAGGAGGCTAGCCATGAAGGTATGGCCTAATCTTATAAATAGTTCGACTTGTGCGTTACGTAGCTCAAATTTTTTGATCAAACATTGCACTGTCACCAGTATTAACTATATTTCAGGTTTCAAGTCTCTAGATATCCAGGAAGTTAGTTAAAATCGATTGCAAGATTTCCAATTTAAAATTTGTTTTCTCAATATCTCGATCCATGTGCCACCTAGCGGAATTTTTTTAATAAAATATTCCATTGTCACCGGGTTCTGACGTACGGCCCAAGTTTCATGTCTCTAGCTCATCGGGAAGTTACTCGAAAATCGATGGCATGATCAACGGGGGGAGTTGTTAAAGGATTTGCAGTTATATTGACTAGCGGGCCACCTAGCGGAACTCTAACTAAGTGCCATGTTTCAAGTCCCTAGGTAACCGGGAAGTTAGTTAAAAATCGATCGAAAGATTCCAAAAGGTTGAACTGGCCGGTCCATGAGGACCTCACATAGACTGATTGAGTCCGTAGTGTTACCAGAAGTTTGTTTTAACGACCAAACTGAAAAACCCTATCAAAAACCAGGACCTATGTTATAAAATAACTCCGTCCTCTTGGCAAATACTAGAAGCTTCCCAGGACTTAAGCACTTGCTGCTTCTAGATCTGACAGCTGTATCACTCCTAATAGCTGGAGTCTTAGCCTGGCAAGTGCAGG